>NC_086197.1:55846307-56471307 GCF_035770615.1 Melospiza melodia melodia
TGATGACAAGTTGCTAAGATGAACACTTATGAGGGCCATATTGAATAGTACCTGTAATATGTCTGTCCTTTCTATTCAACATAAGTCTGTACAAATAAATATTTTTATTATTTTTTTACAACACCTGGTGCAATGAGCCTTTAAGACTCCTGGGAACTCCTCAAGGCAAATGAACTAAATTGACATAAAAGCTGTATCAGTTATGTGCAAGTATTATTACAATAGAGGCTATGCACTGTACACAAGAATTATATCCATTGATTAGGACAAAACCATTGCTGAACATAATACCACCGATTTACATTACAGGCAGTAACACTGACATCAGGCAGAAATAGAACCTTGATCTACCTACACCAAGAAATTAAAGAATTACTGGTCAATTGCAGAAAAGCTGTACTCAAATTTACACCTTCCAATCACCTTATAGAGAGTTTTGTTCCTTTCAGGTAAGACAAAAAAATTTCACTTTAACACTTTCAATTTTCACTAGCCAAGGTTATCATTCTTCCTATTAATTCAGCCCTTCATACCTCTAAATCAATGCAGATTTAAGAGGAATGTGAATGTGGAAGGTCTGCAAATACTACTGCTATGGCACACTTTAAAAGTAAATACAGTCAAGGCCATGTCAAGTTTACTGATAAAAAAATTGAGAGAAACCTTATTTTTCTCAAACATAAGAACTGTTTAAACTCATCTAAAAAAAAAATTCAAAACATTTGTAGGATTTGAAGAACACTAGAACAAAAACTTTTCTTTGCCTAACATTTCTCCTCATCTCCTACAACCCATGTCCTCTAAATTCTTTGCTCATTTCTCCACACCTCAGATTCCCCAGCATCTGCCTCATGTTGAAGCCACAAACTGAAGCAGACACATTCTTACAGTAAGCTTTGTCTTCTGAGACTAACAGGGAGTGACTAAGACTACAGCCACACTTACACGGAGACAGGAGAAACAGTTGAGATTAATACAAAACAACTCGATACATTTAAATAATTCAACAGAGACTACTTCAGAGGTAGGACTATTTTCAGGAGGTCCTCCCCCTTCCCATCTACCTGTCCCCACCCCTGCAGGCGTTCTTTGACATTTTCAGATTGGACCACCTCATGATGCATCCCCACTGTAGCTCCACTGGTGTTACCAAGAGACAGATGAGGGGAGAGAGAGAAGGCAGCACAAAGCAGGGCTGTAGCAAACAGCTCACAGCTCCTGAGGTTTATACTTAGCCTTGGCCTAAAGCACTTAAATTGGTTCGCTCTCACCAGCTCCCCACTGAGTCAAAACCTTTCAGAAGCAATCTTTCTATGTCAACTTCATGCATATAAAGTGATTAAACTTCTAACACACCGCAGTTAGAAGTCTGAAAAGTCTGGGTTTTAAACTCAAGCCACTGTAACCAACAAAATCCACACTTCCAAGTTTTGTTGCCACAGCCAAAGGCAGGGAATGTCAACAGCAGTCAGACCACACCACAGGCACAAAATTATCTCTAATGAGCATAAGCAGTTCACAGAAATTAACAACCTACAATGAAAGATCTTCTCACAACTGGGTTTTAAAGCCTTCTCCTTCCTCAGAGGATTTCTGTTTCACAGTGCTAGTGTCAGGAGTGTTTGAAGCTGGAAAGCCAATGGACAAAGCTTCCACTGCATGTATTCCATGTCACATCCTAGAGGATATACTCTTAAGGAAGCCAGCAGTTGAAAAGAAAGAGGAGGGATGAACCCAAAACCAGAGCAGAAAAAAAGCCTCTGTCAATACTGATCAGTAGAGGATAACAAAGATACTGCACTCAGAGCACAAGTTTTGGAAATGCTAGAGTTAACATTTGAAAGTAGGACAGAGGGAGTTTTGATGGTCCACTACTCTCAGAACCAGTCCCATCATTCTCTTAAACTTAAGTTCTCACGCTCCTGCACACCAGGAAGGAGGGAAAAAACAAAACCAGAAGACTCCACTGTTTGTGTCTCCACCTCTCTCCTCATATGAGGAGGCTAAATAAAGAGGTACAACTAAAATAAACCATACACTAAGGACAACATATAACCATTTCATGATGCTAATGTAGTCCTAGTGCTCTATTATAAAAAAAAAAAAAAAAAGAGGACTAGATCTCTTTTTACCCCTGCTCTAAAACAACTCAACTTCCTATGAAAAAATGAAGTTTGCTACCTTGTTTCAACTAGAAAGATGGCAACTAAATGACTTTCACCTTGACAATTGTTCCTGATTTAATTTTTCAAGTCCTGTTAACCAACTGACCAAAAGGACCTTACTCCTTAGCTTAATTCAGAAAGGCAATGCACATAGAGCCAAAAGTCCATGAGTGAACACAGACCAACAAAGACTTTATAAACACTACAGTTCTGTGGATAAGCAAAGATGTTTATTTCCTAAATCCTCCTCCCTTCCACTTTCAGGAACTCCCTAATGCTGTTCCTCATTGAGCTAAGAGATGTGCTTTCGCTGGTGAGTTTGACCCAGGTTTACTGAAGTTTTCTTTTTCTGCCAGCCTTGACAGGGTTTTGACTATGCTGCAGAGTATACATATAATTAACCTCTTCTCCTCCCCTTGCTATTTTCAGCAGCTCTATTATATATACACCCCCCTTTGGTTTTCCATAAATTCCACCTTTCAAACATAAAACAAGTTGTATTCCTGCAAGGCAAAAAGACAAGGAAACAAACAAAATGAACACATGACAAGTCAAATTTCTATATCCCAACATCATTGAAATAAAAATGTACTCAACCAAACAATTTGCAAGCAAGAACACAGTTTTGTCTCTGATAACCAGAATACAAAGGACACCTAATATAGAAAAGGTGAAAGACACCAAATGTAGAAAAGTACACAGAGCAAAAGGAAAAAAGGCCAGAATGCAAGAATCCCTGCTCTCCAGAGTAAATATGATATTACTTGAAGTCAGAACTGTAAAGGTGCAGAATACCACACTGCAATGGACCCCCAGCTCATCACCAAAACCAGTGCCCACCATAGCTGGCAAACAAACAATTCTGCAGCAGAGTTCTCTTTATGCACTCTCAGAGTAACAAGGGATGAGATGTTTCTCCATTAAAATGCAGTGATTTAGATGGAAGGGAGATAAGAACAGCACAGTTCAGTTGTCTCATGCAAAATAAGAAGTGTCACTCAGGAGCAATTCTCAGTTATGCGCCTGCTACTTCCGCTCTCCAACACTACAGAAAAGAATCTGCCACTCACTCAGCAATGCCCTGCAGTACAAAGACAAAGACAATCTGCTACCTCCTTCTGTAACAATTTTGCCCAACCCATGTAATTTACTGCCTGCTAAGTATCCATTATTATTATTATTATTATTATTATTATTATTATACCCATCAAGACCTATCCAAAAGACCAATTTTATGTAGCAACACACACAAGGTATGTTCAGGATCAATAATATCAGAAAATCAGATGTACACATTTCATGCTAAAATGTTGGATAAGGGAGGGAAGAGAAACCTCCCCCATCTCCACACATGAAGTGAAACAGAGAAAACTTAGAGTGGGCAAACCAACTTACACAATATGACAGAACACTGTTGAATTCATTCTTTTTCCCCTGAATGCAAGATGAGAAACAAAAGACATGGTTTATAGTGTCATGGAATCCGCTGGCTTGTAAAAGACCTTTAAGATTATCAAATCCAACCCCTCTAATAGAACTGACAAAGTCACCACAAAACCAGGTCCTTAGAAAGAATACCTACACATCTTTTAAAATACCTCCAGGGATGGTGACTCCACTACTTTGCTGGAGAACCTATTCAAATGTTTGACTTCTTCAGGTAAAATATATTTCTTAATATTGAATGTAAACCTCCCCTGGCACAGCTTGAGGCCAGCTCCTCCTGTCCTATTGCTTGTTACTTGGGAGAAGAGATTGAATTATACCTGGCTACAGCCTCCTGCCAGGTCGTGTAGAGAGTGATGAGTCTCTAGAGACAAAAGCCTCCTTTTCTCCAGGTTAAACAACCCCAGCTCCCCCAGCTGCTCCTCCTAAGATTTGTGCTCCAAACCCTTCACCATCTCCATTGCCTTTCTCTGGATGCACTCCAGCCCCTCAGTGTCCTTCTTGTAGAGATGGGCTCAAAGCTGGACACAGGACTCGAGGTGCCTCACAAGTGTGCAGGGGCGGGCCACACTCTATCTGATAGGAGCCACATTGCCACTGGCCTTTCTGACCAGCTGGGCACACACACTGGCTCATGCTCAGCTGCTGCCAATCCACTGGGCTGCTTTCCAGCCACCCCATTCCCAGCCTGCAGCACTGCGTGGTGCTCTTGAGTCCCAAGTGCAGGACCTGGCACTTGCCTTGTTGAACCTCATACCACTGGCTTTGGTCCACCAACCCAGTCTGACCAGATCCCTCTGCAGAGCCTTCCTGTGCTCCAGGAACAACACTGCTGCACAGCTTGGTGTCATCTGCAAACTGAGTGAGGGTGCACTCAATTCCCTCACCAGATCACCGATACAGACATTAAACAGGACTGCCTCCAGCACAGAGCCCTGGGGAACACAACTCGTGACTGGCTGCCAGTGGGATCTCTCCACTCCTCACCACTCCAAGACTGCCATTCAGCCAGGTTCTCACCCACCAAACAGGGCACCCCTGCAGGCCACGAGCAGTTTGTCCAGAAGGATGCTGGGGGGAACACTGTAAAAAGCTTCCCTAAGGTCCAGCCAGGCACATCCACAGCCCTTCCCTCATTCACTAAACAGGTCACCTTATTGCAGGAGATCAGGCTGGTCAAGTAGGACTTGACTTTCCTAAACATGTGCTCACTAGACCTGGCCGAACCATACATGCCACATGGCGGCACTTAAGGGCTGTTCCACGACATTCCCTGGCACAGAGGTCAGGCTGACAGACCTGCAGCCCCCTAGATCCTGCTTCCAGCCCTTACTGTAGATGGCCACCAGGTTTGCAAACTCCTAATCACCTGGGGCCTCCCAGGAAAGCAGCTCAGGGAGCACGTCTGCCAAGTCCATCAGTACCTGGCAGTGGTGTAGCAGGGTCACTGACCATTTTCGCTTGGATTACAGGAGCTTCTTTCTTCTCCTCATCATTGTCTTCCAGCTCTGGGGACAGGATGCCCAGGGAACAACTGGTCTTACATCACTGAGGCAAAAAAGGCCTTAAGCACCTCAATCTTTTCCTCATTCTTTGTCACTTTGTTTCCCTGCACATCCAATAAAGCCCTCCTTCTGTTGCTAATGTATGTCATAGAAACATTTTTATTGTCTTTCATGGTAGCAACCCGACTAAGCTCTAGTTAGGTTTTGGACTTCTAATTTTCTTCCCGTGTAACCTCACAACATCCCTGTAACCACCCTGAGTTTAACGCCTCTTGGTTCAAAGGCTGTCTCTTTTTTGTTTCCCCAAGTTCCAGCCAAAGCTCTCCGTTCAGACAGACCAGCCTTCCCTGCTGGTCAATCTTTCAGCACACGGTGACATCCTGCTCCTGCACTTTTGACATTTCCTTCTTGAAGAATGCCTAACCTTCCTCTGCCCTTCAGGAATGCCTTCCAAGGGGCTCTGTCAACCAGGCTCCTGAACAGGCCAGACTCCCTGCTCTCTGAAAGTCCAATGTGGAAGTTCTGCTGACTCCTCTACTTACTTCCCCAAGAATTGAAAACTATCCATGCATGATCACTCTGCCCAGGATGCTCTCTGACCATCACATCACCCAGGAGTCCTTCTCTGTTCACAAACCACAGGTCCAGCAGGTGCCTTACCCCGTTTTCCACCTCATCATTTGTGTCAGGGGACACACACTCCAGGGACCTCACACACTGTTTCTGCCCTGATGCTTTGTATTTCCAGCAGAAAACATAATGCTAATCACACAGCATTCTCTACATTTATCATATAACCATTTATGTTGATTTTTTTTAAATCACATATCCACTATTCCAGAACATCTACTCATAGAGAACACTGTTAAACAAACCAAATCCCAGGGAAATTCAAGAGTATCCAGGCATATGACCAAAGGTAACAGCAAATTGCAGATACTGAATTGAAGGTTGATTAACAACATTTCATTATGGTGCACGAAGAGTTATGCCCATTCTGGCAAGTATGGCAGCACATATTTTTCTTTCAGCTAATAAGTTTTAGGTATATTTTTCCCAGTCATTAGTGATGCTGTACATGGACACAAGCCATTCAGTTAGCTTTGCTAATACCAAGTCTTTAGATCAGTTAAAAGCTATTAAAAAGCCACTTTGCAGCATCTAATTTTACAAGGAAAGTGATATGAACAATATTTCCAATAAACTGTACTAAAGCTTCCAGCATAGCAGCTCCCTATACAATTTTTAGCTAAGTACTGAGCTCTTATCAAAGCTCATCAGAGGGTTCTCTTTAGGATTTGCAATTTACTAGCAATTAGATGACTGAGTTCATACTAGTAAAATACTACCAAATAAGTCATCATATTCCAGCACAGAATACACAATGAATTCCATATATACATTTATTGGTATGAACACAGGCATGCTGTGTGCTTGTAATGAAGAGATGGGGGAAAGAAAATCATTTTCCTAGCTTTTTTCTATTTGTTGCATCACAATTCAGACAAGAAATAACAGCCTTCCGAAAAGGGGGAACAGGTGAAATCTCACGGGACTCAAGCCAGGGCTCCCTCACAACCTGGTAACACTTTTCCTCCCTCTTCCAATACCATCACAGGTTACAAAGACTGTGCTAAAGAGAAATACAAAAAGCACTGGAAGAAACACAAGCATATTCACTCTCACCAGGCTGAGCTGACAAGAGGATGCTTGCACTTTGCTACCACTGCTTAGCTCCATTCCTGAGGAATCATTGGTAAGAGGGAAGAAGAAACAGAAGTCTTACTGCAAGATCACTGCTCTGTTGTCCCAAAACCGGGAGTTTGACTTGTGCTTGTGCTGTTGTTCATGAAGGCAGCAAGAAGAAGTTCAAGAGTTGGTAAAATGCAATTCTACTTTTTATTTGTCTTCAAAGGCAAACAGGCAGCAAAGCACAGAACATCCAGAGCAGATCTTATCCTCCAACAGCGCCAAAGAGAATCCACTGTTGACTAAATGTCCGTCTTGATTTTTGAGTCTTTGGGTCTTGCTTTTTGTTTTTGTCCTTTCCTGTTCTTAAAATAAAAGGAAACCCATGTACATGCCTAATGAAGAATGTCACACACTTTGCCAAGGGGCCCCAAACAAATCAATATACATTTTAGTGGTAAGCACCAGTGGAAAGGCTCAGCTGAAGCAATCAAGGAGTGGTGCAGCCAGACCCCAGTGTGATACAGAGGCACCAGCAGTGCTGGACATGGCTGAAGACATCTTCAATTCTCCCACTTCAGCCAAGACTGAAGTCTAGTCAAGAACCATCAGGAAGGGGACCCAGGCAGTAATACCCGAACCACCTTTTATATTCCGTTTTTAAGTAAGGTTTGATAGGAACAGAATTGAACATCATGATGTCACTACAGGAATAGCCTCTCCTGCATGATTTTAGAGAAGCCTACACCTCTGCTTACACTGTGTTTGTGTTCTCCATCAGTAACACGAAACACTTTTCTACAATGAAGAAAATTCTACATAGCATGTCAACACTATGAGAAGTGGGTTTAAACACTTAAGACTCCCTTTATTTTTGATTTTAGAAGTCCAAAAGCTAAATCAGAAATTAAAATGTTATTTTCCAAGAGATTTCACCAAAAGCAGTCAATAATAAACAGCTTTTGCTATTAAACTGCAGTTTTAATTTCCTGAATGGGAAGAGTTGGTTGGTCTCAGTCCAGTCTCCACCAACAAATCAGTTAGCTGGCTCTTCAGAAACTGCCATCCATAATCTGCCCCATTTCAGAGGCCTATCATGGGATTAAGTAACACAAATTCTCACACACTCTAAAGTCTGAGAAGCCAGCGCTGCCAAAAGTGTTACTGAATCTTTGTAACTTATAAGAACTCAGGTTCCCAAAACACGAGTGCAAAACCTTTCATAAAGGTATGAAAAAATAAACACATGCTTTAATTAAAAAGCTATCCCACCCAATGGAGACCTTGCATGCCCCATGTCAAAAGGCAAGATATACATAAGCCAGCTATAAACCCTTAAATATCCTTATCTCAAATTACAGAGAAGCCAAGGAAGCAGCATGAAATTATTCAAGTTTATTGCACATTATGCCCTCACTCCAGAGAGCAGCATGCCAAGCTGTCCAGCAGCAACAGGAGCTGCCACTCTTAGCAAGGGCCCCTTCCAGGATCAGCACTGTTGCCATCTCGCTGTGCCCAACGGGTGGGTTAGTTAAGGGTGACCTAAAGAGGGAGAAAAGGGGTTGTGCAATTATTTTCTTTTCAACATTGTCCTAAGAGCCCAAAAAGGTTCGTTTGCACACATTTCCACAACAGGAAGGGGGAGAGGGGAAAAAAAAAACTCAAAATCCTACACATTTCACTCTCTGTCCTACAAACTTTGTACATGTATCAATCACAGAACCATTAAGAATGGTTTTACTCACACTCTGAGTACCCTTTAAAATGTAGTGAACAGGTCAGTAACAGCCTATTTCTTCAGCTGAAAATTAAGGAAGTTTCTGACAATAAAAAGAGGTGTCCTTTACAACTAATACACAAATAAGTTCTCTTTCATTTAAATAACCTTCACTTCTTATTTATGCATTATAGAAACAGATTTACTCCTGGAATAAAAGTTCACTTCAGGCTATTTTTATGTGACATTAGTAACACAGAAAAGAAATTACAATAAAATCAAAAATTCCTGGTCTCCTATCAAAGTCACAAACGATGAAGCTGCTCCTACAGCTTCCATACAAGGAACCACACTTAACCTGCCCCAGGCTGCCAAGGTATAGGAAAGGATGTTTCAGCAAAAGCCACGTTTCATCAATCCCCAAACCTCTGAAAACTGATTTAATGGTCAAAACCCAAGCTGTGTCAAAACACACACAATTCTACTAGAGAGGATGCTAAGAGACTTAAAGCTAAGTAACCTGAAGAGTACCAAACCAGCAAAAAAGTCCAAGAACTTCCCCCACACATTTCAACCTAACAATATAAAGCCCAAAAGCTATCCCAAAACTACAAGATTTAAGAGTACAATAGGTAAGTGATATTTTTAATATAAAAAGAGTTGTCATACTTTCAGTCAAATAGCATAATAACTTGCTTGTTAATCTAACCAGAATACACAATATGCATTTCATGTACCAGCAATTTACAGAAATGAGGAATGACTATCCTCCTCTCCTTGTAGCATTAACAAAGTTTAGGAGACAGATGACTGAGCAAATAAATATTTTACCTTTTCTTAACAGTAATTCTCTCTTCAGTATACTAATGCAGCTGCCTTTTTAAATGCCAGTGGAACCCAATATTAGGATTAAATAATACAGCTTCAAACAACTCAAATGAAGTAACGTGGAACCCTATTTAAAGATGTGGATTTAACAAAAAAAACAAACAAAAAAAGCCAACCAGAAACATTTCATCCAAATTAAAACTCAAATAACAATACTAAAAATTGTTTATCACATACACTTGACCAGGAGCACTTGGTTAGGCTACATAATACCCATTAAGCCTCAAAACACAAGCTTATCTGACAAAACAAGTCTAGAAAACGTGTAAAAGGAATCAGCTCTTCTTGAATTGAGTTCAGCCAATGTGCTACAAATCCAACCCAAGCTGCTGCATCTCCATCATCCAGTCACTTCACTGTCCTATAAAGTCTCAGCAGAGGTGATCCAACTGCTCCATGCACATCTAGTGGTCAGGAAGCGTGCTAAAAATCATACTCTCCAAAGAATTACCCGTGCATGCAGCAACAGATGGCAACGAGCGACACAGACATGAATGGCTTTCAAAATGCTAACCTAAACACAAAAAGCTCTGAAACTCAATCCCCTCACAGGTGTACCTCTCCTTTTTCTTTTGTTTTCAAAAGAAGACTTAAAAATCACGAAATGGTACAGAAAACAATGCTGCATTTTAATCAAACTGCCTGCCCTTTTAATGAAGGAAAAGACAGTATGCACAAGAAAGAAAGGATCCTGGTGGAGCCAAATCTACCCAGAGACAGTCACTTGTTGATTCACACACAAACGTGCTCTTATTTTCAGGTTAATAACAGAGCCCCGGTACCATTAGGCAGCTCTGATACATAGGTTAGAACACTTATGTTACATAACTTTCTCTTACTCCTTCCCTCAAGGCAGGAAAAATGACTTCCAACTGCAGCCCTAAACACAACTTCCAGCAAGGTAAGCACCATTAAGAAAAGACACACTGATCCTCACAGCAGCCCAAACACGTTATATCCTGATGATCTCCGCAGATAAGCAACGGCTACGCTGAACCTCCAAAAAGCAGAGGCACCACAAACCTCTACAAACCTCAAGCATTCCCAGCACAGCCTGTCCATCTACTACAGTCTGAGCACTGTGCATCCATCTTCTCCAACAGTTTTAATCGTTTATCTCTTCAACGAAAACACCAAATCCCACAAAAACTTCACAATTCCTGCAAAAAAAACATTCTTCCGGGACAGGAAAACAGGTGGGCACGCCACCAGGTAGCACGAGGGCGTCTTCGAACACACGTAAACAAACGTTTTTTTTTTTCTTTAAAGAAAAAAAAAATAGCTAAAAAGGGGGGGGCGGGGGAAGGAGAAGGTTAAACTTCCCAGGAGCCCTTTCACAAGCCCCCTCGTACCGAGCGCTCGCCCTCCAACTCACGGATGAGCCCCTCACATCCCCTCCCACACGCCCAGGCGACCTCGGCTTCCCCCGCCAGGAGCTCGCACTCGCTCCCCAGGCCTCCCCCACACACCGACACAGCCCGGGCGGGCACGGCCTCCCCTTACCTGAGACCCCCCCGCCGCCGTGCCCGGCGCCCTCCGCCGCGGCGGGCGGGGCGGGCGGGGCGGGGGCGGCTCAGCAGCCGGGGCGGCGGGGCCGGGGGGCGGGCGGGGGCGCGGGGGCGTCCGGTTCCATCCTCCTCCCCTCACTCACACCTCACACACACACAGGAAATAACACGGGGTCACCTGACCCCCGGCAGCCAATGGCGGCGGGCGGCGGCGGAGCCAGCGCGCGCGCCAGCGGGAACGGCGGCGCGAGGCGGCGGGTCCCGGCCGGCCGAGGGAGGGATGGGATGGAGGGGAGGGGGAGCGCGTGCGCGCGCGCCCCCGCGTGCAGGGACGTGCCTTCGCGCGCGCGCGCGCGGAGGTGGGGGGGGCGCGTGAGGGAGCCACCGCCCCTCCCACCACCACGCGCCCGCTTAAAGGAGCCGCGCGCCACCCCCCCCCCCCCCCCCCCCCCCCCCCACCGCGTCCCGCGCGCTCGGAGCACGTGGGCGAGGCGCGCCCGGTGCGCGTGCTGCCCCACCCCGCCCCTGCGGAGGGCACCGGGGCTCCGCGGCGCCCCCCGCCGCTCGGGGCAGGCACCGGGGCAGCTCGCGTTTCCCTCTCCTCGTAAATCAATACCGCCTCTCTCCACCCCCCCCACCACCCTCACCCTCCCCCAGGTCATTTTAAGAACGGGCTTTCCTCCGTTTGCCCACTTGTCTGCCCCCGGCCTCCCGGCCAGGCCCGGCGCGCACAGCGACGGCCGAGCCCTGAGCCGGCCCGGAGCCTTGCAGCACACCCCGAGGCGGCAGTCGGACCGTACGGTGGGGCTGGGCGGGCCCCGAATCAGAGGTGCCTCAGCGGAGGCGCGGGGATCTCAGGAAACAACATGGAGGCGGCGGTGCCCGGGCCCGCCTGCCCGCCCGGCCGCGACCGCCAGCCCAGAGCCTCCCGGGCCATCTGAGGTGGCACTGCCAGCCCTCCGAGTCCCCACTGCTTTGCATTTGGGAGTCCGCGGTGTCCAGCTGCACTTCTGTGCTGGAGAGATAATGGAGCTTTTTTCAGATCATTCACGAGTTTTTGGGTTTGATGAGAGCGAGAGGGCGAGGAGGCTGCGGATGGGGCAGCAGTAGAGCAAGGATGCAGTGCCTGTCAAACCATCACCTCCTTCATTTAAGCCCGTATGCCAGCAAAGGAAGCTCTATATGACATTACAGTTTCCTCCATCTGCCGCTCAGAACATTTCACGTGAAAACGCAGTAGGGCTGGCAGTCTGCGAAGCTCTTAAGTGCTGGGCAGAGAAAGCTCAAGCGGCATTTAAAACTTGCTTTGCCAGGAACTTTACTGAGCAGATATGACACTTTCAATAACTGCCCTGTTTCCCAAGCTTTGTTTCCCAGATCCTCAGCAAGCCGTATTCCGAAAGTAGGCCTCTGCTCAGAGCTCATCCAAAAGGCAATGAACTGCTGAGAAGGACTGTGTTGTAAGCACAGCCAGTTGAAAACTTCACTGATGGCTCCTCCACAGGTGACTCGCCTTTTTTGAAAAATAAATACAAACCACCACATCTCATACCATGCATTATCTGTCAAAAATAATTTGGAGGCCAGCTGAAATTCCATCTAGATATGCCTAAAATGATGCCAGTAGTCTGGGGAAAACAACCAGAGCAGACAACAATTACATGTGCTCCTACCATTAGTCTTTCAAGTTAACAGTTTGTGGGTGTTAGGGACTCCCCAGCTGCTGGTCAGGCAATTGTGCACCTGGAGCATCTAGGAAAGATTTGCCTGCTCCTCTGTTCACTCGCCTTGGAACTCAAGAGGCACTGGCTCCTTTCTGAGGCGAGTCTACGGCTGTGATCTACGCCTTGTCTCCTTGAGATGAGAATATTGCGAAGCTCTCCGCATCATCTCCCTGGAAATTGCAGCTGGAGCACGCAGGCGCTGCCTCACTGCAAGCCCTCGCAGTGCTGCATGCCCTGCTCTCCTGGGCACTGGCTGCCCATTCACAGGGGCTGTTTCAGGCACGCTGCTTCGCTCACACCCCGGGGAGGTCATCGCTTCTTCCGCCTGGACAAGAGGCTCCGACAGCACATTCACCGTGACAAACCCGAGGTTGCTCTCGTCAGAAACAGCCTTAATCTTGTTGACTGTCACGGCATGCTAAGAGCTTGGTTAGAGCAGCATTCCCCCTGAGGATCCAGGACTGTCATAAAAGCTGTAATGGGGTGGGGGAACTCGATGAGATTTTTATAATTTGGTTTTCCATTATCTGTTTTCTGATTTTGAAGTGAAGCTTCAATTGAGGTCAATCCTTTATGTAGATTTGTACGGTAGGAGTGCTTAGAGCACTCTAACTAAAGTTAAACTTAAACTTACCTTAAGGTAAAACCCTTTGGTATATATAAAAACATGACAGCATTCCTTACCTAGATAAGCTTGTTATAACAAGGTATTTTTTACCTAATGTCTAAAATGAAGTTGCAGCATAAATAGCAGGAGTTTTGTAAAATGCTCAAAAATGCATATAAAAATACAAGGACAGCCATCATTCCCAAGTCAAACATTTCTCAAAGGACCAAAAATAAGTGAGTTCACAGAGTTAAATATCTGGATGTCTAGTCTGCTGCAGAGCAGCATTTCCCATCTCCGTTATGACTACTTTGTAGGTGTTACAAGGGAAATACAACAGGAGTTGCTTTTTAAAATATTTAAAAGCTTGAAAACTATATGGCTGATTTTGAAGGATGAACTGAAGTTTTAAAAGAGCTCACGCTATAAATGCAGGCAATTGTCACACCATCATCAGCTGTTGCATTACAGTAGGCATCACTGGCAATACACAGGGTCAATTTAAGTGCAGAATGTAAACAAAATTATCAAAACTGTATTAGTTAAATATCACGCAAGGAGAGACGCTATATCCTTTGCAGCTTTCCAAGTGATATATCAGGCTTCAACGTACAACCCCGCTGAGCTTAATGGATAATTTAATCCTCTCAGAAACTAATTTTTGGCTGTCTGCAGACTCCAGATGAAAAACCACTGTCATTAGTACACCTTGTTCACATTGCCAAGTTCTCCTTTGCCTCTGAACATTTCATTTTCTTTCCAAAAGGAAGAAATTCAACCTTCTGACTTGGTTATTCAGGGACATCTACCTACTTGACCACTGTCAGGTACACAAAAAAATTGTTATATACAAAACATTCCTAGGACTAATGATGAAAGTAACCCCATCATGCTACTAGGCTACAATCCCACACACATGATCAGGGTGGAAACCTAACATCCATGCAAGCCTTTCTACTTCAGGGTGAAGTCCTCAGTTGCATCTATACGCTCTCACCCTTCAATTCTGAAAAAAAGAAAAAATCCCAGGGATTTAAGGCCAAAAATGGTAACAAAAGAAACCCAACCCAAACCAAACCAAACCAAAAAAAAAAAAAAAAAGAAAAAAAAAGAAAAATTTAAAAAAACACACAAAACAAATTTTTAAAAAAACTACATAAAGGATCAATTCTACAATCAACACAACAAACTAAACAGGTTTGAATGTAAATGTCCAGCAAATACCCTCCATCATCCAAGAGTAAGCACTATAAATTCAGCAGATGTGCTACGCCACGGTTGTAAGATTGAAGTCTCTGCTTTTAGTGTAAGAAAATCAGCTCGGCCATAATTGTACAGAGCCACCATGGTACTACCACAACAGAAACTTTCCAAATCCCCTCCATCCTCCCCAAAATCCTCTCTGCCATCTCCTAATTAAAATGCTTTTGAGGATGGAGGCACAAATAAGGCAGGGAAATGGCCTCAAGACTTGGCACCCTCCTCTATGATGGATGGGCAATTCTGAGCAAAATGAAGTCCCCTGAGTAGCCCTGTGGGTTAGTGCCACTGCTCCCACCAGTGCTGTTGTCATTACACACACGCAAGCAATGCTGCACCTTACTGCACATGAACGCTGCAATGGCTAAAGCAAACGTTTCTCCCTGTTATGCCTTAATGTAAGGCTTACCTTGCACTTCCCTTTCCCCCCCTCATAGATCCCAGCAAAAAATTGTCCTTCTGACCCCAAGGGGACTGACAAATGGAGATGGAGAGTCTCCTTCTGTCTTTGAGGTCACCACTTCTGATCCAGCTGTAATTCAGTAATTACTCAGTTCATGTGGCTCTCCAGAAGCATGCATTAGCATTAGCAGCTTGGAGGGGGAACAGAAGGATGACACCATTCCTGACCTCAGCCACCTCTCATCTTCACACACTCCCTGAGCTCCCTCTGCCTGGAAGGGGGGAGGACAGTAAGTGATGCAGGATGGGGGACTGAGAACAAATTTGCAGGTAACATAGGCTGGAAAGGCTCCGAGCACCCCAGTGCTGTTTGTTTGTTAGAGCAAACATGATTTCTGAATGCCGCTGGTGGGGTCCTCTGGGAGATTTCTTCTTTACAAAAGGTTTCACTGTTGATGCAGCACTAGGAAGGTGAAGCCTCCACGGAGTCAGGCACACAGATTTCTCACAGACATGGCCCCTGTCCGCTCAAAGAATTACCTTTATCCTAATCTATTCCTGTGTTGCACAATTTCATGTCATGCACAGGCTCACCACTTCTCTTTCACTGCTTTCATCTAGGGGCTCTTAGATGCCATGGGAATGGGCATTAGTGACTACCTTGAAGACAGATAATAAAAACATGACAGCAAGACTGGGCACCTACAGGTCACGCAACTGGGGACTGAAACTTATATTCACGGTGGGACAGCTACATCTTTAAGCAAGTGTAAAGCAAGATCAGCTCACCTGTTTCTCCAAGAAAGACATCAGCATGGCTACATTCATTAACATTTCCTACCTCTCCTCCTACCCAGCCCCAGGATTTCCCATACCTTCCTCCTATTTTTTTTACACTTAACTTCAGATAAAAAGTGTTACATCTGAACCTACAAAAGGGAGAAGCAGTATCAGACATCTCCCAAGGAACTGCAGCAAGGACAGAGAGGGCTCTCCTCTCATTAATTCACTGATATTTAACTTTTCCCCTTAAGACTATCATAGGATCTGTGCTTGCTGGAAAATATTTTTGACAAGCACAGATTTTTCAGCCTACTGATGGTCATGTCTTGGGTGCATCACTTGGAAGGTGCTCTCCTCCAGACACTGGGAATGTCTCCATAAGCAACAGTGTGAAGTCCTACAGCACCTTCCTGCAACAGAACAACTGGATTGAAAGACTTTGGAACATCTCAAAGGAAGGAAAATTATAAAGCAGCTGAAGGTAGGTAGTGTGAATCATAGCAGGAGAAAAATTAAAACACTGCAACACTTCTGCCTTTTCACCCTTCCCATTACAAAGAGCTGATTCATGAAAATAAGATCTTTGTACCTTAAGACCTCCTCTGCTTCTTCTGCTTCTTCCTTTTGCTTCCTGCCAAAAGCTGCTTCTGGCAGAATAGAATTAGTTGCTGTGAAAGTGATTGTGATGCTGCAGACAAAAGAATCTGAGTCCAGCAGAAAAAGCGAGAAACAACAGAAGCTGAACTTTTAAGGAAAACCCAATCAAATTTCCATGCAGATGCCCAGAGTAATAAAGGTGGAAATTAAAACAGAAAGCCATACAAATGTGATTCTCCAGCAAGACTGTCTCCAACAAGGCAGAAAAGTCCATCAATAAATCTTCATTATCTGAATTGCTAAGCATATCTAAATAAAAGTAGAAATTCAAATATTAGAACTTGTCTTTTTAAATTATCTTACATAAAACCAACTCTGCCTTGCCTGAACATGTTTTACAGAAAGGTTTTTTTTCCTCTCTTACTTCTCCTAGCCCTTTACAGAGGTTTCATTTGCTGGGGTGGCTTTTTCTGCCTACAGGGAAGTGGGAATTTCTGGGCTTAACAAGCACAAATCCCCATGATATATAGTTCCAAATTTTACAGGCAACTAAGGTTTTGATTCTTACTTTGTTCCCTGTTGGCTTCCTCCCTGATGTAGGCAATAGCTGTTGAATCTCAGCTGTTCCAACAGGAGAGAAAAAAAAGGTCCCTGAAGGAACAGCTTTAGTTCTTCCAGTCACCTTGCTGCTACTGCGCTCCAGAATTGCAGGCACATGAAACAGCACCTAAGAAGAGCTTGCAGCAGCAAGAGGCCAATGCAGAAAGCATCAGACTGGACCAAAACCAAGAGAGTCTTCTAGATTCGTCTGGTAAGAAGTCTGTACTTACATTGGGAAGTAGAAACCTAAGGGTCCACTAAAGATAGACATTGCAAGAAATCTGATTAACTTCTTGTCATAGAAATCAACTTCTGTGCCCTTTTTTTTGTTAGGTATAGTGATGTTCTCTGGTCCTGATTCATCTGAGAGATTGGTTTATTGAAAATAGTTTTTAAAGTTCCATTACAGTTTACTTATATATCTCCTCTTGCTAACAAAACATGAGGGAAAAAAACCTACTTCAAACACAACCACTTTAATTACTTTGTATCTCGAGACTCATTTAAGTTTATTCAATGCTCAAACACTCTAATTCTACATTTCAGAAGTTATTAATGTCTCATTTTAGTGGCCTGCATTACTTTAAAGTTGCACTCAAATCCAAATCAGGATAGGGCACATGAGAACATATAGAACTTACAACTTCGAATGCAACATATTCCACTATTTATGAACGCTACTGACTCATTTGGGGATGGGGAAAAGTAGCATATTTTCACTCACATTACCTGAGCCAAGTGATGAAACACTTTAAAAGCTATTAGGTAACAAACACAAAGACACAACTGTCCTCGTTTAAGAAAATGAGTCTTTAATTTTTAAAGGCTGGACAAATCTGTCTTTAGAGAGTCCAAGCCATGTAAAAATCTTAAGTAAAATCCACGTAAAATCTTAAGTAACTTGGTTTTGTTTCAAGATTTGAGGAATTCTTCAAGTTGCCTACCTAAGTTCCGGTTTAAACTAACAAAATCTCTGCTTACATATCATGGCTTTAATCATTCCTCTTGAAACTATCTTCTGTAGATGGGAATCCTGCTGGCACTCATATTTGTCCTGAGAGATTATTAGGACTGAAGGTCTCCCATTTAACTTCTGTAAATGTGCTGTGAGTAATTAGACCTAAACAAAATACTGTCAGTTCCATTACGGCTGTGAAAATAAGGTCAGCACTTCTTAGAACAGCCAAAGCAAGAACAGATACCTCAGCAAGCACAGTTCATGTCCACCTACCAACTATTAAGTCTCCACTGGTTTTAGCAAGTTTAGGAAATAGCCCAGCTTCCGAACAAGCTATCCCAGCACTGACACTTTCAATGAAAAGCAGCAGCATTGGGCTGGGGGGTGGGGGGGCTGCAGTACTCAAGGTCATCTGCTGACAGCCCAGGCTGAACCCAGGTTTAATGCTGAGACACTGGTTACACTGGTGGAGAGAAATCATTTCACCACGGTGAAATTTCACATACCCTGGGGTACCCGCCCCCGGCTCAAGGATCCCCTCATCAGGGCCAAGCCTCTTCACAGCAGGGAGCATAATGTGAGAGAAGAAATGACTACTCTTCTCCAAAAGCAACAACGCTTGCAGTGTGATTCATTCCACAGGCTAAAGATCAAGGTGTCGGCTTACTCCTAATATTGATGAAAAAGGGCAGTCAGCCTATTTATAATCAGCTAGCATTATCTCTTCTCAAGAAACAGTAAGTCAGCAGCTAGCCTCAGGTGATAACTAGGGGGTTTCCTTAACAGTCCTTTTCATTGGGACACAAGTTTAAAAAAAAAACACGGAGAAAAGAAAGACAAAAAGCAGTTGTGGTTACAAGAAAGGGAATATCTTAATAGAAACGGGGGCAGGGGGGAACTAATTAACGCTTTCGGTTCGTGCCCCTTCACCAGTGCCTGGAAATTCTTTTCTGATACACACATTGCCTGCCTAGGGCTTTTTGAGAGACCCTTGCACATCCTCACTGATTACTTCCCCTACTCAGGGAGACAGATTGTCCTTTACCCTAAATGCTTTTATCCTCTTGATGAGGTCTCTCACCCAGCTGGATCCAGCTTCCTTCTCCCACTGCAATCTCTGAGCCTGAGAGAAGACACCTGGGGACCTTCCACTTTGCTTAGGAAAGAGATTTAATCCTTTCATGTCCTAGCATGGGGCTGAAGTGATGCACATCTACCCCTGACCTGAACACCTACAGTTACAGTGCTGGGTGACGGATGTCCCCAGCTGAACAGAAATCAAAGGAAAGGGTTCTCCACTGTTTGCTGCTCTTTTAAAAGCAGGTGTAGATAAAGAACTGAGGAAAGCCCCATAGGGGATAATCTTGCCGTACCCAGACAAAATAATGAGGCTTAAAATCTCTTCTGTACCTAATCTTAGCTAAATCACATCCCCAATGTCCTCTGCCCTCAGTTTTGCAGGGTGTATTTCAGTTGTGCCCCCCCACCTCCCAGACTCATGCACTGTCCAGTCCCACTTGGTCATCCCCACTTCTGCTCTCCCTAGGGACAGAGGTCCAAAGGAGGATGCCTCAATGGTTCTTTTGACTTAATTCTCCAAGTGACCTGTGGAAGGATCCTAGGTTTCATTTCCCAGGCAAGCTAGGTAGTGACTCAGACAAGCCAACAGACAATACTCTGCACAGACAATGATTTTTATCTTCAAAGTGCTTTACAAACTTATAGATCCTTACTTCCCCTTTGAGAGAAAAAAAGAAGGGGGAAAAAATCCCTAAACATCACCATTGGGATGGAACAGTGATGCAAAAATGCCTAAAAGTTCCTTCACGTTGGAGCAGAGGCAGAGGAGAGGAGTCCTGTGGTGCAGCAGCACTTGGGGTTTGAGGTTGGTTGTGGCTTTTACACCAAAGACCTGGATTCGAATCCCGTTTCACATCACTCCAGTAGGACAGAGACTCTTAAGCTGTGGCCAACAGGTCCCTTCCCCAAGGGAGCTGGGGCACTGAGAAGCAGGTGGCAGCACATGGGTGTCTTCCAAGAATCCACTTGCCTGTTCAGACTGCAAAAGTGCTGCACAATTAATTATACATCTGTGCTACAAAAGATCAGCTCTATAACTGCAGGGGGTGCTATTCATCAGCCTTGAAACATATTGGCAGAGGACAGCCAGGGTCCAGTAGTTGAGATAAAGAAATAAATAACCACAAAAGCAGGAGGTGCTCTGGGTCTTTAGGAGTGAAGTGCAGCAGCAGGACCCCAGTGACCCGGGGGCGCAGAGAAGCCTGGCCCTGCAGACAGTCGGGACGCGGTGCTTTTCACAGGAGCTTCAGGAATCAGAGCAGCAGAGAAGCCACCGGTCATCGGGGTGATGGGGGTGAGGTGCGTAGGCAGAGCGGCGGCAGCAAGGAGCCTGCCTGACACCTGCCCTTTTCGTTTCTCAGCCCTCCCCTTTCATGGAGGCAACAAAACATCACATTCCCAGTAGTGGGAATCCAGTCTGGAGTGGCTTCACCAAAGGGCAAATTCAGAAGGACCCCCTTCCACTCATCCCTTTCTTTTGAAGCCCTCCTTTCCTGGAGCAGGCATTTAGCAAGTACAAATACACCACAACATTAGGCATCCTTCCACTGTCACTCTCCACTATCCTTCCTCCTCCAGACACGCACACTAACACAAAATGACGGCTTCCTCAACAGACTGAATGAGCAAAGCCCTCGCGCTGATCCTTAATTGTCTGTGCTTTACTCTCTTGCTCCAGTCATATTATATCACAAAACTCAAAGCAGCCCACCCACTGCCCCCGTCTTTGTCCAAAATCTCAAGTGAACAGTAAATTTGACACAGGGGAAAAAAAAATTACCTAACAAGGGAGGGGCGAGCTAACCCCCCACTTTTCTCCCCCCCCCCATTTTCCTCCCCCCCTTTTTTAATTTTAATTTTTTAAAAATATTTTTTGGTTGCTGTTTGCTGGTGCATCCACATTGCTATTGTGCAGCTGTCAGTTGAAAAAACAACAACAATCACCAACCCCCCCCCCCAAAAAAAAAAATCAAGAAATTAAAGAAGAAATCATATCTTACAGCCCTTGAGAATGTGACCCTGAGGCCTTGCCCTTCTCCCTCCTGATGCACCCACATATCACGGGGGAATGGCAGGCCCCCTCCCCATCCACCCCCGTGCTACTCTGAGCCTGCAGAGCAAGGAAAAAAAACAACCACATCCAAAACCAAAACAAAATAAATTTAAAAAAAAAAACAAAAAAAAAAAACAAAAAAAAAAACAAAACACCAACGAGAGATACATGGCGAAGAAAACGGGGAGGGGGGGACGACACCTCCCCCCCGGCATATGCATAAACCCCATAACCCATTTATGTCGGTCTGGCAGGAGCCAGACTGCAGCGAGCAGCCAACAGCTGGGGCCTTTGAAAAGGGACAAGCGAGCGGCCGGCCGTGCCCAGGGAGCCGCGCCGGGCTCCGGCTGCCCCCGGCCCTCCCCGCCGCCCCCAGCCCCCCCCCGGCGCGGGCAGCCCGGGCGGGCACGGCGGCGTCGCGGGGGCGGGTGACACGCGCAGGGCGCCGCAGACACACGGCCGCCGCCGCCGCCGCCGCGCGTGGTCGGCGAGAGCTGGCCTCTGCAGGGCAATTTTCCACTCTCAACTTTCAGGGAGAGGGAGAGAGAGATAAAGCCCATTTACTGTACCTTTCTGGCATCTTTCTCAGCTTTCCCTGCTGCTTCTCCCCACCCCCTTCCGATTTATCTCAGCTACTGGTTTTATAAACCGAGAGGGTGGAGGGGGGGAGGGAAGAGGAGAGGAGGGGGCTTTTTTTCTCTTCTCTCAGCCTCGTCTGCACCTTCTGCTTGAGCCCGCCGGTGAAGTCACAAGACCGAGTCTCTGACATCACACAGAGCCCACAAACGCCGGATTGTGACTTCACTGCAGGGTAGAACGGGGAGGAATAGGAGAGGGGAGGGGAAAAGGCTCTTATTCAAACACATATCTGCAGTAGTAACAAAGGGAACTCAGGAAATGGCTGGCCAAGAAAATGGCTTTTTTTTTCTTTTTTTTTTTTTTTTTTTATAATTCATACTCCCTTTTTTGTTGTGGCTTTGGGTGTTTTTTGTGGTTTTTCTTCACAAATAAACTTTGTGACCACAGTGGAAATACCTTTTAAAAGTGGCCTGGGCAGGACAGACAGGCAGCGCCAGCCCAGGCGCCATCCTCCAGCGCAGCACAAGCACCAGCAGCCCTTCTGGGACAGAACCACCTGCCGTGGCCCCTCTGGACCTGCCGGGACCGGAGGAGGATGAGGTGCTGGGGGGAAGATGGAGGGGTGCCAGTGGCCACAGGAGAGGCTCAGGGGGGCAGGGCAGAGGGGGATTGCAGGGTGAGGGTGGAAGCAGGCGGATGCTGTGGGTTGTGCCCGAGGCACACAGGGAAGGCAGCGCTGAGAGCCACCGGGCAAGCAGGGCCACCAGAGTGAACACAACTCCGAGCCAGAGCTCTGGGAGCTGAGGGCCGGGCAGAGGTGAGGCTCTCCAGTGGGCACTTGGGGATTTTCCCCCCACCCGAGGATCTGAAATCACCACTGAGCTACAAGCCGAGTAAAAGCGGTCAGCGTAAAGGTAACAGAGTTGTATGTAAGGCCCAAGCAAGGCAATAGGGAAAAGAGGGGAGTTTTTGATTCCCTAGTGTATTTTTAGGTTTTAGGTGCCCTGGGGAGGGGAAGACAGACTGGGGTAGATGAAAGAAAGGCCAGGAGACTTTGATGTACTCCCAATACAATGCAATGCTCGGATGTTGCTCTGGGAGCAAAAGCTGATGATATAAGACTTCTGTAGTCATTTCTGAAATGAAGCCTAGAAGAAAAAAAAGGCTTATTAAGTAGCTACTGGCTTAATATGACCTGGAAAGTTGTAAGATTTGGGGCTTTTTTTTTTTTTTTGTTTATTCAGCTGATGTAATTTTTTTAACATCAATTTCTGAAAATTTAACACCACCTCAAACATGTCAGTAAATAAACCCAAAAAAATAAAACTCTGTTATTTGTGTTTAAAATGGATTTTTTTTCACCTTTTGAAGCAAGGTAGCTCAAACACACTGTGCTAATCATGCCTGAAGGCCAGGAATTCAGAGGAATAAGTCAAGGGCACAGCCACAGTCAAGTGAAATTAAAAATAAATCTTAAAAAATTAAACTGTGCTAATTGCAGACGTTATATTTATGAAGTTATTGGAACTGCAGAGCCAAAAGGAAGACAGCTTGTGATCCTCACAGTGTGTCCACTCCTCTCTCCAACCTCCATCCCTGCCCTCATCAAGACCTACAAAGCAATTCCCAACGCTGTGTCGACCTGGAAGGGAGGAGAAAACAGCACTACCATCACAGCCTGCCCTTTCTGCAACCTGCCAGCGAGGCAGGAGGGAAATCTGGATGTGGAGCAAGCGAGAAGCGAGGAGGAAGCAATCCAGATCCCTGCCATGAACCAGCTGGCAAGTACATTCCCAACTTGCTGCTGGTGGATGGTGGGAGCACCCCATGAGTGCCTGTGGTGCCCCAGAGGGCTGGCACCAGCACTGGAAACCCAAGATACTTGTTGGAAACTTTTGTACCCCAGCAGCTCTGTGTGCTTCCAGCATAAAATCCAGGCATCCAGAAGATAGGTCTTCCAGGTTGGAGCTGCTCCATGGCCAAAGCCTCTGTTCCCACATCAGCTCTGAATCCCAGTGCCTTAGGGCATCATCCCAGCCCTGGCAGAGCCACAGTGTTAGGGAAGATTTCCCCTGTTGTTTTACAGTGTCTCCATGCCAGTACAGCAATAAACCAGGCTGCAATGGATGGAATAAACTCTCCTGTCTCTGCTCGTGAGAGGGAGGGAAAAGGTATGAATTGCAAGCAGGGAGGTCCCCATCCAATCTCGTATCTTTCAGCATGTCTTGCTCCTTGTTTGGCCACAACTTTACTACCATTTTTATATCGACTCCTTTCATTTTTTTATCTATTTTTTTCTACCCTGCTGACTGCATGAGAGGAAACCTCCATGTTTATCCCACTCCTCCTCTCTGGGGGAATCTCTCTCAACCTGCCCATGGCAGGGAGGCAACATGGCTGCCAGCATGCCAGGATGCAAGGTGAGGAGGTGAATGGGGGAGAAAGGGAGGCACAGGCATTTGCTGGGAAGAGGAAAAAAGAAGGGGGAAAGAGCAAGGAATCTAACACATACACGCCGACTTGCATGGGCTTGCTCCAGCTTGGCCCACGATGCAATTACCTGACTTGGAGGCTGGCCAAGCCTCCCAGGTTAAGTCCCTCTGCACTTGTGCAAAATGCTGTCAGAGCTGCCGGGACTGTGAATACTCAGGGCTCCGGCAGCATGCCTCATCCAAAAAGGAAAAAGGGAAAAAAAAAAGAACAGAGCCAGGGCAGGGACTGAATGGGCTTATTTTCACACAACTGCAATTGTTTTGTTGATGCGGAAAGGTAATTAAAAAAAGTTCTGATTTCAAACGTGCCACAGAATTCCCAGAGCCCGGAGGCTGCTGCTTAGAGGCAGATTAATCACACTGAATTCTCCATCTAGATATTGCATGCACTCCAAACTCCCACCGCTAATAGCTCTAATATTCTCCTCAGCGTGTGCATGCTGCTGGTGTTATGTTCCAGGAATATTAATTCCCCAACTCGAGCTCCTTTTGCTTGCGCATGTACCCTAAAGGCTTGCTGCCGGGCACCGGGAGATTATGGAAAAGAGAAAACAGGGCTAGAGGAGAACCAGGGTGCAAAGGTACTGGCTGCAACTCCTCAAGGAAAGTCATTAATGTTCTTTGGATAAGCAAGCCGTCCAAATAAAATCTACCTGAAGGCCAAGTTCTTTAAACAAAGACAGCCAACTACACACGCACAAGATGGTTGAAATTAAAATGAGCTCCCAGTGCTGGCTTTGTGTTACCCGTTCCCACTACCCTGAGACTTGCTCAGAATCTCAGTCCTGTTAACTGTGAGCTCTGAACTAGCGGTTTCTTCTGCTGGTGTCGTCCCCCAGCCCCACTTACCCCTAAGCAAAGCTTCATGCATCTAAAACTCTTGCTGCCACACACCAGTAAGAGTGAAAATATAGCAGGTTGTAGCACTTTACACAGCACGTCCCTTCTATCCCTAGCAAAACTGACAGGCCAGGGGATTCATGGTCCAGCTCAAGGCATCCCCAAGATCTTCATTCCACACAGAAAACAGGAGAGGGGAAGGGGAAGACAGGAGAGAAACATATAATTTTGCTTTGCATTCAACTAACTGCCATCCCTGATAAGCAAATCAGTGTGTGTGATCTATATATATGGCCAAAAGGCCAGCTGCTAAGCTTTAAAACCAATGCATGCTTCAGAAGTACATTTAAGATGCCTATGATGTAATTTTCAAAGCTGCTAAATGCCCAATGCTTCCAGTGCTGTTCAGCAAAGACTGCAGGTAGTCGCCAGATTCAAACAGTTCCCTAAAACTGGCCATACCAGGACTCTGGAAATTACCACGCAGAAGAGACCTCAAAAACGGATGGTGCTGGCCATGCTTCCATTTAGTAGGAATACTTGCTTGACAAGAAGCTGTCGTGGGCATGATTTTCTTTGTCAAGCAGTCAAAATATGTATGTCCATGTAATGTAAATCAATGTACTTATGTCAGTACTGGAAAATCAAAAGGGGTTTTGCCCCTTTTGTTGCCGGTGTTTTTGTTAAGTGAACCAGTACGATATCTGAGTCACAGGTTAAACTAGATGTTCACACCAGCCCATCAGCTGTTCTCACAGCTGAGAACCCAGTCTCTGGACTAAAATCTGTAACACCACAGGTGCACAGGTGGTGGCCCTCTCCACAATCATGGCAGGTCAAAAAGAAAAGTCATATCTTTATGGCTAAATATTTTACAGGGGGCTGTTGTTGCTAGGAGAGAAAAGGATAGCAATGTTTTTGAAGCTTCTTCTTCTTGCTATCTGTACCGTGCAGGTCTACAGTCATATGTGCGCCTTGAACTCTCAGCCAAATCCTTACACTTGGCTTCTGCTGCAGGGAGAGAAAGGACAGGACTCCAACTGAGGCCCTGGCTGTGTAAGGCCCTTGGGGCTTAACTCTGCTGTAGTGGGCAGGGAGAGGCATGGGCTTCCTCCACTGTGATAAGCCAAGGCACTGGCATCACTCTCTGTAGCTTAGGTGCAAATCTGTGATCTTCTTTCTCTCTCTGTGCACAAAGAATGAAGCTGATAGTGAAGCTGACATCTATATTGCACACCTGAGATAACCCCAGGTGGTTTTGTTTTTCAAACTCAAATATACAAGGAGGAGAAAGACAGAAGGATTTCAACCCTTGTCAAACCCTGTCGCCAGCTCCCTGAGTTACAGATCTATGAACTCTTACATGGGATGAGGGCTCTTTGCTTTTATCTCCCTGTGCAGTGTGTGTCCTCAGCCCTTTGCAAATAGATGTTTTACCCTCTGAAAAGGAATAGAGGGGGGAAAGAGAGCATGAGCACAGGGGAGAGAGAGAGCGAGAGAGAGCGAGCATGAGCAAGAATGCTGTCTGCAGATGTCAATCAGGACTTCAGTCTAGGTCTAACCTGCCAGTCCTGCAAAAGGAGGATACATGAATTTTCTAGTTGGATAGTCAGTGTCATCAAACAAGAAAATTGTGAGGTTTAGATTGTAATGCAGTCTCACATTCAGTAAAAAGGCCTTATACATGGAGATAATGTGGGATTGAGGAGCCTATTCCTAGCACCTTAAAAATTAAAATTTCACTACTACAAATAACCCAAATGAAATGGTCAAAAATAGTACAGCATTTCAGACCATTCTTGTACAGCATGGTAGTATTTGGCATGGGGAAAGTGATTGTAGGTAGAATACTGTCACGTTTGGAGAAAGCTTTCTCTGCATTTAAAAAAATTATATGAAGGAAAATATTCTTGGTAATGAAGTCTAATGATTACATGTATATGGAGTGTCATCTCTATCTTGGCGTTTAACAGAAATCAACTCCCCCATGCCAACACCCTCCCCTCCAGCCACCCACCCTGATATTCTTCTTCACCACTTCCCACCCATTAACCCAGTACCTGCAGTGCAGTGTTCAAGTGGGACTGGCGGAGCTGCTGCCGCTGTCATCTCCTCGGAGCTGGCAGTCACCTGCCAATCTCGCCCCCACTTCCTCCTCCCTCCTGCTCCCCCCCACCCCTCGTCAGTGCAGCTTTCCCTGGGGATAGATCTCTCTCCCCCCCTCCAGCAGCCTCACAAATAACTACTGTTAACTCAGTAATATCCCCCTCCACGGTTTTTTAATTACCAGCCGTCCACAGGGCACATACAGGGAGCAACGGGCCGCAGAGGCGGGCTAGCAACAGGGCGTCCGGGAGTTCGGGCTGATGTGGGCTTCAGCCCAGAGACGGCTCCGTGTGCTCCGGCCGCACGGCGGGGCTGCCACAGCAGCCTGCAAACCCCCGCCAGCAGCGACACTGCCGCCCTGGGCACGGGCACACCTGATGCCACTGCGCTTGGGGACAGGGGCACTCGGTCCTGCAAGGGCCGGTGTGGAAAGCTGCCCCTGCAGGACAAGGGAATGCTCTGCCACACCAGCTCAGGAAGCATCGTGCAGGACAGCATTTGTTTACACGGTATTTTAAACGGGAACCAGAAAAAGGGGGGGAGGGGAGAAAAGGAAAAAAAAAATCAGGTGCATTTCTGTTTGTGTATCTTTACCAAATACATCTCTCTTTTCACATATGAAAAGGCCTTTTTCTTCCCTTTGCAAGACAATAGTCTTATTTCACCTTTTTTTGTGTGAAAATTCATCGGTCTGTGGCCTGAGGCTTTTTCTTAGCCTTTTATTAAATGGACACGGCTTACTGAACTTTCAGACAACCTCTCCATCTAGTATTTGTTTGTTCACACCCATTTACACTCTCTTGATTTTTAACAGGTCTGAATAAGGCTTATTTTTTTAAACACTCGGTTAATGAAGTTTTATCTGAATAGTCATAAGCCTATTAGTGCTCAAGTTGTGCATCGAATTCCCCCTCCCCCCTAGAGGTTAAACAAGACCAGAAATCCTTTTGTATTTGAAATAACACGCTGGGAAGAAAAGAAGCAAAGAAGGATAAAAAGCCCAAGCCCCCCATTAGATCCCTTTTAAATCAAAAAGAGACACTAGAAAAGGGGCATAACGCAAGGCACTTTCCCCGTTCCCCCCTCTTCATTCTTCTCCTCCCTCCTTTGTAGGTCACCTTTACTATGAAGACATTGATGCTTCAAGTCTTCATTTGCTTAAATAAAGGAGTAAGTTCAACACCCCGATCAGATAACCACTGTACCCCTGTCAGGCAATGAACGGGAAGGGACATCCAGGGAGGGAGGCACCCTGCCTAAAGGCAAGCACTGGGTGCTCAACACACGAGTGGGACTGGGGGGTCTTCCCTGGGAAACAGCAGGCGCTTTTGGAGGAGGACAAGTTTGACAGCATGGCACTGAAAATGCTGGGCTCGAGTGGAAGGGGAGGAGACAGACATGCTGTACTGAGGGATGGCCCTGATGCTGGCCTCTGTACCCTGGGAAGGGCCGAGGGCAGCAGTTGAGGGGAAGAGCAATGGCAGACTTGGCCTAGGAGTCCTTTAGCAGCTGCCCCTCCATCCCAGGCAGAGCATCCTGGCAGACGAGAGAGCCCCCGCTCCCCTGAAATAAACAGCAGCCTTCCCAATGCTTCATTAAACTAACACAGCTTCCCGCCATTGCCCCGGCAACCGACACAGGCCTCCTGTTTGCCAGCTGGGGGAATTAAAGGCAGCCTGGCAGCCAGCCCCTGGCTCCTCCAAAAGCTCCCTTACACAGTCAGAAAGCATCCCCTGGCAGGGGAGGGGACCAGGTGGCTCCCAAGGTGCCAGCTGAGATGGGGGAGTCCTGCCCACCCCCTCTTGCAAGCTACAGTCCCCAAGGAGCCAAGGACCCTGCCACTGCCACCAGCACTGCTGCTGGAAGGCAGCACAAAGCTGGAGGGCTCACCAAAATGGTCCCCAAACTGGAAAAGGACTGAATAACCCCTGCATGGTCCAATAGCACAAAGGTGGATGCTACTCCCCTCCACAGGATCACCTCTACCCAAATGTGATCAATAGTTCACTTTAATTAGCAACACATCCCTCTTGCTGCCCATCCACCAGCTGAGTGAACAAAATACATCCTCTTGTCCCTGGTTTGCATCCTTTCAACCCTGGTTTTCCTCCTCTCTCTTAAACTACATTTACTGTGGGGTAAGCCTCAGCATGACCCTCACTCCCCTCAGCCCCTTGGTGGACACAGAAGGTGCCACAGACCAGCAGCTGCCCCTCCCTTTGCTGCTCACCCTTGGACAAAGCATTTCAGGAAAAGTTCCACATGGAGCGTGTTGTACCAGCCTCTGGACACCCTCCTGCTCTTCCACCTGTTCTCAATCCATCCATTCAAAGCAAGTAGATGGGCCCTTCAGCCAAGGCAGAGACACCCCTCCACAGCAGAGGAGCCCTGTCCAGATCCCAAAATCAGACCTGCTGGGCTGGCGTAGGTGCAATATACCAGCTGCTTCCAGCACCTTCTTCCCACCACTGTCCCAGGCCACTGAAAACACAAAAGAAGCTCGGTAAATTGGTGAGGAGAGGGAAACATCTCACTTCAAAACAGCAATGAATGAAGCAGTACTATTCACTTGCTTGGGCATCCACATCTGTTTTGTCCTGTTTTCCATGACTACTGGCTGTGAGCAGAGGTCTCACAGGGAAGAGCATTAAGTATTTATTCCAGCTCTTGGTTTGTTAGCTTCTGATGCCACCAACATGCTTCAATTCTGCTTGAAAAACTACACTGCCTTTTTTATTTTTAATCCAGGGATGCCAAAACAACCACACAAAGTACCTCCAATGTCCCCAACAGTAGCCTTGCTTTCTGTAGCTCTGCAGCACACATTTCATAAAAAACTTAACTCTATATGGAGAGACCCATTTTCAGTCCCACCTCTGAACAACCTATACCCTTCTTCTCTCTTATTTTGTGATGATATTTAGCTTTGTGAAATACTACTTAGCTACATTCGGGGGGGAAAAGGAGGAAAATAAATTAGTACATTCCAGATTCTGGCCACAGCTCTGCATTGCATGAGGAAGTGGCACATGGAAAATGTGGAGCTGTTTATAAGCATTCAATAGCACTCTCCAGCAATCTTGCAGGGGCAAACATAAAGGTAGTCCAAACAGCCTTACAAAAATTAGCTCAGCGATCCCACCTCAGTGACAGAATACAGCACTGTAGTTAAAGGTGTCTGAGCAAATCTTGAGCAGAGGGAAATAGGGGTAGGATAATACAATCAAACACCTTCCTTCAGCACAAAGCTCTCAAAAAGAAGTGTTACAGACTGTGAAAGGGGCGTCTTTAAGGTTAAAGGGACTATAAATTATAGGGAAGAATACTGCCTTATCTTTGATGAGGGATGTAGAGAGAAGGGGACACTTTCCCCTACTTGCCGGAGAAATTAAAAGGGGAAGGTGCGTGTGCAGACCACTGCAGGTAATCACCATTGGACTGGGGAGCCTGGTAAAAAGTTGTAGGCCTGTCAGTGGTCCTGGTTTAGCCGTGTCTCCTCTGGAAGTTTTTGATATTCTCACCTGGTGTGGGGCTCTGACCTTGCAAAAAATCCCATATACACACATACACGGAGAAAAAATGGCAGGTTCCTATTTCTTAAGCTTTTCTTTACAGCAATTAAAGTCAGATCCTGGAGATTTAAAACAAAATGCTTTCCCCAAATGGTTTCCCCAAAAGAAAGCCAAATTATGTTTTTATTTGTTGGGGTTTTTTTCCCCTTCAGGTATTGCCAGGGTGTGGAAGGAGAGGTTGCTGACAAGTCCTGAGGCAAAGAGAGACCTGCAACAACAATCTGGACTGGTCTATGCCCTGTCCCCACCTCTCCAACTGGGAAGCACTTGCAGCCTGCTGTTGCCAAACCTACTTTTATTTTTTCCATTCTCCTCACTAATTAAACCTTCAGTCAGGTCTGTCTCTCCTCCCACCTGGACTAGTTCAACTCCCTGCTTTCACATTATTTTTCATTCTTCTCCAGACCCAGGAGATTTAAGTTTCTCAAGTCTTCAAGTTCCCGGAGGATGGGGTGGGTAAGGAGCGGTCTCTTGGCTCAGGCGACACACGGTCCCCCTCTGGCTGCCCTCCTCTGGGACTGGTTTTCCGAGCAGAAGAGATCGCTGTCAGCGAGCCAAAGGCGCGCAGGGCTAGGGGAGGTGCTGGTCTCCGTGTGCACACCGCGTCCTCCTTCCTCACTGCTGCCATACATGATTAATCATCCCCGAGACACGCCTGCTGCTTCCCTCTGGCTCTCCAACAACCACAACAGCGGCGGCAGCAGCAGCTGAGAGCACAGAGACCTCCTCAGGTTCCCGGCCCCAGCCCAGCGAGCGATTCCCAGCGGGGACCTCTGATCCTCGCACTCATCTCTCCCGCACATGCCGGTCCTGCCTCACGGCCTCGCAATCAATCGTTCCCCTCCCCCCATTTTCAAGCTCGGCTCATCTCCCACCCCTCCCCCACCCCCCTCCATCTGTGTCTAATTGCATTTCATCTGTAGTCATTCTCTGGAAAACTCACCGGGAAGGTGTCCAGGAGACTAGCACAAGCTCAAACACGCGCTTGACACGGGGAGCCGGGGAGCAGCCCGCCGCTCTGCTGGGCCGGAGCCGGGGCCCGGGGGAGCTGGTCCTCCCAGCAGCCCAGCCCTCTCCTCCCTGCTCCCAGCCCCGGCAGGGGATGCGCTGCCTGCCAGCGGGCGGGGGGCTGGCAGCTGGAGAGAGGCGGCAGGCAGCCAGGAAGGGCCGGTGAGAGCCGCTGGGGCAGAGGTGAGGCTGCTCAGATGCCAGCTCCTGCTCCACCGCGGGAAGCATTTGCTCCCCTCCTTCCTCCGCCGAGCACCGTCGGCCTCCCCGTGGGCTCTGCCAAGGCCAGTGTGGGGCAAAGGCTGGGGAGAGGCAAGGTCCCACCCGTACCACCTGCCCCCAGCGTGATCCGGAGGCTCCCCTGGCTTCTGGCTCTGCAGAACGATGTCCCCATCCCCACACAGGCACTCTCCACTGCCATCACCGATGTTCCTGCCTTGACCGGGGCACACTTAAGCCTGACACGTCCCAGCTGTGTCTGGTATGGCACGTGCATCCCTATCCCTGCTGGTCCCACAGTTCCACAGTCCCACCCCATCACCTTGCTGCTGCTCTGATCCTGCACGGCCTCCTGTAAAATCCAAACATTTCCCGAGGGCTTGTTCACCCTGGGAAGGGAGCGATAAGCTGGGCTCCGAGCGGACGGCACACTGGGCACTGCACACCAACTCACGCTGTAGCCACTCTTACTCAACGCTGCCGGAGGAAGCAGCTCAGCTCTTAACTGCATATGAAAAATGCCCACACAGAAGAGTCAAGAACAGCGGGGGAGCCATAAACTCACACCCCAGCGTACTGCATGCCAACTTCCTTGCGTAAGTGCCCAGTGGTTTTACACTGAAAGCAAGGTTTCCTCCTGGAGAGGCAGACCCTGAATGTGGGCTATTTTAAGGTTTCAGGCCTTGGGGAGAAGATCTGCAGCTCAAGGGCTGGGCACAGATCACAAGTTCATTTTGCATAGGCTGAAGCCACCTGACTTTACACATCACTTTTGGATAACGTGGAGCTGTGGACTGATGCGTGGCTACCCAAAAGCCCAGCTTGGTTCTCAACAAGGGGAACGTTCTCCACCTTTTCTACAAAGAGTCGGTCTTCCAACTGTGGGAGGATAGGGAATAAAATACTAACCTATATAACACCACCTTCAGCTTTGTCCATTTGCTGCCAAAACTCTGAATACAAAAATTCACAGCTCAGATGAGGGTGACAGATTTATTTCAGTAGGCCAGTGACATAGACACAGACAAAACTTTTCCCATTTCTTTTTGCCATCAGCTCTACAAGCAGAACTGCTTCTATCCAGACTATCCAGAGAACAGCGATTACATTCAGGTAAATCCCAGGCTTTTCCTTTCACTTGCCACCCATTGACAATGGTTACCCACCAGAATCAGTTCAAGAGCTACCAACACAGAAATAACAACTGAATTACCACAATTAACAAGTTACCATTTGCCAGCTGAGTCACAGTAACACTGAATCAAGCAACCTGCTGACAGTCTAGGCTAACGTTTTAGTACTTACTGCAATGAAGAAAGATCACAGAGTCAAACTACTATAGCCCAGGTGATAACTTGTAATCTTAATGTGGTAAATAAACTTGCTGGCCATCGTCTGTTCATATGTTTTGCTCTGCCATTATCACACGGTATCAAATCTTGATTCCACCAAATGCCACAAGCCCAGTGCATTCCTGCAGTACAATTGCAATGCAGTTTGCAGTGAAGATGCAAAAAACCCCCACATTTTTATCCTTCTAAACCCCTTCTCAAGACAATTATCCTAATGAAAAATGAAGCTGTTCATCTCCACAGGCCAATTCAACACAAAAATATGTAAATATATCTTTAAATAAGCACAAAAATCATCCTGCCTTTTTCCTCATTCTTCCTGAGTACTGGACACTGAACCAAGAATCTGAGAAGCCTGGGTTTAGTTCCCAGTTTTAATGCAGACTTTCTGCACCATCTCAAACCACACAACACAGTTCTTTATTAAGCTATAAAATGGGGACGCTACTACTTTTGACACAAAGCAAGGTGAAATACATGCACCAGTGCTTGTAAAAAGCTCTATACAAAGGAGAAGAGTTGCATAAATAACTAAATATAAATATACACGTCAGATTTACCTCTGCCCCAGAACTCTAACTCTGTAAGGTAGTCTACAGAAAAGGGTATTTCCCATGCTGATGCTTTCCCATCTAAAGGAAATGAATACCTGTGAGAGAACAGACAGCACTCCATCTGCAGATGAATTTTACCTGCTTTCAATGCCAGTTCAGAGTCAGAACATGCTGGGAGTAAACAAAATCCATTACAAGACAAAAACTAATGATAAATGAGATCAACACACGGACTGAGGACCATTGAACAGGTTCTGCCATACCCAGCAAGATGACAGAAGCTACCATCACCCTTACAAATTCTTGCAGAGGTCAGTTGGGCAAGACAGAAACTTACCTTTTCTCCCACTGTGAGTGGCATTCTGCTCCGTGTCAACACACATCCTCCACACTGCAGAGGAAGTTTTTACTGGCATTATCTGAACTGTATAGTTACAGTGCAATGACTGTCAACCCTGTGTCATCAGCACACAGTCTTCCTTATCAGAAAAGGGATGCACAATAGGGAAAGAGAATTACGTACACACAAGCAGTGTTTCTCTCATGCTCAGCATAAAAATCTAATCAAAATTGTACCAGAATGGTGATGTGAAAAGCACCCTGCCAAGTCAGTAATAAATATAAAATTCATATCTTGCATTTCCACAATGTATCACCTCTCATTCCGCAGTACTTTACACATTGTTGGGACTCAGATGAATCCCCAAATCAGAACAGATTTGTATTGGAATCTAACATTTCTGTTGGCTTCACATTCATTCAAATTACAGCCCTAAGCAAAAGTAGGATAACAGGCACTTAAAATGGCCCCTTGAATGCGGCAGCAGCCATTTTAAATGAGGCCCAACTCCCTCCAGCCACCAGACTGATTCCCTGAAGATCATCTCCCACCCACCCCTCACTCCTGAGCCCTGCATGAGGTCCTGTTTCCCCTTCCATCCGCTCTGTGGCAGAGGAAAGACAAAGTGGTCACTTTAGGGTGCATTAACAGCAGTTTCTCCCCAGTAGGCCCAAATGAGGACATCCTAAATCCAAACACAAACAATCTAATTTTGGAGACTGCAGCCACCAAAACCTGAGCAAGCCTCAGGTGTAAAGAGGTAATCCTCATCTTCTTGGCTTTCACCCTTCCCAAGCAATACCACTGTGCAGGTATTACACACAGCATCTGCAGAGATCAAGAACTCTGGAAGAGTTGAGCAATCAGCAATAGTAACAGCTTTTCCTTTTTCTGAAGACCTTGTGAACTAGGAGAAAAGTAGAGATGGCAAAGAGTGAAAAGTCATAGCCTACCTCCCTGTGGCTCATTATCTTAACACCCATCACTAAATCCTTCCTGACAGATGCATTTGCTCACTACTCAGATGGGAACACTGAGCAGTGCCATTCTTTCTTGTCCTATCAATATGGCTACATGACAAAAGTGCGCTGATTTTCGTCCCAAGGTTTCACTTCCTGAAAGACACATGCATAAAAGACAGAAGGTGCTAGAAACCGTGAGGAGCACTACAAGTGTTAATAGTAACAGATACCTTAAGACATAAATGCTAATTGTGGTCCTTCAGGCATATCATACATAGTCACTGCATGTCTAAGTAGGACAAACATCTTCTAAATGCTCAGCTAAGACTAAGGTGTCTAAACAAAGACCAGGTTCTCATGACTGTTTAAAAGCCTTGAGCACTAGGTGTTCAGTTCTAAATTCTGATGTTGCCTCTAACAAGCCACAGGTGATCTCAAACTCCTCTGCCTCATCACTAGTGGTAGCACAGCTAACTCAAGACAGTGGAAATGCCTTGTAAGGTTTTCCTTCTGTCAGTAAGGTTTGGAGATCTTCATATTTCTCATAGTCATATCTATTCATTTCTTGGGGCACTGTCTAAAAACCAAGCTAGAAGAAAAAAACCCTTGGAAGCCATAATAATGTGAATGGCTCAAGGTCAATTAAGGCAAGAAATTGGAGCTAGTAACACTTGGAGATGCTTCCGAAAAGAATTACATTATAAAGGCAGGAGTCTTCTGTATCTCCAACTACATTTATCTGCATCTACACTGATGAAATCAGGACAGTTATTTTACCTCTGGCAGCAGAAACACAGGGCAGCACAGGCAAGAATCAGCTCCTGACATTAAAGAACACCCTAAACCCTTCCACAATGCCATTTAGCTTTACAACTAAACGATAAACTATGCATCATTTGTCTTCCTTTTTCTAGTATAGATAAGACCCTAGAACAGCATCACCTAAACTGTGGTCCACAGGTCACTGACGGCCTGTGAAGCATAATAGGCAGTCAGTGCAGTGCCCTATCTACAAACAACACTCTGCAAGCCACAGCACCCAGTAAAACTGCCTGTGCATTGCCCCGTATCATTTTTCTCCTTATAAACTCTGCATGTTTTTATGCCTGCATGACAGATAAGCATTTACATCTACATGTAAACCATGGTCCAGAAGGCATCTGTTTTTACCAATGGGAAGAGACAATGTGAGACCCTTTCTGAAAGAACCAGCCACCACACCCGAACCACCAGCGTTTGGTACTCAGAGCCATTGCAGTGGCACAGGCACAGGAGATGCAGCATGCAATTTCTTGGAGAAGACTGTTGTGACAGAGCCACTCCTGTGTACAGGTGGGCACTGCTGGAAGCAAACAGCTGCACTTGCTGCATGTGCTTACTGTATTAGAGCCGACAATCCTCAAATTATTTTGGTTCCAACCATACCAGAAAGCTAGTATTTAACTCTGGGCTAAACCTGCTCAAAAAAACCTCATGACAAAATAGAAGGTTGCAGAAGAGCAACAAGTGCATTATCAAGAAGCAGAAATTATTTACAAACACGAAGACTAAAGAGGAGATCTCGCTAAGCAACGGCCAATGAGCCGGGACCCGAACTGCCTGCAAAGCTCTGAGAAGCACAAACTAAAAAGAGGAGGATCATTCAGTGCCACCTGAGCATTCAACACCACCTGACTGCTGCTGCATGGGGCAAAGAGGACAGATCACCTTAACAGGAGACATATGGTCTTGTCTTCTCAGGAAAACATTGGAAATGCAATCACTTAGGACAGCTAAAATGAAATTGAACGCAAACACCAGAAAACACCTGGAAGGAAGTATCACATCCACTGGATTTTGATCATGCGTGGAGCTAGGTAATCAGATTAGTGGGGTGAGGGGGGTTGCTGCTGGCTAAAGGATATTTAATTCCACAGCTAAACTGCAACTTACTCTTCACATCCACCTTGCCTGTGTCTAACCAGGCTCCAGCGTGGGTCAGTCCCCATCACAGGACCAGGACTGTGATGCTCCTGTACCTACAGTGCAGTGAAAGAGGCTTCAGGCAGAACCTCCATTCTTGATTCTGCCAGGATAATCAAATAACTCTGCTGAATCAGACTGGTTGTTTGTTTGTTTTGCTTAAGATGTATTTACTTCAACAAGTAATTAATATTTTAAGTAGAAAAGGCCTTTGTTAAAGATTCACCACATTCACCCCTTTAATTAACATTTTAAACATTCACATTCATAGATTCATTTACACCTCCCACTTGTCCTTCAGCAATGCCAGAAAAGATCAGGGTTTACATTCCTGGTGTCTCAAAGATAAAAGAAAAAGGGAAAATAAAGCCAAATCCTCCAGAAAACAGCAAAATAAAAACCTACATCAACCAAATTACCAAAAAAACCCAAACCAAACAAAAACAACCAAACCTAAACCTACCGGGTCTTCTATCCATCTCCAAAAAGAAGAAATGGTGTCCGAGCTGTTTAGAAATCTCTCCCCTCTCGCATGCAATACTGCAGCTGTAGGATGAATTGGAGGAGCAGCTTGGGTAAGTGGGGCATCACCAGCCACTGGAGGAGAACACCTGAGCCCCTCAACCTGGGCATGGGGCTGAAAAGTCTCACGCTGCGGCTCTGCACCACAGTGTGGCCAATGCAGAGAGGTGTGGGGTGGGGGGATCTGGTCCCCCTCAGTACCCGCAAGAGGGCCCAGATACTTCTGCTGTGCCCGCAGTGAACTCAGTGTACCCTGGTGATGGACAGGTACCACTGGGGTGGCAGGGATATTTGCATATGTTAATTGCAATGTCAAGGTGTTTGTGCCTGCCACACTCACTTCTTCAGGAGGAAACACAACGACAGGATTCGGATCTACCTGTGCCTGCTGGTGACGTCACAGGCAGCTATTTCCAGCCCTGTTGCCATGGAAACCACCAGGCCTCAGCACCAGTTAGCAGTTCAATATATAATTTACTTATTCTTTTTCACCTAAGTGATTAGGACTCAAAATACAGAAGCATCTCACACACCTTCAAATCGTCTGATTGTTTCATAGGAATTTCTCAAAGGCAAAAACCAGCCTGAAACAGAGAGCTGGGCATTCTCCAGAGGGAAAGAAAACAGGCAAACAAAAGCCTAAACAAGATTTGAAAAAAAACACAACGTTTTTCCCCACTTCTTCCCCTGCAGTCTCAACTTTCAAGGAAACGTTGTGGCTCCTGAAAGATTTCACAGTGCTGTCACCATCTGAAGGAGACGAGCCCACAGTGAAGGAGGAGATAAAAGCTTAACACAGGAGCTGCTACATCTGGCAGCACCTTTGGTCCATCCCACCCAGGACACCACAGTCCCCTGTGTCCTCCAATGCCACTGACAGGGCAGGGCACCTGCCCCATCCTGTGCCAGTGGTGATGGGCCACACCAGGATATCCAGCAGGCCTCCCATGGCTCCCATGAGTGACAATTGTGCATTAAGGAACAAGTCTCTCCTCCTTATTAATCTTAGCAGGAGTGGTTATGGGTGCTGCTACTCAATGCAGCACCTACCAGAGCCCTGGGGCAGGCAGCTGCTCCATCTCCACCTCTTCTTACAATTCAGGATTGCAGTGGTTGCCTATATTTTCCACAACTTTCTTAACTAGTGCTGCGGTCAGAGGTGAGGTGATTTCTCTGCTTTTCCACTGCCTAATTAGTCACTGCAGAAGCTTATTCAAGACCTAAGGTTACAATTTACCATACTGTTTCATTGAGAGAAAAATAGAAATATTTTTACTGTGAGAATTTTCAAGTGCTCCATCTGCCTTCAGGTAGTTTCAAAGTATCAGTCTTAATGTTTTTTATTGTGCTTCATTATATTTTAAACCATTTTTTTTTAATGGGGAGTTTTAAGCATCAATTTTGAGAACCAGCTGCTTTGTGGCTGAATCATGCAGTCTGGCAGAACAATAGGAACAGCAGCACTCCCCAGCCCCCCACCCCTGTTTCAACCCTGCATGGGCCATCCCGCTCTTATTTCCCAAAACAAGTCATCACAAACCATCCCTGCTGCATCCCTTCTCCTCACCAGCCCTTCCTCACACACAGACTTGGCAGCAGGGAAAAGGGAACAACCACCACTGAGAACAATCAAACAAAGCTAAAGGCTTTATTGGGCACAGTTTTAAATCAGGCACATTATGCTCTAAACAGGAAAGGAAGACAAAAAATCCTCAGACAACAAACTTTTTGTAGCTACTTTTTGTTGATGTTTTAAATGCTTTACATGTTAGAAGCTGTCCTCTACAACACAGGACAATAATTTGAAAGCCAGCAGGACAAATTGGCAGGGGACTGTGCCAAGCTATTAACACAATAGTTTGAGGAAAATAAAACCTAATCCTCCCTTATGTTCTAGGGAAAGGAGGGTGCTATCAGACACCATTGTGACCTCGAAGAGCAAACTTTAGAGATCTTCCTACTCCAAATTGTTTAATGTGATAATCTAGATTCAGATGCTTTAAAAAAAAATCCAAGCCACATTTTGTCCTAAGTTTAGAAGCATAAGGGTAATGTCTGAAAAGTACAAATCAGATAATCTACAAAGCTAAGTGAACTGAACAAACCCTTTTCCTTATTCCATCCCTTTGCTTTCTTCCAACTCCTTGACTTAACCCACCTTTCTCCAAATCACTGCTTCCATTTGCGCTCCACTTCCTTTCCTTCTTTGATCTGCAGCATCTCCTTTCCTCTCACTTTTTGAATAATTCTTCCCATTCCTGCAGCTCAACACTGGCCTCCTGCCAGTACCTCTCAGTCTAAACTTCCCCTTTTTTCTGTCACTGCTCCCTTTCTGCCCCTTCATGCTCTTCATCCTAATTCTGCTAGGTCACCAGGTGTGTTCCCTCTCCTCTAATATTAAGATTCTTCTGCCAATATCAACTATATTAAACAAGCAGGAGCTACTCTGATTTCAGAGATAATGGAAATAGAAGATAAATTTACAAGTGACTGAGCAAAGGCCACATGGCAAGTCGGTAGTATTGCACGGAATAAAATGCAGAATCAGGCTGATGTGTACCTGGGCCACTTCATAGTCTGAACTGGATCACAGCACTGACCAATTCAAATAGATTTATGTCAAGCCTAAACCAAAACCAGCCACTGGGGAAAAAAAAAAGTGTTGTTTGGCTGTACATTGAAGCTATGATTAAAAAGATGATTAAATGTTTCTATTTTGGACCCAAAAAAAAAAAAAAAACAAAAAAAAAACAACCCAACAACCACCAAAAAAAAAGCCTCAACCCAAACAACAAAGAATGTCTTTAAAACCCTTTTGCTACAGTAACTCATTTCACACTGGGAACAAGGCAAGAGAAACATGCTGCAGTGACTTTAGCAATGGGAAAATGACCGATACTTCGGACTGAGCTGACAGCTGACTTAAGAGTCATCACTAGGGCTAACATCGTCCTTCTCCCCACAGCCTCAGTGGTCTGGCATGTCTCAAAACTTGAAGGAAAAAAAACCCCTGCTGATTTCATAGGGAAGTAGCCAAAGAGCCTGTTTGGAGGATGAAGTCAACTACATATGGTTCTATTTATTTGTTTGTTTTGGGGTGGGGAGAGGGAGTCAGTGGCAAATTCTCAGCCCTAACAACCAGCTCACAATAAAAGCTTATGAAGTCAAGAGTTCCTCAAGGAAAAGAAACATTCTTAAAGTTTGTGTTTATTACATAAATGCCAACATATTTGCAAGATTCCAAAACTCGGGCAGCATCCAGCTTGAATGATTAAAGAGTATTTCTCCTTGAGGATTTGAATCCAGCCCAGATAAACTGCAATCCAAAACTGCCTTTGGATAGCAGGTCAATACAATCTACACAAAACCTCCTCTCTGTGTACAGAGGTGATACAAAACAGGTACACTAGGCAGGTCATGTCCTAATGCACACTTAGACCTCTGCACCACAAACCAAACTCAGTTGCATTTAAATGCATGACCAAAGATTTATGCATTTTCTTTTAGTATGGAGAAGAAAAATATCCCTTTCTTTGTGCTTTATGAATGGGAATTGACATTTTAAAAGGCAGGAAATGAGGTAAGGTTGCTTTTTTCCTCATTTTCTGTATTATGACCATGATGCATACATACATTTCTACCTTTAAGAATATAACCACATACTCATATATAGCTGCATCTCATCCAAGCACTGGTCACTCGGGAAAACTTAGAAATTCAAGAATTCTGTGACTCTGATCCTACAACCATTACCAGTTGGGAGCTAACATACATTTCTTTTTTTGTTCATCCTAAAGCTTTGAATTATAATTTGCTCATTAGCCTAATAAATATCTCATCCTTGTGTGGCCCATAACAGCAGAAAGAGCAGTTATTATAGCAGTTCCCCACTGCAGCAGAGGAAGCTTGTCTGACCTCAGCATCCCTCAGCACCTTAAGCAAACATGGATCCAGTATAGCCATGATCCTCATGGAGCTTTCCTGCTAGTCCAGACAAAGGAAAGCAAGAGCTGTGACTCTTCTCTCTCCAGAGTGCACAGAGACTTTTCTCCAGTCACAAGAGAAAAATTCCATCCCCAGAGGTTTTCTCCATCTGCTCCGGGTAAGAGAAAATTAACAGTCTGTGGCACAGGAGCAACATGTGCTGTAAAAAAGGTTCACTAGCTCAAGTGCTTCAGTTGTGCTGAACATTTCAGTTGTGACCAACATAATTTCCTGTCATTCCACTTTTCCCAAGTTACCTCTACATCTGTCCTGAATCTATGTGAAACTCCTGTTTTATACTTGCATAAGAAACTAAGAGATATTAACAGTAAACAGATTTTTATTTATTTCTAAAAAGCTTCTCAATGAATGACCCCAAAATAAAGAGTCTGGTCTCATGAATTTTTTTTGGTTGACGGGGTTTTTATTTCTTTCTTTCTTTTCCCACCCAGGTTTTTGGTTTTGTTTTTTTTTGGTTTTTTGTTTTTTTTTTTTGTTTTTTTGTTTTTGTTTTTGTTTTTGTTTTTTTTTTTGTTTTTGGTTTTTGTTTTTTGTTTTTTTGGGTTTTTTTTTTTGTTGGGTTTTTGTTTTGTTTTATTTTTTGGTGTTTTTTTAAAGAAAAGAAAGCTGAGATTGTGATTTTGATTCTGTTGAAAACTCCCCTGGCCCATGCCCAAAACATATGCCTGATGAGCAGAACGATGACTCTCCCAAATGGGGCAATTTTGGGACCTCTTCCAAAATCTCTTTCCATCTGTCCATCTTCTGCCCAGCAATTCATCATCTCCCCCAAATCTCTAACTCCACTGCATGCATTCTTCTGCCGTGGCATTGACATTTGTCTCTGTCCCACATTAACCCAGTCACATCCCACCTCTGAGCAACACCTTTGCTCTTCCTGGAGCTGTTTCCTTTCACAGACACGACACCAGCTAAATTCTCCGGTTTACCATTCCCAAAGCCAGGCATCTCTGGGGCAGAACCCACTGCTGGCAAAAGCAAGAGGGATAATTCTATGTCACAGATCTTTGTTTTCTGCTGCAAAAACAGGCATCAATCAAAAAAGCAGAGGCATCAAGTTCTGTCTCTCCTACACCAGCTCACACGAGCTCCAATAGTTCACTTATCCCATTTCTCTTTAGGATTCCTTTATAAGCAAGGGCGAACCCTCTAGCACCATTATCTGAACTAATCCAGCCCTGCTGAAATCCCATCATTTGCCTGCACAGACCATGGAAAGAACTAACACTGATCTTAGACTCGCGACTATCAGTGGTCCCTGTACACTAGAGAGTTAAGCATTAATATTGCACATGCCCAGAAGAGGTGGCAGAAAGACTCTTCTGCCTGCAGCAGGTGAGAGACCTGCAATTTTCCTGGGAATCGGGCTTTTTCCTTTAGCCCTCTGATTTACAGAGCAATCAATAGGTTTCTGCCCATTGCTGCCACCCCCTTTAGTTTCAGAATTGATGGGCGGCAGCGCTCCAGTGCTATTGTGTTACAGACAAACTGCGAAATGCCACCGAGGCGAGTGCTCGGCTGAGTCACGCACAGTCAGCACAACACAAGGGGCCGGCAGGGTTGGAAAGCTCTGCACGGACCTGACCGTGCCAAGGCATCCCGTTCCCACCTGTCAGCAGCCCTTGCCAATGCCGTTTCTTGCCCCGCAGAGGTTTTGACAGCAGAAATTATTCTTAGTTCTCTCTCCCTCTCGCACATGTATACACATACACGCGTTTCATCGGATCACTTCTCAGCCTGCAATAGCCTTATCACACCCTCATAAAGCTGGGAAGTACTATTAAATGGGGATAACAGGAGAGGGCAACGGCAGGAAGCAGACAAGTTAGCTAAATGAGCTGAAAACAAGTTGTCAGATAACACGTCAAGACAATCCAAGTCTTCTTCTGCTTCTTCTGCCGAGGGAGCAAAGAAGCCCCTCCTGCCTCTCTTCCCCCAGCACATTCCCCTAACCAGATCTGGCTGAAAAACGCTGTCTTTACTTGGCTACTTTGCCACAGCATACTTGCAGCAGTAACAAGGAATGCGGGAGACAACCGGGACCATTCCATTCGGTAACTGTGCTGATCTCGATCTACACCAGCCTATCACAAAGCCATGCCCTCAAGAACAACCTGACCCCTGCAAGCCAAATGCCAATATTGCTCCATCTCCGGGCCATAGATTTCAACTCCAAATGGTGAACAGCACCGAGTAAGTGCAAGCCTGCTTTCATTCAGGTTCTTCCATCTTGTTCCCTTCCCCCAGCTCAGTCAGAAGGGGTTCAAGCCTAATTCCTGCCTTCCTCACAGCCAGAGCTTACAAGGGGAAGCTCTCCAGCACATCTTCTTCTGGAGGTGCAGAGAAGCTAAACAACATCATCAGCAGATACAGGCTTGGTTTGAACCACAGCAAGTTGAGTCCTCATCCACCTTCCTTCCAGTGGGATGGCCTATCTTCTCCCCTTTCCTGAACTGCACATGTTCTAAATGATACTGCAGCCACACCACTGCCAGGACCACTTAATACAAACCTGCAGCTTGAGAAACAACTGTACAGTGCATCATACCAATAAGTACCTGGTTCATAACTTGACACCCAATCCTGCCCTTTCACCTTCCAACATCTTTTGAAGGCATTTTCCAGAAACAACTTACAACAAACCAGCTTTCAAAGTCAAACACACGTAAGAATGCCTTAGTTACACTGCAGCAGGTGACACACCTTTTCAAAGCTTTAAGGAAACAAAACACAAACCAAAACAAGCTTCTCCTCCCACTCCTCATAGAACAGCATGAAGGAGTCTTATGGAGAAGCTTCTTCTCGACATCCTCACAGCAGGATCCTGGCTGCTGGTGAGAAAGCCAGTTTCCAAAGCCATTTCCCCACTTGCTGTCTCTGGGTGTCACTGGGAATCAGCATCTGTTTCATAAAAGAGCTATGAAAAAACCTCTCTGCCCACCACCCTATCCCATCCAGGAGCAAAGGCTTTGCTCTAGCTCAGAGGAAAGCCTTTGTGCTGGCAGGCTAGGGGATATTCTGGGCAGCCAGACAACACCACATTCCTTTCCCTCTGAAACTTGTATGAAATGCTGCATCTTAGACAGACACTTACTAGTGTTTAAACTAACACTTTCCAAAAGAGAAAAAACCCCCCACATTTAATCAATATCCCCAACTGGCTCAAGTGCTCATGTCTTCAATGCAAGGAGAAGAGAAACACTAAGAGGAGCAAAGAGAGGGGAAATGGAGTGTTTTCAGATAAAATGAGACACATGAGAGAGAAATGACAAAATGGTCAGCAAGTGCCTTCCAAAGTCACACAGCTGTACAGGAGCTTTTTGTACCAGAAAAGAGATCTTATAGCAAGCCAGAAAATAAGCTGCTGTCTCCAAAGGAGTGCAAGGTATGGTGTGAAGAGAAAGTAAAGGAAAAGGGAAGCTCAAGCTGCTCGAGCAGCTGTAATGCTTTGATTGGAACCAGTAGATGATAAGCTGTAAAGCACATTAGCTGGATAGATGGGGTAAGTATGAACAGAGGGATCCTGCATTTTTCTCTTCAGCGCCTGCAGTTCTGGCAGGAGGCTCCCTGGATATTTGGACATGGAGGACAAGTGAAATTTCTTAGATGCAGGCACCACCCAGGAGGAGGAGGTCTTGCCAAATTGCAGTCTCTGCAGCCACAGGATAGAAGTACATGGAGTTCCTTTGACAGTCCAGAAGACAGGCTGGCCAGTATCTTAATTCAATTAGACTTTTGCAAAGATAACAAAAATATCCACAGTGGTATCAGGCACAAAATCAGTTTTAAACTAGTGCAGACCCTCACATTTCCAAGTGTATGAAAGCCAACTGACAGAGGCATAAGAAGCAGCTTCTCTCTTAGGATCATTGCTCCAAATTACCCACACTGGAGTAGTTCTTCACTTTCCGAGGACACCTGGTGTGGGCTCTGGCCTCACAGCCAGCTCCAGTGCCCAAGGCAGGCTATCAGACTCAATGGGTCAGTGGTCCAGCAGTGGGGCATTGTCTCTGCCACTTCACCATGGGCATAAAGCAAACCATGGAGCAACACATGAACCATGACACCCATGCAATGATGATCCAGCAAGATGCCACAGTAAGAGGCTTGGAAGAACCACTGACAGTAGACATGGTCTATCCTGCCAACACCTCATTCATTTTCATCCATCTTTTATGTTTATCTTATGTAACCGAAATAATGAAAAATCCATCTCTGTGATGTTTGACATTGAAGTTTGTGCTACCCCACTGCATCAGCCTGCAACTTAGGTCTCAGATGCATAAGAGTCCTACAAGAAACAGGAATAACTTGAATTTCTACAAGGAATAACCTACAAATATCAGGAAAGTAGATGCCCCTCCCCAATAAGGATTAAAGATCAAGATTTCTCTAGGGCAGAAATGTGGCTTACATCAAAAACTCAGGGGAGGGGACTAAGAAGGAGGATTGAAATATAAGGCTACATTTAACATAAAGCTCTTCTAGGGAATGACACTTCTGCTGTGCAAAACCCAGCATGGCCCATCTTTATCTGAACAGCCCATCCATGGGGTCTGATCAACAAAAGTGCACGTTCCACTGCTGAGGGACAGGCCAGACAGGCAAAGGCAGCTGAAACTGACGGCCTCTGTGAGACCTCTGTGACCTCCACTCTCCCAAGGCACAGGCTGGAAGTCATTGCTCCTAAAAGGTAATGAAAAATTGAGATGTTTGGAGGGGGGGGAAGATCAGAAAATCTTCTATATTTGAGATTCTGAGAGTTGAAAGGGAATAAAAAACTGGTTGAAGCCAAGCTTTGCTAAAAAACCCTATGTGCAGACATAGAAACAATGCTCCTTTTACATTAGAAACCAGGAAACGAGGTGGAAGGAGAATGCAAGACAGTGCTGTGTTTCTGCATTAGGGTTTTTAAGTACACTGCAGGATTTCTGTCTCAGAGTACTCATTGAGTTACATCAGACTGTAATGGCCTGTTGATTTTGAGAGATTATGGCAGCGCTGCTGATGCAGGGGGAGAGGAGATGGAAGGAGAGAGAAGATGTGATGCATCAGCCAGCGTGCACACACATTTCAGATGATTACCCCTACACTCCTGCACGAGAAAGACACAGCAGAGTCACAGCAGGACCAGGGGCAGGAGCAGACCATGCACGGGACCCTGTTAGCAACCAGCACAGACACAGCTGGCAGGTTTTTACCCTCTGGGGCAGCAGATGCCAAAAGCAACATTTCTGCAGGGCAGTCCTATCCAGGGCTAGCAGGACCAGAGCCACATGACATGGCATGGCAAGCATAATGGAGAAGGTCAATCCCGTGTTCAAGGTGTGCAATGTGCTCCTGAGATGGATTCAATCTCACTCTGTCAGGCTGACAACTTTGCCTGCCTGCCTATTTCTCTCTCCTGTATTTCACAGAAAGATGGTATCCTTTCCTTTTCCTTTCTTTGCTCCCGGGCACAAGCAATCAAGAACAAAGGATGAAAGAAAAATGCAGGGGGGGATGGGGGGGGAGTGAGGCGGGGGAGGGACATTTGAGAGTTAGGGAGCAATCTTTAGCAGAGAGAAGATAATTTAAAAAAAAAAAGCAAAAAGGAGATGCAGAGGCTTGGAAAAAAAACCACAATATGCAAATGAGGCAGAACAAAAATCAGAGCTGGGAAAAAAATAAAATCACACTAAACCAACCCATGTCTCCATAAGCTCTCCATCTCTCAGACAAGGGGATGCCATTGGGGTGAGGGGTTCCCAAACCCTTCTACCACCCTCCACCTCCAGCAGACACCCGTGGCTCACTGCAGGCAGGCAATCTACCCTCTGGGGCATAGCAAAGGAAGAGAGGAGGAAAGAGTAAAGCAATTCTGGAGCAGTGAAAATCCTTGTTTTCTCTCTGAGGCAGGGAGCTGTGGGGCAAACAGAACCAGCCAGGTGCTTCTAACACGATGTCTGTCAAACAATCTGATTTCAAGCTTCACTGGAGGAGTCCCTCAGCAGCTGCTTTAATCTACTGCAACACTTTCCCCCCACAGCAGGCTGCATTCCCCTTGTGCCTCCTCCACTCTTCCACCAGGACAGAGGTCCCACAGGAGCAGAGACCTCTATCTCAGCTGGCAGCAGATTGAAACACCTCAGGCCATACCACAAGCTAAGGAGGATCAGGCTTGAACCGGAGCTTTCCAAAGGGCATCCAGCTGCACAAGGAAAAGCAGGATTTTGCTCCTGCAGGTGACATACTATTCTTGATGCAGAGCCCTCACACTGCTCAGAGGTGGGTGTCAGCAAAGGTGGCTTCTTCCCTCCAGACCATGGAGTAAAGAACTCATCCATCAGCTTGATCATTAGCGACACTGTAGCTGGTGGTGTGTTACCACACACCATAGTGCAGTCACCCTTCTACTCATCATCATTTATTTCTGCTCCTTCCAAGGTATGGCAAAACATCAGTGTGTGCTCCTCAGCCGGGAACAGTGAGAGCTGTAAAAGGGAACTAGGAAGCAGCAGGATTCCTGGCTTTTAGACAAAGTCTGGGGCTGACTCACCTGAAATACCAATTTTTAGCACCAGGAGTGCTCTCCTTTCGTGTAAACAGCAGCTCCTCTGCTCCAGCTTTCTGCTCTCCTGTCCACATTTCTATTTGAACCATTGTCTGTTTGTCCAGTTCTGCCTGTGAACACCTGAAGCTAGGGACTATAGGCTATGGGTTGGTCCTAAAAAAATATTTTAAAAAAAATCTATCAATATCAGAAACATGGCATTACTTATTACCAAGGAGCACCACTTAACTTAGTAAATACTAACTAACTAGAAGTACAAGTCACAGTTGTGTTGCAAAGGCTAGTTAAGAAGCAGTTTCAAGAAGCTGACAAATTCCACACCAAAGGTGCCTAAGCTCTGGTGGCATGTGTGAAAGCAAAAGCTAAGCCTTGCACCATATTTTACAAAGGACTGGATATCAAGGTAAAGCAAACAAGGGAACCTGTGCTGGTATTGAGGGCAGTCAGATGTCTAAGGGGAAAACAGCAAGAGAGCAAAAAGACAACAGTAAGAGAACAGGGAGAAGAGAACAGTAAGTTTTAGCAGAGATTTCTGCCATGCAGATTGGTAACTCCAACCAACTGCAAAGGTCACTTGCACCTCCAGAAACTGGAGTGGCTGCAGGCACTGGCTGTATTTCCCAGGAGCTCCCTTGCTCCCAAGTGTGACTTCCCCACCCCAGAGACCCACAGGGAGGCAAAGTGAGAAGATGTACGATGCCTCAGTTCACATCTTAGCCAGGTCTGTGTCCCCATCAGTAAGAACTGCCACCACAACTGACACTAATTGGTTCCCTTGTCATGCTGCAGAGGTGACACAGACCACATGGGCACAGACAGGAAGCCTCCCTCTCCCTGGTCCCCTCAGGTCACAGCTAGGCACCCTGGTAGCACAGTGTGCATGCATAGCTGGTGTTGCCACGACGTGTGATGCCTGCTCGGTGAAAAAAGAGCATCACTATCTGGAGCTGTTGAGCCTGCGTCACTCACTGCAAGAAGCAGGGGGGGGGAGACAACTACCAGCTTAAACCAGATTTTACTGGTAGGAGCATCACCAGAATCCAGGCTCTCAGGGACTTTACAAGGGATGGATCCCGAAATGTTACCAGCTGCAGTTGCAGCCTCCATATCCTCTGTCAGCCTGGAAAAACAACAATTAGCACACATGTGCATTAGTGCATGCATGTGTTTGTATGAGCCTGCGGTGAAAACATACACAATAAACACTACGAAGGAAGAAAGAGATTGTTGTTTGAAGCTCAAAGAAGCTATTGGTAAAAATCTGTGTGCAACTGAGAATTAAAAAAGGCAAAATTTACTTTCATCTTTCTGTGAGGCAGAGGGGGCAGGGAATTAAGCACACACACCCCCCAAAGCAATGCCCAGGAAGAATTATGCTGCTCGTGATAAATGCACTTTTCTGGTTCTGTGAAAAATCTGACATAATGAAAGTACCTTGAATGCAATTACTGGCACTTGTTTAGCATGGCAGGGCATTGCACTGCCACTGGGCTCGCTCCTCTCTGCTCCCAATTAGCATGCCAAGTACTCCAGCCACACACATGGGCTCACAGGTCAGGGATTGGCGCGGAGGAGCAGCAAACAGCTACCTGCCCGCCAATGAGGGAGCGAGCAATGTGCTGGAAAGCTCCAGCTTCCTTCATTTTACATCCTCCCATCCCTATCACACTCTTTTCCTCCACTCCTCCAGGGTCTCTGGAGGCAGTGATAAAAACCGCAAGCTCTCCCCCTCCTCTCTCAGCTGGTCTCATTCACGGCTCATGGCAGACCCGGTTTCCTCTGGGGACTCACTAATGAAGACGGCCAACGTTAATCTCTTTCCCCCTCCCTGACGGGTCGATTTATAGTTCCACGGAGAGTCCTGGATTGCAGCCAGAGGGCTTGACACATTCTTCTTGTTCCAAGACGAAAGGGGAGGGGGGGAAGACACAGGCTTGCGCACACACACACACTGAAGTCGCACACACGTTTGTGATTTGGATTCAGCTGGAAGATGCAGCTGGAAAACCTGTTTACCTGTTCCGAAACGGCTGCTGAAGGGAGCAGTAGCCAACAGTGCCTTTGTATATATGTGTACACTCCAAACATCTTTGTGTTTCCATAGCACCTCTTCCAGCCCAAAGACCCCAAACCACAGGGATCACTCCCTCATCACCAGGATGAAATAAAGCATCAGTTGTGTGCCAGCAGCATTACCCGTGAGTCATTAGGAAAGGAAGCAAATGATAACTTCTCCAGGATAAACGGCAGGGGGAGGGAAAGGGGAAATTTTAGACAGGCAGAAAGTAATGAACTGGAATTTGGCCAGGACACTGAGGTTATTGTCCCCTCATCTCGTGAGAAGTGGAGTGGGATCTTTAACAATCAATTGATCAAGACCTCGTCTCTACCTCTCGTCCATAAGAGTTTCCAGTACTCCTTGCAGCTTCTTCAAGAGCAATGCTGGTGCATGGGCTCAGCTGTGGCTCAGAGAGAAAGGCACCCCTCTGGTACCCCCACCTGCTCTTCTACAGCGCTGCAAGGCACTGCCTGCACTGGAACTCCTCAGACCTGTCACTTCCACAGCTGCACCTTCAAATGAACCAGAGAGAAGGAGAGACTCAGCTATTTTACAACTGAGCTATGAGGGAGCATCCCCTCCTTGCCCCGTGTGGCAGCCTCTGCCGTAGCCCTGTGGGAACCCCTAAGTCGGTGCTATTTGTTGAGCTCAGCTCCCCGTGCACACAGCAGACCGGCCTGCGCTGACAGCACAGCTCTGCTAATAGGGTCAGTCAGTGAGCTACTGCTGCAGAGCCGCAGGGGAGCACAAAACACTGCCTTTATTCCTGTAAGACCTATACATTACGTCCTCGCCCCTGCCCCCTCAGGAACCCCGTGCTGGATTTAAAAGGAGCACTGTCAACTCATTTAGGCCCATTATTTTGCACTAGAAGAAATGGCCTTTACAAATCTCAGTGGAAGAACACTCTCATTTCATCTTTAGGTAATCTTAAAGGTTTCAATTGCAGGGCTGTGTAAACCACAATGCAAAAAAGCACAGACAAATAGATCAGATCAGATATGAGACTGCCCAGACACAGTTCCCCTTGCCAAGCTGACTGCAGAGCAAAAATAGAAATGAACACTGCACATAATTATAGTATTTTACATTTCCACTGCACTTTCCATCCTGAACAATCCCCAAATGCACGCACATGTGCATGTGTGTGCATACAGAGAGGTAGGACATTGAGAAAATTCACTTACTTGTGAGAAAAAACAAGAAATTGTAGTCCAGTGGTAACAGCTTGTACTGAACCAAAGCCTTCATTAACACAAACACACACACACAAGCTCATAGAAAATCATTATAATGTGAAACGAGACTAAGCCAAGCCACAGCAATCTGTAGATCAGCAGCTCCAGCACTTCTGCTGCTGCTCAGCATTTCCCCCAAAACAGAAGATTAGAAACTGATCTTTTATTAGCTCTCGCCCTCTTGTTTCCCAGCAAAGCCCAAGGTGCCAATTCCACTTTGCTACTGCAGGGCAGGGGCAGCTCTGCAGCTGTCGATCCACAGGCTTCCTTTCTCCCGCTGCCGAGCGCTTTGCAGTCTGTAAGCAGCCACATCCCCCAGCCCTGTGGGCTGCAGCAGCCCCGTTCTGCAGACAGCAGAGCATCTGAACAGGGGAGCCAAAGCCAGGGACAGTGCCCAAACCACAGTGCTCCTCTCTCCCTCCTGACAAAAGAGCCTGTACCAGGAACAAAGGCCTGTTCTCCACTTTGTGCCACCCAAGATGCTCTGAGCAAGGATGAAAAGAGCCAGGAAAGAACACTTGAAGATAAGCAAGAGCAGAGACCTGATGCTCTAGCAGAAACTTTCGACTTTCTCAGGAGGCTAAGAGGCAGAGGAGAGAAGAGCACACCTCAGCCTGGGATGCTGGATTGCTCCCTTCTCCTTCCTGTGTGTCTGTGGCAAGCCAGTCTCATCTTCCACATATTAAATATCTCACAGTAGTTTTAAACTCCCATCTGAGCACACAGGCGTTTCAATGCTGGTATGTGGCCAAGTACATGAAGAATGGGGGTAGGAAGTTCAAGAGGAGACAAGGAAGTAGCTCTGAAGCACTACAAAAATGAACTAATAGGTCAGAAACAGGGAAGGAAAAAGTCTGAGGTTAAGAAATGATATAACAGCTGGCTTGAGAAAGCTAGGTTGTTTTTTTTACTGACAAACAGGAACCTCACCAACAAAACAACGTAATCAAGTGTAGTACACAACTACCCATTCAGGGAAGAGCCTTAGCCCTTACACTAGCATGAGGCCAGTATCTGCCTTTGATGCCCCTCAGAAGAATCTGTTCACTCAGCAACATGCTGTAGTAATGTCTAAAGCTCAGTGAATGAGTGGCCCATGCCTCTCTTGGCAGATATTCTGGGGAAGAAAGATATTTTGTCAAGGACACTGCAACAACACCCTCCCCTATACTTCAGGAAACAGTCATGGGATTGCCATCATCCAGAGAGGACTCCAGGTTTTAATAAGGTCACATCTGAAAAAGCCCCACCTAATAAGCTGCATGGAAGTCAATTTATCGACCTCAGCACATGAAGTTGTGGTTGCAGGGTGTGTAGGTAATTCATACCTGATGCTCAAGGCCATCCCCTCTGGCTAAAAATGGGAGACCAATGCAATTTCCTAAATTTAATTTAATAATCCAGTGCTTTATTCAGAAATGCAAGGAAGAGCCTGGTTAAAACAGGATTTTTATTTTGACAATGTCACTTTAACAACAAATAGCTGGCTGCTCAGTTCCCTTAGCAGGAGACAGCAGGTGCTCAGCTGGCTGATTTAGCAGCAGCCACAACTGCCACCAGGAGCTGCTGGGTGCAGTTCACAGGCTGTAATTCCCAATTCCCCCAACACAGACTCCCAAGGAGGGGGAAGGGCTAAGGAAGCGAGAGGAAAGGCAAGGGGGTGAGCTTGTGGTGAAGTGTTAGTGAATTAATGAACAAACCTCACTGCCACTTCCCTGGGGCATCCTCACTAGCCTGATGGGCACCTCCATCAGCTTCCTTCCCCCAGCCTTGTGTGTGCACCTTCCTGCATGGGGGAATTCAAGGCCTTTCACCCCTCCTTCCCCCTGAGCAAATAACACACCCAATTTTTACATGCATGCAACACCAGCAAGACACTCCATGATCTTCTGAGACCTTGCCCAATGGCCTCATTTTATGGAAACCAGTGTCCTCAGTAAACAACTAGGAAGCAGGAAGACCATGTTGCACAGCCTTGTACCTACAGAAAATCAGGGCTATGGAAACACATCTTAGAAGAGGATATGGTACAGCTAGAGGCCTATGGCAAAGATTGTTAGAGACCACCTTACAATCACCTGTAAATTTAAAAATAGACATGTGCATGTGACTTTGTGATTTAGTTTTTGTTGCAGTTTGGCAATTGTATTTTTTAAAACACATAACATAAAAATGTCAAGACAAAAATTCTTGCCATTTCCTTTACCTCACCCATCTTGCCCATCCAGCAATGAAAGATTTTTCTAGACCGAAGGACTATGAAAATCGGTGGGCCAAGAAAATTATATCTCCTGAACAGTGAGAAACTGAAAGCTGTGTTGTTAAAAGGGAATGGGATTTTACTCAGCTCACAACAAATTCTGGATGGTCTTCACTTGATTTTGCTACTGTCTATACCAAGATTTGTATTTATTGAGTTATTTTAAGCTGCAGAAAGGCAAAATTCTCTTACCTACAATTAAACTATTAGAGCTCACAGAAACATCCATTATACCTCAGTAGCAGTTCTCTAAGGCCTCCAAAAAATTAAAACACAGAGCACACATTACTCTTTATTGCAGCCTTAGATATATCAGGGTTGATGACAGCACCATTTTTAAAATCCATTGTGATGGGGTGAATGGGGGAGATAAACCAGTACAAGCCTAGTTTAGAACAAACGTTCCCTTTGGGTCATCTGTAAAATTAATCTAGACCTAATGCTAGAAAGCAGGCTCAAGGACAGAAAAAAAATACTTCCACTTTTTTTATAAGCATACTATCAGTGGAAGAGGTTTGAGTAAAAATAATAATATATCAGTATATTAGCCAACTGTTATTGTTGGCTACTCAAGCAAAGTAGGACTTCAACAACCCAGGATTTACAGGGCTGGCAGTCTGGTGGGTCCCTGGTTTTTATTTTGTGCCAATTTGCATTCACTCATGCTCCTGGGTAAGTGATGATGCCATCAGCAACTTCAGCGCAGCTGGAAAAGTGGATTAAGAAAGCAGTGGACACTCATCAAAAACTAGGTCTTGCCTGCAGAGGGGCACACAGGAGAGGCAAGCTGAAGCACTTTAAATGGATGGGTAAAATGACATAAAACACTCATATGGACAGATTTATACAGAATGCAAATGTATCCCTGATTTGCCTGCTTCACTACTAAACCTATCTTTACTAAATCAGCTGAAAGTTAATTTCAATCTAAATAAGGGTAGGGTCAGATTAGCCAAGCAATTGGGTCAGGGCAGACTAACAAGTTGTTGTCCTTTCAGACAGATATCAGTAACTCACCATATGTGCTTCCAGTCTTCTGCAACACAAAGAAACTTACAGTATCCTCAGAGAAATCTCCCACAAACTGTTTTTGTGAGACTTAAAAATCAGAGGGGCCAGTTTGGCTGGGAGTCAGCAATCTGGTACATTGGCAGGGGCAGGCTACAAAGGATATCCCAAGAGTTGCCAGTCTAGCACTATTTCTTGGCTCCAAAATTAAATAGACATCAAATTCTTAATTTTCCCCCAAAAATACAGCTTTGACCCTATAGGGGTGCTGCCTTGGGAACACCCAGAGAAGTTGCCACCAAGAAGAGGCATGTCTGCTGTGGGACGTTTTCCAGCCTCTCAGAAACAAGAAGCCAGGCAAGGGCTGCTGCCAATTCACACATGCTACTCCAGGACTGGGCAGTGACTCAAGAAAATTGCTTCCTGACATCTTCCCAGCAGTGACCCCAGCCATGCACCTGCCTCAAGAGATGCTAGCATGCCTTTATGGCTTTGACAAGAGATGCCTCACATGTATTGGCTTCTTTACTTGGAGAAGGGCCCGCCAAGCCACCTGGGTTCAACACTGGGTGGACAGAACTCCTATAAGTGGACATTGAGAGGAGCTTGTCACTGAATACAGGGGAGATACAGAGCTGGCACAGTAGCTGTTTCTTGAGGAACAACAAGTTGCTGGCAGCAGGGAAAACCCTAGTTTGCTGTCTACCTGATTTTCAGTCCTTCCTGCCCTAGGGTTACATCACCTTTGACTGGGATTTTATAAGAATGAGAATACAAGGACAGAGAGAGGTGTTAGTGCTCCCCCAACCCTCCTGCACCAGAAGCTGGCTGGCTGTAGACTCAATCCATCATACTTGACCATACTAAAACCCTTCCAGCCAATCTGCCAGTGTGTCACGGGCACCGTTCTCCCCTGGCACTTCCATCTAATCGGCGCACACCAAGTGCCAGGGCTCCTCGCTGTTGGCTCTCTCCCCCTCTCACCAGGGCTATGCAGCATTAATGTTTCACCGGCAGCTCTCGCTCTCCTCCCAGCTCCATCAAGCACATCTCTGCTCTGACCTACTGCCCCAGGCAGCTGGCTCCTGACCCCCAGAACCCACAGCTGCCACAGCCTGCCTGCCCCTCAGTCCCATCAGTGCTCTGCATGCCTTTGGAACAGGAAAGCAGCAATACCCCTCACTGCCCCAGGCAGCCGGCTCCGAGCACCAGGCTCATCCTGCCTGCAGCTTAACTAGCACATTAAGGCTGGAAGGGGAAAATGCCCAGCACCCGCCCTGCATCCCCGCCAGCCCCCTCCCTTCCCCAGCCTGCCACCATAGCGTAAACCCTTTTGTTTCTCAAAAATATTTCTCTGCAGAAATACAGCAATTATTTCAGAAAAATCTCACTCCTCACCACTGGTAGAAATACCATAGTCTGAGACAGTAGCTGTCTTGATGATTGCAGACAGTGGAATATTCCAGAAAAAAAGGGAAGATTTGGGGAGGGGGAGGGGGAGGGGGAGAGTATCTGGGATCCAATCTTTCTCTCCCTGCCAATCCCCTCCATCTCCAGCAGATTTCATTTTTATCAACAGGATTTCTGTGAAATTTTTACTCAATCCTCCCTCTCTCCCATTTCAACTCCCAGCTAAGCTCAAAGGTGCACAAGAATAACGTGCTGCCACCCTTTTCTCGCAGGCTGGACAAATAAGTCCTCAGCTAGCCACATGGAAGCCATTAAAAATATATTAACATACCCAGCAGGGTCTGTCACTTTTTCTTTTCCTCCTCCCCCTCCCCTTCTTCTTAAACACAGAGAAGGAAGAAATCTTGCCACAGTAACAAGAGGTTTTCATCAAGTCTCATTACCTCAAGCGCAGCACCACAGCCCCCACAGAGAGCAGCCTTCGGTTCCCGCTGTCATTAAAGGAACGAAGATCTTAAACAAAAATTAAACCCTGGACAGCATGAAGTTGGGAGCACATGAACGGATCAGGCAGGGAAGGGTATGAAAAAGCCAAGGGGAAGAGCAGGAGCAGAGTCACCAGACAGGGCTCCACTCCAGCAGCTCGGGAGGGATGGGGCAGGTTAAACGTGTCCCACAGAGAAGGGCAGAGGGAAGCATTTTCAACATTTCAAGCCAGCATCAAGGTATGCTGTATTTCCAACACTCAGTGACACAGTAACATCCTGGAACATTAATAAGGCTCAGGGTGAAACCAGACCAGCAATCATGATAAAAAAAGCACAAAGCTTTGTCTCAGTCTGTGATGTTCCATGAAAGGATGATTTTGCACACTTTGACACATGTCCATTTTTACTCCAGGGGGTCCTCATCCCTTCCAAACAGCATCATGTCCCATGCATGCTGGAGCGGCTGCACAGCACATCTTAACCTGCAGCAGCTGCTCTAAGCCTGAAGCAGGTGGCCGCTGGTGTTTAATAGCTCGGGAGGAGGGTTTGAAGGGCGGAGGCAGCAACTCTACATGTAAACAAGGGATTTCTATACCAGGGGGTTGTTAGTCAAAGGGCCATCAAGTCAAAGTGCTCTTAAACTGTAGTTTTTCAAGTATTTCTTTGAGCAAATCGCTGGGTTAAGCAGCTTTCCTCTCCACCTTGGCTACTTTAATCCAGATCAATTCCCTGATCCAGTTCAATGTGCAGCAGCACGTTCAGCTGCACTGGCACAGCTGATCAAGTAGCTGAGAAGCAGCAGCAGGAACTGCTGAAAACAGCCCTCATAAAACGACACCCTCGATTCAACAGGCATGACACTAAGACCCAGGGGAGCACGACACTGCATGCAAACCCCATGAAAACAAAGGGAAGAGGGATACTACATACATGGTTAACAGGGAAGAGATAAGCTAACCAAAAATCTGGTGACAGTGTGGCCATGTTTTATGCACCTCTAGACAAGACAGTAATTTTACTTCTCCCACGGGAATGGAGAAAAGCAATAATCTCTCCCTTGTGTAGTAGGCAGTACAGTCAGAAAAGGCAGAGCTTGCAGAAGAACCAACAATGGCAAAGCACCATTTGGAAAGGTGGACAAAGACCTCTGAGGATCAAGGAAGATAGGAACCCACAGCTGGTGAGGAGTAAGAACTGTTTGGGGATACCAGAGAAATAACTCACTTGCAGAGAGATGAGGAGCAGAAGGGAGCCAGGACAAGAACTGGAGGACACAGAGGCTGGATGAGGATATAGAGGGTCCATACTGGGTACAGAGGAGGAATCAGGAGAAACACTAAGAAAGCTACTTCACACCTCTGGTGTCACAACCATTCTGGTTGTGAACAGTTTAATGGGTGGGTCATTGTCCAAACAGTTCATACACTCCCTGGTTCTGGAGTAATTACATCCATTCTTTAAAAAGACATCACATAACAAGGTCTACCAAAATTATGGAAGCAGATAGGAGTACTTACTGCACTAGAAACCAACTAGAAAATAGTGTCAATTTCATAATGTTACAATGCAAGTCAAAGATACACTTGCCTCTGCAGCACTGAAACCTGCTCTACTCATCCCACCTTGGAAACAGAAAGCAAGAAAGCGAGGCGGTTCAGCAACAAAGAGAAGAGACCTGAAAAGTATCCAATGTTTTTGTGAAGTCCACATGGGCAAAACAACAGCCATGTGCTGTGGAGTGAAGTCTTTTAGTGCCTCTATACTACAGCACATACCAGGGCTGTGACAGTGGGTGCATGCTGTTCTCCCCAGGAAACCTGTCCATCTGCTCACAGCCAGCCACCACAACCTGGCCTAACTGCACCAGCCTTGGAAGAGCCACTCCTTGAGGAGCCAGCAAGGCAGACTCTTCACCCACAACTGCCAAATTGGATACATTGCATACAGAGTCTACATTGCTGAGCCTCATGGCTGGTATTTCCACAGCCTCGCAGACGAACAGCTTGGCTGGGTTGCTCTTCCTTGCTGCTTCAACATAGGCAGCACAAACCCTGTTATGGAAAAGAAATCAAAAGCCCTGCTTTAAACTGACTGCAGGAAAATACTGGAGTCTTACCCACACTTTTGGATTTGACAGCAACACAATTAGGCCATGGGATAGCTGTGCTGTAACAGACTCCTCGGACTCAGTCCTATCCAAAGTAGAGTCACACATGAATGCTGCTCCAGTGTGCATTTCCTTACTTGCCAGCAGCCTGGATTCTTGAAAGGCTCGGAGGACGAGTCCGTCTCAGATCACAAGTCAGGCCCTTGACATGGGGTCCCAGATCTCAACTTCTGCAACAGCGTCCAACACTAAGGACAGGGGAGTCTGAGCCAAGGTACAGCTGCCTACAGTTGGAACGGGCCTACAATAAATGCCAGAGGAGGAGGATAAGCAGGCTCTAGGCATCAGTGCAAGGAAGGCACTGGTATTGATGTAGGCTAAGGTCATCCCAGGGACCAGCAGTCTGACACCCATGATTAAAACCCAATTAAGAGAAGTTTCCTGACAGAAAAGTCTATTAGGTTGTGGAACAGACTCCCATGGGAAGTGGAAGAATCCTCATCCCACTTCTCTGTAAGGAGTGATGGGACAGGCAATAGGCAATCAAGCCCTGAGAGCGGTGCAACTGCCTGATACAGAAAGTCTCGTGAGATGCCTCAGGACTAACGCAAACTTTAGAAATTTCCTCTGCCCCTCCTGCAAAACATCTCCTCCCCAGTTCTGCTAATACTGCTGCTTGCAAGGCAGCACCGTGGACTACATCACTGTGGCCTGGGTCATTTCACATATTTGGAGGATTGGGGCTTCTAAACCACAGCAGGTAACTAATGTATGCTACAGCAGTCTTGCCAATGGCTGCACCCCCAAAACCAATGGGATGATGGTGGCACAGGACAGGAATGAGAGGTGAGGAAATAAGAATTTCTTAGGCCATGCTACAGGCATCTTTATATTAACTCTGTCTGCAAGAAATAATGCAAAGAAAGGCAGTGGAGAATGCAACTAGGATGGAAGGTGTTTACTAAACTGTGATTGAGTATGGTCAGACCTGTGTAATAGGATAGAGCCTAATATATATGGAGATTATCTTAATTTACAGCAGACAATGTCCCTGTTGATAATATATACAGTATCAAGTAAGTTTCTGACACACTGGACTAGCAGTAACTTAACTGTCTGAGGTCTGAAAGACTCTTTCAGTTTACAATTTATTTAACATTTCATTGCACCCCTTACATATTTCCTTTTTTCTATTTTTTTGAATGTGAAAAGATCAACTTGGTTTTGAACTGTGCAGATCAATAGGAATGCTTACTTTGCCATATTTAAAGCTAGCAGATGCCTATCTCCTATTTGGTTTGGAGGTTTGTTGTTGTTATGGTTTTGGAGGGGTTTTGGGTTGTTTTTTTTTTTTTTTTTTTTTTGTTTGGGGATGTGGGTAAAAGAGGTGTTAAGGAATCAAAAATTAATGTTTCACAAAGTTGAAAATCAACCTCTTAATTTGTAACACACTTCCCCTCTCCCACAACACAGGTTGCAGAAGCTACCCGGGGCTGACACCACTCATGAAGCTCCATATGGTTCTGCTTCCCCTCATTTTTCCTCAGCCTAACAAACTTTGGCATTGCTCAGATTTTCTTGGTCCTGAGGAAACAGGAGAGATTCCAGCAATTCCAGTTTTTCCTTCTTTTGCTTTTACAAAGCTCCCATGGTGCCACCTGAGAAAAACCTATAGTAATGGCAAAGCATAAAAGCAAACTTGTCTGAACACCATTGGCAGTGTAGAGTTTTTTATAATGCATTCAATATTGGTAACAATTACTTATATTACATTGGAGTTGAATGACTTCAGTAATATCAGGGCACCTCGGGCTCAGCACAACTTACACATACACCAACAAATGTCTGACTAACAGGCTAGTAAAGTTTTTTAAGGTAGAAAGGCTTCAAAACAGATCGTCATTTTAAAGCACCCATGAGTTGACAACAGTTTGTACAATTATCACAAACCACTCAAAAAAAGCTTCCAGTACACCTGGGAAGCGACCATGTACACAGTAAGTACCCTGTATGCACCATAACTCAGCAAGTGCTTTTTGCAGCTCCCTTCTACACTCAGTCATGAAGGATATAGATCATTACAGCCTCCAGCTATAGAGCTTTAGCTCAGAGAGTAGCAGCTCACACTTTCAGCTCTGGAGATCCCCAGTTCAATCTGCTGCATGTCAGCCAAGAGGGCAGCTGTCATATAATTACAGCCACAACTTTGCATGTGAAAAAGTAGGGAGAGCGAACAGAGATCTTATTATAGAATTCTAGTTGCAACCTGCTGAACAGCTCCCTATTTAAAGTAACTTCTTGTAAAGAGGAGGGAGAGGGGGCCAAAAAAAAAGGGAAAAGAGGAAAGAAAATCTTCTAACTCAGCTTCCCAATTCCCTCTGTTTTGCAGAACAAACCAGTGCTGCTTTGCAGCCTTTTGTTCCAAATGCATACGTACACTAGATGAAGCACACAAGTGCAGAGCCAGGAATAAGGCTCCTGGTTTATCAGTCCAAAAAAGAGAAAAAAGAAAAAAAAAAATTCTCATCGCTGCAACTGAGGCATCTGAAGTCAAACAAGGCATCATAGTTTCTTCCTGAACTATAACCATCCCACAGCAGCCAACCCACTTAGTTATTCAATTTAAGTATTAAAATTTAAGATCAAGAAATCTTAAGTCAATTGCATCCTGTTTTCTTCAAGCTGGACATACATGCTCTTAGGAAGATTTAACAGAATAGAGAATCCAGGAAGATGTATGTTCAAAACACAAAGTTACAAAGCATAGTGAAAAATTCACTCTCAAATTAAAAGTTATTTTAGTGAGTGCAACAGAAAGCAATAAGACCAAGCTTCTTCTTATCCATTCATCTTTCTGCAGATCCTTCTGCACACAGAGTCATTTTTGAGCCAAACTTTCTTTCAAACCAAGACAGTCAAAAACTACATTTGAAATTGTGTAATCCAGTTTTTGAAGAAATTGGAAAAAAAAATCAGTTTTCCCCTCAAAACAATTCTGGAAACCTATTTGAAGCTTAAGATATAGATTCCTTGCAAAACATTGTTTTCTCCTTGACAGTTCCATCCATCCATCCATCCATCCATCCATCCATCCATCCATCCATCCATCCATCCATCCCCCTGCAGTACAAAACCTGTGGATCTCCCACTGCACGACGTGAATCAACCATTTTGGACCACGAGTAACAAATGGGAGCAAACTCTCCAACTTCCTGCAAACTACTTACCTGCTTGCTAAACACCACTTAAGTGGACTAATCTGACACAAACTGCTCAGTACCTGCCTGAAAGAACACAGGCTTGCTGAAACACCCCAACAAGTTCATGCATTCTACACCACTGGCCCTCCAAAGCTCCCTGAAACACACTGCCATGCTTCCAACAATATTTGAAGTACCTGCTCTGCAGCCAAGCTGGAAGGTGCTCAGGTAAGTGCTAATGCCAAGCACAAACCTGCAACAGTAAACTCCAGAACAGAGTTCAGCAACACTTTGTATTCAAACCAGTTGAGCTCTCTGCTGACATCCTCTCATCAGCCTTGTTTCTGAGGACCCCTTTTCATTTGGCTCAATATTCTGCTTCTCCCTTCAAGCAAGACCTACTCTGGAAACACACAAACTAGCTGATATCTCCCTCCCTTACGAAGGGAGTAAGGGAGAGAATAAAGGACACGAAACCCAGTTTTGAAGAAAGCTACATGCAGCTTCAGCAGCACAGATCCATTTGGGGTTGATTATGGACATGTAGCAAAATCCTGGCTAGGGCTCATCCCACAGGAGGAACCCATAAAAAAATTCACCTTCCACTCACCTTCTGCAACCAAGGAAAGCTCACAAACATCTGAGCCACACTTGTCCAACAAAAGCAGTACTACCCTCTGCAGAGATGACTGAAATGAAACACCACCATGCTATTTTCTGGTATTACTTCTGTGAATTCAGCACTGCTAAAGGGTTCCAGATAGACATGCTCTGAAGACCCAAATCCTCTGCCTACCTTGAGAACACATGCAGAGGGAACAGCAGCAAAACTTATACATACTTTTCTCATTTCTTCCAGCCTCCCAAGGCTGAAATGACTGACAAAGGTCCAAAATGAGGAATACACATAAATTATTAACATTGCACCAGTAGTCTCACTGTTGCTGCAACAGTCTAAAGACTTAACAGAGGCAAGCTCTGCAGGGAAATACTATTTTACTTCAAAATCATTCATTCAGGAAACCTGCAGAGGAGAAAAGAATCACTCTGCAGCACACTCTGTCAAAACCCTCAGCTTTAAGACCCTTCATTTTTAAAGCAAAAGCAATTTTAACAAGAACAGGACATTTATGTGAAGCATAAGGAGCTTCAGATTTCAAGTGAGCAACACTGGAACAGCATTACTTCCGGACACAAATCCCAACACACACATCTTCTCACGCCTGACCTGGAAAGCCCATCCCACTGCTGACAGCCAGGTAAACGTTCTGTTTCTGCAGCCTCTCTGCTGGAACAGCCAACTGGCATACCAGCAGGAAGACAATGGGGAGCCATGCTCTACCACCTGGAAGGGAGCCAAAAAGCCACTTCAGTTTGTTCTTGGATGGCAACCTGTGCTTTACACCCATGCAAGGCTCCAGATTCACATTCCCACCAAGCTTTTATTTCATTCCAGGTCTCAGGCAGTACCTGCTGCCACAGTAGCCACGTGACACAGCTTCCTACTGACATATTCCCTCCTCTCTCCTGTTGCAAGGGGAACAGTTTATGCAGGGATATTAATCTGTTTTACATTAATTTCAAGAACTAGGACAAATAACTTGAACTTTGACATTTCTGAAAAAAAGTTAAATTATTTTCATCTCCCTTAGTAATCAGAATAGATTTACTTTTCATTTAAAACATGAAATTTCCCTCCCAAAATATCTGAAGTAGTTACTGAAATGTTTTCTTTACCAAAGCCTGCAAAGCCTCAACACTATTAATAACATTTTGAATATAAAGAGGCACAACTTTGCTCCATACCAACAAAAAACAACCACCAAACCCAGTCAAGTTTTCACACAATGAAGTAATTAATTTTTAAACTAGTACTTTCTATTAAAAGTTCTCACATTTAAAAACCCAGAAAGGTTTCCAGTAACTCTAGACACTGATGGGGACAAAGAAAAAACAGACCCTACCCCCAGCTGGATGGCATTCCTCTCTTTGGGTGCAATGTGGTAACATTTGATTGACGCATCTGATCCATTCCAAAACTCCAGGCGTTGTTTTAATCATCAATGGGTAGAATCCTATTAATTTTCAGGGGGAAAAAAAGAGAAAAACAGAAAAACAAAGTAGAATATGGATACAGGACACAGAGCACCCCACATTTGTCTAGCAGATCCAGCTGATTTAGCTAGATCCACGAAAATCAACAGATTGAAGACTGAGCTGGTGACAGAAACTCACATCTACCAGCAAAAGCCCCTTTTTCCATTCCACCCTCTTTCTGTCATCTCAGCTCAGCCCAGTCTCTCAACACAACCGGGAACATTAGTTCCATACCAAAGGAAATGAAATAGGAATAGGGAAAGGAGTGGGAAGAGATAAACCAGGGTAAATAGGGATAGCATGAAAAGCCTATTGGCATGCAACCAAGAGCCTACACAGGCCCTTGCTAGAGCAGAAAACAGGAGATCAAGCACGTACGAGGAGACAGCGGGAGAACAGATGTGGGAAGAAGGTTCAAGGGTCCCTGGGCTCAGGGGGTAAGAAATGGCAGCAGAGCACAGCGGTGAGCCCCAGCACACACAGTGATCTCAGCCTTCAGCAGCAGCACCAGGTGACCCACTGGCTTGGTGTCTGCCATCACAGGCATTTTCAGTACATCAATATTGATATTGGATGGTACAAGCAATGTCATGCGAACCTTCCACATCAACTAAGCCTTCCCAGTCTGCCCATAAATTTATTTGGCTATCAGCCAAACCCAGATCCACCAATACTAATCACTTTTTCTCTGAAATAAGCCTCCACTTAGAGCCTTGCAAGGAACAGTTGCTGTTGTTTCATTTCAGCACTGATGACAACTGAAAGCCCTAAGGACCCACAAACATAAGAGGTAAATTCTAAAGGAATTTACCCATGCCAGAAGCAGACAGAAGGTGAGCATCTGACCCTTCCAGCTGGCCAGCCCACACATCAGACCAGTCCACATCTCATTCAATTGAACCTGGACACTGGTACCTTCCCACTAGAAGTGGAACTCTAGCTGAATGGTCAGCAGGACATCAGGAAAACACTCCTGGTCTAGCTGACCAGCTGCCTGTTTGGGAACACAAGCTGCACAAAGGTCTTCGGCCACCCAGCTGTTCCTTGGTTGCTCCTTATATCTGTTCTGTGTTCCCAAGGCTCAGGAGGATCACCAGCAGAGAAGTGCTAGGTGAGGAAAAGTAGAAAAGGCAAGAACAAGCTGATGTACTGCAAAGGGAAGGAAGCAGCAGGTTGAGGATGGGATTTTACAGTAGGAAAACTGGTTGCTAGAGTGTAGAGCAGAATCTGGGGGGAACAGGAGGTGCTGGTCACAGAAAAGAGGCAGGCAAAGACTTGCTATTACAAGGAACAGGAAAGGCCTGTAGCCCCAGGCCGATAAATCAGATATTGCTGCCAAAGTCTCACACCAGCCCCTAAAGCCTCTAGCACTGACTGGGGGCTCAACAACGAGCAGGATCTGCCACAAGTACGTCCACCCAACAGTTTCAGGTAGACACTTAAGTTATCTCAGGTGCAGACCATTCAATGCCCTGATGTTAAGGACAAAGACCTTGAATTCCACATGACAGGTCACGTGGAACTCGCACAATGGGAAGGACACACTGCTTTGCCCAGCCTGCACAAGGACCACACAGCTGCAGCTCGTGCCTCCCTTAGGCTCCTCAGAGCCAGTGGCTGCATTCCCAGCCAGCCTGCCTCTGTAACCAACCCCCTGCCCGCCAGGAGGGCCTGAACTCTGCACCATCAGCAGTGAAAGCACAAACCTCCACCTCATGCTCTAAATAATTAAACTCTGTGGGAGCATCAACAGACTCATAAAACTCTTACACAGACCAAGCCAGTCATTAATGGGGGTCAAAGATGAGTGCTCTATTTTTTTTTTAAGAGTGCTTTGATGCATGGGGAGAGTGGTGAGAGGAGATCTTCATTACCCTTCTCTGGTACCTGATGAATTTTTCCTTTCCTGGCTATCAACACCTCCTACTTCCACCCAAACCCCATAGCACTGGCAGTCATCTGGACAGCCAGAGACAATTGGAAGGCGTGTTTGGATGGCATCTGTGCTAGCCGGTCACCTGCAAGTAGGGAAGCAAGGGGCCTTGCTGAGCAAAGCCAGGCTCTACCAGAGGCTCAGCCGGTGCTTATTATGAGGTTTGGGTTTCCCCAGGGCCAGTGCAATGCTTAAAGTCATGCAAACCACAACCTCACACAGTCTCCCCTACAGCAAGGCACGGAGCAGAGCACAAGGCAGTAAAATATGTCAGGATTATTAGCTTGGGCTCAGAGCCAGAGCTGGGAGCTGCCACAAGGGTAGGGAGGCTGCCTGCAGCCCTGCAGGTCAGCAGGAAGGAAGTGGAAGTCCCCTGACAGGCAAGGAGAGGCAGCATGCAGGAAAGGCAAGCCATGGCTGAGAAAAGGTCACAGAAACACCAGCCTGACCTACTCTTTCTAGCACTAAAATACATACATATACATATATATTTATATATATATATACACACACATACACACACACATATATATACATACACATGGAAGCTTCTTGCTCCTGCGCTTTGTTCAGGCATCTTAAGGAAAGGTCTGCTCTTCCCATTCTATCTACATTCCCCCCATCCATATCAGCTTTGGAAATGGTTTCTTAGACTTTCCATCAATGAAAGCCTTGGGTAGAAAGAGGGGAAAGCAGGCAGTTTTGGGGAAAGGATCACCACAAGACAAACACCCCAAGCAGCAGGCACGGGTGTCGGATGCTCTGTTGGCAGCTCCAATTCCAGCTTGCACCAGCCCAGCCTCTGCCTGCTTTCTCTGCTGCATTTGCTTTGTGTGGAAGAGAGGCCCCAGACTGGAAGTGGCTCCAGGATCTCTGTTACTGTGCCAAAAAAGTGACTGGTGTAGCAAGGCCAGCTTCTATTTATTCATTATAAGTAGAACTGATAGATGCCCCTTTTTACAGGTCACTAGAAACCTTCTCCCAACAAGCTCCGATACTTGGACATGCAGAGGGAAGTTGGAGATTTACACACAACATCAGCATTCATCTTTTCCATCACGGCAAAAGCAGCAGCTGTTACTTCCCTTATTCTTGGAAATAAGGGGGGAAATAGCTAGGACTTTTGAGCCTTGGCACCTCTTCCCTCTCACCCTTTGGCTACCAGAGCTCCTGTTACTATTCAGGGCAGAAGCGCTCCACAGGGCACACATTCCAGGGGGCTGAGCCATCCCACGTGGCCAGGCTCAAAATGGCAGACAGCGATGAATAGGATAATTAGAAAGTACAACAGCAACCGCAACATAAAAACAAGCAGCTTCTATTACAAGAAACAGTTCTATGGCATGGCTAGATCCATCACCCCATATGCTGGGTTGTGGTGGTGCCTCAGGAGCCTGCTGCTATTATCTGTTTGCAATCACATTTCAGCCGGCTTTCTGCTTAATGCTCGAAAAGCAAAGCTAATCACATTCACTCTCTCTTTCTGCCTAATGTCTCCAGTTCTCAAGCACGCTCCGTACTGCTTCAATTTGATGTTCAAGTAACACTAGCCAGGAGCATGCAGTGCAAAGAAAAAAAAAAAAAAAAAGGAATAACCTATTAATTTTAGTCCTTCTTCGCACCTATTTTGTCTAAAATTTCTTCTATGCTTGATCTTTGCAAACAAAAGTCAGGAAATTCCCATTTCCCCCTCTACACCAGATCCAGCTCCCAATTGAGGTCCCTTCTTCAAACTGCTCCTCCAGTGGTATCTAGGCAATTAATTATAGCACAGACCTCTCAGGCTTCCCTCTTACTCTCTGGAATAGCTTTTTAAAATATTTGCTGGCTAGGAACTTCCAGATTAGGATGTCTTCTGCTGACATTGTAATAGCCCCTCTTTGTTAATCTATGTGAAATGACCATCACATGCTCTGCTACTCCCTCTCCCTCCAGTACTATTTAATTACTACAGTCCTACATGGGAACTCTAACATGCTCTCAGCATTTCAGGTCTGAGGACAAACAGTACCCCAAAAAGGCTGCTTTTTAACTGCATTCCTTTGCACTCCAAAGGGCAGCTGGAGCATTGCTGAAGTCAGCTACACCACCTGGATCTTTATTAGAGCAACCATCACAGGAGCAGATAAGCTGCCCCCAGACAGGGCAGATTGCATGAAAATTCAGCAAAGTGATCCAGGAAATCCAGGAAGAGACTGGCTTACAGGAACACCCATCATCATGAGGAGAAAAGTTACCCATTACAAGCACGGTAGAAGATTTGCCAGAAGAACAACAACTTAAAAGAAAAAAAAAAATCAGCAAGTATTTACATGAGAAGAGAAAGAGATGTAGGTGGAAGACAAATCTGCCAGGATACATATCTCTATCCAGGAGGAGTGAAAAAAAGGGAGACTGCGGAGATGAAACCCCAGACAGCCCATCAGCTTGTGCATCTGTACACATTCCCCAGCTAATACCCATTACACCAATCAGAACAATGGCAGCTCCAGAGAAGACCCCGATTATCCAAGCTCCTTCACTAACATCTTCCCCAGAGGCTGCATGCATGTGCAAAGGAATGGAAAAAAACCATCTCTCTCAATGAGATTACTTCCAGCATTTTCTATATTGCCCCTCTTACAAATGTGTCTTTAAAAAAATATCGCGGCTGGTTTATAAATGTGTCAGTTTTTAAAAAACCCCAAACATAGCCTTGAAAACAAAGACACTTTGTACTCACCATATCCAGTGGCATCATTATTTAATATCAATGCACTGATTCTTTCCTTTATTCACTCCATCCTTGGAACACAAAACCACTGTAACAGCCACCCAGTGTATAATCTTACCATTCAACACAGCACAACCCTACAATAACCTTTATTTTGCCATGTCTTTGGCTACCAATGAGAAGAATTTAGGTTTAAATGCTTCAAAAACCCAACCTAACTACAGTATAGCATGAAACAAATCTCTAACACTCAAAGCTGGAGCGAATTCTCTCATCCCTGCCTATGACTCTCCTTATTTGAAAATGGCTGCACAAACACTTCTAATTTGTGCACCACACCAATTGCAGCCTGCCCCCCCTGCCAAGTACAGCTGCTGGGTCAGTCCACACATGCACAGGCTCACTGCATCCTGCTGCCTCTGGCACACTGCACTTCACTGACATCATCTCCACCTTCATGTTGTAGAAAAGTCACCAGGCAGGCACTGTTTCTGCTCCTCTAGCCATAGGGCAATTGCTGGAGGCCAACAGATGCCTCCATCTCATCTCCAAATGCACACTCTAACCTGCACCGTGCTCCTGCTAAGCAGATGCTTGGGCACGTGTCTTGCTGGACACACGTCCTCCCCGCAGCCATCAGGCTAATGCAGACACACCAAAACATCCCTGGCACAGCTAAGGCAGAAACACCACCCCTGCCAGTCAGCAGAAGCTAAGTTTGCCTTGGCCAGTTCACATGGAGCCTGAGCTTCATCTCACCCCAGGCTTCATCACATCCCTGAGCAAGACAGCACTATTCTACAACACCACAGCAATGTCCTGCAAGGGACAATTTCGGCTGGTGTCTGGAAATTAGTTAGGCAGTAGCACCTGGAACAACTGCAAGCCACAGTTCGGAGAAAGAGGGACTTCCTCCTGGTGCCATGGTACCCAGCTCCAGGCCTGGCTCACCATGGCATGCAGAAAATTCTCCAGATGTTTCCTCTCCTTGTCATTTACCCCAGACCACCTCGACCCACCAGCTCTAGGGTCTCGGTCCAAACAGCCACCATCACCAGGCTTGGGGAAGAAGCGCTTTTACAAACTTGGCCTACAGCTGTCCCACCAAGCAGTTTCCTTTTGCCCTCTCATAAAAAATGATTACAGCTACTATTTTTTGAGCCTATTAATAATAATACATGAGCCTAATAATAATAATTCTTAGGCTCCCAGCAATGGGATCTCAGGAACTACAGTATTTCTCCAATTGTAGAGGCAATGAAACTCAACCTTTTCCATTTTTTTCCCTCCTTTTGAAAATACTGCTTGGGAATGAAGTCGGCATCTGGAGGCACACGAGCATATCTGAGGGACAGAAGAGGCGCAGGGGGGAAGGGAGGGATCTGAAAATGAAAGCTGAGGGTGAGGCTTCACATTACAACTGAACCAGGCTAATAGGTCACTGCTGCCAAAAAAGGGGGGGCTCATTTTCACCTTTCTTTCATTCCTTACCTTTCACTGCTGGCAAAACAAATCTCGCCCCTCCTTAGCGGCAGCTCTGATACGAGCCTGAACCTGGTGAACAGGTTCAGCTCTCTGTCCCAGGAGAAAACAATTCACTTTTTTTTGGTTTTGGGCAAGTCAGCTTTCCAAAAGCTGAACAAGCTGTATCCACAAGGCAAGAAATATGGCCACAGAGCCAGGAGCAATGCATGATCACCCCTCTTAGGAGGAGCAAGTGGTTAGATTGGATCAGCCACAGCAAGAAAATCCATCCTAACAAACATGAAACTGCAGTTTCATCCAACAAGTATACTGGTCAGCACAAAACAAGTGGCCTAGCTGAAAAGCCTGCAATAGAGGTGTTTGCTAATACTCTTAAAACAGGTAGTTTTACCTATTTACCTAGTTTTACCTGGTGTCCACACCAGTAGCATTTATGAAGGCAGCCATGTAGAAGAAAAACAGCACTAAAACTGAGCAGACCCAAACTAGACAGAAATACAAGATGTACTGGCAGGGTTTCCAATAATAATTTTCCCTATTTCTAAATTGGACTTTGTTATTATCAAACAAGATGGCTGCCTTCATCACAATGGTAAAGAAATGTCTGTTTTCATTATGAACTTAACAGTTAGTTTCTGGGTGAATTCTTCTTTTCCCATTAGCTTATACATCATCAGATGAACAAAAATTATGCTTTTCCTTTATTAAAAAAAAAACCAAGCCCATATTAACTCCACTGTCTTTATTTCTCTCCACCTCCTCTGCTCAATTACTAGAAGCAATTTACAGACAATAAATGTAACTTCACAGCTGCCTGTATGAAGTATTCCTTTCATTTTATAGATGAGGTTACAGGCTATAGAGAAATTAATATCAGCGAGGTCTACTTCAAAGCTGGATAAGCAAGAGGAACAGATGCACTCTTAAAGAATACAGATCATGACTGTACTCTAGTAAAACTAGTAATAAAGGATTAAGAATGTTGCCAGTTGGATATAAATTCTTTGAATGTATCTGCTTAAACACAGTAACAAACAAAAGCTTGCTTTGAGGCTTTGCTTGGGTTTATTCTGTTATTATTAGGAACAGCATTATGAGATTTCAGATATACTGCTCACACACCAAACATGCTGGCTTTACCAGTAAACATTGCTTGACTGCTCACCTCAGGACTCAGAGAGGCTCACTTCCCAGCTGGTGCATGGTCACCAGGAATCTGCTGCTAGAAACTCTGGATATCATTTTAATCAATACAGATAAGCAAGCCAGGAGAAAGTCCAGGGTTATCTGACATAGCCTCATGGGCTTTGGCAGGGCTAGGAGCAGCAAGAATCAGTGTCTGTGGTTACAGCTGCCAGCCATGACTGTGAAAAAGCATTGGGAGTAGCAACACTAAAGGGGAAAAAAAAATCCAAAGGTGCAGTTTTGTGCAGGCACGCTTTTGATGATAACTGCTCCTTTAGGCTTCATAAAAATGCACAGCCAACTTGTCTTCTTCCACACATTATCAGAGCTCAGAAACAGCACCTGAGTCTAGTTACACAATTCAGCAGGCACAGCTTCTCCTAGGAAGCAACCACCACTGGCATGCAGGTACTCCAAAGGCTGAGTCATCTCAACAGGCCCTTCAAGGGAAAATAATCCTATTAAGAATTGGTGTGCTGGTACTGAAGGCAAAAAGGAGTGTTAATTTTGGCAGTTAATTACGCTGTTTCCACTCCATCCATTTTCTACCAAACCTAACACCCGTAGGTTAGTAAATTCACCAGGCTCCTCCATCCATCCCCAAGGTCCTTTCTTGACCCTAATCTCCTCTTTAACCAGCAATTGCCCATCGTTGCCCCTGTTTCCTTATCCCCGACTAACACAAATTAATATTTGTACAATCACAGAGCTTGAAAACCTAATTTAGGACTTAGGCCTTCATTTCCAGCCTGCATACAAATTCCTTCACCTGAGGACAGGTTACAGCACTCCCCCCTCTCCTAAACTCTCCCAGAGGGGTGGACTGAGAAAGAAACCAGTGGCTTAGGTCAAGAATTTTACTTTTGAGACTGGTAGATCTGTTGTGGAGACTGATCCACTGATATTTTTCTAATATAAGAAACATGTAAAATGCCTAGAATTTGATATCTGCTTTTTAATTAAATTGAAATAAGTAAATCACAGCCTGTTGCCATGGAGAATGAACAGACACAGCCTCTTGACTCCAGGGCAGGATCAAGCAGGAGAGGCAGACAAGGCTGTGAAATTAAAAACACCTATTTTAAAGCAAATGGTCTTGATAATTAGCAAAAAATGTGGCATAGGGAAATAATATAGCCATATGGCAGGAAGTGGTTTTCAAGGTGAGCTACAAATCCATTTTAAATAAATGAATAAACTACTGGAACTGCTGGGTCACCCACAGAATCATATATGCAGGATTAAACGTGATTTGAAAAATACACTTAAAAATAGCAATTAGCTCTTCTTTCACTTTCCTACCAATAGCCTGCATCTGTGTCTGTTCTTATTTTTAAGGACTTGTTTCAAGCAACTAATGCTTGCACCTATTTGCAGTTACCAGAGAGTCATCAGACATTTTCAAAAGCCTTGCAGTTTACCCTGAAGCTAGAACCAAATTTATAGGACATAGAACCTTTTATTTATTACTCAGTGTCATCACACAATGCTGGTCAGGTCATCAGACACTAATAATTGTTTCTGAATCTGTGCATCCTTGTTATGACTTCCATGACAAAGCGACTTTGGAGGAAATTTGCCCTCCACACACCATGTGCCCAATCCTGTGCTACACCTCTCAAGAAGCACAGCTCAGAGAGAATCAAAAAGTAACTCTGGTTTATCAGTGGGAGGCTGACAGCACATCCACGCTTGGCTGGTGGACAAGAGCCTTGCATGCTCCTTTCCCAGTTTGTCTGGAGCACAGGACATGAAAATATTCACCCCTTTTAAGATACTTCTGCTCTGCTCAGATCTAAACGGGTTGCAGCAAGGAAACCCCCTCATCACATTTTTGAGCCCAGCCAGGGCAAATCTGAGCAAGACTGTCAAACAACTTCCAGTAAGCATGTGGCCAAAGAGCATCAAATCCGTAACAGCTCAAAATACTTGAAGTAAACTGTACCTGATGACTCAGTTTCAAAAATGTGCTGTACATTCTTTTAAAGGGAAGGGACAGATGAACTAACTTTCACTTCAAACCTCCCATCCACGCTAGAGAACAAGCCAACTTTTCTCCTAATCCATGAAGACACAAGTTATCAGCCACAATCATTTGGTCTTCCACAGCAGTTAATGATCCCCATGAAACAAACTCTCAGGGTCTCAGATCAGACCCTGGTGACACAGATAGCTGGTTACATTAAAAACCAGTCACAATCTCAACCCTCAGCAGCCCAACTTGAGCAGCTATTGACAAGTTACCTTCTGTTTTCCACCATCACCAAGAAACACCCACAAAGTAAGGAGAGTCGGGACAGAAATCTTGGAAAAAGAAGGAGTTGTGGAAAAATGCACAATTAAAATTAGTATTCTCTGTTTTCACAGTTTTGCCCAGTTTTGGAACATTTGCTGCTTTTACTAAAGTCACACTGCTTAAGATGTTTGGTTTCCATTAAAAATAAACTCCAGGTCCAAGTCTGCTTGAAGATAGGCAAAAATTTGCAAATCTGGTTCACCCTGAAGGACACCAATTCCTTAAAAATGCTAGGTTGGGGGCAGCACATGTGGGCTAATTCACAGTTTCGCAACAGCCAAGGCTAACAGCTGTATCTGCCCAACTTCTTTGCTCATGCACCCCATTTCTTCCCAAACCCTGCAGCAAGAGGAGCTGTGAAACACCTCGGGACACATCAGCTGCACTGGAAGATGCTACACACCCTTGGCTTCCTCACTGCCCAGCACCTTCCCTGGCATGCCAGCAGTTTCCTACTGCTTGAACCATAGTCCTGCAACACCACCCAAATGCAAATGGCTTTGCCAGAAACTGTTTCTGCCCTAAAGGGCACCTGGCATATAGAGGGCAGCAGGTGGCTTGTGTCTCCTCACTTCATAGTTCTACTTACATTTCATTTTGACTTGAAGTGATTTAACACAAATATAAAGGCTGGCCAAGCATCTCCCTTTGAAAGGGAACTGCATTTTCTTCTCCATCCACACAAGCCAAGATAGCCACACAGAGGAAGACTCCTTCCCAGGGACACTCCCAGTTGGACAGAGCCAGGGTTTAGGGGCACCTTCATTAAAACTCAAGCCAGTGGTCACTTGGCATATGAAGGAAGATGCTAACCATGCCCAGGAGAGTTTACTTTCATATCACAGCATACAGGGTCACAAGCCAAAAATAATTTTTTTAAAAACCAACAACAACAACCAAAAAAACCCCACTTAAACAACAACCAAAATCAGACAAAACACCCCCACACCATCCCTCACACTGTTCCCTTCAGCAGCATCACACTGAACCACACACACAACAGAGGGGCCAAGAACCCTGCCCAGGCTGTCCACAGCTCCTCATTCCCATCACCCGTGCCACGGTGCCAGCTGCCTGCAAGCCCCTTCTGCATCCCCAGCAAACATCCCCAGGATCGCCTTCAGCCACCCACAAACCCTGCCTGACATCTGCGCCCCCGGGACCACTTCAAGCCCCACCAGGCGGGTAGAAGGCTTCCCAACCAAGCAGAGGCTGCAGCCGCCAGCCTTGCTGGGGTATTTTTCCGCCGGCGGTGCGGCTGCCCGGGCTCCCAGCGGGAGCTTCCAGCCCCGAACCTCGGCGGCTCGAGGAGCGTGTGGCACACGTGCGCCCGCCGCTGTCAACAACTTCCAGCCGCTGTCCCAGCGGGCAAGTCCCGGGGGCGGGGGGCTGCCTGCCGCCCCAGCAGCGACCTGCCTTGGGAAAGGCTGCTCGCAAGCAGGACAGCGCTTTAGCAAAAATAAAGATCGCCTTAATATTATCCTTAACAGCCAGAAAGGTCACGACGTGGAGGTCCATAAGGGGGGGAGGGGAGGGAGATGGGTAAGGAGAGGGGAAGGAGGGGGGTGGCAACGCACAAACCCCCATGGTTTTAACTGTTTGACTGCCGTAAAAAATGAAATAACATGAAGTAAGCGGAGACTTAGGAGACGGACAGACCCCCACGCACAGGGACTGCCCGGCTGTCCGAGCCCCCGCCCGCCCTTCACACGAGGGAAGGCGGCGGAGGTACCCGGGGAGGGAGGGTGTGGAAAGCAAATCACACCCCCAGCAAACGCCGGGGTCCCACACACACACACGCCCCCTCACCGCCGCTTACCTGAGCGGGCCGGCGGCCCTCAGGGTCCCATAGCAGCCCCGTCCCGTCCCGCCCCGCCCCGTCCCGCGGCGGGCACAGGAGGTGCCGAGCCTTTGTTGCGCGGAGGGGACCGGGAACGGGAGCGGGTCCTGTCAGCTCATGTGACGCGGCGGGCTCGGTCTCCGCTGCCCCTCCTCGCTGCTCTTCCCTGCTCGCCCTCCGCCGGCGCTGAGCGCAGGCCCCGCAGCCGGGAGCGGGTCTCAGGCCCGACTGGCTGCTGGCGTAGCGGCGGCGGGGGAGGAGGAGCCGGCGGCGGGGCGGGCTCGGCGGCGGGGCCGGCCGCGGAGGAGGGCGAGGAGGGCTCTGGCAGCGGAGCGGAGCGGAGCGCTGCCTGCCTGGAGCGGGAGGCGGCGGGGCCGGGCGGGCGCTGCCCTGCGGGCCGTCCTGCCCCCGCGCCGGAGCCCCGCTCTGGGAGGGATAACACGGAGCCCCTGCAGGGGACTTGTTCCCCTCCTGAGGCTGCTGGCGCTGCGCTCGGGGCCCTCATGCACAGGCCCGGGCCTGCCGCTGCAGTCAGCAAAGTAAATAAAAACGTAATTATGTGCTTTCCAGTTGAGGCTCGCAACAAAAGAGAGGAAAAGCCCTCGTTTTCTCGAGAAGAGATCTGAGAAATAGCTGTACTGGATCAGATCAGCATCCTGCCTTTGAGATTGCTGAACAGCCAAACCTTAGGAGCTGGCGACAAGAAACAGACCATGGCATTGCCCCAGAAGACTATGACCATGACCATGATCCTGTGGCCAGGCACTTACCAATAGCTAGGGTCTTCATATTTACAGCTCTCAAAAGATTTTTTTAAAAATATATTCAGTATTTTTTGTTTTGAACCATTTGAAATGTTTGTGTCTGCTCCATCATGCAGCAAGCATCCAGCTTTCTTCTCCAGAGAGCGTTTAATCATCTCCTTTTGTTTGCCAAACTCTAAGTAGGGGGCAGAGAGAGATTACCTTCCTGCAGGTCTTTAAAACCCCAATATGCCATTTTTCTTCACAATCCAAGACTGAAAAACAAACACCACCAAGCCAGGCCTTGTACAGGAAACATGGGTGAGATTTCTATCAAAAATGCAGACAGCTCAGAAAACCTCAGATTCCCTCATCAAACACACCACCAATTCAATGAGCAGCTTCCCTGCCATGCCAATATCGCTATTCCATGGGAATCACCTTCCTAGACACCACAGCTGACATTAAAAACAGCACCCCAAAAGCCAGCACATACACGAGAACCTACAGGCCATCAAATTTGCTCTATAAAGCAGATGCAATAAAATCAGCAGCCATTCACAACACAACAAAAGGCTGTGAGATTCAGTCAGTCCTGCAGATACTGTTACACCTGCTCTGAGAGGAACACCAGTAATCTGCTTTATACAGGAAGGTCACTCTTCCATAAAATAGATACAAATTTACTACAACAAAGATACGGTAGCAACAACAGCAATTTTGGAAAATAACTTTTCAAGGAATCATGGTTTATTTGGTGTTTGTCTAATGCTACCAAAATTAACAGGGATTGGCAAAGCCTCTAACTACATTAGCTCTCTGCCAATCTGTTATTCTGCTTTTTATTTTAGTCTCTGCTGTAAGCATTCTCCCCTGCAACCACGTGCTCCTGCTGATGATAATACTCCATGCTAAAATCCACTCATAAAATAATCTCTTAAACTACTGGCTCTGAAAGGGTGTTTTTCCCCACATATCTCTCCTGCTAACCTTCAGGCTCTCCCTTTTGCAACTCATTACAGGAAACAAATCCTCAGATGCAAACATAAGAAATAGAACCAGATACCACTGGAGCATCAAATATGAAATATGTCAGTACCGCCTCACAGACAGCATAATCAATGCCCTTCCTCCCATAGCAAATCTGCTGAAATTCTTTGTTCTTGCATGTACTTGTCCCAAATCTCTGCAGTTCATCACTTCATCCAGCACATGAGATACCCCCACAGAAACCATGTGAATGAAACTAAATAATTGCTTGTCTTACAACAAGCACATACAGTCAGCCAGCAAAGGACATTAGGAGAGTATTTGTCAGACAGCAACAACATGAACACTTCAATCCTTACCCCAAAGGAGACCAAAACGTTCCCAAAACCTAAAGCTTGGCATTAAAACTTATAATCCCTCGATACTAAAGCTATGGATTTAAGGGAGATGTTGCCTGCCTAGCCTGTTACAGCCTCCCTGCTGACCTCTCCTTCGTCACCAGCACAAACAGCCCTTTTTCGCTAGAGGTGCATGAGAAAACCAGCAGCCTGCCAGTCACTGCTGTTTACACCCCTTTCCTCTTCATAGGTGCTCCTTTTTTTTTTCCTCTCAAGTGGTCCAACTGATTAATATAATTAGATTAAACTAAGAGCAATTGCATCTAACCTGTAGCTAGCTTGAATATTGCTGTTTTCTGTCAGATCTGATAAAAAGACCCTGAGCCCAATAGCTGTTTGCTTTTTCTAGCTCTATCAGTTGATCTAATACAAGATATTACCTTTCACCACAAACCTTGTGTCCCTAGGATCTTTAGACCATCATGGCTACAATACCATTTTAATGTTTTGCCTTAACCGATTCTTCCATATTCTCTTATCTATGAAGTAGAATATGATAAAATGTATTCCCTTCTGTATCACTTACACTGTTTTCATAAACATAATATTCAGGTATCTTCTAGGACTGCATTAGCTGATCTGACTACCTTCTGTCATATGAAGGGGGTTTGTTTTGTTCTCTCCACAGGAAGAAAACGATGCATGGAGCAAAGTTTTGGTTTTGTGATGATTTCGTCCCCTTTCCTCTATTCATGTTGCTCTGTGTTTGTACCCCAGAAAATGAGGACAATGGCAGTTTCTGTGACAGACAGACCTTATTTCCCAAGGAAGCTAATTTCAGACTGTTGTGCCACCCATAGAAACAGTCTCCCGCACAAAGCAACATTTTACTATGCCATTCCCCACCAAAGAAAAACTAATCCATATTCTTGACATTTGGGACAGAAACTTCCTAAGGCAAGAACAGCATTTTCCTTTCTCCAGAAAAAGAGTTTCAACCTGTGATCCTCAGTATGCGACGTTCAAACAGATTGTGGCAGATTATTAACATACAGGCCAGCACTCTATATGGTTATAAATAGGAAAATCTGGAAACCAAAAAGAGTAATATGCCTTTTAATTGCACTGAGGCAGATTATCATAGGACAGCCTGGAAGGGAAATGGTGGAGACAGATTATTTCATGCTAAAAAAGGAGAGGGAATTTAATTTACTTACATGTAAGGAATCACACTGCTGTTCCTCAAAGAGGAACCCTGAACGATCCCACGTGTCTACAAAGGCAGTAGGTACAACATATGAGCTACTGAAAGACAGAAACTGAGGTGAAGAGAGGAATCATCTGTGCTCAAGCACTGAAAGCAGAAATGCCAGAAGACCTCAGGGAGACAGTAGACAGCAGATTTAATATGTTTTTGCAATGTGATATGGCAGCAAAAAATCATGCAGTTAATTTAATTTGGGGTTGTAAAGGGAGAGACCTCTTCTCAGAGATACAGGCACTAGTCCCATTTTTTAATATAGTAGTGAGACCGCAGCTCGAAGACATGTTTAGTTCTGGACAACGCGGTGCTAGCTACATGTCAACAACTTGGAGGGAAATAAAACAAGACGAACATAAAAAGATGGAAGGGATTACAGCATGTGTAGGTTGGCCAAGTAACAACTGTGAAGAGCATCATGGGAATTGCAGGTGAGAACTTCAGGGGTGCAGAAGCACCAGGGAGCAAGACAGAATGTTTAGGGTTGTCTGAGTGAGTATAAATGGTATAAAGTAAATTAAGTAAGGAAACATTGATCTACAAGACTGCAAGATAGCATCCCACAGGACCTCCCATCACCTGATTCACACAAGACTATGGAGCAAAGCACACAAGAAACCACTAAAGAAACCCTGACTGCAGGAAAGGATTACATGAGGACAATATGCCTTTGGGACCATGTAATTGCTCACAGACTGGGACATCTGCAGAGCAATAGGTGCCAGCCCAGTATGTGGAAATCTCCCTTCTCCACACCATTGCTGGAGGCACTTGTAGACCAAAATAACCGTGTGGATAATCATAGACAGTCTTGTATTCAGAGGGGATGTGGGCAGGAAGGTCTATTGTCAGAATTTTTCCCTTTTATCATTATGACTTCCTTGAGATGTCACTGGCTCACCATCTGCAAAAAACAGCAGTGATATTTTAATATACATTCATTTGGATTACACAGACCTTTGAGTAGATGTCCTGGACAGCACTAACCTCTTCCGAGGTCTGTGGCAGATACAGTCATTAATTAGAATGCAAAAAATCTTTACTATTCCATAGTTTGAGGGATGAAACCAAGATAGGATGTAAAAGATGTAACATAGGAAAGCTTGCACCCATAGCACCTTTCCATCACATTGTGCCATCATATTTTCTAGCCTGCCCGTTATACAGAAAAAGAGACCTGACAGTTCAATATGTTGCTTCAAAGCAAGGGCTGATACACCATGTCACTGCTAAGCCCAGATGTGCCACACACTCATTGTTGGGAGGAAGAAAAAATAGGGGAAAAAAAAAGCCCAAACAATTTTATAAATGTTCTGTAGGGAGTCTGAATGTCTTTTTAATTTGGTCTATATTTTTTTAATACCACCCTTTAGGGAGGCATGTGCAGTGATCATTATCAGTTCATCCATACACAAAGCACACAAAGGTGTAGTCCACCATAAGTGTTGACCTTAAATTGTCTTTCTCTACATAGAAATGTCATTATCCTCATGAAGGAAACATTTCTACTTATTTATGTAAATGAAAAACATGGCCTAACACACACAAATATACAGCAAAAATGTACTAATATTTGACATAATCTTGTAAGGAATTGCTGAAGCATATGCTAAAATTAATTCATCACCCCCCCCCAGCTTTTCACAAACCTGTGACTACTTTATTTGCACTCTGCTTAATGGTCCATCTTCTCAGGACAACATATGTTACAAATCTCTGTAATTTCATGCTCTTACCTTGCAGACCATGCTTAAAGAAAAGGAAAAAAATAAGAAAAAATAAGCATTTTCTCCTTTCTTTTAAATGTAGCTCTTGTCTAAGTGCTTGGACAGGCACTGTCAGCTCTGAAAATTCAAGATTAATCAAGCAATTAAGAATTGATATCTAGTGACTTATCATGACTGGAAATGAGAGATGCTGCATTCATTTTAGCTCTGCAAGAACCCAAAATAGCTAACCTGATTTTTATGGACAGCAAGATCTTAAATCTTTTGGGGAGAACAGTTACAATTCCTTCTATTAAAGTGGTTCCTCCAGAACCCCCATCTGCGTTCTGCACATTCCTTAGCCAAGGGCCAGTCTGTACAGAGGGCCATGCTGAAGAACTGCATACTTCAGATTCACACCCTGCCTTTACCTGAATGAGTCTGAAAGTGTAAAGAAATCCCAAGAGAGCCAAGATGAAGTTTTGCTTTTTCTCCCCCATGTGCCAGCACAGGATTGCACTGCACTGGTTGAATAAACAACCCAACTGAGCAGGAATTCCATCACTTCAAAACTGTGGTTTCCTTTAAACATTCGAAAGAATGGCAAGCATTTCCATTCACATAACTGTCAGCATTATCAGCTCTCCTCACACCTCCTTCTCCAGTATCTAATTGTGATGGTAGGGACTTCCCTGCCTCCTTCCTTGGGAGTGGAGACAGCCTTTGCAACTCAGCTACAGTCATCTGCTTTTCTCTCCATGAGCTCAGGAACTTCTTCAGCAATCAGAAAGACTTCATGGATTGGATGAGCACATTCACTCAGCACATTCCCTCTGTAAACATTTATTTGGAGAATTATGGCATACATATTTGGACTTTCCGTGGTAATTTGGATCTGATGAGCTTTCCTTATTGTCAAAATGATGGATGCCTCTGTAAAAGAGAGAAGTAACTTCTTCTGCAGCTTTGCTACCTCAGCTAGGCAGATGCAGGTCTGAGAAATCAAAAATGAAAAGCAAAGTACAGCACAACCCAGTGCTGGTGACTCAGGAAGAAACTTCATTTTCCCCTAAACTTTAAGTAGCTCAGTAGCTCTTACTTACCCAGTTACTGTCTTCTTCCTGGACAGCCTGATAGAATTAAGAATATACAAACCTGAATTCTGCTCAAAACTTCACCTCTGATGCTCTGTAGTCTTGGAAAAGTCATTTAAGCTCCTGAGTCTCCATTTTTTCCATGCATGAAGCTGAAATGACATACTGAGCCTTGCAAGAACTTCTGAAACCTCTGATTTTAATAGTACTTGTCAGTGCCAAAAGCACCATTATGGGCATTACAGCACTAATTCTCTCACAAGAGAGGGAAGCTCACTGTGTCACAGGTATTTTGGATACAATGATTACCCCTGGAAGTGCTCAGATATCATTGCACAAAATTGTAGGCATATTAATCTTTCAGATGGGATAGAAACCAGAGGCCCTGACAGGTTATTAAAAGACATAACGTTTTGAAGAAGCCCATATGTTAGCTTTTTCATGTTCACCCTGTTCCAATTTGGATAATTACGTTCTAACTCTTTAAAGCAGGGTGGCTGACCTGCCTGGCCCTACCAGCTGTATATCCAAATCTTCATGTGGCCCAGAGCGATACAACACAACCCACATATTTCAAAAAGCTGAAGGAAAAGAGGAGTTCCAGGAGAGGTTCATCAGCTAGAGAGAAAGATTTCCTCCTGGAACAGGAGCCCTCCCCTCCTGCTGAAATAGTCCTTCCCTGAGAATCAGCTTCTCCGTGTCACTTCCCACAGGAACCTGCCTGGTACTGTCAGGGCACCATCATACTTTGTCCCCAGACAGTTGCACAGTGGCAGCTCTGTGATGCACAGATGCTATGAACATTGAAGATTCACACCTCACAACACAATCCAGCAGTTTACAGGCCTAGTTATTAATAGTGAAGGACCTAGTGACATACTAGTTACTAATAGTAATCTGCATTTCTACTTTATCATTAAGAAAGAAAAACATTTCATCCCTCACAGTAAGTGGAGCCTGGCTTGCCCAAGAATTAAGCAAGAGAAGACACTGAAGATTCTCATTCTTCTCTTGGAGATCACTGGTGCTCTCTAAGCTGCTCCTTTTTTCTTTATAAACTCTCAATGATAATTCACTGTGCATTGCACATCTTGACCACCACAGAATCCCAAAACACAGAAAGAGCAATATCTGAGCCTTCATCAGTTTCCTGACATAGTAAAAAAGAGAAGCAGCATATGGTGCAAATGATTTTTTTTCACCACAGACACACAGTAAATTTTCCCAAACCCAAGATAAGATGCCATTTCCAAATGGTGAAAGAAAGTGGTAGAAATTCCAAGCAGCCCCCAACATCTGTCTAATTTTGCATTTCAGATGCCACTCTGACCCAGTAATGGTGTCAGCAGCTACTCTCCTGTCCCTTGCATGAGCAGTCTTGTGCCAAGGCATTGGTACCTGGTGAAGCAATTGCTCCAGATGTCATGGATGCAAAAGAGGGGAGCCTGTCCTGTCCCCATCTCTTCACAGGTGCTGGTGGCACTTGGGCCAAGGTGCAGACCTTTGAGGAGTGCCAGAGTCACCAGCCCCAGGGGCAGCAGACACTCCTGCCTGGGGATGTTCTGTGTGGCTGGAGCTGCCCACCCCTGGGGAGTCTGTGGTCTGAGGGCTACCAGGGAAGCTGGCGGGGGCATGTGGGCACGCAGGGGACAGGAAAGGGAGCAGACAGGACCTAGGGCACCATCTGGTGGCTTCACTCACTGCCTTCCCTAAATCCCTGTCTCTCGGGGTCATCGTATGGCATGGCCAAGGGCTGAAAGAACACCAAGTCTTCCCAAGAGACAGCCCAGCTGGAACAAGAGACCCCTGCCCTTGGCCCAGACTTGCACATCTGTAGGCACTGCTGGGTAGGACAGCAGTGTAAACCAGAGCCATGGTAACCAATTTTTTTGGGTCCTTGCAGTCAAGCACTTCCCTTGATAAAGAACCAGCCCCAGCTGGGTATTCAGAGATGATTTGCAGTAGAGACCCCTGAGAAGGCTAAAGAAGAGAAGACAGAAGTGATGAAGGAGAACACGTTGGACACGTGTTTCACTGGCATTATCCATCACAGTAAGGTCTTGTCTGCAGATAAAGGCAAAATATACTTTGCACTGTTTTATATGACAAACCAGTGTCCATGCAAGAGCTTGTCCTCCACAGAAAAAGATCAAATCAACAAACCTCTCAAGTGCACCCTGGTTTCTGCCATCTCAAATAAGGATTTGCTGTAAAGCATTATGAAGGAGTCTATTTAAAGGGAATAGATGATTTCAGTGTCACCAACACTCTTTGTAGCAATGCACTCTCAGGACCAAAGGTTCATGTCTGCTGATGAGGGCAAAGGATCCTAGTCCTAACACAGCACCTCCTTTAGAAGAAGGCAGGCAGTGCATTTCCACCTCACACCACTGCTTACTTTGATAACAGGCCTCCACTTCCCTGAAATCCTGTCAATAGAAAAGGATAATTCAATACCTGGGAATCAAATGTTATACCACTACCAGGGAGCCTGCTCTGTGCATAACAGCACCATGCTGGGGGAAGCAAGTCAAGCTGAGGCCCTTAGAGACACAGTTTTTAACAGGAATCCCTTCTCAGCATTCAGTTTAAAGCAAAATGTATAGGGTGATCACAATAAGCCAGTCACTGCTTCTCACATTTGTGGAGCTGGGGAAACTGAGCCATAATTTCCTTTTTTTTTTTTTTTTTCCCAATTGCCTAACACTTACAAATGAATACATTTCCTCTTGCTAGTAACACTCATTTTTTGCACCTATGGTCATGGGCCACAGGGCCAGGTAAGACAAAAAGACCAAATGACAACAAAAAGATCAAGTGACTGCCTTTTCCCTGAACAAATCTCTGCTACAAAGTAGTTATACCAATAGTATATAAATGATATTTCATAGTCTCTCCTACCTGTGCCTTTAGGCATTTCCTCATACCACCTTGGAAAACCCCATACCATTTAAAAACATCCCTGCTCTCACAGCCTTCTGCTTCATGCTTTTCTCTCTACACAAGCTGTTGCTGCTGTGGCTGCCCATGGTGCATATACTAAAGAAGTGATTTTAGATTGTGGCTTCATAGCTTTAAACTTCCTTTTTCTCATGCAGCAGCCTTTTAGCCTTCCTCACAGGGCCAACCCAAAAGCCATTGAAATCAACACAGCAACCCCCACCCTGATTTTGACAAAGTTTGGCACACAGCCCAAATCCTCACATTTGCCAGTGTTCCTTAGGAATTTTTAATTTTTCACTTAATTGATGAGAACCTGGTGTGATTCTTCCAGTACTCTAGCACTGACTGTTCTAGAATAGCATTTCCCATTCCAAATACTGTTCTTTCTCTTATGTTTTATTTTAAACAGCTTCAGCTTTTTAATATAGAATTGTTCAGGCCTAAATGTAAGAAACATGCTACTTTAAAAGGTAACAGAAACACAAGACAAATCAACTCACTGCAAAGAGAGATCCTTGCCAGGAAATTTCCAGTAGCATCCAGTATTTTTAACATTTATAAAATTTAAAACACAAAACCTAACCATCATTATTTTGAAAGTTTTTACTTTTCATCTAATCCACCAGCATCTGCTGAATATTTTATTGCCACACTGCAACATATTTATAATTCATCTCATCATTTCTTCAAATTTGTTAAGGAAAGGAATTGTTATACCTGTACAATCCTCTGTAAATTCTTCCACAAACACAAACATTTCCTGGTCATATTAGTAAAATGTAAAACGTTTTACTTCAAAAATATTTATAATTGTTGTGATCACTTTACAAATTATAAATGGATCTAATAAGACATGCTGTCCATTCATTGCCTTTTCTTAAATGAATTCCTCAGCGCTGGGAAGAGAAAAAACATTTTTCTGTGGTTAAACAAAGTCCAAATTGCATGTTTGAAATCTTTTCTAATAAAAAGAGCAAAGCAATAAGCGGATTATCTCTTTAAACATGGTATAGGAAGGTTGGAGGCCCCGGAGACATTTTCCACAGCCTCTATCTCTGATACATAGCAACATTATCTTCAGCTAGAGAGGGTCCTATGACCCTGGAGCTCAATTTTAATTTGATCTTCTTCTTTAAAGAGGTTTCTACAATTCCTCTCAAGTTATGCTGCATATTCTTATTTTGGGTTGGTTTTGTTTGGTTGTTATTTCGTTGTTGTTTTTTAATATGAGATAAAACAGCCTCAGCTTTTTGATATGGTGGTTTGATCATGTTATACAGCTATTTAATGTAACTCCTTCCCTATCAGAACCAGAATATGCACCAACACAAATGGTAGGCAAGTTCCAGCTGACAGGGGAGAAAGAACTTGGACAGCAAATTCACTTCTAAGGCCTCCCTCCTCCTTCTTCCAGTAGTTCTAAGCTTCAGAACTGATCTCCTTGGCAATAATGTATGGTGGAGGGGTAAAGGAGCTTTATACTCTCTACAACAGCCAGCTGAAACAAAGGCCAATGGATTGGTTTTGGTGGGGCAGAGGTACCATGCCTGCTCCCACAGAGGCTCAAAATCCCAAACGATAACAATGCTCACTGCCAAGAAGAAAAGGAAACTGGGGAGCTCCCCTAGGACTTCTGCAGGCTGGAGCCTGGCCCCAGACCCGCCTGGCTTATGCAGCCCCAGCAGGGGAGTTTCCTCACGTTCGCCCCTCCTTGAACCTTTTTCTTGTTCTGGAATGGGCACTGTCACTGAGACATGTTGTCAGGAAGGGATATTTCTCTGTGTTCCTTTCCTCCACCTTTATCTCCATCAGTGCATCCAGTCCTCACTGCTGATATTGCTGAAGGGGAAGCATTTTCTTAGAGGCACTGATTTGAGTCGCCCCAGTAAGGTCGCAGCAGGCATCTGTGACTACTTGATGGGATTAGCAGATTACGAGAAAGCGCGTTTGCTGTGGGGTTCCTGAGAAACGGAAATGGGCAGGTGGATGCTTGGATCTGATTAAAACATGCATGAGGTCCTGATGGCTATTTCAGCAAAGCCACAAGCACAGGATCAGATGGGCGGCTGCAGGTCGAGATCGGAACATCAAGCCAGCACGCAGGGAAATCTCCGGATTGTGCTACCACTTGCAGAGGATCAACAGTTAAGTATTTCAGCCGGGGCAGGTGAGAGAAACCTTCACAGATTGCCCATTCCCAAGATAAGTGCTTGACAAAAGCAGCTTTTCTTTTGCAGCAAACAGCTTTGCTGCAAAATAGCTTTGCTGCATCAATGCAGACCGAGCCCCGAGGGATTTCAACAGATACATTCTGTTGTTAATGAAGGGCAGTTTAGAAGGGGCAAGGGGTTCACAATTCCCTCGCGGTTGTGCTCTGAAGTCAGTGTGGATCTCTCCATGTATCTGCATCTCATCAGGGATGTAAGAGAGTAGCTCTGCTATACAGAGAGATGTCTGGTCCACATAGGGTCAGGTATCTTCCCTGTTAAATATTCTCATACAGTGTATCAGAGGATTCTTCTAGAGTTTCTTGCTTCTTAGGGGTCTGCAGAATGATGAAAAGGAGAAAAAAGAAATGGAGGAAAATTATTCAAAAGATGATGAATTAATTCTTAATAAGCAGACACTGACATTTGTTCTGTTAGGAATGGCTATAAGTGATCTGCTGAAACAGAAGCCACTACAGTGAGAAATGCTGCTCCACCAGAGACGAACGTGACTAATCCAGCCCAAGGGATAAAGATGCCTCCTTTACTAGTCACTCTTCCCCAAAAAACTGTCAGACAGGGAGGGGAGGGAAAATTGGACTCAGTAAGAAAATAAATCACTTTGGATTCTGTGAAGGAGGAATTCCCTGACCTCCTCAATCCTGTTTCTTCAACAGTTGAGTCTATTCCTCACGACCGTTCCTTGTGTAGACAAGGCGCTGACAGACTGATATTTTAAGTGCTGTGTGGCACAGGCCTGCTGTAAGCAAGGTTACACAGCAAGCAGCTAAAATGCCACCGGCTGAACTAAGCCCTACCTACACTAGCATTTTCTCCGTTGCCACCACCAAAGGGAAACACTACAAAAGTGCTGAGTGGAGGCACCTCCAAATCATGCAGGATTAACCCCTTGCTATCCGAACTGGCCACCGGTCCAGAGTGACAGCCTGCAAATGCTCTTTACAGAGGCTTTCTGCCCTGTTTCCCTTTACAGCTCCCCCTCAGTTGTGCAGCCTCCCACAGCAAGGGCTGGGCTGGACCCTCTGAAGCAGAGTGAGCCACTGTCGAGCAATCTCAGCTCCCACTCACAGGCCAAACCCACTGACCCACAAGTCTCACTCTCAGGGAAAACACCCTCCTATGCTCTGGCAAAGACAGCTGGAGGACAAGCATCTCAAGTGATCACAGCCCAGGATAACTAAGAGAGGCTGATCAAAGTGCTTGCAACCATAGTGAACAGTGCAAACTCTCCCGTGCTGAGCTCATGGGATCCTGCCATTCACACCTCCCTTCCTCCAGAGCAGCACAAGAACTGGGGACACTTGGAATTGTCTGCTCTCAATGTGAGAGTCCATCCCATCTCCTCTCTGCTTTCTCCTCTCTTCCTCCCATCTCTGCTTTGACCTCTACCCCACCCTGGCTGAGGCTGCCAGTGCCAGACCCACTCACACACAGATGCTCCTCTGCTGTTGCTTTGTTGCTGCTCTGTTTTACAGACCCTCTGTCCCTCCAAGCAACGGCTGAATGGTGTGGGCCACACACAAGCAACTCAGCACAGCCTAGACAGCTCCCTGGTAGGGAAAAACCCCACACATACTTCATCTTACCATCCAGACTGAATCATTTCAGAGGGAGCAGCTGGTAAAGGTATACAGAAGAATAAACAGGATCAGAAAGAGGGCCCCTATCCAAATAATTCAAAATGCAGCAAAACACAAATGGAGGGATGCTGTCTTTTCCAGTGCATCAGATAAGACAAGCCCATATAGAACAACACATCCATCCCCTCAATAACCAGGAGCCTGCCACTGCTTTTGCTACCACCACCACGGTGGTGTCACAGCAGTAACTGCAGGAGGCCAGTGGCCATGGGACCAGACCACACAGCAAGTAGCTCTGACACAAAGGGGGCTGCTTGATTTTAGACCATCTTTTCCTTAAAGGTGGGAGTTGTGAAAATGTCTTAGACACATGTCCTTAATCAAAGAGAAGGCTGGTACAACCAAGGCAAATCTCCCCAAAATAACTTTAATGGGAGAGAGGAGCAGATGTTTTCCAGGAACATTTTCTAGCATTGGAAGAGGATATATTTTTTTAAGCAGATAAGAGGTCTGGAGAAGAAAAGAAAAATTAGGTTCTGAGGACAGGAAGGAAATGCTCCCTGGGGTGCCTGATGCAAGTTTTGTCCATATGAAACACTGATGCCTGCCAAAGGCAGGGTAGAAGGCTGCACGGGCCTCTGGTCTGCTTCATGTGGCCCCCACAACTGGTTTACACCTGCATACTCCTAGTTGCCTCTATTTTCACTGGGAGTGAATTTAGTTCCTTATCTCTCACTCATAATTCTCAGCCCAACAAGAAGATCCAAGTCCAAAACATATCCACACTGCCTTTTCCTGAGCACCAGGGCTGACAGCACAGACTGTGTAAGCCCAGCCTCTGCCCAAACCATCTTAGCCTCTGCTACCATGAAATGGCTCTCAGGTGCTTAATGCTGGCGAGAGGAAAGTTGTGTTCAGGGTCTGCTGCTGGTGCACAGATTCCTTCAGCCCAGAGGATGTCTCAGCTGCCTAAATAATCTGGAAAGGGCAATAACAGGACCAGCACCTGCCCAACTCTTCATGAATGCCTGTCTTGTTCAGAGGGAGCAGTGATGCCAAACCCCTTGGCGCCTTTCAGCACACGTCACACAGAAAAGCATCTGCACAAAACCATGAGTGCCAGAACTGGTAGAGCTGCAGGAGCCAGGGTTCTGCTGGAAGAGGGAAGAGAGGCTGCATGTGCAGCCCAGCTGGTGAGGGCATGTCACATCTCATTTTCCTCTTTTGGTGGGACTGCAGACACATTTACTGCCTGCTAGGTCATGAGACTGTGTGGGGTTTCTTCCCCCAGGTGCCCAGGGCATATGGGAACTTTCCAAGAACATGGCCCTGGCCCTTACCTTCCCTGGAGGATTCTTTCTGTGTGATGGGTTGTTTGTGTTGTTCTCGAGGCTAGAATAGACATCAACTTGCTGCACATCCAGGCTCTGCACAGAGAAGAGAAAAGAAAGTAGGTGTCAAATAAAATACTTAGGTTTAAGATAACTAATTACCCACTGGGTTGCTCCCCATATCATGCCAGACATTTTTTAGGGACCCCTGCCACCTCCAAAATTTTGAAGTACCTGACCTTAACTTGGGCAAACAGAAAATCCTTTTCCCCTGAAATACCTACAGTGCAGCTGCATCATCATCTTTTTTTCAGGCTTACAGAGACAGGCTTTGATGTTGCCTACCCTGTGTAATGCAGTGGAGAAGAATGCCAATGCCTCTGCCTCACTCTGCTCCAAAATTGGCCCAGAATGCAAAGTTGTGCACCAGGGGGACCACAGGTAAGAGGCAGCGCTCTGCACCACCCAAGACTGTTTAGGTGCCTGACAACCACAAGTTCTTGTTCGTGTTTATTCAGGGGACACAAAAGTGAGAAAATGGGAGAGGGTGGGGGTCAGAAGCACAGAACCTGCAGAAAATTAATACAATTTCTGTTTATTGTCTGTTGTTTTGGTTTTTTTCCAAGCCAGAACTCTCCTTTCCTCTTTGAGTGAGCAGAGAATTATAAAAAAATCCATATGCTCCCAGGCCCTCAAATATTACCACGGTCCCACTCAGCTGCACAGAGAAACACACACACACACCCTGCATGCACATGCACCCGTTCTCCCCCAGGTAATCGTGTCACAGGAGGTGCATGTCAGCTTGAGTGATATTCCAGATCTGCCTGAAGGATCAAACATAACAATCATGAGGACTTTTCCATGTGTGTTTCAAGGATGACAGCAGGTTGCCAAGGTGGCTGTTTCTCTGGCAACAGGAAGATGGGAGGAGCTCTGGCTGCAAGAGGGGCAGATGGTATTAGTGGAGAGAGCCAGGCACCCTGAAATGCAGTGAGAAGGATGAGTAAAACATGGAGGCTTCATTGGGGGCTGCCAATCACTTGAACACCCATAATTTCATGCAGAGTTGCAAACACTCAGCATCTTTAAGGATCATGGCCAGCAGGACAGTGCTTTGAACAGGGCCAGAGCATACAGAAGCAGCACTGGGGAATGAGCCTTGGAATAAACAGGCACTTAGACATGAGCTGACCACAGTGAATGGGGCACCACATGACTCTCACATTCCCACTGCTACTCTGGAAACAGTCAAATTATTTCACCTGTCTGCTTCCTGCTCCCCAAAACCTGCTTTGCCTACTCAGACATCCCCACCATTTGCATGTGCACATGTGCACACAGAAAATTCTATTTCCCCACACTCATTTTCAATTCTCTTTGTGATGCTCACAGTGAGGACCTTATCTTGTGTGCTGAGCTTCCAGAAGCCTGGCTCCATGTCCCCCTGGCAGGACAGGCAGCCTCTTTCTCTACTCCAGTCTGCAGCTACTTGCAAGCAAGGTGTTTAACTGCCAGAAACGATTCCCTTCCTTCCACATGCCTTCTTCCCATGCAGGCTGTTAACAATGCTGGTCCTTTTCCGGTCAGTTGGAGAGCTGGTGTCTCCAACCACCATTTGCAAGTTAATTACTTTTACTTGGTCACTGATCACCTGCTACTGTCACAGTGAAGGCACACAGGCCACTCTCCTCCCTGCTGACAGATGCCTTCCTATCCCTGAACAGCCTCCTGTCCCCCTCACACCTGGAAAAGCTCCTGTGCTCTGGAACCTGACTGCACCTGCACTGCAGGAGTTCTGTTTGCTGCTCAAAAAAGCTTGTTTGAAGTGTAAAGCAGATGAAGCAAGTCCCTCAGATTGTTATTTCCAAGCTGCTCGTTAACTGAGCAGCTAAGCTGGAAGTCAGAGGATATACAGGTCTGGTTCTGGGCAGTGCAGTGAGGCAGAGCTACTCTACAGCTGCAGGAGGACAGAGAGGTCAAGGAAGGCAGTACAGAGAGAACAAACTGGGTTCCCAGCTGCCCCCTTATTACCAGGCTTTTTCTACCTTGTATGCTTTTCACTGCACACAGCCACCCCCAAGGACCACAAAATACATAGTGGCACCTAGAAGAGCCACTGGGGAAGGTATTTTCTCCCAGGAATGTGCAGCAGGACAGCTTTGCAGAAAGTGTGTCAGGACCCTTCCCACACCAGGGATGAGCCTGCTGCCATGTAGGATAACACAGAGCATTTAATGAGCTGTGGCAGCCAGCTCCAACAGCATCTGTTACCTTGATGTCCAGTGCTGCCTTCTCTTGCTTCTGCTCCCAGCTTCAGGGAGGGAGGACATTGTGCTTCCCTGGCCTCACCTTCCTCCAAACTCCAACCTCTTGCTTTCCCACACAGACAACATAGCTAGCATGTGCTGGTCTCCTGTCCAGCCCCTGATCTCTGACCTCCTTCTTTATCTCACCACTGGGAGCTACTTCTCACTTGTCCTTCCTTTTTTTCCTTGCCTTAGATTACCCTAATGCTGATCACAGATTTTTCCCTTCCCCATGAATTAAGCACTGAGTTCAACATCCACCAACAGATTTTCACAACTCACCTAGTTTCAAACACAGTTTGCAGGGCTGAGTTTACACCATGCAGAGCCCAAATAAAATTTAGCTGTGGAGCATCAGAGTTATCATTCAAAGGAAGTAAGATTTGTCAACTTTCTATTCCCTTCATCTGTCCTGAGGGCCCATCCAATGCAGGTTTCCATCCCAGGGCTCTCACCCTCCCTCCCCCCCAGCCAATCATGCCATGCAGGGTCGTGCTTGCTGCTCTGCACATCACAGCCCTGCTCTCAGCCTGTGCCTTGTCTGGAGCAGGAGTTGCTGCTTTGAGCCCCCCCCCACTGCAGCAGTTGCTCCACAGCAGGAAACTCCCGTGGGCAGACTCGTACCCCCAGCACACAGGAGGTGGTCCCAGGCTGCTTGCAGCCCTGCCAAAGAGGGCCAGGCCACCTGCCCTGCACACCGGGCTGGCCAGGAGCCCTGAACAGCTGGTGTGTGGTTAACAGGCTTCACAGGAAGGCTGCTTGGGCCAGGTCCATAGGGCTCCTGCAAGCACAGGGGCTCAGCCAGCTCCTGGGATTGCCTGTGCCTAAGGCTGGCTCTGCTGGCTTGCTATATTAGCCTTAGTGGAGCCTGAACAGAATAACATGATGAAACATGTAATTAAGATGGAGCTAAGGATGCATGACGAGGCCGACTGAGCGAGAAATGGATTTGATTTTTTTTTTGTCTCCTTGCAGAAATCATCCACTTCAGCAGGAAACTACCCATTCGGATTTTTATAAGCCTGAATTAAAAAGAAATTACTTGATACAAATGAAAAGGTTTATAACCTGCAACCTCCTTTACCCAAAGCATTGCCTTTTGCCCAGAATAAACATATCCCATACAATATATAGTGGTCTCTTTTAAACTGCTACTCCAAAAATTAAAGGGCCACAAAATAGTGCCCCCCTCCCCCCACAGAGTGAGAATGAGATGGGGCAGGCCCATCCTCTTGAAGGTATCTGCCCCTGATCAGGTCTCCTGCCTCCCTGGCAGATCTTTGCTCCTCTCTGTAGTACATTCTCCAGAGCTTCGCTTTGTTTAGTTTAAATGATTAATGCAGCAGAGCTCACAGGTTTTCCTTGGAGACACTTTTCCAGCCCTTATAGACCTCACAGACAGAAAGGTTTCCTAATATGCAGGCAACATCCTTCTCTACTCACTTTCATTTTATTCCTCCTTGTTAGTCCCACAGTTCACAAGGAAAAAAAAAAACAACAAACCCTTTCCTTCTTAGAAGGAATTCATATAAAATGGAGCTGGACAGGTTGTAAATGGGATTAGGAGTCATGGTTACTTGAGGTAGCCCAGGTCTAGCCTGACATTTCAGGGGAACCACTTAAATCCTACTACCTATGACACTGTGGCTACTGGGTTCAAGGAGTGGGAACAGTCTGGGAAATGGAAAAGGAGATCCTATACAATGAAAAGGGAAATGCTTTAAAAAAAGCCTCCCTTGACTTTCTCCTTGCCCATTTCCCCCTGCTAGCTAGTTGTTCTGCTCAGGACTGCAATGGTCTGTGACACTGACACCAGTGAAGGGGCCACAGCTGAGGCCCAAAACAGCTGGGGGCTGGTCAGGGTATCATGTCTCTGTCCCTTTCCTGAGGCATCATTCTCCAGCTAGAAAGGCCATGCCCTTGTGACACTGCAGTACAAAGTGGGGCTGAGAGTCCCTCTTCCTTCCTGACTTTTGGAGATTCTTCTACCTCTTCCACCAGGAACCCATCCTGGCCCCACACTTGCTGCTCTGTGCTGCTGGCAGAGGGAAAGGTGCTGCTCAGCAGGGCATGGGGCAAGGTTTGGGCACTGGGGAGGCCATGACCGGGACTAGGATGGAGACACACCCAGTCCTGAGAGAAGCTAAGCAGGGCAAGGTCTGCAAGAACAGGCAGGTATGGAGGTATTGCTTCTGTTTCACATCATGACACTGGCACTGTCTGTAGCATGGCAGGGAAAGGAAGGGTTGTACCATGCTGTGGACAGAAGAGATGAAGGGTGATTCTGGTACTCACATCATAGACAGGAGGTGGTAGTGGTGGTGGGGTGGCTGAAGGCAGCTGTGTTTCTACCTTCTGTCTCAGGATATTTAGCCGGTTCCTTCTAGGACACAACACCTGCTCAGGACAAGACACCAAATGACACATTTGGAGAAAACCACATGTCCCCAGAGCTAAAATGAATACCAATGTAATATCAAAGCCAGCTGTCTGCACACCTCCTGAATGTTTTCACAAGAAAGAGTGTTGGCAGTGTCTGTACATGTGCTGGTTACTTTCCTCACTGCATGGTTAAGTGTAGAATCCAGTGACTCACACTGGAGCAGTGGAAAGGAGAACTGGGCTCTGTGTGTGCATATAAAGCACTTTCACAACCAAAACCTTACTGGCTGAAGGGTGTAAGTATTGAGCAGCACAAAACAATGCTATAGGACAGGGAGTAAAGCAGGGCACTGGTCATAGTGCAGAAAGGAATTTCAGCGAGGCAAAATGCAATTACTTTTATCAGGATTTGGCGAGGAAGCTTTTCCTAATACAAAGAGTCTACAGAAGAGCACCAGACAATCATTAATGGTGACATCTAGTCAGCGATACATGGATGCACAAGTCCAGCATGGAGTTGAAGGAAGAAGGTCCCTTTGTTTGAATGTTTCTTGCATCAGATGAGTTCTCCTTGAACATATTCCATGCACACACAGAGAAGGGTTAGCTCTGCTCAGCAAGCAAGAGAAGTGGCAGAAAAGGCAGAAGGCTTTGCTAAGTATCTCTGTTCTAATTCAGAAAGAAGTGGGATGATTATATTCACATCACATGAAAACGACAAACTGCTTTCCAGTCCATTAGTAACTAAGGAGGATGCTAAATAGCTTCTCTTAAAGATAAACATTTTTAAACCAGCAGGTCTGAGCAAGCTGTGGTGAGAAATATGGGCTGCATTCTGCAGGAGGGCAAATGTAATGACTGCACAATCTCTTCAGACCCCAAGGAGAGGCCATAAGTCTGAGATTCACTGGCCCACCTCAAAACCCAGAGATGCCAATTGGTGAGTAGTGACAGTGCCTCCCCCCGCTCATCCCCACAGAGACACTCTCTAGGCAAACAGAGATGGGGGCTCATCTCCAGCTGACTCCCTTTGCCTCTTACACTCCTCCCCCACGTCAGACTGCCTGCAAGGTAAGTCTCACGAGAGTAGCTGGGCTGCCAACTGCTGCCGTTCTGTTTTCAGCCTGGTGATCTCTGACTGTGTGTGCTGAAACCTGACACTCCTTGGAGTCAGAGGACTGTACACACAGCACAGCTTCCACACAAAGAGCACGCAGAGTCTGCTGTTGCGGTGGCACAGAGCAGCTTCAAGGAGTCGTGGGGCACACTCTACCTAGAAACCAACAATCCCATATTCCATTCTATGATGGAATGTAAGATGTAAGGGTATTTTTAGGCCAGCCTTGAGATTTCTAGAAGAATGCAGATGATGCTGTTGGAACACCTGAGGGTGGCAGTACTAGAAGCAGTAGGTTTTCACCTAACAACAGGGACTCCAATATCATGACTCCAGATGGTTTTTCCACAGGGTCCATCTCATGCAGATCTTCTAGCTCTGGTTTTGGCTTTTCTTCTCCCACTCTTCAAATCCTTTCTTCCCCACTTCTGGTATCTCCCCTCTGCTCTCAGCTTCCCAGATTGCACTTCCTTGGAATCTGGTCCCAACCTGGGACACTAGTCTAGTCACCCAAGAGGTTCTGTCAATCCAGTCTTAGGACCCTCCTAGTGCTTCCTCACTCCAGATTCCAGTCCCAGTTTCCCCCCTGAGGCTCGTTATTCCAGCCTCACAGAACCACTGCTAATGGAAGGTGTCCCTGGAGATTATATAGTCTGATCCTCATCCCTTTATTTTTTTGTTTTTGTTTTCCCCACAGTTATTTGTAATTTTCGCACAGGCTTCCTTGGGATCCTTGCCCTGACCCTTCCCTTCTCACTCTGTCTCTTAGTGTTTTCTTTGCCAAACAGATGCCCAAGGCTTTGGTCCCCATCCCCATCACAGTGCAGAGTTTTTTTGCTATGGTGCCTGAGCTCAGGAATGCAGCTGCAGTCTCCTTGAAAGAGTAACCTCCATCTGGACAGAGGATTAGAAATAGGGAAAGTCCTGCCATCAGGGTTGTAACAGATTTGCTCGGGTGCACAGGACATTATTGTCTAACTGGCCCCTTTACAGAAGTTTTAGGCAACTGAATTGGTAAATTGATAAAAGCCATGACTGAGTGTGCACAAACTGCAATTTTCCAAAATCCCATCACAAGGCTACATCTCCTTGAATATTCTCAGGCCAGCACACTGCTAGTGTGCCTTCTTGCCCTGTGTCAAATCCTCGCTCTAAAGCAGAGCATGCTGTAGCCAAACTGATTGCCAGAATTTCTTTAATGGGCAAATCACTTACTCATTTTGTCTTTCCTGTAATCTTTTTTTCTCGGAAAAACTTAAGAAAATAAACTGGATCAGACTCTCAGCATGGAAAATCTCAGGATAGGGACTTCCAATTCAGCCAAGTTAGAAAAAAATTGAATTAATTCCTAGAGTGCATCAGGTATTGCTTTGCATTTGGTTATTACTTGCCTTTCTTTTCCACAGAAGCAGAGCTGTTGCAGTGATGCTCAATACAGCCAGAAGAACAGTAAGGGTAACGAGGATTTCCCAGCTGTAAGAGGTATTTATGTATCCTGTATCTGTGAGAAAGAAGGTAAAAGGTTCACAGTAAGAGTGGAACCCTGCTGTATTTTTAACCCTGGAAAGAGCCTTGAGAAAACTAAAATGCAGGAGTGCAGAATGTAGTGGCAGAAATGCATACACCCTTCAAAACATACTCTGACTGAACAGAGAGCGGGGTGCAGCTGCAGAATCACACAGAAGATGCAGGGTATAAGCAGCTCTACTTCACAGAGGGAGGTGATATGAGACAAGAAATCTGGTAGATAGAGGTTGGCAAAGGTCTTTTTGTGATAGGAGCAGAAAGACAGATGGTGGAATGCACACAGGCCACATGAACTGGGAGGATGGGTACTGCAGGTATCCTCTGACCACTATAGCAAAGCTACTTCATCACAGCTCTTTGCATTTACATTAACAAGTTCTTCATATCCAACAGTCATTAATGCACAACCAGCCAGTCAGCAGCGTGCACTTCCTTATCACTTTTCTTAACATTCCTCTTATGTTGCATCAAGCTTTCCACTGCTTTCCAGTGTGCTCATTAAGTGACCAACCAACTCCCTGTACCAAATGGAAAAGAGGGAGGCATGTTGGTGAGGCCATAACCTGTTCATGAGTCCCTAAATCTGAGCATGCTGAATCTGTACATGCAGTAACTGCAAGCACCCTAATGAGTGACCTTATCAGCTGCCTCTGTCACACTGCTGAAGAACAAACCACACTGTCTTCTGAACACTGACACCTAAAAGCACTGTCTGATCCAGCGCTCAGGGTCCCTAGATAGATCCTGATTCCCATCTGGCAGGGCAGGTATAAATTACTGTCTCTTCATGTCCCCATCTATGCATTGGGAACAGCAGAACACCTGTGCCAAGTGCATTTCAACTCTGATGGCAATTAGTATTGGGCATAAAACATTATTCATACCTGACTTCATAGCATGTGTGGATAGAGAAAAAGAAGAGCAAAGATCAGGTTTCCATAGCCCGATACAGCTGATTTTTAGCCTCCTGCCCTTACTTTCTGGTTTTTCACTTACCTCTGATAAGGACAAACACTCCCTTTCCCATTTTTTTGATATCATTCCATTTGACCTCACAGTAGTATGTGCCAGTAGAGGAGGTGTTTTCAAGTGGCATGATTCTGTGGTCATAAGATAAGGCAGCAGTCTTATTCTCTTCTCCAGAAGGAATGGCTATGTTTTCCACCCTACTATAGATAATTGTCTTCTGAAGCAGTGAATTAATCCAGTAATAGGAGATTGAAAATTTGGTGTATTTCGGCATGTAAGGGAAGATGACTTTACAGGGGATGGATATTTCTTCCTTGAGCAAGGCAACCTGGATTGGAGGTTTCTGCAGTACATCGACATTTCCTCCTGTAAGAGTAGTAATTGTTAGCAGTCACCTAATCTCACTTTTAGAGAGGAGAGGATGGCTGTCCCACAGACAGCATCACTCTGAAAATAACCATACACCAGGAAGCACACCCATAGCACGCAGTGTTGGCCCTTGTCAGAAGCTGAGTGATTCAGAGCATGTGCCCTGTGTGATCTGTCACATCTCTTGGGTAATTGCTATCTGATCCACGATAGCCTGCTGCATTCACAGGCTTCCCCTTTTCTCTTGTGAGCTCCTCCATACAACAGCAGTACGCAGAAAGACAGGAAATTAAGCAGGAAGTGAACTGATTTTGCAGTGGTGTTTGAATGTATTTACAGCAGGTGAATAGAAAGCAATTTTCCAAGATAAATGCTAGCTGGACATGTCCTGGTGTATAAACCACGCTCGGGAATCTACATGTGGCTGTGTGATGGCTCTGTGGCAGGGAAGGTGTTGTGTGCAAGCAGGTGTTACCAGTGGGACTGTGTATTTCTGAATAGCAAGTGAGGAGGGAGATTGCATATTCTGTACAGAATCCAGCACCAGGGCCATGAGAAATAAGCCACAGCTTAATCACTCCATACCTTTGCTGCTCTAAAATGGGAGCAAAGCACAAGCCTCAGTGTTAGCTACGGGAACTATCTGCAGAGGACTGCAGATCTGAAGTATTTATATGTGACAGTATCTTAGCCAGAGATGAGAGCATGCCCTTCTCAGGCTTCCTCCTAATACACACAAGGCAGTTTAAAGTGATCTATCACTGCAACTCAGCAGACAATGATGTCAGAAGTTAAAAGAAAGGACGAATAAGATGAGGAACCATACCACAGTTCATTCCCTGTTTTATTTAATGAAAAGGAAAAAAACCTAAGAGTGAGCCACTGGCTAGTAAGGAGACTGGGGTACAGGACTTCTTTGGCTCCCAGCCAAATCTGGGTTCAATATCAGGCAGTCTCTGGATCTATTTATTTGTCAACTGATATAAAACCACGTATAAGGCAACTTAAGAGGAGGATCTTTGAGAAAGGAAACTGGAATCTTACAATTCTTGTCACCAAATGAGGATTCTTTCAGAGACATGAAATGAGAAGAGGGAAAAAAGGGTAGAGCGAGAAAGTAGGGGATGGGCAGACTTTTCCATTTATGCTTTTGATGGGATTCCCTGGAGTTCTGCATCTATGAGCAGGCTCATAACAAGGTATTAAAGCTGTCCCAGAGCACAGCCAGGCTTGCTTTTCTGTCACCATGGACTAATGGGGCATCACAACAGCAGTGTCACCTCAGCACAGCAGGAGCTGGCACTGGAAAAGGCAACTCAGACTTAGCACTGCTGAATGCTGAGCACTGAGGATTCGTGGTGAGGGACAACAATGGAGAGAGGGCACAGCTACTGCCCCGAAAGGACTGCTGGGAAGTACCAGATGTTAAGGAAAATTCTCTACACGTCACATAGCCAGGGACAACAGCCTGACAGTAAGGAAGAGCTTAGGTTACAACATCAGAGAAAGGTTCTTGGTTGTAAAAGCAACTGAGATACAGTACAGTCCCCAGGGACATGCTCAGTCCTGTGTACACTAGTTACAATAATATTATGGAAAGGTGGTAACAAAATCCTGCAAACACTGGGAGTGATAACCCAAGTAGCTTATTCTGGGCCATATTTTTCAAAATGATTCATCACCCTTCTCCCCATCTCTATACAGCAGAACACACATGAATACTGTTTCTACATAAGACACAGCTAAGCACTAGTGTAACAAAAGAGAGGAGAGATCCATCTTCTCATATTATCCCAGAAGCAACTAGGTTGAAAAGAACATACCAAGGAAAAAGCCAAACCATTTTATTTAGGTTATCTAACCCTTTTCCCCACGTTCCCTTGTTCTTGAGGATTCACTCTCTTAGCTTTGAAATGCTTAAAAGACAGAAATAGCAGCAGTGTGCAAATTCCTAGAGGGGATCTCTGGAAATTAGCAAAAGATAGCAGCTGGAACTGCTCTAATATGAAAAACATGAGAGTAAACAAAAGGAATTAAAAAGAAAATATTTGTTTACCTCCACACTGAAGCAACCAAAGAAACAGGAAGATGACTTTTGGATTTGGGATCATGACGGGGAGGTCAAAGGCAGTAAGCACGCACCCAGACACAAAGATCCAGAAGGCAAAGGAGGTGGGGGTTTGTCAGGTATTTTCATGCCAGGGCAGCTGGTCGATCCCCTCCTGTTTGCAAAGGGACAGGCGAGATGTACACACACTGCATTTGGCAAGCAGTTCCTGGCAGATGCAAGCTCTTCTGCTTTTTGGTCAGACTCCACCCCACACCAGGGCTGACTTCTCTGTACTACAACGATGGTGTCAGCCCTACCAGCGGGTGTCCAAAGACGGGACCACAAGCACTTTAACACACAGAGCTTTGCTTCCTGATGGCTGTAAAATACCGCTTGCATTTACAACAAACTTTGTCACCTTCCACAACGTGGGGGATCGCCCTGTTCTGCCTTCAACACAGAGAACCAGTATACTCATGAGTAGTCAGTACAGAGCAAAGGCTGTACTGTACCACTGACTCCATAAAATGGCCCTCCACAGCCAACTTCTCCACTCGGTCCCTCCAGAGGAAGGCACTCACATTCACAGAGTGAGGACAACCAGACGGCAAATTCGTCCCAAACAGCTGGACCATTTCAGATCCACACCATGCTGGCTCTGAATCAGCTTCGCAGTGCAGGCAAGCTTTAAGTAATCTATTGTAGGCAAATCTAAGGAGAGCCTTTTGAAGAAGAAAAACCACGTTTTGTGGGAGGCTCCTGCCGCCTATACTCACGAAGAGTCTTTGATTTTCAATGAATGCTTGTTTTTAGCTAAGACATCTGCAGTGCAACAGCTGAGCAGCATCTGACTCATAAAAACTCCTGTGGCTGAGAGGTCCTCGCTTCTCTTTAGGCAGCTTCCTCCTTTCACACTTCTTGTGAGACAATTGCAGAGTCCACAAGAAAGGACTTGCTGCAACTTCAAGGGTGCCCATTCACATGGGGTGCTGTGCTGCAGAGACTGGTGGGGGTGCTCATGTGGGGAAAGACCTAAGGCAGCAGATGAGCCTGTAAGCTTTGCGTATTCAAAAGCACTATCAGTTGTTTTATCCCTCCAGACTTTGTAGGAACAAAGTTTACTCCAAAAAACCTTTGGTTTACAGCATTGTTCCTCCTGTTCAGACTGGGACAGGTCCCTTGGAGGAAGGGGTCTCGACACAGGGGGAGGCATGTGCTGCGTGATGCCCAGGGACAGCTCCAGTACCTCTCTGAGAACCCTGACAGATGGGGAGAGGAGAAAGTGGCTTTGTGTGGCTGGTGCAGCAGCTGCACTCCTCCAGGGAAGGTTTAGCTCAGATTAGCCAAAACTAACTCCTCTCCCCAAGACATGCTGATGTGAGCTGCACGGGGCTGGTCTCAGCTGGAAATCACTCCTCACAGGTCTTAATGCTGAGCAGCAAGGACAATCAAAAGCAGTAACAAGACACTTGGGGCCCACTTGGCATTTCAGATATGGAGGCACAGATCAGGCAGCTGTGGCTCTGGGGTCACAACAGTGTTCAGAAGCCTTTCTCAGGCCTCAACAGCACCTCAAGGTAGTCGGGGCAGGGAGAGAGAAGCAAACAGAGGCTCACTACCTTCCTGTGGAAGAACTCCACTGAATAGTGAGGGCTTCCTCAGCTCTTATATCATGCTCATCCCCATGGTAGCACACAGCTTTGTAATTTCTAGTATTGATGTATTTCTAGAGGACAGAACATGCTGCTCCTGCCAGTGATGTGTTTTAACTGTTATCAGCATTTATCTGCTTCAGGAATTCAGGGTGATAAGTGGATTAAGTGAGGTAGGTTCGTAGGGCTGCTAGGTCAACATCATCCTTCTGTCATTTCTGTTCTCTTCCTATAAACAATCCTGGTGCCACTCGAAATGCCAAGTCCTAGAAATATCCCTGTCTGGAATTTAAAAAAAAAAATCTAGCATTTCAAAAGAGATCACACACAAGACTCAGCTGTGGGATTAAAGGCACAGCCAGGCCAGAAATACTTTCACTGCTGGGATTTGCTATGGTAGAGCTCACTGAAAAGAAATGGCTTTGAAACGACTACCCAGCAGCTATTAACTGCGAGACAGGATGACATTCTGTTCCTTAGAGCCTAAAGGGAGCCTGAATCTTTGAATGTTAAATTCTAATTCAATTTGGTCTGGGGATTCTGAACTGAGTTTTAACCCTGGAGACATAAATGCAAGGAAGATGAGGAAAAGCTGGGGAGTTGCTATTACCAGCCAGTAGCAGGACTGAACTGATCGCCCCAAAACTTACGTGGAGCTAACCAAGATACCTGTGCCAAAGGAAATAAATTAAAAAGCTCCAAAGGAACAGGTCACTGTATGACCTTCACTCATGCATTATACAGTGCATGGGTGCATGTGAGCCAGTCTCTACAGCACGATGAGGAGAGAACAGCCAGGCCAGCTGCAAACCCACCACAGCACTGACTGTACATCTTGGTCCTTCCTTTAATGCAGCAAATGCTGACACTTCCTGAAATAAAATACAGGATTGGGGTAGATTCAAGCCAGTTTCTGCCTATAGCTGAAAAGTGGATATTAATTTCACTGAAGCACTTTAAAAAGCCCACAATAGTGGCCAGCATTCCCAACCATGAGGAAAAGCACATTGTTCCAGCACACATGAACAACAAGTTTGGGCAAGTGCTGCACCTACCAGAAGTGCCTGTTCACAGCTGTGTCCAATGTACACCCACAAGTCAAGGCACACACACGAGCCCACACATGCCCCCACAGCCAACTCCAGGGAAAGCATTAATTCAAACAAAAAGGTTGCTGCTAGCCAAGGCAAAAGCAATGCTGCAGAGACCACAACAAAGCCTCTTTATTGCTGAAGCGTTTAACACCACAGCCATCCAAAAGAGAAACACCGCCTGGCACACAGAAAAGCTGCAGCAGCTCAGCGAGCCTGACTGCACAGAGCGCTACAGAGCATTCCCCAGCACGGCAGCTCTGCGTTTGCTGCCTTGTCAGAGACCAGCTCTAACCCCCATCGCTGGAAAGCCAGCCAGTGGCAACATGTACACCTCTGAGGATTCACAATCTCTTTGACTCATCTAACCCCAGACTCCAGGGCGTAGAGTCTCCCTCTGTCTGGCAGCAGGAGCGATAGCGGAGCCAGCATGAGCAGGACCGTACCTCTGCCAGCATTTTTACCACTCTTGTGAGTCGAGTGCCTCTCAGCAGGGCTGGATGATGCTGAGGTAAAAGCTGCCAATGCCCTCACTACGTTTCTACCCGTTGAAATGCTGTAGGGAATGATCAGTGACTTGATGGGAAAACAGAAAATTAGAGGTGTTGCCACCACCATGGGGAAGGGAGGGGACAGTTCTCTAATTCCCTTTCACCAGCAAAACAAGTCTGCCTTTGAAATCACCCACTGCTGCTTTTCCTCTGGTCACCTGCTGGAAAGATTCCCAGGAACTAAGTTACCACCACAGGCCTGACGAACACTCGGGGCCGTGCCCCAGCCTCGCCGGCGAATCCCACCCGTTCTCCTTCACTGGCTCCTTGTGCGGCCAGCGGGAATTCGCCTGGCGGGAGAGCTGTATCTACTCAGGGTGACACCTTCCAGAAGAACATCTACCTGCCCGGGCCTGGGGCTGACACGAGGCCAGGGCGGAGCGGGCCATGTTAGGTCCGCCTGATCCAGGGACTTAAATCTTGCCGGGGGCAGCCCCCCCCCGGCCCCTGCGGTTGGCCGAGCCGCGCTCACGGAGCCCGGTGCGGCCGTGCCGCGGTGGCGGGGCGGGCAGGGGCGGGCGGTGGCCGCTCCCGCCGCCCCGCGCCCTCGCCCACAAGATGGCGCCGCCGCCCCGGCCGCCCCCTCCCTCCTTCCCGCGCCCGCCCATCCACCACGGGCCCAGGGCACCGGGGGACCGGAGGAGTTGCAACCCTAGAGAAAACGAGCACAACTAGGATCCACTTAAGGCAAAATTAATGCTAATTAACCGTAATCAACAGGTCGAGGAACAACTTTTACTCGGCAAGCTGCAGATACTGCAGTCGCAGTTCGCCCGTCAGGCAGGAGCAGCAGAAGACGGGTGTGGAAAAGGAAAATGAACCGCTGTGCCGCGGGTGTGACCCATCCCCGCTGTGTCCTGCGCTCGCCGCCGCTCTCTGCGCCACAAGTCTCTGTCTCCGCCCGCAGCAGCCCAACCCAGTCATCCCCCACACGCCTCTTGCCCCACCACCGGACCCTCCCCTCGCAGCCCCCTCTGGCAGCGGCAGCCGAGCCGCTTCTGCCGAGCCCTTGTGGGGGGCAGCAGCTCCAGCCGGGGGCAAAGCACAGGGAGCCGCCGGCGGCATTGCCTCCAGCCCTGGCACCGCCTCCGCACTCACGGCCGTCCCTTCTGTGCCGAGGGTGCTCTGGAAACTCTTGCCTGGGCTAGTGAGGAACACAGTTTTATTAGGAATGACAGTTCTCAGCTTGCAGAGGCCTCTTGGCACCACGCGTGGATGCTTCCACCACAAGCAAAGCCCAAGTACCTATTTCATCCCAGTGACCAGTGATGCTGCACTAGTCAAGGTGCTGGTAATGGTGTTCAGCTTGCTGTGGCTGTCTCAGCAGGGGCAGGCTCAAAGGAGTGTCCCCACAAACAGCCACAGACTCACACACCTCGACAGCCCCCACGGGAGCATGAGTACAGGAGTAGCAGGCACACAGCCCTCCCACGGTCACAGGATGTGTCACCAGCCCCTCAATGCCACGTCCAGGCCAGCCCAAACTTTCTCCTATTAGCAGCAAAAATGCTGAGGTGGGATGCTGGGAAGAGCAGGGCAAGCTGCCAGCAGTGCTTTCCTAAAACAGGAGCCCCTGAGCCCCTGCTCACCAGCTGCATGCCTTCAGGTGTGCACATCAGGCTCTGAAAGTGTCCTGAGCGAAGGGCTGTGCATCCCCCCTGCTGGGGGTGAAGGGGGGCAGGCAGGAAGTTTGGCAGGTGCTGGATATGCTGTGCAGGGCACACACAGGGAGGATCATGTTGGACAAGATGGCAGCAGTTGCAAGGGAGCTGCAGGACTGGCTCGTGCCAGCAATGGCCTCGCCAGATGGCCCTTCTGGTCTTGTCTGTGCAGGAAAACTCCTTGGGCCTCAGCCCTGCTTGGAGCCAACCAAGTTGTGCCAACCCCAGCTCCCTGCAGCCTGGCAACAGTTTCTGACTGCCCCCAGGTACCCAAGCCTGCCCCACAGCTGACTCTGAATCTAAGCTGCTTCCCCCACCCTCACCCAAGCTAGTTCAAGAAATCCCTGCACTCCCTTTCACCCAAACCACCTCATTCCCTTGCATGCTCTTTCTCTCCCTTTTCCTGGCTTTTGTTTTTTCTTTCTTTTTCCTTTTAATGTCTTCCCTTTTTTTGGTTTATTTTTGGGACCTTTTCTTCAGCCTGCAGGAGCTTTTCACCTCAGGACATTGGGAAGTAGAACAGGCCAGGGCAGAGCGGGCCATGTTAGGTCCGCCTGATCCAGGGACTTAAATCTTGCTGCTGTGCTGCAGTGACCCTGGGAACCAGCATGGACCCCCACAGCAGACATTGGAGTGCACTCACACCCCACTTTAGATTGGCACAGGTTTCCTCATGCACTCCAGGCTTCTGCCAGCTCCCAGGAGGAAAGCTGGGAAAGGATTAAGTAGCTAAGTATCTTATTGGCAAGTGAATATATTGTTTTTTCTTTCTATTAATTCCTCAGCTTTGCTTTGATTGTGGACTGTGGAGAATATGCAGGCTGATACAGCTGTAATAGCACACCCTCCTAGGGTGGAAAAACATAATTTTGCCACCAGGCCCTATTCTGGCTATGAAAACTAAATAAAGGATCCTGGCAAAAACATGTGCTGAAAGAACCACATCTCTGCTAGGATTTTTGCCAATACAGAAATGTGTTTCATTCTGTTTTCCTCCCTACCCCTGAATTTCCCACCTGCTGTCTACATTCCTGGCTGACAGAACTACAGGACAAGGATTTGTAGTTTTGACCCTATGCAAGAGAAACATCATTGGGTTTTGTTTTTCAAACCCTTACAGACCACTGCTGAGTGCGCTGGGAGCATCCAAGGCTGCTGCAGGCTATGGGGAGACCTGGGAGGGGTTTTGTGAACCTCCCTGTGGGCCTGGAGGTAAGGCACTGAGCCTGAACACCCTCCAACCCCTCCAATGGAAGGAGGTCTCCTTTCCCTGGAGAACTGCATGATGACAGGTGTGAGTCCCACAGGAATGAGAAATGCAAAAAACCTCGGAGTATAAGAGGAAGCATATCCTGCCTGCATGGAGACACAAACCTCAACAGGAGCAAGTGCATGGAGTTGAGACTATATAGATACCGTAGCAGGGTTGAGACATCTGTGACTAATTGTATCTACACCTGCTCTTTATACATGTATATATATATATATATATATATATATATATATATATATATATGCATGTATATACACGTACCAACATTTTATACCTAGCTACTAATACTGCTGGGGTTTCCCTAAGGCACCCCCTCTGTGTCCCACCATGCTGAGACCCTCTGCCACAGCTGGGCCCATGGTTTCTCCTCCCCTCACTCTGTACACTCTGGGGAAATCCTTCCCCACCCCAGTACTGCTTCCTTTATTATCTCTGCCCAGTTGTGGTTTATAAGTTGTTTAAATCTCTTCTAGGAACAGATAAAGATCACAGTTACCCAGAATCCAAAAACACAGACAGCTTGAAATGTGGTTAGACTCTGCCCTACTTTCATTGAGTTGAGAGCAAGGCTCTGCCAAGGTGCTCAGGGGAGATGAGAAGAGAAAGACCCATATCACAAATCACCCCTTCCCCCCAGCCCAAGAAATAAACCTAATGCGTCCCCTCCAAACCTGCTGCATCTGTTCAAACCACATTGCCTCTCCTCCTGGTTTGCCCAGGACTTGCAGGTGAGCAGGGCATGGAGCCATGGAGCCTGGGAGAGATGCTGTCCTGCACTGCAACACTTGGCACAGGTACAGGCATGTCCCCAAGCTGAGAGAGGTGCAAGGGATTCACTAAATCAGGGCCATGAGGATAGCAATGCAGGGTGTGCTGCAGATTAAGAACAAGGTGTGTTGGTAGAGTTTTTACCATCCACATGCTCACCGACAGCTTTTCCCCATAGCAAGTTGCTCCCTAGGCTGGGGGAGCTGCAGAAGTGGAAGTGCTGCCTGGGACTTCCCTCCTGTGAAAAATCCCCTCCCTGGGAAGTCCACACTGGGTTTCAGAGCTACTGTGTGGCTCTGCCTCCAAGGTGAGCTGGCTCCCTTGCACTGTCAGGCTCCTCTTCAGCAGTATTTCCAGGCATCTGCAGTGATCTGGGAAGGGATACTGCTGAATAAATGCCAGGGTTTTTTTTCCCCTTCTCTTGAGTGGTGCCAGCCCACAGGACCAACCTGCAGGCCAGGATGTGTGTTCCCCTCACTCATTTTGCCTGTGGTCTGATTCTGATAACCCTGGACTTTTCTAACAAGCACTGCTGGTGTTCAGAGGAGATGGGACTCAGGCAGGGGAGAACACCTTGCAGATATATACCTCCAGCTCTATGACTTTCTCCAAAGTAGGGAATCCTTGCTGAATGATTCCACCCATATTCCAGGTGGAATACATGGAGCAGTACACAGACAAGCCACTTGCAGACACTAGTATTTCAAGGGTATTACTTAACCCTGCTTGGAAGGGCTTGTATCAAAGCAAGGATCAGAGCAGTGCAGGGGAATTTTTGCTGGTGCTTTCATTAGAGGTAGCAACAGTGAGGTGTTTCTGGAGAAGGGTTTGCTGCAGTCAAGGCCATAAAAAGATGCTGAAGAAGGTTTCATCTGAAAGATAGTATAGATCATTATGATATTTAGTAATGCCACTTACAAGGACTAACTTGAATAGTCTTGGAAGGAAGAATGAAAAAATCCTCCCTAATATGTTTGTGCCAGCAAACACATTAGGATCTCCTGCAAGAAGTTTTTCCATCCTATTGAAAAGCTTTGTTAGAAAGAATGATGAGAAGGGTAATAATAAGGCACTATAATTATACCTGATCCTTCTATAATCTTTTTCTCTGCAGAGTTCAGGAGCACTTTACTGCTATTATTGGATTTGAACAGTCCCATCTGGATAACATACGACTGATTTGTTTGCATGGCTTATTTTAGGTATCTCAGCACGTACATTAGACTTGCCTTCATATCTGGTTGATTCCTTGCACAGTCTGGAAGAGCAGGAAAAGATCTTCAGCTCATGTTCTCCACCACGCCATTCTGCCATCCCAATGCCTAGGAGAGCTCCTTACAGAAGACCAAGGATAAAAGGAACCATCAATCCTTCCTAACTCAGTACTGCAGAAGGAACAACTGCAGTACTGAAGCACTTAGAACATGGAGGCTGGATACTACCAGGAACACCTGGATTTGCACCTGTATTATTCTAGGCTTGAGATTCCATGGATTCCAAAACAACTCAAGATGCACTGAAAGTCTAGCAGCAAGAACCTGGCAAACACCTCATGCTCTGTGATCAGCATAGCTGCTACCTGAACCTTTTAAACAAAGGGATTAACTGCGTGTTTCCGCACACACAGCAACAGGGAGAGCGTGAGGGTGCTCACATCTTTCTGGATTTAGCATTCCTTGCAACACCATCTCAGTTACAGAGACACTGCTGCGCTCTGGCTGCAACTGCCATTCACCATGTCCTTAAATGAGTAACCATCAGTGCCACGAACCTTGCTGTCCCCTTGCAGGAGCTCTTGAGTGTGAAGCTGGGCACTTGCTGCCTCACTCTGCCAGGGCCAGGAGAAATGAGACATAATTGAAAATAATCAGCCCATACTTAAAAACCCTATATAGAAATGAGATTAAGAAAAAATAATTATAAGCACAATACAAAAACTATGGTTTACGTGACTTGGACAGTTTTCAGTCTGAAAATCACAGCAATTTGTCACTAGTTTGCAGTTTGAGGAGGGACCCTCCCTTTCAGACTGAACCACTGTAAAACAAGCACAAGTTGCCTGATCCTTTTGTTCCTCTCAGTGCTTTTTAGAGATTTTTTTTTGTCCAGTGAACTGAAGAAGGGTTTTCTCCTGCATCCCTTACATATCCCACCTGGCTTCATTCACAAGGACAGATGAGGTTTCTAATGTCTGCCCGTCCCTAAGGCTGTGGGACATCTTGTTGAAGAGTTTAAGAGGCCCCATTAGCCCTGTCTAGTTTTCCCCTACTTAATTTTGGTGTATTATATCCAGTCTCCTCACTTTCATTCTCCTACATCCTTCAGAGCCGTCTCTGTCAATTTGTTTACTTCTAGTTTATTTTTAAAAGACAAACCCCCAATGGACATAAGCTCTCAAGTCCCTTTTGAAAATGCTGTCTTCTCTGTAAGTGCTTTGTTTGTGATCCTCTCCAATCCTTTAGGCTATTGTTTACAAGCTGGAAGGCATCTGCACTTGGGCTAATCATGCCGAATGCCAGCAATTCCCCCAGCATGATTTGTTGCACAAACCAGTGGGAGCAGGGTTTGTTTTGATTATGTTTAGTGTGGAAAACCCACATTTTGCTCACATCAGCCTGACAAAACAGGGAGGCCTAATCCAAAATCTTCAGAGAGGAACAATAATCTGGTCATTGATTTCAGTGGCATCTGGGACCAGCTCAAAGATTGAGAGCTCTGATGGCAAGGATGGTGTCTTGGGAAAGCAGGTAGCTCAGGAGGCAAAAATATTTAAAAGTGTATGCAAGTCATTTGCTCTGGGATGGATGAACCTAGCAGCCTGCCTAGTGCTTTGCTTCTCAAAGCTCTGCAGCTCCTTTCTGACATGCAGTTAGTCAGGCTGGGAGCCCCCAGCTCTGCCCCCACCAGCCGTCACCTCGGGCTGATGCTGGCCTCCCCCAGTGCCCCCAGCTGACAATTCAGGCTCCTTCACTCATTCTGACTGATGGTGATGTTTTATCCTCAGCCTGTGCTGATGCTTGCCTCCAGGCATCAGATGGGTGTCCCAATTTTTCTGCTTGTGAAAGCTGGGAAGAAGCGCCCGAGGGCTGCTCCCTTTGGGGCTACCATCAAACTCTGGGGCACGCAACTGCACCGCAGGGAGGGTGTACAGGTCTGCCAGGTGCAGACCCGTGTCTCAAGAGGCCCAGCACAGTTCTGGGAGCTCAGCACAGCTGTCCCTCACCAAGCCACTGGCTCAGCTAGCCTGGGCTGCCCCCTGTGCTGCTGAGCCTCAGGCTGAGCCTAGGCTGCCTTGTTCCCACACTCCTGCCATAGCATAGAACTCAAAAGCTCCACCTGGATCCTGCCTCTCCCCTATTTTCCAACTCTGCTTTTCCTCCTCCAGAGGTGCTCCATCAATCACCATTAATCCCTTTTTGTACCCACATAGAGGTTAGCCTTGCAGGTGGCCTGTGGCAGGGATTTCCAGAGCTTAAGCTACTATATGTCACATGAAGAAATGTCTCCTTTTGAGTCTTGAAGTATTTCATCAGACGCCTCCCTGGATTTTTAAGAAAACACATGGTCACTTACTCCATAGCATTCAGGCTTTACAGATCTCTGCCACAGACCTCAGCCATCTCTTTTCTGGCTGAAGAGTCCTACTATTGAGCCAGCCCTTATATAGGAAACGTTTGGAAGTACTTTGCTTTGCCTGAATCAAAACCTCAGCTCCGCCAGCCCCAGCTGAGATCAGAAGGCAGCAGGAGCCTGCCAAGACCCAGGCAGCTCTGCAGGGAGGCATCAGGAGTTTCAGAGCGACTCTGCCACATCTCCCTCTCCCTCTGACACCTGCCTTCTCTCTGAAGGCTGCCCCCAGCAGCCTGGCCTTTGCACCAGGGAATGGCACAGGGCAGGCAGAAAGCTCCAGTGCATGCAGCTTTAACTGTACAGATGCCAAACATCTGAGGAACTGGGGCAAAACGAACTCCATCAGACAAACCCTTCACATTTCCCTAGCCAAGGTGTGTTGTAAATTAAGGGGTATTGCACACTTAAAGATTAATGACACATAAGACTAAATACACATTTTTAGAGGGACAACGGGGTAAGGGTCAAAACTGAGACCTTACCCACAATCCGGTGTGTACACAGACTTGATTTTGAAGCTTGACTACCTAAGAAATCACTGAGGATGACCAAATGTTAATACATTTTTAAAGTGTTTTTGCACAAACTTGTGTCTTTTTGTGAATTTTTGTGAATCCTGATCCCTAACAACATACAGACCTTTATGTCAGAGGTAATCAAGTATTATTACAAGAGCTGATGGCTGTGGGGCCCCTCCTGAGCACACACATGGGTACATATGGAAGTTATTAGCAAGTTCCAGTGAAGAATTTTGGGAAATTAACCCTTGGGGCCCCAGAGCACTACCACAGACAGCTAGTTGGGAGCAGACAAAGAGCAGTTTCCTGCTGGATGCCTGCAGCATATTGGGACTGAGATCCAGGCCCTTCACGGCATGGTAGAGGAAGCCCCTCTCGCAAGCACTAAACTTTTCAACTTCTGCTGTTAGGAAGAACACTTGAAAAAAACCATCTGCAAAGCCTGTGTAAGTTTCCTCGACAAAGTGAAATGAGTCAGCTGGAGAAATGTATAACATAACATATAAAAATGCAAACAATTTTCCTCTATTCCCCAAATGGTGCTCAAGAGGTTGTGAGGAAGTTTGCAATTTCTTTTTAAGTCCCCTTAGGAGCCACCAAAAGAAACATTTGGATACAGGCCACCAGGAACTACTCCTACGTGACAGAGGGACCCATTCAGAGGCAGGGTCATTAAAGTGAACATCTCCCACTCTAATGAAAGCAGCAGGATAGTGTTACCCCATGGAAGTAAATTCTTACCCTTTTGCTTGTACATCCTTTTTCTCAAGACCTGAAAGAAAAAGGTTTCTCTTCCAACATCCAAGCAGAGAATGAAGGATTCTAATGCTTGCCTCAGCCAATGCACTTTTCACTTTCCTGTTCTTTCTACATTGATTTCCTTTCTTGCACCAATCCTGATCTGCAGAGTGACCTCTCCTTGGGAATAATGAGGATACTCACACATGATGTGCTTTCAACTTTCACAATATAACAATGCTTGGCAGTAATTCACTGCTTTTCATCCACAGATCTCAAATCAATTCGCTGCAGCCCTGCATGGAATTGACTTACTTGTAAGACTGAGACAAGTGCTTGCTGTGCAATTAAACAAAAAAAAAAAAAAAAAAAAAAAAAAAAAAAAAAAAAAAAAAAGAGGAACAAAATAAAGTAGACTTTATTAAAATACAAACTATTTCCTTCTCCCATGGTGTGATTTTCCTAAAGTGCAATCCAGGTTGCAAATAGGGCTTCTCTGCAGCCCCCAGCTGCAGAACCCAAGATGCTCATTTGCGGCCAAATGAGAGCAGTTCACAGCCAGGTCAGAGCAATACCGTCAGAAAGCTCTTCCCTCAGTGAGGTATAACTGTGGCCAGAAAACAGAAGCATTCCTGTGCTCAGTTCTAAACATGGAAGAAATTATACTGCTCCTCCACCCCCCTGCTTTCTGAAGGGAAGGCAGGAAGGGAGCCAAGGCACCTCAGCAGACACCTTCAAGAAAGCAAAGGATCGAGGGGTGGACATGATGCCTGGGCCAGCAGATCCAGTCGCAGTCTTCCATGGCAGAGAGGGAGAGCAGCTGTGTGGCTGACCCTGCTGAGGCAGGGCCATCACCCAAGAGCCCAGGAACGGTCCCAGAGGTGCCCAGAGCCACCTGAGATGCTGGCAGCAAGCAACACTATGCCCGCACGTCAGCCACCCCAGGGCACACACCCTGCGGAAATGAACAATCCCAGCTCCTGCTTTTGCACTGGGCTGAGACACAGTAACTGCAGGGGCACCGAGCTGCCTCTGGCCTCCCTGCAGCTGGAAGGAGCAAGGACAAGATCACCACTTCCCTGACACTTATCTAACTACCTTGGTTGATAAGCCAATGCCCTGAGACAGGCAGCCAGGCACCTCACTGCCAGCAGGGCAACAAAGCCCTCCAGAGAATAATTCAGAGTGCCTAAGTTAGGCTCCTGTGATGAATCACAGCCTGTATCTCTCTCTGTGCTGACCACACACTTTAGTTCCTCAGATAAAACAGCTGAAGACAATAGAGCAAATTCAGTGTGCTCTCTTTCCCTGTTCAGCTTTTTTCTTCCATACAGGTCTGAAGAGGAAAGTCAGCATGAGCAAAGCAGGCTGTCTGCCCAGCTATGGATGCTTAGCAGCCTATAAAACAGTTTGGCTCAAATTTTAGAGTATCTGAATTTCTTCTTTCATGTAGCTGTTTTCAATCACTTATTTTGAAGACATCATACTGACTATCCCTGAAATGAACCATGACCCTATTTAAGCCAACTGTGTTCCTCCCATTTGTACTCATACTCACCAGTTCAAGTTCACTGATGCTGTGCCCTGTTCCAAGATCTTGAATTACTCATTTTTTTTTCAAACACTCAGTACAAATTTTGAGGTACTAAAAAAAAACTTTCTAAAAATGTAGGGCTGAGATTTTCAGAAGTTTCTTTGTTTCGAAAATTCTTCACTACATTACACTACAAGATGAATTTAAGTTTAATGTTCCCAGCTAGGACCACTCATTTATGCTCTGCTTGTGTTCTTTATGAGAAATTAACTTAATTCAGTTTCAGTTTGATTGCCAAGCCTGGGTACTAAACTAACCGGGCTTCTAACATTAGAAGGGAGTGAAGTTATCACCAAGTATTCACTGACTTTTAAAAATCAATATAAAAATTTTATTAAAATTTTAGAAGTTTTTATATAAAAATTTCCTTGCCTTTCAGAGGCAAAACCAAAACATCTTCTGATGCTCGACAGATGGCAGCAGCACACTATCACATGAGCTTAAGAAAGGGTGCAGGATCCCATCTCTTCACACCCTCCCAGGGCAGATACAACTCTCCAGACCAGGGTTATCTCTGCAGGAATGCCATGCCCTTAAGTACAGCATAACGCATCTTCACTCTCCAAAATCCAATCGAATAAAGCAATGCAAAAGCCAGTGAAGCTGCATGTATCGTACATGGCTGCAATGGTTTCACTTGGTGCAAACACCGGCCTCTGAAGTAACAGGCATCACATTTGTGCTGCAGGGAGTGAAACGTGCTCTTGCTCCACCACAGCTTTGTGGGTCAGCACAAGGGTTATGCCCATCGATGTCCAAGCTGCACTGCTGTGGGACTGGACTCAGCTGCACTCCACCAGGGCAGATTTGAGGCAGGAATGAGCTCAAGCACTTTGGGGTAGAAGAGAACACAAGGTGGACTTGGGAAGATGGGCAGCTCACCTTTTTTCTGAAGCTTTTAAGTTATAAATGGAGCAAAGAGCAGGACTTGGTGGCAGTGGCACTGTCTGCTCTTACGGTCTGGCTTTACCCCAGGCACATCTGGGAAAGTCACACTCACTGTGTATGTATGAGGACACATCTGTCACAGCCACTGGCTTCAAGCTCTGCTCCCTCTGCCCTCCCCCTTCCTCTCCCAGCAGCCAGTCCAGCATCACTGGTGTGGCACACATCCCACCAGCACAGCCATAAAAGAGGCATCTCCTTTCATTTCCCATATGCATCCATCATCTCCTAGCCCAGGACAGAGAGGGGCTGGGGCCAACGCTCCCCTCTGACCCTCCCCTTCTGTCCAGGGGTGAGAACACCCCTTCCCTCAGACACATTCCCAAGGAGCCCCCCAGCCCTGCTCTGCCCTCTGTCGCGGCACCAGCAGGGAGGCTCCGGCAGCACAATTCCCGCAGCGTGGGCACTGCCCGGCGGCTCCGGCACAGGGGCTCGGAGAAGACCAGGGGAGTTCCCCCCATCTCATCAAAGTGCAAGGGGTTGTTCCGGGTCCCCGCCACCACCAGCTCCAGCAGCCGGACCACGCAGTCTGAAAACCAGTTCTTGAGGCGGAAATAGCCCTCCTGGAAAGAGATCCGAAGGCTGACGGGCCCCGTGGGCATCCGCACGCTTAGGCTGAACAAGCAGTTCCCCTGAGAGCTGTCCCGCACCAAGTAGGTGCCTACAGGCTCCCGCTGGAGCTTGGCGTGAGCCTCCCCCACGGACAAGGGGCCCCAGTAGAAGTCACTGGCCTGGAGGATATTGAGGGATCGCTCCAGGACTTCCCACTCGCAGCTACGAAACATCCGGAAACGATCGGGCAAGCCGGGCGGCGCGGGGCTGGGGAGAACGCTCCGATGCTGCCTTTGCAGAGGAGAAACAGTGCTCTGTGTGTTGTGCAGGTCATCTGGCCTCCCTCTGATCATCTCTCAAAGAGCCCATGAATCCTGGAGAGATGCTGCCTTTACCATGCTTCCTCCTTTGCATCCAGCCTGTGGGACAGAAGGAGAGTGAGGCAAACCCAATACCTTCTTCAACCTGGGCAAGACACTTCCCATGGGAGAAAGACCAGCACAAGTACCAAAGAGTGTACCAAGGAGCTATTGAATGTCACCGACCCCCAGCTGTGGGGAAAACCAAGGATATATGCGCAGAAAGGGCTCCAGCTGGGTCCCCACCAGCACAAGGTGGCACTTTACAGAGCTCTGCATCCATTGGGTTTCTGTGATTCACAGCCAAGGGCTCCTACACACCCTCCAGCAGGTTAGTTTGAACCCAGCAGACCTCAACATTTCAAGATTTCCCTCTGATAGACATTCAGGACTCTTCAGAGTGGCCTTGAGATTGGAAAGGTGAAATGACACCACAAATGAAAAGGGAAAGATTTCCTAAAGGAGGAAAGTATCATTTACTTTGTCCTTCAGTGAATGGTAGAAAGGTTTCCTCACATTTCAACCCTTTCTCTGGCAAAAAGATTGACAATAGGACTTAGCAAAAGCAGAAGACAGGTATGAGCCTTTCTCCCCCAAATCCCAGGAACCACTCCCTTGTCCCAAGACATGCCTGTTTCACTATGTCAGGAGAAAACAAAGGTCTCAGATCAAGACTACTCAAGAAATGTTACATCAACTTCAACACTGAAACTACCTTGAATGAGCTCACTTAACACTGGTACCAGGCACTGCTGATGCCCTTCCAGACTCTTAACTGCTGTTTCTTCCAGAAAGACAACTCCCCCTGCCTGCAGACAATGCTGCCCTCTCCTAGTCACCATCCTCTAATGTACTGTCATGACCCTGCTCATCTCCTGCACCTTGTGTTATCACCAGGCTGTTTTGCATTTCTGAACCCAGTGTTGCCATCAGCCATGCAAGTCACTTCAATTACATTTTAAAAAATATATATTCTAAATGTGTGTGTCTGTATAGGCACAAATAAAAAAACCACAGCCCTAAGCCAGAGGCTCATTCTGTGTGAGAAGCTGAGCTGTAACATACCACTTCCCCAGGCCTGACAAGTCAGTAGCTCGCTGCCAAATACTGCCCTCGCTCCCCTGACATACTCCATTAACCCAGTCATACTCACTCACAGCACAGCCATGCTTGGAGCAGAACAGAGTGCTGGCACAGCCTGCAGCAGAGGAAGAGACACACTTCATCTCCAGCAGCTCCCTCCCCCACCACAGACTTGCCAGAGCACTGGGGCTCAGGGCTCCTATCAGGCAGGCAGGCAGCCCCCCAGGGAATGTGCAGGGACCTGTGCTTGGGCCTGCTCTGCAGGGAGAGCTTCAAGTTAAGCTTAGCTCCTTGCAAGGTTCCCCCCAAGCTGTCTCACACCCTTTGCCAGCTATTCAAAAGCCTCACATTCCTTTTGGTGCTGTGCTAGCTGGGTGAGGACCCTAGGAGAGGACACACATCTTTCCTTCACAGGGGCACAGTAGTTAGGGAGAGCAGGCATGTGCCTGGCAGTGCCTTACCACAGGCATCTTTTCTAGTCTACCATCTCTCTCAATACTTAACAGTAATACGAATAATGTAGCTGCCAGGCATGTTTCATATATGGAGCCCTAAGCATCCTTTCCAAGAGCAGCCTGGGAAGCTTATCCAGCTTATAGTCCTGTGATTTGCAGTCCACAAGCTGCTAATGTCCCTGGTACTGTTCTGAGTGCTGTTGATCCTGCCCTCTACACAGTTTCATAGTAGGAGGGAAATTCCATGCTTAGAGAAAGGTGGGAGGGGTGGGAAGGAGTTAATCAAGTTGGGTTTTTCTTTTCCATTTAAAAAGAAAGAAAGAAAGAAAAAAAAACCCCAGCAGTTGAAAGCTGCTCAGACTATTCAGCAAGTCAGAATAAATCTTAGGTGAAGGTGATTTAGTGAGCAGGATGCAAACACACACAGTCACCACTACAGCAACAAGGGCCATCTATCACCACTGAAAACTCAGCATAGAAGGCACCACAAGGAGTTGCAGCATCTCTGTCCCTCTCCTTCTTCTCTCTGCTGGGTGAGGAAGCTACAGAACCCTCTGACATCAGCTCCTATAGGAAACAAAGGTCATCTGCCAGGTACCTCCAGGGCTTCGGCTGTAGCTTCAAAAGGAGTGATAAAGAACCTTCCTAAACAGCAATTTCTCTTGGGTCCAAATGGAAATTTTGCCAATTTCACGGGTCGAGGTTGGAAATTTAATTCAAGCACAAAAACAGAAGCAGGCAGCTGTCTTTCAATTCCAGGCTAGTTCTAAAAATAACAACAAAAATATATAATTTGTTTAGGGCTGCAGATTCTATTTGACAGAAGAAAAACCCAAACTGGTTTCTCCCAGTTTTCAACCTTTAGTCATTCACCCAAGTCCTTTAAGAAAAATCCACTGCTACTAGAAATCTGGCTGACTAAGAACTGAGACTGTCATAATTTCAAATTCAAAGTAAATTCAAAAATAGCACCTTGACAATTTGCTCACTTGGTTTGAAATCTACATATAGGTCAGAGCCTGAGATGGGAGGAATTTGTTTAGCTTCAGTGACCCATTTCCAAGAGCTAAGTGCCTGGCTTGCAGCACAGCATTAGTTAGAGTAATATTAGCCCTAAAAGTGCTTCCTGCTACTACCTTTAAGGTTCACTTCTAATGGCTCAACAGGTCCTAGGCGTACACAGCCTCCACATCACGGAGGATGTGCAGACCCAGGATTAGGAATAAACCAAGGCAGGGGTGTAATAAAACACACATGCATAATTAGTTCTGCTGACTTGTCACACCATGATTTGCTTTCCCTCTTTTCCCCTCCAAAAAACCCCAACACCCAAACAAGTTACTACCTCTCTACTGCAAGTCAGAACAACGCTTGCAGCCAAAGCAACATATCCTAAAAAGCTGGTGTCCTGCTAATTAGAAGGCTGGATAAGTTTCCCCAGACTTTCTGATTTACTGCAAGTTCAAGAGCTTTTCAAAATAAGTGCTCTTGACACAGGGCATCCTGCTTTCCTCCTCATTTATGACCCAGGCAAGGCAGGGTGTTTCATAAAAGGAGACAATTCTAGTAAACCAGGGGATGTGCACAGCGTGTGGTTCAGCCAAGCCAGCCCTGCACCCTGGGGCTTGACAAATCTGGCATGTTCAACATCAGCCTCAAGTACTCAGCTATGATGCATCCTCACATTCTTCTTCTAGGACACTTGAAAAAGCTTACCTCTTTGTCTTTGCCACCCATAGGGATGAGATTCTGAATGTCAGGACTGCAAGTGGTCCAAATTCAAAAGCTCTGATGCGGCACTTCCCAGTTTCTGCACAGCTTTACTTAAGAGCAAATCCATCCTTTGAAAAAAAAAAAGACATCCATCAAGCAGGTGACTAAGCCCATTAGTTTGCTGTAATGTGGATCTAAAATACAACAAATCTGGGGACAGGTTGTTTGTCTCTATCTCTTTGATCTGTGTTACTGTAGAAACACATATGCAGCACTTCAGATAGCAACAGAGACAGCAGATTGTTGCTGTTGTAGTTATTATTGCTATTTACAAAGCCATGAGCTGAGTAGGTCCAAGCAGCTCACAGGTGGCCCAAGGACAAGTGGAAAGACCACAAAGTTGCCATCATCTTCCAAAAGCAGGAACCATAAAACTCAAATGTTAAGAGATGATGGCAACAGAAATAAACCTAAGGATTTGGAACAGCAAAGTCCCAACTTGTTCTGAATACAAAACACAACATTTAGAGTATCTAATTTGATACCACATAGGTATCCATTCACTGTGACCCAATCTGTTCTGGCCCACACTCTTCTGCCCTGCTTCCCCAGCTCTCAAGACTTTTCCTCCTCATCTCACAGATGGCAAAGTAAACCTGGTGGAGCTGCAGACCACCATGTGTGCAATCACGTGTCTGTCAGTGGATCCATTAGCAAGCTGAAAAAACAATCCCAGCTTTCTGCACACCTTTCAGAGGCAGGCCCTGCACAGCTTCACTTGTACCCATGTAACATCGCTTCTCCACATCCTCCCCAGCCCAGTCCGAACTGGGCACACACCCCACAAGCTACACTGACTTGCCGCTAGCAAAACTGCAGGTCCATCCCATTATTACACTTTTCCATTCCTGCTCCATTTGGCTTTGACATCTCCCAGATATCAACCCTGCAGTTCCCAGAGCAGTTAGATGGAGGCTGGGATTAGGAAAAGCTCTCCCTAATGTACCCTGCAAGGCCTTGCGACAGCGTCCCTACACCAGGCAGCAGCGCCGGAGCAGACATCGCTTGTTTGCACGTCTACATCCCACAGAAATGTGCTGCCCACTGATTTGTGGCTGGGAAAGCTGTTTCAAAGGAAAGCTTGAGCAAAGGGCTGGAAGAAACCTCCCTGGTAAGAGCCAAGCACGCAGCACTGGGGTTTAATGGCAGGCCAGGCTGGCTCTCAGGTCGCCACCGCCTGCCACACACCGGCACTGGTTTGAACTGCGCCGTCACTGCCACGGTGCACGGTCACACCAATGAGCACCCTGCCACAGCCAAGGAGACCAGGGTTGATCCAGAAAGGATCATGGAGGGGGAAGGGAAAGGAGATGCACAGACAGACATGCCAAAGAGAACAGAGGGAGCTGTGGTTAGTGGAAGAATGTGGCCCAGCTCAGCCAAGAGGACCAGTGTTAATCACAGCCAATTTCTCCAGCACAAAGCAGGCCTTGGAGACATTGCAGTTCCCTCTATCTTTTTTATGCCATGGCAGTTTGATGTGAGGGTGCCATTATGTCTGACACATGAGAGAATATGTGGGAAAAACACCAAACCACACCACACATACATACCCCAAACCAAAATTGCATTTCCCTATACAACCAGCATCCAAGGATGCAATATTTAAAAAAATAAGCTGAGGCAGCACCCACACTGTGGCAGCTCCTATTTCGCACAGCAGAGACACAGTGCAGGAAGATCCTGCATGCAGGCTCTGGGAATCAGCAGTTGGACACCTTGCAAGAACACTTGTCTTATCAAACACTTCCTGACATTTGGGTCTGGAGAACATACTTCAAAACCCACAAATAACTTTGCATGGATCTGATATTAATATTTGGTACTTCTTAACATATTTTTCTATGACACATGTTTTCTGAATTAATATGGCACTTTGCTGATAGGGGCTTAAAGGTTTTTACTCCAAGAAAACCCACAAGACTGAGTGATTTGTGCCAAATATTCTTCAAGGGAGGGAAGTCTGCAAGCACTTTGGTTTCTCCATAACACATGTTAATAAAAACCCAACAAGGTGGCAGTTTAAAGGAAAAAACAATTGTCTTTACTGAGCTAATTGAAGGAGTTAGAAGAAAGACATTCATTTTTAGGGTCCCCTTTTCAAGCCTTGGAAATACTATGCACTTTCAGAAACTTGTTCAAATAAAAGAGCCTACTCCTCATCTAAATAGCCCAATATGAAACTGTAATCCTGCCATTTCAGAACAGAGAAGTCTCATCATTTCCCTGGTCTCAGAGGCTGCTCTGCAGTAGTCACAAGCAACTTGCTTATTCCACAGCAAGTAAAACTACCAAAACTACCATCTGACTTCTGCCAAAGACATTTTCTACTGAAGACTGAATTATTTCTGCCTTCTCCCGTAACTGGGGAAACAAGAAGAAAAAAAAATAGAAAAAGGAAATCAAGAGTAGTTACTACTAAGTTCCAAAGCTGCAGCTGAGCCTATCCTGCTATGGCTTAAGCAGAGAGTTGTTGCTTGCCTCTGGCCAACAGCATTTTTGGTAAGTGAGGGAAGCCCAGTGGCGTTGCTCCTGACCTTTGCAGTTTCACAGCGAGCAGCCATTCCTGTGAATGTCAGTACTGCACAGCTACACAAAATCTCAGCCCTGTGCTTGGCCAGGGAACACAAAATCTGGGCTGCTGCCTTGCCATCCCTCCCTCCACACCACATACCAGCTCAGGAAGCAGCCCTCTGGAAAGGTGGCTGGAGCTCTCCCCACCTTGGGGGCAGAAACAAGGAGACAGGGAGAGGACACAAGGAGGAAGAAAGAAGCCAAGCAGTCCCTCGTGTCTCCCTACTTGAAATGCTCCATCCCATCTCCGTGCTGAGAGGGGGATCAGTGGGAAGGGGGTAGCGATGCCCAGGGCTGTCTCCAACCCATCATGGCTCCTCAGCACCACCAGCTTCCCCCACTCCCAGAGCAGCAGCACAGGTACATTTCCTCTGCCTCTCTCTACTAAACTGACTTTGTTCCAGAACCCTGTTTGAGGAAATGAGTAAATCCTGAGACACAAAAGCCATCAGTGGTCCGTCTTTTTATCAAAACCATCACACTGAGCCGGAAAGGAATTCAAAGAAGCAGCTAACCCTGAGGAATTAGCAGTGTCTGCAGCTAAAGCTGGTTCAGAATCCTTACCAGAACTATGCTGCAAGAGGAGTCCCAGATGATTAACCAACAGGACCAGAGGGGGACAAGGGAAACACCCTGCCTCGGCGCTTCAGGAGGACCAGCTTCAAAAGACATGAGGGGCCATTATGCAGCACCAGTTACTGTGCCTCCAGAGCAAAGGGCAAGGGTCAGAAAGCACAGACACACCACAACACTAAGTTTTATAGTGGGGGATTTCCAACACACAAAATAAAGAAACTAGTCCTGAGAGTCAAAAGTGAAAAGAATTAAAAAAAAAAAAAAGTAATGAAAGGTTATTCAGGAAATCTTAAGTGACAGAGTGTGCAGACCTCCCACAAATGACGGCAGAGATGCTGCCTGACTAAGAGGACAGGCTCGGGGGACAATATGGGTCACACTGCAGGTATCACTGTAGGTGCAACAGCTGGCAAGAGCTTCTGCTGTGGATCAGAGACATCAAACACATACACACTACAAAACCACAGTCCCTATTCAAATCTCTCTACAACCTCAATAATCCTTTAGAAGATGAAAAAATAATCCTGGAGGAGCCAATATAAAGGAATATAAATTATTGACAGTAGGGAACAAATTTATACGAGGATGGCTCTTATGAAACTGGGACAGTAGGTGGCCAAGACAAATGAAACAAAACCCAGAAAACATATGGCATTTTCAGTTTATCAAAAACAGAAAACCTCAGGGGGAATAATTTAGTTGAGTGGGATACCAGCTAGTGGGGACAGGGACACTGCAGAAAAGTTACACAAGCAAGCAGGTATTATTTTTTCTTGCACAGGATGTTGAGATTTCCCAGTATTTAATGCTGATTAACCTGAAAGAAAAAAAGAGGGGGCTCTATCAGAAGAGATAGGGAAAAGTGACATTAAAGCAGAAAGCCAGCTGGGCACGGTGGACTATACCTGGAGATTTGGAATTGGAAATGGATGGTTGAGATACAAAGAGACCATCTCTTAAACAAGTGTTCTCTCAAGCAAATCAGCTGCACTAGCAATTGCACTAGCAATTGGAAGGAACTTTTTTCGACATGTGCTGCTAAAGCAGGAGCAGCACAAGGCTACCTGGTGTGGGGGGAGAGCCAACCCCCAGGCAGAGTTCCCCATCAGGCAGATGGCACCTGAAGGAACAACAGATGACAGAACACACTTTGTGCTTCCTCAAAGCAAGTCAAAAAGCAAGACATGGAACACGAGCTAAAGAGCCAGCAGCATCCAGGACCTGTAAAGCAGATGGGCAGAGGGCATGGGGCAGTCACGACCACAGGGTGAATGGGAGGTAGAAGAGGGGTGGCCAAAGGAAACCAAGGCACTTCAGCCCCTGCACATCTGGTCACCTCTCTGCCCCCCTCCCAGCCATTGCATCTTCCCCCTGGTTTGACTCAGCCCACTTTGCAGAGCAGCCCACCTCACTCCTCAACAGGCTGGTGGGTACAAGCAGCCCAAAGGCTCCCCCATCTTTTATGCAAGCAGCTCCCTCCCCCGTGACTGTGCAAACTCACAGGCTGACCCAGGTCTCTTCCTAGAATTGTCTCTCCATCTTTAAGCTGTCATTACTCACAACACCCCCAAGGCTAATCTTGCTCCCCAGCAGGCAGCTCACAGCCTCCTGTTACTTAAATCCAACTCAAAACGTAGTGAGCCCTCTCCATCACCTTCCCAGGGTAAACAGTGACAAAATCACTTCACTCCCTGCAGGACAGAGAAGTCAGAGGTCATTAAAAATTCGTCAGCGGGAAAGCAGCAGGAGGTCAGGCAGGACTCTGTCCTGAGACACGCAAATGCACGCAGGCTTGTGGAAAAACCAGCTGGGTCTATATTTTCAAGAGCAATAAATTAAGTGGTGCAGCTGACCAATGAGCCAAGTAACAGTGCTGAGGGTTCATTAAGGAAAGCTCCAGCTCCGAATGCAAAAGCAGTCATTTAAAAACCAAGAGGCAAGCGGGACTGGGAGGGTGCAAAATGGATGGGAACGTAACAGTAATGCCACCACCTGAGAGAATACAGTCAGTTCTAGTTACCTGAAATAAAAACATACAGAGCTGAAACAAACAGGGTAGGCCTAAAGATGGGTAATAAGAAGCAACACATAATTGTACAGAGAGAGACTGGAGAAATTTCTTGCTCAGTTTAGAGAGCAGATACATATATACAAGAGGATGCTAGAGAAAGATATAGTACAATCAGGACATTCTATTTGTATTCTTTCAGAAAACCAGATGAGAGGAAGTTCAAAGGTGACCAAAATTGAAAAGTAACTAATTTGAAAACTCATAAAAGGAAAAACTCCAATCATGTAGACTGGGGAAAGTGAGAGAGCTGATCTGAGAAGTCTCATTTCTCTTCCCTCTCAAATGTCTTTGCTTTGTTTCTATGCTGTACTCACCACGTCATGCTTTAGCAGACCTTAGGCAGAGGAATCCAGCAGCAAAGGGCTGGAGTTTTGAGCAACACCTTTTTAAGACATCTCTTAACCATTCAAACCTGACATAACACTAAGGGGAGCCCAGCACAAGGCATAAATGTCCTTTGTGCAAAACTGAAGTAGTAAACAAGGGCACATGAAGTCAATATGAGGAATCAACGATGGACCTGCTGCAGAGTTAAAATAGCTTTGTCCATGTTTTCCTCTTTCTTTGATGACTAAAAAGAACAGCACCTCTTCTTTGGATCTGCTGACATGAAAATCGGCATGCACCCTACACAAACAGATTTCAGTCTTTACTGCTAAAGCAGTAAATGTTGCTCCAACTTCTCTCCTTCCACACCACAAAATCTCACCAGAATACAAGGTAGAACTAAAATATGGATAAAGAACAACACAGGTGATCTGTCAAAAAGCACAAACAATCCATTCCTGCACAATCAAACCTGTGCTATCACCACTAGCGTGCCAACCGAGGCAAACTTATGCTGAATCCCCTCAGCTTCAGCAAGGGGCCTTCAGCAGGACGTGCAGAAGCCCAGCTACACAGCACAGATTGCAGATCTCTGGCATTTTCCAACAGCTAACAGCCACACTCATTTTCTTAGCTTTAGCCTAAGTTTTCAAATAAACTTTGCTACTGAGGAAGTACGAAAGTAGATCCAAACTGTTTCTGAACTGCACAATCACATATATGCAAAACCTCCCTCGTTGCACAAGTCACATTCTGAAGGCAAAATTTTTTTCAGCATTTGCAGGGAGTGAGGGGAAAGACAAAAACCCTCTGCAACAAAGGCAACCGAATGCAGCCAGCTTGTCCCAATTTTGCCAGCCTCTGCTCCAGTACAAAGCTAAAGGAGCCCATCTGCAAACTTAACAGTGGCACCGCTGGTTCTTCCCCTCAACTCTGCATGTGTTTGCGAACAAGCAGAAGCACACAAAGTGCAGGAGGAGCAGGAAGGGAGAAGGCAGAGAGAATGTGCATTATCAAAATACCTTGAGAGCAGTTCTTGGAAATGTGCAGCCTGCGAGCCTGTATCAGACACTCATTTCCTGTGAAGTGCACACAGGCCTTTTCATTTCTCCACTGAAGAGGATGAAAATAAGGGGCAACTCTGAAGTCTCCAAAGACAACACAAACCACCATTTAGCCATTCTACTAAAACTGAATTTACATTTAAACACTATTAAATACCTATTGAACAGAAGCATTTAGTTCCAGAAGTTTAAAAAGTAGGATTTTCTACACCTCTGACTTCTAAATCTTAACTTGAAACCTGTCACTTGGTATGGGGAGAGGGGGAAGAATTCTACACAAAGTCACCAAATCCTACTACATCAAACAGCACTGCACCTTTTTTTAAAAGGTTGAGACAGATTTCAGCAAAATGGTGAGCTAATAAATACCTTACTGAGGGAGAAGGATGCAGGATATGCACAAATGCAAACCAGAAGAGTAGGTTGTAATGAAGTAGACTGACAGGATAAAGGGGATAAGTTGCTATCATACCTGCCTCTGCCTCTACTTACACGTAATCACGGATCTAATTAATGTAGCATTTAGTTGCATTATTTTAAATAAATATGCCTCCTAATGACATATAGGCTTAACACCTTTACCCCCTAAAATATATGGTATGGCTTACTCAGCTCTCACACCATCCATATCTTAAGTGACAGAGATGCATGTGCCCTCCTCTCCCATCTTGTGAGCTTTTGGCAAGCAGCACTAGCTGAGGTCTGCAGCGGCCTGGAATAACAGCTCAGGAACACACCACCTCCCCACAGCTTTTATTAATCTAACCACAGTATCAACCCGAACCAAATGATGTCAGATTTAAGTATTGCCACTATCTCTTTATTGCTGACCAAACCCAGGCTGGAGAAATCAGGACAGAGAAGCCTGTGGGTGGCAAGGGGAGAGCGGGTGGCAAGGAGCTGCAGGGAAAAACTAGGAGAAAAGAGCAAAACATTCCCAGTGGGGACAGAGAAAAAGAGAAACAAGGGAAAAACACAGCTCTAAAGGCACATTTTCTCCTTTGTTTCTCAGCAATGCAACCATAGTATTAGTGACAGCAATTAAGAATTTACACCACCCAGCCCCAGCTCTATCCTTGCATAAACCGACCACCAACTTCACAGAAATCCCAGCTGGACTGAGGAGGGCAAGAGGCACTGGCTGCATGTTTGAAGCTGTCATCTGGAAACTGAATTTGGCCCTCTCTGAGCAGACACAGTGGGGACAGAGACACACACCTGGAAGGATCTGAAGAAGCTCAGCCTCTCCCTAGTGCTCCTCTATGCCCATTTTTGGGGACCCAAGCACAGTTTACCTGTGCCTTCCAACACAACCTTACAGAAAACCCCTGTGTTGCCACTCAACCCCCTTTTAAGTAAGTGATAAGCCAGGTTATTAAAGGACATGCAACACAGAATATTAACAAGGAGCACAGAAATAACAAAGGCCCAAATTCCAGTTTAACTCAGGAAAAGATGGGAACTTGTGTGGGAGGTTGGCATCCCAGTAATCCTGCGGGTTTGTGCCCAAGAGCCGTCCCCTCTGAAGGGAACAAGAATCCATACTTCAACAACTATGTTTTAAATCACATACCCAGCAGAATCACTCATGAACACAGAAACAAAGCTTGGCTTCATCTGCAGTGACTGGCCACACTTCATCGTAACTTGATTCAACTAAAAGCAACTTTATGTGATAATACAGCCTCAGTCTCACAAACTTCTGTGCATGTGCATGATTTTAAAGCACATGACCATTGCCTGCTGTGACTGAATGGGCCATTTGACATTCACACAGCATCTGAATTGCAGTTGCAGTTGTTTGGAGAAAGAAGATATGCTTGCATACCTTCCTAAGGACACAGTCAGTAGAGAATGAAACATCAGGAAACTAGTTATTTCCGATTCCACCCCATTTTACAGAGTTGAGTATGGTCAACATGTGACTAGGTTTTTCATTTAAATTCTCTGAGAGCTGCAAGGACTAGAACTAGTAAATGGCACTGTCTGGACCACGTAGTCCCAAATAACAGCTTGCTAACAATACTCTTTACCCTCAACTTTCCAGAACAATGGTCAAGCCACATCCCCCATTCTTCACCATGTAGGAGAAGAAAAAAAGCCAAGGACATTAACTTAGCATTCTTGAGTTCTTCTCAGCTACCTCTGGGATTCTTCCAGATCCTGTTTCCCAGCCTGTTTTAGCAAGAAGTAATACACACTTTAACTAAATTTAAAAGAAAAAGAAACCTAAGAGTAGCATGAGCTGAGGTTTTACGCGGTAACCATTCCAAAATTCTCAGTAACAACGCGTGTGTTTGTGGGAAAAAGTGAGTAGTGGATCCTGCATGGCTGTGAGCACCATGACTCAGATTGCATAAAGAAGGAGGATTTAGCGATAACCTTTGCGATGAGGCTTTTCATGGGCGCGCAGCACTGATCTTCTGAGAAACGGCAGGTGTGAGGCTGCGATCTGACTGTGCCCGGTCTGGAGGACGGCGAGTTCCTCCGCCTTCAAGGCAACCCCAAGCGGGCATGTACACCCCCGGTTCACAGTTACCCCTCTTCCCTGTAACGCCCTCACTTCTGGCAGGCAGCTCCCTTTTCCAGCTAAGACTAAGTGTAACACTCTGAGCATCGCTTCTCCAGTGCTTTATGTGAAAGAAGTGCTGTGAAGACCAAGCTACCCAGACCTGTGCGGCTGCTTCCCTACAGACCCATCTAAGACATTACATAATTTGCAGGTTTCACTTTAAAAGAAACATCTCCCTGTCCTGACGCCGTGAAGAACACCTTGACAGCAGGACAGTCCCCGTGGAGCCACCCAGGCTACTCCCAGCACCCCGCCGCCACCCCAACACAGCACATGGCTCCCTTCAAGACCGGCAGTGAGATGCCGGCACCCCAAATCTCCCTCGACTCCTCGGGAAAAGCCCCCCAAGCCCCAACACGCTTCTTCTTCCCAGCCAAGAGCGGCCGCAACACCCCCAGGAGCCAAATCAGCGGGGGCTGCACCCCCTCGCAAGCCAAGGGGAGATGGGAGCAGGCAGGCAGGCAGACAGACAGGCAGACAGACAGACAGACAGACAGACTCCTCGCAGCCCGCCCCCTAAAAGGCCGTTTCCAGTTAACGCAGCACAACTTACTCTCGGCACCTCGGGGGCCACGGGCGGGCGGCGCTGCCTCCGGGGCGAGCGAGCGCTCAGTGCCGGGGCGACAGCGGCACTGCCTGGCCCGGCCCCCGCCGCTCTCCCGCCCCGAAGGCAAACGGAGGCGGCCCCGCTCCCCGCATCCCCCCCCGGCCCCGCTGCTCACAAAGGGGCCGGTGCGCGGCTTACCGGGGGCGGTGAGGCTGCCCCGCCGGGCCCTCCTCGGCCGCGGGGCGGGCGGGCGCCGCGGCGGCGGCTTCGGCTCGGGGGAGCGGAGCGGCACAGAAGGGAGGGGAGAGGTAGGAGGGGAGGAAACCCCCAAAATGTTTCTTTTCCGAGGAAGGAGCCACGGGGGGAGGGGAAGGGGAGGGGTTTCTCCCTCCTCCACCACGCCGTCTTTCCACGGCGTGGCTCTTGCAAGGGGAAAAAAAAGAGTAAAAAAAAAGTAAAGAAGAAAAAAGTTTGGGCTTTTGTAAAAGAAAACTTGGACGGATGGGGGAGGGAGGGAGAGAAAGGAAAAAAGGAAAGGAAGAAAAAGGATGCTGTGAAAGCCCCTCCGCCGCAGACTGGCTGAGGAACCCCACCGGGACGGCACGGCAGCATCCGCCGGCCCCGGGACCCGCCGGAGCCACGTGTCGGCCCGGGGAGGCGGCGGCCCGAGCGGGCTCTGCCCCTCCTCCCAGCCCCATCCCTGCCCTGCAGCGCGGGGCTGCGGCCGCGGGGCTCCCAGCGCCGGGGAAGGGGCAACGTCCGGGCCCGTGGGGGCGGGGAGGGGGCGCGCAGGGCTCCTACACCAGCGGGAAACAGAGAGCCTGCCCCGACCCTTCCTGCCAGAGTTCTCCCAGCCCCTCGCGGACACTGCAGGAGCTCTCAGGACACCGGGCACCCTGGAAGCACAGAGTGTGGCAGGGTAATACGCATTTGAGGAGCGTGCCCCGAAACGTACGCAGTTGCCTTGGTGGGTCTAAGTAAAATATTGGAAATCGCGTAAAAAATTACAAATTCAGAGAAACGTTATGATAAGAAATATAAATAATGCACCGCATGGTGCATACTACGAGCATATTGCTGCTCAGAGAGAATAGATGTAATAGAAGAAAAGATAAACTTTGGAATTCAAACTTTGGAGTACAAACTTCACAGTTTAAAGGCCTAGCCTGTAATGAAGCTATGACTTGATCATGTCATCAGAGCTTTCATTCACCTACATACTTTCTTTAGATGCTGCACACATTCCCTAGTGTGTGCATACCAGGTGAACTGCCCTGTTGGAAAAGCTCTATACAAATGCCCAACGCAGATGTGCTCTGGCTGCTCTGTACCAGCCTAGTGATGCAAAGCAGCTGTAATTCCAGCTTGAGCAGCAGACTAAAAGCTTTACAGCTGCTTGGCATTGCTAGGAAGCATGAAGCAGTCAGAAACGCTGCTGAATCTGATCCTCAGCCTTGCCAGAAGTTCCACTAAGTGTTGAGACATCAGTTCTTTTCAATTTTTTCTTTCGACCAACATGAAGATGTTGCTGACCACAGAAGAATTTCTGAACTTCCATAAGAATCTGGGCAAAGCACTTTATTCTTTTTCAGAGCGGCTTCAGTGGGAGGACCGGCCGCTGGAGCTCTAAATCACAGCAGGGATGAAGTGCTCATCTGTTCCATTTTTGGTTTTTAAGTAGGCTTGTCACACTTTTCTTTGTATTTTTGGATGGCAGCTTCAAAAATATCCTGTGGTTTGCTTTACAGTTGCCTAGTAGGGAGTCTGTTTTCCTCTGTGGATATTTATAACATTTATTGGGTGACTTCATAGACTCTTCCAGCCACCTTGCCTTAATGTTAAATGGCCTGGTCTAATTCTACCTTTTATTCTTCTTCTTCATCTTTGCCTGTGAAAAGTTAACATCCAGCCTCACTGCTCTGAGATTGCCTATGGGTCTTGCTCATACTTCTCTCATCCACTCTAAACTGTGACCTGGCAGCAGTTACAGCTGAAGTGGATTTCAGCAATCGTCTTCAGCCGTAAGAGCCAGTGGGACATGTCACAATGGCACCATTGACCGCAGCTTTCCACAGCTCAGATCTAAACCACAGGGTCCAAAATGTCTTCAGGATCAAGGTACCTCTGAGGTGGCTTCATTATAGGTGGAAAACACCAGAATGCTGAAATAGCTTGTGTCTGGTGCAGTGAAGGAGGAGAAGGCAGTCAGCTGAAAGGCTTTGTGTAATGACAGTGAGAATACAGGCAGGCTAATTTGAACACTGCCCACTGCTGCATCTCTGGAGAAAACAGGATCCCTCCTAAAGACAGTTTTTGAGATGCCCAGAATGCTGATGACAGTGTGACAAGGAATAGCTCCCAAGAAGGTGCCAGGATTTGTTCTTAGGATTTACAAGTTTTATCCTACCCCTCAATTTTTCCCTGCATATGGATACACATACCCTCACTATCCCCTTTAAACCACATTAAACATGAAAGCATTCATTGATAGAGCTGCTGACAGAATTAACCATTTCCAGAGAGTTTTTTCTGAAGTCCTGCTGCTGAGAGCAGTAGGTCTGAATTCACTCTACCTTTGGATCATAGTTCTACTTTATGGTGTTTCTCTGCTTGTTCTTCAGCAATCTCCAAGTCTTTGGTAAGTAACACCCCAACATCTTCACTCCTTCTCAGCATGCAGATTCCTTACATCTTGCATAAGGTAGAAGGAGCCACAGTCTGCCTATTTACTTCTGTCACTTTGGGAGGTGTGGGAAAAAGAACAGTATTTTGGGGCACGTCATTGCAAACTACTGAATAAAGATGGTTTTCTGGGAAAGCAAAAGGCAAGCACTGCCTCAGAGGAAGGAAGAGGATAATATGATGAGGGGAAAGAACTGGAGATAATGAAACATTGAAAATCTGCAGAAGAAAGGAAAAAAGATACCAAAAGACCAAAGGAGAAGAACATGGAGGGCAGAGAGGAGGGAAGATGAGTGAACACATTAGATCACCCAGTAGTGACTTGCCCTTCAGCTTTGCAGACCTGTGTGTGGAAGCTCAGCTGGGGCTGGAGCACCAACTCCACATCACAGGTGACCAATTACTGAGGATCTCAGTGCCTTACTGGGCTCCCACCAGACACTGGTGTGGACACTGACTTTCTGGATGGGATGTGAGTAGGATATGAAACTGCCCTGACAATGTAGCTGACCAAGTGGCCCAGACATGGGGCCCCAAGCTGGGGGCTTCCTGCCAGGTGGTTGAATGGGAAAGAAAGGGAGAGAAGAAAGCAAGGGGAAGGCTTGGGTACCCTGGGTTGAGAGGTGATGTGGGCAGTGCCTGAGATTTTGTACAGATAGGAGGATGGAAGGATGCTTGTGGGGTGGGTAGGAAATGACTGCCACCATCTCCTGATGTGCTGCAAGTCCAACCTACCAAGAATACAAAATGTACAATGTTTGATTGCATTCAGTCTTAGGTAGTTTTTCCCTTTTGACCTCTCCTCCCCTTTTGAGATAGTCTCTCTCTTAACTTGCTAAAAGCCTTCTTTTAAGAGGTGCTAACAGCAAAGCATTAAGAAGAAGGGAAAAAACCCAATACCATAAAAAGAGAGAGCCAGGAGGACTAAACCAACACACAAAAATCCCCCAGCCCTGTTCCTCTGCTCTCCCAGGAAAAAAAAAAACAAACAACAAGCAACCCAAAAAAACCCAACCAAACAAAAACAAACATCTTCAGTGGTTTAGAGCGAGCAGAGGCTGGTTTTGTTCCACTCTTATGAGAAAAATTAGCACAAGTAGTGGCCCCTTTGCATGAAGCGGTGGCAAGGCCCCTCCTTCCTCCACCAGAGCAGGGCTGTTCTCAGTAACGAAGAGAAACTGCTTTCCAGGAAAGCGAAGGTACAGGGGCTGCCCGGAGCGCGGTGACCCAGCGCGGGTGCCGCGGCTTGCGGGCTGCCCGCCCCGGCACGGAGCGGCGGCGCTGCCGTGCCCGGCCGTGCCCGGTGTCCCGGAGCACGGACAGAGCCGGGGCAGCCGGAGCCAGCCGCGCAGGGGGCACGGCGAGCGGCCGAGGCGCTCCGTGCCAGTCTGCAACACCCTGTGCTGTCACGGCTTGGGGAACCCACGGCCGCCGCAGAGCGCCAGTGCTCTCACTCGTGGCCAGTCCGTGCCCCTGGGTCACTTGAGGGAGGAAGACCCAGCAGACAGCGACTTGTGCGTTTTCAAACAGAGCATCGGGCTGTATAATCTGGAAGGTATTTAGGTCAGATTTAAGCAGCTGCAGTCTTTTATAATTGTACAGCAAACCACTCCCTCACCTCTGAATCTTGCCTACATGCCAAACACCCTGGAGCAGTAGAGGACAATCCGGCACAGGGGAAACGAGGTACAGCCTTCCACACCACTGGACTCAGGTGTGAGCTCTTTGAGGCTCTGCGGCCACATAAATCCATGACCACCCCAGGTGACTTTTCCCAACCTTGCTGCCCAATAGACATGGAGGTGAAATCCTCAGTTAAGGATTTCATTGTGTCCTTGAGGTCTACTGTCTCTCCTTGTTATCCCACCTTTTCAGGAGGTGTTACTGGAGGCCGAAATGGGTGGATCTTGCCCAAATCCCCTTGCTCAGAATCCTTCAGTTGGAACATGTAGCCTCAGTCCTGCCCATGCTTTCCCAGATTTGTCCCCCCGCACTGAGGCATGCGGTGATGCTGAACCCCACTCACAGGACACAGGCACCCAGTTCACTCACTTCAGGCTTTTCTCCAAAGCAGACAAAAACAGCCAGGAGAGGCTGCTTGCAGGGAGCAATCCGAGACAGAGACTCCATAGCAGAAAGGTCCCGAGTCACTGTTGGACCTAGAAACAGGGGCTTCCTCAGCTGGGGAAACCAAGCCTCTAAATGAAGTAAAACAATGTAAAATGCAAGGAGTATAGCTATGGACTATAATTTTGGGAGTGGCTGTAGCAAAAGCATTGCAGGTTGGTACCATCTGACAGCAGTGTCTACTGCAGTAAACTAATTTCCAGACCACTCTGCTTTCCAGATGATCACAGGACAAAGAACTCTGTCACATTAATCATTGTTGTTTTGTTAAACATCCCATCTTCATTAAAAAACTGCCAATGGTTGGAAAGCTGCCAGCACCCTAAGTAAACCCCTCAAGTATTTAACTCCTCTCTCCATTACTGAATGTATAACTTGTCTCTAGGCTGTTTTTTTCTTGTGCCATTGTTAGGCAGTGTGACAACTGGAGGAGCAAAAATGCAATGCTACATAGGTATACCAAGGCATTGATCATGTTGGTCCTAAATGCTTCTCTCTCATAAAACGTCTTCCAACTCCTTAACAGGCCTTAAAGCTCTGCCAGGAAGCCTCTCCAACTTGTTCCCTTGCTCATTGAATCATAGCTGTCAAAACTGGGAGTTCTTTCACACCAGTAATCACCTCCATGGAATTAGCACACACAATATAATCTCCTGCAATATAATCTCATTACACCTGTTCCTCATTCCCTGCTTGTACATCAGGGAATGGAATGAGCCTGTCAGACTGCACTGGGGGCTCACACTCAGCTGCTGCTCTGCTCTGAGTCAGCCCTTCACCAGAGTCACTTCTTCCACAAACACCATGGCCAGATCCAAAGTGTGGCCCGGGTGGAATAACTCACCATTGGACTGTTTCAAAACCTCCCCTTACATGCTTGTATCAACTTTAATATTTTGACACTTGCTGCCTAGTCAATTCTCAGTCCGATTACTACAAAATGTGTTAATTTGGTATCATTCCAGTGTTTTAAAAATCAAAACACAGTGTAAGATTGTGTCCATTTCCTTGCTGGAGAGCTATTACTTCAACAGTTTTTACTTTTGTCAGCCAAATCCATAACCCAAATCTGTAACTTACATCTCCAAAAGTTCTCAAGCAGTTTTATAGATTCTTTTCCATAAACACATGAGACTTAGTGTTAACCAGAACTTTTCCCTTGTTTTTAAATGATCCTAGTACCTGCTATTTCCTTATTCTGTCTGAGGTCAGTCAGGAGCTGGTAGGCCTGTAATTACAAGTGTCAGATTACTTATGGTTTTCACTATTTAATCTCAGCCTATAGGGAATCTGCCAGATTTTCCAAGTGAAAGATGATTAAATCTAGACAAGGGCTGGAGAGAAACTTCTCTTCTTCCCCTGCCACTTAAAACATTAAAATAGGTGCATGCTCTAAAGGTGGGTATGGGTTTTGTAGAGATTTGGAGAGTAGCTCACCTCTCAAGTTAATCTAAACAGGCCCAGGGGATGGGAACCAGCAGAGACTCCTGAATCTGTCCCAAATATAATAGACTTTCTGATTAAGGAGGAAATGGAAAGCTGAGACTGGAAAGAGTTTATTTGTATGATGGGTGCTCATATATAATTTATATGCAATAAATGTTTCTAGCCATTTCATTAGCTGCAAATAAAGTGATACAAATGTGCACCACTTGGACCTGATGCATGGTGTGTGCCTGGGGCTGCTTCCAGCTGAATGGTAGTGGTTCATGTGGGAATGATTTAACACCCCAGCAGCCCCACTACCCAAATTATGCTGCAGGTGAATCCCTGAAGTAGATGCACTTCACTTTTTAAACCACTCATTGCTTGGCTTAAAACAAAGATTTCCATTTAAATTATCATATTGGCCTCAGACTGTGGTGGGTAAAGAGCCAGCATCTCTGTCTCTCCCACCTTCTGCACAGCTGGAGAGCTCTGGAAAAATTGAGTTTAGCTCAGTTGGTTACAGCATTATGCCAATAAACAAGGAACACAACAGATCTGAAACAAGGGGGAGAAACCAATCTAAGCCATCACAGCATTTGTTTTGCACTTAATATGTAAGCAACTTTTTAATCAGAAATTCACATAAATGAAATTCAGCAAGAAATTAGGGAAAACCAAAGAAAAAGTACACCATAGAAGGTACCTGGATGAGTCTGTTGCTGTTGAGCAGAGCCCAGAGATCATGGAATGATATCCTACCCCAACTCTTCCTCCCTGGGCAGCTCATTTAAACTCTTGAGACTTCCTGAGACCATCTCCAAGGCAAGCAGGATTTGTAGCTGGAGTTCAAACTAAAGCCTGTAAGCCAGCATGTTGGAGCTGCTTGCATGATAACGTGCTTGCCTGTGATCACTTTTCTTTTCCTGTCCACTATAGATTGCAGCATATACTCCTAACATGGGGCTTTATATAGAGGTGTGTCCTCTATATATCCTCTGAAAGAAATCAGTTAAGCTAGCAATAGCATGCATTTTTTTATTTGTATAACGACACAAGAGAAATTGGGGTATAGGACTATGACTAATAAATCAACATAAATAGATCAATATGTCAGTACTTCAGTGCTCAAATCCAACCAGCTATGGGGAATTTGTCCCCTGGTAGCAATCAATCTGCTGTACTTAAAGTTTCCTCACCAGATCTGCAGCTAGCACAAACTGATCAATGCTGTTCCAAGTCAGTGGAGCATAACAGCTTTGCATGCCCCAGTGTTCACCCTTGCAGGTACCCTGCTCCTTTGCAAGGACACAGAGGCTAAATTACCCTTTGCTAAGCACATGGGATATCTCACACTAACTCACAGTTCTTTACTCAAAACCAGCCTTTCTTACCACCAATCCACTTAGCCCAGCCAACACCTCCTTTCCAGGTGGAATCCAGTTTGGTCCTCCACAAGCAGCAATTCCACTGCAGTGGCCTGTGGCACTTACTAGAAGTAGATGCAGCAAAATGAATTCTGTGAGCCATCCAAGTTCTGCTGTGCATCCTGCATAGGGCCCTCCCCCTGGGGGGGTTTCCAGGCTGTGCTGGGGGAGTCTTGCAAGATGTCGGGCTGCTTTTATAGAGGGGTGAGTAGCATTACTAGAGAAGGTATGAGTGACCTGGAGGACAGCTCAATAATATGGCTTTGGCTGATAGGGTGACAGTCCTGCCACTGAGGAGAGGGCACAGAGCACATCCCAGTGAACTCTTCTCCACTAGGAACTCCATCTGAAATCACCTGCTCCTGATAATTTCTGTGAGGAATGCTTCCTTTCCCATCAGGTGGTGGCTGATGGAGCCTCCTACCAGAAGTGATTTAGGATGAAGGTCACAGGAGTCCAGTGTCACTAGAGAATGCATTATTCCCTCCTGAGTCCCAGAATAATCTCTGTGACCCAAAGCAATGAGAGCCCAGATCCTACTGGCTGCTGGAATGGGGGAGAGAGCCCAGTGTGGTGGTCCAAGACCTGTGGGTGGTGATGGATATACCGCCAGGGGACGCATTTACAGCGGGATCCCAGGATTCTGCCAAACAAGGCTTGTGCCCAAAACCTGGTATTAGGTAGAGGTCAGGTAGAGCTCCAGCATGTAGCTCTCAGGGGATGTTCCTTGTGGGTACAAGTTCTTGGAGGTGAAGTTCCCCATGCCCCAAGCACAGGTGGTAGCCCAGGCCTGGAGACAATCTGTGCTGTGCTTGCATGGCTGGCTGGACAATGCCACCACCTTCAGTGGGCTCATTTCACTGCTCCCCAGAAGTGAGTCTGGCTCATGAGTGGCAATGGATTTTCCTGGCCATGACCCATTGTCCCACCAACCACTGGAGTGTGTGCCAACAGTCCACATAACTTCTCATGGCACAGATCCTCTTCCTCATCAGTCATGCCATAGACTGCAGAACCACAAGCCTAGCAGCAGGCATTGCCTAACAATTACATTGCCTAACAATTACACTGCCGTCTGGTGGCTTCTTTAGGAGGAATTCCAGGAATTCACAGGAGGGCCCTGCCCTCCATTAGCCACAGCCGCTATTGGATTATTGTTCATTATTATCGAGTGCATTTTACAAATCTGTTCTGCAGCTGTCTCTTGCTTTTCACCTTTTGTAATCAGCCACCCACCTCTGAAAGTTGTAGGAGAGAAGCTGTAGAAGTTACTGTGGCCTCTCTCCTTCTGCAAGGCTCCCCAGCCCTTGTAGTCTGCTTTCCTTGCTCCTTCAGTATGGAGGCTTAAGGAAAAGCAAGGCACTGGACACTTTGCAAACCTGTAAAAATTCATGTTCTGATTTCCTTTCTAAGGCTCACATGGAGAGCAGGATGTGAGCTACACAGTGCTCTTGTTTCTTCTCAGTGATGGATCCCCAAGGTTATGTTTCAACTGCTGTGGTGCAGAGCCCATTTTGCCAGGATGAGTTAGAGCTAGGCACGAGAAATAGGGCTCTAAGCTTCTACACTGGTTTCTTTCAAGCTTTTTAGGCTATTCTGAAAATATATTGTGTAATTTAGGAGACTGATGTGCTGAACTGAGTATAGGGCTTCCAGTTACCAATATAAAAATGATTCCCTAAGAACATACATTAATTCTGCTTCCCTCAACTGTTCCAGCAAGGGTCCCACTGCTCACAGTGAGATTTGACTTTGCTTCCTTTGACCGCAGAGTCCTTGACTGAAGAGGAATGGTTGTGGTCTGCATTAGGCTTAGCAGATTGCCTGCTGGATGGAATGAGAGGCACCAGAAAGTAAGTCACACTTGGGTATTGGCTTCCTTGAAACTTGCTCTGTGCAGACATCACCTTTTTGGGCAATTAATGAGGCAAACCATATAGAAACCTCTCCATCTCAGAGGGGTCTGTTTTTTTCTGTTTTTGCAGAAGAGGAGTGGAGTGGCTGAGGCAGTGCTGTCTGCTGTGCATCTGTGGCAGCTTGGCCCTGTAGTAGAGTCAGTTCACTGCGATAGGTCACAGTATGGGAGGGTGACTCTTGTCCCTGAAGCACCACGATTCCAGCAAGTGTTAGGAGTTCAAAGAGTCTCTCTATCAGACAGTGACAGAAGTTCAGTGTCAATGTCAAGCGCTGGGCCCGTTTGATGTCAATATGAAGCTCCTGGGTCACAGTTAAAACATCTCACACTGTGTCACCACAGTACAGGCAGTTTCCATCGTCAGTAATGTGTCCTGGAGTAGTCAAGGATGCAGCCATCCTTCCTTGATTTCGACTCCTCGGAGATTCCCATCACGCCCAGGAGGTTGTCCGCAGCTCCAGACGCCACAGCCATCGTTAAGTTCCCGTTCCTCTTACCGAGCCCGACGCAGTCGGAGGCGGGGGCCGGGGCGCCCCAGGGAGGCGGGCAGCGGGGCGGTGCAGGCGGCCTGCCCTGCCCGGCCCGGCCCTGCCGCCGCCTCTGCTCAGCCGGGCCGGCCGCACGGAGCGGTAGGAGGGGGCCGGGATGTCGCGGGAGGGCGGCGAGGGGAGAGGGGGCCGGGTCGGCCGTGGCGTTCCGGGGGCTGCTCTCGGCGCCGGCCGGAGGTCGGTCCCCGGGCAGCCCTTCCCCGGGGCCGGGAGCAGGACCGGGAGCCGGCGCTCCAGGGCGCCCCGAGGCGAAGGCCCGGGTGTAGCGGCGCCTCCTGCCCGCCCAGGGAGGCCTCAGCCCGGGGCCGGGGGGATCCCAGGGCCGGGGGGATCCCAGGGCCGGAGCCCCGCTGGGCCCAGGCAGGACTGCCTGGGACGGCCATCAGGCTCTGCCAGGAGCCCGGGCCCTCAGGACAGGGCAGGTCCATGGTCACACTATGGGAAGTCAGCCCACGGTTGTTTGTCAGGATCTGGGCCGGCTAGGGCAGCTGGGATCAGACACAGCCCCGAGATCAGCAGGCTGGGCCACGGTTCCTGCGGCGAGGGCGTTGCTGATGGACACCGGCACTGCTGCAGCACTGCTGCGGCTGGTCCTGGGCCGAGCTTAAACACACTCATGGGGAGCCCCAGGCTTGGCTCATTGGGACCATCAGGGCCCTGACAGCAGCCGACCCCCTCTATCCTCACTCCTTAGAGAGGCATGGGCTCCGGAGGGAATTGCTGTAGAGTGATTTAATTGCTGTGCAGTCTCAGAGGGGTAATTAAGGGAGCAGATACGCAAGACAAGTCACTTGGAAGGGGATATGACATGAAAGACTTGGAGGTAGTCAGGTTGCCTGTGGCTTGTGGGTGAAAGGGAAATGTTTAAACCACCATTGGAAGGTCACCAGAGGCTGGGTTCACTCAGGAGCTGGTGCTTGAGCAAGGGTCAGTAATTGCCAGGTAAATGAGATGGTTTGAGATTGAGCAAGTGCCTGGCAGATTGTGGACCCATATCCCGCGCAAAAGTCCCTGGCCCTGAGGGGTGCACAGGCAGGTGGCAGCAGTGACCTGCTGTGCAGCATGGAGCCAGCTCTCTAGCAAATGTGCCGAGCTGTGTGCTAAAGAGAAGCACCAAGGTAAAAGAGGGCAAGGTGGTAACAATCTAATGCTGGAGGCAGAATCCTTATTCCCCAAACTGTCTTCTTGGCCCAGGACAGGTGCCTGGCTGACTGCAGCTAGCTGGGGGAATTCTGCATGGATCTCCTGTGCCTTCTGGTCAGGTTGCAGCTGCTGCAGAGACACAGAGAAGGCTTTCTCTTCCTGCACAGGGAAAGCTTATTTCTTCCTAGGAGCATAGCTAGTACGTGCTGGGAGGAGGATTCCCCAAACAGGCAGTCAGGAACGGCAGCTTGGGATGTTGAATGGGGAGCTGTAAATCATCAAGCTGCTAATTAAGACCACAGGAGACTGGTGAGTTACTAAAGACCTGTATTACTCTTTTCAGAGCTCTAGACCATTAACAAGACCCCTGGGACCTTCTCAGAGTACTGACTCTTCAAGGACATCACCCTGTTTTGGGCATGTTCTCAGAGTTGAAGTTCCCTGTGCCCTGGGGACATGTGGCAGCCAAGGCCTGGGGACCCTCAGAGGGACACCCTGTGCTGTGTTTGCATGGCTGGTTGGACAATGCCAACACCTTTGACAAGCTCATTCCACTGCTCCCCAGAGGTAGGTGTGGCTCATCAGGATGGATTGTGTTGTGTGGCTGGGCTGCATATCTGATCCTCTTTCCCTTTCAGGTTGTTATTATGTGGCAATGGATTTTTCTGGCCATGGTTTGTCCTCCCACCGACCTGCAGGCTGCCCCTACCATTTCCTAGATTATGTGACCGATGTGCGCCGGGTGGCAGCAGGTGGGTACTGGAAGGAACCCTCGAGGGGGTGCTTGTGGAGGGGGTGCTGTACTGGTCCTGCTCTTTCCAATAAGCAAGCAGCACTTTCAGTTCCCCCTCCTTCTTCCCCTGCTGCTAGTGTTTCTGTGCTAAAAAAGCTGTAGTGGTGAAGTGGTGGATGCAACTAAATGGTTTTTCCAGACTGGCTTTTTTTAAGCAGTCAGTGACCCCTAACCAGTGTTAGGTGTAAATTGGAAACTTCTGGTTCTCCCTGATGGCAGTTTACTACTTGATTTAGTATCATGCAAGGAAATCTGAAAGTCAAAGTGTCTTGTACTCCTAATAACTCCTGATGTAACTGTCCATCTGTACATTTGGCATGTGTGATTTTAGATTTCCCATTCAGTACACAAAAGAGCCTCTAGAAGCTCTCAGAGGATAAATCCCATCTTTCAGTGAGGTATATTTCAGATGGGCAGCACTGATAAAGCTGTATTTTCCTATAAGCCTCCCAGAGTGCCCTAAAAATGGTCTGAAGAGCCTGATGTGCTAAATGGTGCAGAAAGCTTTCACTTGGAATCATACTTCCCTCAATGCAGCAGACCTGGCTCTGTGTCCTCCCATGTCTTGCAGAATGCCCTGCAGCAGGATGCTCTGTAAAGGTTTCTCTCTTCCACCAGATGCTACCCAGTCAGGCTCCTCTGCTTCTTGCCAGTCTCATATCTGGCAGTGAATGGGACTTTCCTGGAGTTTGTTTGACATATAGAGAGAACTTGAGGGCTGTATGACTTAACTACCATGAAAATGAGGTGGTAAATGCTCTTTTTCTTCAAAATCGGCCCACTTAGCTGCTTGGTTTCTGGATTAAGAAGCAAATGTGGTAGTGCAAAAGCCCTCCTGGGAGAAAGGCCCATGTCAGTAGAGAAGCAGCAAGATGTTGCTGCTCTGGTTTCTAATGCAGCACTGTCTGTTTTTCTCTTTTGCCATTTAGCCTTGCAGTGGAGACGGTTCACCCTGATGGGTCACAGTATGGGTAAGTGGCTCTAGTCCTTGTAAACTGTGAGATTAATAGAAAGCAGTAGATAATTAACTTCCAAGACATGTTGCTAGGAGCTGGGTTGGAATATTTATTATATTATGCCAAGTACAAGGTTCCTGCTTGAGTGATTCAAAAATCTCTGCCTGTGTTTGAAATGCCTGTTTTTAAGACCCTGCAGTACAGACAGTGGTAACTCTTGCTGTGAGCATTTCCCCCACCCACAGGACAGAACAGTGATTGGCAAAGAGGGGTGGTCTATGCAGGAGAAGTCACAGCAGGCCTTCCTGCCTGGTCCCCACAAAGCCTGGGAACAGACAGCCCATTTGGTGGGCTGTAAAGCTGCCTGAGGGGAACTGGGCTCCAGGATCCATTCCTTTGAGCTTGGAATATGATTTATTTTGCCACAATTTGGAGTTTGCTTCCCAGGGCTGCTCTGGTCACAGCTAACAGGACCTGCACACCCAGACATTTTAAACAGTAACTCCTCCTTGGACTTTGCTGTCTGAGGGAGGTGGAAATGGCACAAGATGGGGAACACAGCAGGTCAACAGCCCTGGTCTCTGCCTGCATGTTGTGGGCTGGGAGAGCTGTACTGGGATTTTGTCCCATGGTACAATGCACATTTTTATTTCTGAGGTGGCTCCTGCTGTGAGGAAGGTGAATTTCTGTTACCTGGGGCTGTTCTGTGCATTACTGAGCACCCTTTTCTTCTTTGCAGGTGGGGCTGTGGCAGGAATGGTGAGTAAAGCATCATTTCTTCACGGGGTTGATTTCTGCAGCTGCAACAACAAACAGGACAGAAATGAAGGGGCAGAGCTGGATCTCGGGAGGAGAGGCCCTTCCCTGACCCCTCTCCCATGCAGCAGGATAGACATCACTCAGTGCTCAGCTTTTCATTTTCTTATTGTTTCATCTCTCCTCAGTTCTGTTTCCTTTATCCTGAGATGGTGGACAAGCTGATCCTGCTGGAAAGTCTTGGCTTTCTTCTAGCTCCAGAGGTTAGAGCTCATGTGTCCTTCCCTTCACTTTTTTAAAATACAAAAATATATTTTTTTTTCTTTTCCTCACTTGTTCAGAGAAAGCACTGATGTGACCACCTCCTGGCAGGTCACACAAGTCCTAGGGCTCTCCCTTTTGGCTGGCACTGATCTGCTCCTTGTTGCACAGACTGAAGACTGTCCTTAGGGTGGCCCTTGGGGAACACCTGGTAGAGGTCCACATCCTGCAGTCCCTTAGCACAGAAATTTTCTTGTCTGTGCCAAGCCCTTGAACAAAGGAAACTGGAACCTCTGTCCAGGCAACTGCCAGCTGAGGTTATTTTTGCCAACAGCATGCTGGGTGACCTGGGTACAAGACTGGTAGATTTTTTTCTGTTCCTGGCAGTTCATAAAGCTACATTCCCAACTTGCCATCATTGCTACCAGATGCTGGAGCTTTCGCTGGCAGTAGTGGTTCAGAGAGACAAAACTAGTTCAGAGACAAAAAATACCAAACTTTGGAGAGTTGTCCTCAACTCAGAAGTGGGATAGGAAGGGTTAGAAAAGATGGCAAGGATAAAAGGTTAATAAGTTAATTACAGCAGCATTGCTGTATTTATTTAAAACAGCCTTTCTCCCAGAAATTATGGGAGTTTTTTTTAATAAGATACCCATAACTGATGCCAGTTCTGAGGGATGTTGAAGAGTGAAATTCTCTCTTCCCCTCTCCAATAAAGGGTAAAATCACTCAGAAGAAAGGGGTTACTCCTCTTCCCTACCTCTCTGTGTTTCAGGACACTGAGGCATGGCTGAAATCAAAGAGGAGGGTGATCGACAGACTGCTGAGTCTGGAGGCAAAGCAGCAAACTCCCAAAGCACGGAGCCCTGAAGCAGCATTGCAGAGGTGGGTTCCCATCCATCCTCTTCATTTACTGCCTGCCCTCACCTTGACAGAGTTACAGCTGCACATATAAGAAAGGAAAACCTTCCCTGCATTTCACCTTTCAAGTCCTTTTCTGGAATCCCAGCATGACCTTTTGCTTCTGCTGCCAGAAGCTGCTGCTTCTTCCTGCTCCTTTCTGAAGCAGCCTGAGAGCTCACTGTCACCTTGTCATGGCATTTTTGCTTCACTTCCTCCCTTTTTCCAGCATCACAATCTCTCTGCCATGTCTCCCTCAGGCTTTTAGAAGCAAACAGCCATCTGACAGCAGAGGGTGGGGCAATCCTGCTGCAGCGAGGAGCAACTGAGACACCCGCTGGTAAGGGGCTGTGTGGTGCTGGGCCACTGCTGGGTGTGGGAAGGGACCGGTGCCAACAGCCATTGTCTTCTGCAGGGTACAGGGTGCCCTAGCTACAGATTTACACAGCCTGGATGGGATCAATTAAGTCTGGAGGCAGAGTTCTCCATTCCCAGCAGCTGGGTTTGGTGCTCAAATACTAAAACAGCTAAAGAAAATAAATTTTAAAAAAAGGAGAAATTTGAATTAATCCTGTTCTTCCTATCTCAAAAAGTCTTGTGCAGACCCCAAAAGTGAGTTAAAACCGAACAACTCCTGCTCCTAAGAAAACCTTCTGTTTTTTTCTTTCCAGGGCTGGTGTATAACAGAGACATGAGAGCCCGTACGGTGAGCACTGCTCTTCTGCCATGCCCCCTGCTACTTGGGAGCCCTGAGCTGACAGAACACTCAGAGGATGCCTGCTCACTGAGCTAGGCCCTGCCTCCACCCAGCTGCTTCCCGAATTCCCACATGTCCTTTAAATGCTGCTTTTAAAAGAGCCTGCACTTGATCACTGATTCAGCTTACAGAGTCACTGGAAAATGTTACTGTTTGTTTTTTTAGAAGTTCCTCTGCCCCAAGGCCTCCTGGCCACATTTTCCTACTGTTATAACTCTTCAGGCAGCAGATGGATGGATGCTTTCTGTCAGCATGTCAGGTGACCTGAATAAGAAGGGGAGTGGAACAAAGTCCTTAGGTTTGCTATTTTGATAGTTTTGTGCCACTTTTAGGCAATTAGGGCCTCCTCTATCTGTGCTACTGCCAGGATATGGAAGCCAGGGTAATGTACTCTCTCTCCTTTTTAGTAAAATGATTTTTAAAGCTTTTCTCTATGAGAACATTCCCATATGTGCTGCAGCCCAGCAGGCCATGTTGTTGACAGCCCTGAAACACAGCTGGACAGAAGGAGCCTTTGCAGAGCCATCTACTCCTGTGTGCAGCCTGGATACTTGTCATGTCCCAGCATGGAAGCTTCAGGGCCACAGTTACTTCTACCTTCAGAGCTACTTGTGCAGGAGAGCTTGGGGACACCCTCTGTCCCCAGCTGCTGTCCCTGAGCTTTGACACTTTCCCTCTCTTTGCACCTGCAGCAGAGTCGAGAGTTCTTCACGGTGGAGCAGTGTGTGAAGCTCCTGCAGAAGATCCAGGACCGTGTTCTCATCATTATGTGAGTGAGGCACACACCATACCAACCCTTGCTGTCTCCCTCAGTGGAAGGAATGAAGGCTAGGAAGGAGTCCTCCACTACCCCTTCCTCTGCACTAGTCACCCAGGCTTTTGGCCAGCTGGTGTAACAGTACAGCTTCACATGTGAGAAGTATTTCCCAGTTCCCCACCACTGCCCTGGGTGGGGTAGGCTCCTGGAGAAGGCAGACAGCAACTGGAACATCCTCCCAGCCTGGCACTCTGCTTTCAGGCTGGGACTCCCTGTGGCAAGGCTGAGGAAATGTTAGTCCTGCCCCATCTTCCCCATGCTCTTGGCTTCACAATCCCACCTCACAACTTTCCATTCCTTGGCACTGCAGCAAGGGGCCAGCCTGGCAAATAGGTGACCCTCCACAGCACCACACCTACTTGCTGTCCTCCTGACCTGACTCTACCCCAGTCAGGAACCCAGCCTGCCCCCCTCTCCAGGCCCCTTGCCTGAGCAAACAGGTGGAACTCTAGAGCAGTCTCCATCTCTTCCAGCTACTCCTGAAGCCCCTGGTCTGACTGAGCTCCTGCAAGCTCTCTCCTGTGGCACCTGGGGCAAGCAGCTCTGGGGACAGGGCCAGTGGCTTGGCAAGTTGTTAAGCTGTCTGGGTGCACAGCTTGTTCTGCAAGTCGTCCTCTGCCTTTTCCCATCTCCTTCAAGGGCAAGGTGTGCAGGGCTCTGGCTACCTTGGCTGGTGGGGTGCTGTTAGAAGATTGTCTAGAAAACAAGAAGTGCTAGCAGTTGAGAAAAGAGGTGCAGTTTTGACTTCCCTGATCTGTTTTAATATCCTAACTGCTTCAGGTTATTCCTGCTTGTCCAGAAATGTAATATTGTGCTGAGGTCAAGTCCTCTGTGCCATAGAAATGCCACTGAGCCTGAGATGTCTGCTTGTCCCATGACCAGCAGAGTAGGAGACAGCATGATCTTAGCTCTGCAGGAGATGTAATGCTGACTTCTCCAGGGCAACTGCCATGGTACCTCCCTCTCTGAGCAGGGCATAACTTGGTTAAATAAGCAGCAAAGAGAGGCAGCATGGACTGAGGGGAGATGTGGAAACTCGAAGGAAGGAAGAAGTTAAGAGCAGAAGGCAGAGCCTGGGAATGATGTTTGTTTTCAGACCAGTTACAGAGCCAGCCCTGGGAGGACAATATTTAGCCAGTCCCCACTCTGATACCACTAGGCAGTCACCCAATGTTTTACACCTTCTAGTTTGATATAAAATGGCTGCTTAGCCAAGCTGTGTGGTGCACTCTGACTACCATGTATGGGCCTGTCACCTGCTGCTTCCGAGCAGCCTGGGAAGAACAGCTGAGTTTGTCACCCTACTGTCTTGGGAACACTGATTCTGCCCAGGACAGCCACAAAGACAAATGGAGGCACACTGGGTGCTGAACTGAGCCTCACTGTTGTTTTCAGATCACAAGATGGACTCTTGGTACCACACAACCTACCGAGCAGAAATCACTTTGTGAAAGCCCTGCAGGAGGCATTCGAGTCTAACCTCAAAGAGGTGAGAGCAAATGTCACCTCCTTGCACCTCGACTGGCCACCAACCTGGGAGCAGCAGCTGGGAAGCAGCTGACCTTGGTGGGCCCCCTCCAGGAGGTGATTTGTCCTGAACAGCACAGCCCTCACATGGGGAAGGGGGTGGGGGACTGTGTGCAGTCAGGGGAGGAAGTCACTTTGTTACTGCTGCCTAAGTCCCAGGTTAGTACTGCCCTCTGGACCCAGCTCTTCCCTGGTCCTCCCATCTCTGTCCTGCCTCACTTGCCCTGTCCCTTCCTACGACTGTCACACAGCAGTGTGGGCTTCAGGGAACACTTTCCTGGTCCACATCTTAACATCTTCTCGTGTTCTTTCCCTCCAGCACATCCAGCTAGCAGAAGTGCCTGGGAGTCATTTTGTGCACCTGAATGAGCCCGAGGTGGTATCTGGGATCATCAGCAACTTCCTGACAGCACAGAACACCAGGGCCAGACTCTAGGAAGCCCTCACAGCTGCAGCTGTCCAGGAGAACTGGGAGCTAACAAGCAAGCCCCAGAACTGTCACCATTCCTACCTCAATCCAGCATTAGATTGTGATAATCTTTCCTATGCTTAGCTCACTGCAGGGTGGAAGCAGGTCTGCCAGGGGTACTCTGAAGGAGAGCTGAGCAAAGTATCTCATTTGCCAAAGGGAGAAGGAATCCTTGCTCTACTTCCAGCTCTGTGAGTACAGGGATAGAGGCCCAGAGTGGCCTTCCCCATGGCTTACTCCAAACTTGCACCCTGAAACAGAGCAGAACACAAGGCAGAGGCATCACCTGTGATAGCAGCAGCTCCCCAGCTTAGGCACTGCAATAGAAGTGGCTCATCTTCTTTTACCTGAGGATGGTGCAGACAGGCTGCTCCCAGGATTTAACCTGCTGAAAAACAAGGAAAGTGTTCTGCTTCTCTGCTTACTTCCATAGATGCCTGAGCTTAGAGGGCCTCAGTGTCTCTGTTCCATTGTGAGAACTACTGTTTAAGAATCAGCCTAAATGAGAGCTCACCTGTGCAGAGAAGGCCATTTTAATGAATGCTAGAGAATCCTTAATCCTCTAGCTGAAGCAGCTGGGAGAACTACAAATTACGGAAAAGTTGGCAGAGACAATTTCTGTCCTAAATAAAGATTAATATTCCGATCTTAAGTCCATCTTCTTGACTCTAGAGGAGAACAAACCTCCTTTTCTCTTTCAGGCTGCTCACCCAGGCAGCTGAAATGCATCTTGGGAGGCAGCATTTTTACACACTGTCTGCCTTAGGTAGGCCTTATTAAGGATCTGCCTCCCAGTTAAACTGATGCAAAATCCCACTGAAGCAGGCAGGCCTGTCATCTCTGCAAGCAAGGCAAACTTTGCATTTGTATTTGCAGTCGGTTTTTTAGGAGAGGGTAAACACATTTTATCTCAGCTCTCTGGAATTTACCACCCTTTCCACCTTACATTCATGGTCACATCTCTAGTGAGGCTGCAGATAGTAAAATAAATGTGTAAAAGCCTGGGACTGGGTGGGTTACTTTCATCACAGACCTCTCACTATTCCAGAGCTGCACAAATGCTATAGGAGCAGCACAAAACCACTGCCCCACACCTAAACATGCCTGGTGCCATCCTTACCTGCCTTCTGTGGGCTGGGGACAGGTTAAGTGGAAACAGGCCGTGGAGAATCTCGTTTTTCCTTCCAAGCCTGCTGCTCAAAGTGGCATTTGTTCTTGCAACAGTGCTGGGTATTAGGAAATTCCCGTGGCCTAGACATGGCTGCAGAGCTCCATGCACAGCTGGATGACTGGGCACTGCCACACTTGGCCAGGGAGGGAATCACCGAGAGAAGGGGTAGGGCTCTCTACCAAACCACTGATCTTTCCTTGTGACAAGTCAGTTAGGCTTTTCCTAAAGTCACTTCCCTCCTCATTCCTTCAATAAAAAGTGCAAAGAAACACCAGGTTACAAGCCAGGATTTTTACCACCACCCCAGCACACAGGAAGCTGTTTCCCACAGGAGACCAGAGGGGAGAGAGAAGCATTCCCATGTTCTGAAAACAGTAGCAACAGTTTATTTACAGTTCTTCAGCCATTCCCTGCCCCTGCAGAGGCTGTGCTAGATCAATCCCAGTTTTCACCAAGTTTTAGGAGGTGTAGTTTTGGGTGGCAGGGAGATGCAGGTTGTCACAGGATGTGCCTCAGCCCCTTGACCTGAGCACCCTGAGAAGTGGTGCCATGGGGCTGAATGACAGAAGAGCAGGTGGATACTGGTGCAAGTAAAGGGAACTCTCCTCCAGCAGCAGTTGCTGGGACCTCCCGTTTCAGATCCAAAGGTAGAGGCAACCCAAAGCTGCCTTAATTCCTCAAAATCCTTTGACAAATGGAGTCAGTAGGCATCTCTCCTACTCTCTCCAGCACAGGCACCTGAAGAACAGCTCAGCACAACCTAGTACGGCCGAAACTTGCGCTGGGCTCGCATCAGTGCAATCCTCTGCTTGTCCTCCTCAAATTTCTTCCTCAACTGGGCAATGTCTAAAACATAGAAAGAGAAAGAACAGGTCACACGAGAGCAGCAGATCTCTCTTTCCTGTGCTTCACTTCCACACACTGGAGGGGCGGCTCAGTCCCAGCCACTTCCCAGAGCAGATCCTTTTACACCTCAGCTGAGTGCCAAGCTGGGGCTCAGCTGTTCATCTCTGGTGGTGCTGCAGCTCCCTCTTGGGGAGGAATTGGCTAGTTTCCCCCTTCAATTGCTGCCTTTGTGCAGACTGAATAAGCACCTCTTGGAAAACCACACCCTCGCACAAAATATTCCAGCAGCCCTTGCTAGGACAGGTGGTGGCAAGGGGCCATTCAGATCCAGCCAGCCAGTTGCTCAGTGGCAGCTGGATGTCACCTGCCCTGAAGGCAGAAGGATGCTCTTCAGGCCAGGGTGTGAGACAAGGCCCAGGCAGGGGCAGGAGGAGACTTGCACACTCACGCTCTCTCTTGGTCTCGCGATGCTGCCAGGCGTAGAAGTTGAGCAGTTCTTTGCGGGCCCTCTTCTGCTTCTCCCTCTCCAGCACGCGCAGGTTGGCAGCCTCTGTCCGGGGCAGGCCGGGCTTCCGGCCCTTCCGCGTCACCTTCACCCAGCCCTCCTCATCCGGGACACCCTCCTCCAGGGCTGCTTTGGCTTCTTCCTGCAACGACAGGAGGGTGAGGCAGCCCAGTGCAGGTGCACAGCCTAATGCACAACTCCCCACAGCCCTCCCTTAAAAACACAGGCAAAAGTACAGCTCCTGCTTCCACACAAGATTTAAAGGAAGGCATGGAATCAGGGCTGCAGGCATTCAGCTCTCAGCTCATCAGCCACAAACCAATTTATTTGTGGGTATTTGTGGGTATCTGTTGTAAACTCTAGGGGAAGGGTCAGGTGTTGCAGACCAAGTCTGGGTCTGACTGCCCACCAGCAGTTAAAAAACCTCTGCCAAACAGAGAAATCCTCAGCCCTTTCCACTATGGCTGGAGCACTAAGAAATCTCTCTTCTTTCCCTCTGCCCCAAGAAATCTGCTTAGCTGGGTTCCCTCCCTAGCCTGGCCTCACCTCTGCCACCTTTTTATCATAGTCTTGCATGTAGGCATCCACCTCAGCCTTCAGCTCCTTCGGATCCACGATGGCGGCCTCATAGCTGGCGATCCACTCTGAGACGGAGAGGGCACAAGACAGCAGCAGTTGCTGTTAGAAGCAGGTAGTGCGGTGCTTTTGGGCAGCTCTAGAGGGAACTCTAGCATGGGGGAAGGACATACTGTTCCCATTTGTGTTCAGCTTCCCCCTGCCACAGCTCAAACAGACTTGGCTGTGAGCACAATCAATACGCCACGGGAAGAGTTTGCAACTTGCCCAGGCAGAAGTGGGCCAGCCTTAACCCTAAGGGGCACAAAATTCAGGGCTGTGCTGCTATCAACCGACACGTGAAGTGCTGCCAACTTGACAGACATCTGGGGCCTGTTGTAGGAGGCTGGTTGCCATTTTGAGGACAAGATGCAGACAGTATCTCTGAATCTATGCAATAGGGACATGAAAAAATGTCGGGAAAAAGGACCCTTCCAAGTGTCCCCACTCTCCCACAGGGTCACTGGACCAGACTTCAGAAAGATTACTACCCAGTGAATAATGAAAGAACACAAAACACTGAACATCCCCCAGCTTAGAACAAAATGGGACATGCAGGATAGAATTCAGCAAGCAATGAGTATAGTTCTTGCCCAGCATTAGCCCACAGAAAGATAGCCAGAGCTGACATACTGCTAATGCCGGTTTTCACAGGGTGGCTCTCTGTTGATATTAGCAAGGGACCTTCCTGTGATAGAGCCTTGGCTGCCTGGACAGCTGCTGGTTTCCTGAACACCACATATGCTACTTGAAATCCCTAAAAGAAAAAAAAGCACCCAGGTGAGTCAGATTATATAAGAGAAATTGGGAATGGAGCAAGGAACTGCAGTACAAATAACTTAAAATAAAAATCAAACCACAAGGGGCAGTAGGATAGCAAAAAAATGACAGTGTAAACTTAAGTAAGTAATCATGCACCCAATGCCCCCCCATATGATTTCCTGTGCCTCGTGTTCTGAAGAGAACCATTCAGTACTTGCCATCTTTTCCCACTGAACCATCAGTATTCCTCTACCCCGCCCAAGCTTTACCTTTAGAGTTTTGTGGTCAAAGAATTTCGATGCCAGTTTATCTTTTTTCTCTCCTGGCCCTGGCTTGTCACAGATGTCCACAGACTGCACATGCCCGCAGCGGGAGAACAGCCTAGACAAAGAGTCCTTAAAAGGGAGAGTAAGAGAAAACACGCGGTCCAGTAAAGCAGGAGCGTGCAGGAGGCTCCTCGAACAGCGGGCACAGCTCTCCGGGCAGCTCTCCGGCCCCAGCCCGGCCCTCCGCCCGCAGCAGCCCCGAGGCACAGGCCGGCTCCCGGGCCCCCAAGCCCTGCCCTCGGCCCCCAGCCGCCCCCACTCACCGGGCCGCAGTACGGGGGCACGTTGAGAACGAAGAGGGTGCGGCGAGGCGGGTGCGCGGTGTCGGCCCCTTCCCGCACCTGGTGCTCCTTCACCAACAGGCAGTGGTGCGAGCGCTGCCGCTCCGCGAACTTCACCGCCAGAGCTGCGAGAGACGCACCACTCAGAGACGCCCCGGCCTCATTCCCGCGCTGACCCTCACCCGCGTATCCCCCCGGCCCCGCTCCCGGTGCCCCGCGCTGCCCCTCACTCGAGTACCCCGCCGGCCCCGCTCTGCCCCTCATCCGCGTATCCCGCCGGCCCGCTCCCGGTGCCCCGCTCTGCCCCTCACCCGTGTATCCCGCCGGCCCGCTCCCGATGCCCCGCTCTGCCCCTCATCCGCGTATCCCGCCGGCCCGCTCCCGGTGCCCCGCGCTGCCCGTCACTCGAGTACCCCGCCGGCCCCGCTCCCGGTGCCCCGCGCTGCCCCTCACCCGTGTATCCCGCCGGCGCCGCTCCCGCCGCACGCCCCGTGGCGGCCGCCATCTTGTCTGCGCGCGGCGGCGCGGGGGCCGCCGGGAGCTGTAGTTCCCGGGCGCGGCGCGGCCCTGCTAATGGCGGCGGCTGGAGTCGCCGCAGCCGTGGGGCTACGTTTTTGTAAAAAGAGTGTAAAACTCACGCACTGTCTGTAATCTGAGAGAGGCAAGTAAATCTTAAAGAGATGTAGAAACATTCAAAGGGAATTGTTTTTAAAGACTCTTGTTAATTAAAAAAAAAACTCAAAAAACCTTTGCAGACGAACTTGTAATGGAAGACAGAACCATTTTAAAAATACTGAAGCAAGGCTAATGTAGGAGGTGACAAAATATGACACGACATGGAGAACTGATCCAACCAAATATCAAGTTAATGATCATTATTGGAAGGTACATGCAAAAGCAATGAAAATATACCAAACTTGCACATTGTGGCATCACTTCAGAAGTCCTCACATTTTTTAAATAAAAGAAACTCAAAATAAACAAAAGAAACACCATTACAAATTACCTACCACCTGTCCTGGCCAACCATTTAATTTAATGTCTAAATTAACGCACATTAATTCAGAGTGCAGGCAATTATTATTTCAAATACAAGTTCATAATTTCTACCAGCCCAGAAGGGAAAAAACCCCCAAAACAACATAAAAATATAACCATGTTGCATGATGATAAATGTAGACAGAAGGTGGTAGGTTCAAAATCATGATTAGCAAGACAATTGCAGGATGTCCAGGAGAAACTGGAGAGCCAAGGTGAATTACCTGAAAAGGACTAGGAATAACCAGATAAGAACTGGGAATAAACAGTTACTCTTGTTTCAGTGCCCAGCAGAAGCAGCCATGCAATGGTGCACTAAAGAGCTGACCAAGACCAGAACACCAATGTACACCAAGACATTGTGTTTGGACACCCACTTAATTCACTGATTTGTAAAAAATAAGAATATGGTGCCATAGATCACAGAACTCTGGAACAGAGCAGACAGTACTTCTTTCAAGGAAGTATGTAAAGGCCATCATAAACCCTCAGATAACCTAAACACAAGGCAGAGTTTAACAGTAAGTTAAAATGCATCTTCCTACTTGGCTTTTCAGACACGCACCTATTAATCTAAAAAATCCTTCAGTCTCCCCATTCTTTCAGAAGAGGCAAGAGATGCACTCCCAATACATGTTTCCCATTTACACAGCTGTCTAGCTGGTAATGAAAGCATCCCACCTCACCTAGAATGGGTACCTTGATCTCAGAGCTGTTTTTGCTATAAAATTACTTTTTAAATTACTAGGCTGTCAGTAACAAAGGCTACTTTTTTTTTCTGTAAAAAGAGAATTGGAATTACATGGACACAAGTGGCTTCAATTCACTAGCAGGAGTCAGCTGCTAATTTGTATGATCCAGACTAAAAGGTGGATGAGTAACAGCTCTCTTACCCATAAGCTCCTCTTGCTGTTCATCACGTTATCAGTTTTGAAATTTCCACGTTCACTTAGAAAGAGCAATTGACTCAATACTGGAACACCACCACTTAGCTTTAGTTGCTTCACAGCATCTAAAAAGGCTTAGAATCCACTCTCTGTATAACAAACGTTTATTCAGAAACAGGTAATACATTATCTTCTCCAATCCCTAATGTTTCCTTCCCCTCCCTCCCCCTTTTTTTTTATTTTTTTATTAAAACACATGTATTTGGTGGGCAATCTAAAAAAGGAGAACAATAGCTGTCTTAGGTCCCCTCCCCTACAAACATCTGCTGTTCACATGAAGCACCCCACCAATCATGGTGTTGCTGGCCTTCAAACCAAGGAGAGTACTCCAGAAAAACAAGTCCTGCCAAGTCCTTATTATTTCCATGGCTAAAAGGGACACAGTGAGATTAAGGAATGGTCTGCACAAGCTAGATAGAAGAAATAGTTCATACAGAACAAGAAAGCAAAAGAAACATGGGGTTGTCCAAGAAACAGAATCTGGACTTACAGGAGCTAATCAGCAGAGCCGAACAGAATGGATTAGGTTAGTCTCTCAGCTAGTAGGATCAAGTTCAAACCCCAACCCAGTTCTGGAAATTGCTCTCAGCTTTCCTCTCTTCCAATACAGTCTGAACAAACACAAACGAGTGGAGCTACTGGGACGTTCAACACCCAAGGCGCCAATGCAGTACAAACAATGGGAAGAACTGGAAGTGCCACCTAGTGGCCTGTCACACACACTCGCGGGCCCACGCCACGCCACGTCCTTGCTGCCCTGCACGGGACTCGCCACTGCTCTCCGGTGTTCCTGACACAGCGCTGACTGCCCGCTGCTCCTAAACCTCTCCCTGAGGCCACACACTGCAGCCATCGTCCTCCAAATCCAGGCATGCCGGCAGCATAACCACACAGCAGCCAAACAAGGCCCAAATAGCATCTCTCAAAGTTCTCAGACACGCGACTTTGTGTGTGTTAGGATCTGAAAAGGGTCTCAGGTCCTTCCTTTCTATAGGAGACTGGCTGAGTTAGAAGGCAAGGAAGAAACTCATGTCTGTGCATCAGCAGGAGGAGGCAATATAATCTGATGGGAGTCAAACAACTGGGTTTCTTCTAGCTCTGAACACAACTGGTTCTTAATTTTTCAGTCCAGAAAGAGGAGAGCAACTGAGCCTGACCCTCCAGAGCAAATATATTCCTCGAACAAATGCCAGAACAACCCTCCAGCACTACCAGGGTTGAAACAGCCCTGCCCATAGCACAATGGCCGGTGCACCCACACACACGTCCCTCCTGCCTGATGTCTCTGCTGGCACACTGAGGGCAGCTCAGCTTCTCCTGCTCCTTCTCAACGTCCCAGCTGCTGAGCAGGAAAGCGCCCAACAGTCAGGAGGAATGGCTATGCCACCAAATGCACACAAGTCCTTTCTGGAGGGAGCCCAACCTGCCTTTGTACCCAGCGCAGCAACTTCAGAAACAACGTGGTGCTCTTGCCTGTGGACAATCAAGGGGATGCACCCTTTAGTTAAAGGTCAGTCAGAAGAAAACAGAAGGAGATCACCTTCCTTCCCTCAAAGTCTATGTGCACTTTTAATGGCCACTGGGGGCTTTGGAGTAAAGGATGGAGTTACATGGTATATGCTTGGTAATACATTACTGGCAGAAGGGGAAGGTTATTCTCTTGGGAAAAAAATCATGGAAGAAAACTCCAACTATGAAAACAGAAAGTACACACACAAGAGGAAACACTATTGTACAGTAAGGTAGCGATCATAGAAAACAAAAAAATTCAGGACAGGCAAATGCAAACAACATCTGCACTCCTGCACTTTCCTCATCCCCCAGCTTATATGAGTTTTCCAGTCCACTGCTTGCTCCCCCCCTCTCAGAGTTTAATTTTGAATTCTGTGGGCTGCACAGAGGCAGAGACCCCTGAGGATTTGAAGAGTGCCTTCAAGATAGTTTCAGGGTCCACTTCAGCTGGGGGATTTGAGGAGGCGCTTGCACTTGACCGGCGTGGTTCCCCTTCCTTCTTCACTGAAGGGGTATCACTCAGTCGGCTGGAGGATTAAAAAAAAAGAATTTAAAAGGCAGTATTTAACCACTCTTTATGAGAAATAAATTAACACTGTGTCTGCATTTACTGTTATCAGTGTTTCCCCCTTACCAATATCAGAGATAAAGGTTTTAAATATGCTTTTCTCACAAGAAAATATCCTCATCTCAGATTATTTTTGAGCCTCAAGGCTGAGAACACTATGTAGTCAAGCTACATTGCACTCCACTCAACATACTGTGCCACAGAAGGAGAGAGAAAGAAAATCCAAGGGACAGCAATTCTCAAAATAGAACCTGCAAAAGCATTTGGACCTTTTCCCCACTGAAGGACACTTACAGCAATATAGGCTGGTCTGAGGTGATGACATTCCCATTCATATGAAGATTGCATTTCATTGGTTGACCTATATAAAAACAAAACACAAAATTAATTCTATCAGAAGTGGGGTAAGGCAAGATCCTTGAAACATCACACAACAGTGCAAGCAACAGAGTTCAACATGCTGGGGAAACATGAGAAACAAACAGCTGATAATCTTTTGTTGCAGAATCAGAGCAACAGAAGAGAGAGCCACTGTAACACTCAGTACCATATGAAGGATCATACTAATTAACGAGCTACACAGTAGTATGAAGCCCTTAGCAGGGACACAAGTGGATCTCCCATTCTTAGCTGTCTGCTCCTCATCTGACATCTGTAACATGTCATTCATCTAAAGAAAGAAAAAGCACCTATTTCCAGCTAAAAATTAACAGTTCAACAATAATTTCAGTTTAACATGGTTAAAATATAAAACTGCATTATTCACAGTTTATGGAGAATCTGATACTATTTTGCAAGTCCAATTCAACATGTTTCTGAGTATACCCTGAAACTATTGCAAATACCAGTTTTACTTGTACTTTGCAAGCAGCTCTGTAAGCAGGTAAAGCCTTCCTAAGGACTTTCTGTCTAAGAGGTTTTACAGTGACTTCTGTGAGCCAGAGAGATGTTTGATAAGAGGATCCATGTTCATCCCTGAAAGAATTTTCTACCAGGGTCATTGACATAGAAACCAAGAAAGAAAGATGGATAAATAAGAGAAACCTGCAACTGCCTATTCCAATAAGCACTTTGTCTCTTGTGACCAATGAGTAAAGTGTAAACTTATGAGTTTTTTAAGAATGCGTAAAAAGCACAGATGCTATAATAAAAAACAGTTTGAAGCCTTCTGAAAATGGAGTGTTGCTTTGAATTTGAATTGTCTCTGTCTCAACTGCAACAACCTTCCAGCTCTTAGTACCAAATTAGAAACACAAGAATTACATCTGAAAGTTAGAGCAGGAGACTCATCAGGACCCTGCCTCCAGCTCTCAACCTTCTTTTTCTAGGAAAATGTGGGTGGGGTTTTAAATTTCATTTAAATAAACTGTGCATATATTCAGCTAGTTACACAGCAGTAATTGTCTTATCTAGCTCTTGAACTGATTTTCTGGCATTTCTCTCTTGCTAGCATATTCACATCTAAGATACTTTTAAACCTTCCACTCAGGTGGAAAAGCCATGCTTGATTTATTTATCCTACATGCAACTCTGGCATCAAACTTACCATCTAAACACCTGTTGTTGTATTTCTTATATGCTGTGATAGCATCTTCTTTCTTCACAAATACTACCTCAGCCACACCAGGGTGCACCAGCCGGGCTCGCTTCAGGGCGCCACAGACACAGAATAACTCCTGAGGGCAGAGAGTCAGTCACAACCACGGTCACATCAAAGGCACTGCATGAGAAGGGTTTACTTGCTTCATCACACCACCCATCCTGCTTATTAAATACCTGACAGGATCTGGACACTTGTCTTACTGTGTTTGTTATGGTATAAGTACTTGGCACTAGGAATAGAGAGCACACAAGCAGGGAAGTTCAAGGCCAGTACCTGGTAATGTTTTTCATGCACAAAGACCAGATTCATTCTCAGCCTGGTGAGAATGGAAGCCCCCAGATAATTTGGACAGGGACATCAGTTTGGGTAGAAGAATCATTTGGTGTGAACTCTTCTTCTAAGTGATGTCAGGTACCTCAAAATACTCTGTGGGATTTTGTCCCATGTTCTTAAGCACACACTTTTTAAAAAAAGTGTAAACAAACTTTTTGTAAACAAAAAGTGTCCCCAAACAATCAGGAACCCTCAAAGTTTTTGCACGGACAGCAAACCCACATCACACCCCTCTTCACTGCATTCACCAAAGATCAAGTGATTTATCAAGAGAGGCAGGACACAGAAAGGAAGTGTCACTCATGCACAGTCTGGCAGCAAGCAACACTCACAACAATATCTTCTTCTGTGACTCGAGGATGCAGATTATTTACGGTCATCTTTGTGCCTTCCAAAGGACTGAACGCCAGCTGCCAACACAAACAAATGCATCACAGAAATATGGCACAAAATACAGCACAGCAGAGAAAGCAATAAAAAGTCTCTAAGGATATGTCTGGGAATGCCTGTACACACACACAAAGGAGAAAGCTAAAGCTAGTAATGGGAAATATCAATGTTTACTAAAGCCCAGCTCATCTGACAGCAAAAAGGAACTTCTTTTCCATGCTAGTTTTTCTCTGAAGTAATTTTTCACTCTTATTCTCAAGAATAACATTAACTTAATCCACAGTATACACAGTACTCTGGTCATGCCCACTTTTAATAGCCTGTCTCTGTTGTACTCTACACCAGCCAGCAAACCCCAATATACAGCTCCAGCCTCTCATGAGCATGCTGAACTCAGCACACCTAGGAACACCTGGTGGGTTACTTGTACCCAACATCAGGCAGTTTGGCAAAGCAATTCCAGGCAGGCTGTCTACAAACTGCCTGGGAGGTCTCATGTCTAGATGAAAACGTGTACATTTGCAATAACTCTTTTTTCTCCTTGCTAGCTGGAGTGGACATGTAACATACAATGTATCAAACAGTGTTAAAACACTACTCCTAAGGACATGAAAGCCACCAAGGAGTGCCCAAACAACAACTGCCACCGCCCTATAATATGGATTCTTCCAGGATCATGTGCAGGGAAAGGATGTTTACAGAGGTTTCAAATTCTTGGGACACGAACTGCAGTTATCAGAACAACCTCGATGACATCCCAGAACTAATGATGAAAGGCAGGCACAAATGAGCTGCTCACATGTCCAATGAACAAGATTCAGATGTTTCAGAGACTTCCATAAAGAGCATTTTGCCCTTCCCTGAGCTCACCTCAACAGGCGCTGGCTCTTTTGGAGGCACTTCCTTTGTCACTAAGGTCCGGGACATGTTTGCCAAGGCCTTTGTCCGCATAGGAGGGGCAGTTGCAGGTGGAGCTGTGTATGTGTCGTTCTGGACCACTTTAGTCAGGGGAACAGTCTTGGACAGAGAGAATTTATTGCTGCTCAGACCAGTCTACAGGAAGAAAAAATAAAGTATCTCAGAGCTACAGCCTACAAAAGCCATCACTTTTCTTCAAGCACCACCACCAGAGTATTACTAGCATGCACTGCATGTCCTTCCCAGTGTCAAAACCACTACACAGTGCTGGAGACTTTCAAAAGGCTCAGAGAAAAAAAATCAGTGCAGGTTTCTGGGCATAAACATTAAAAGGTATGCTTATCTAGAAAGAGCACTTCCCTCATAAGCACTTTTTGGTTTCATACTTTTCATAAACAAACTTTAACAATATGATCTGAATTTGAAAAGCTCCTTTCATCTGCAGACTTTCAAGTACTTTTACAAAGAGTTCACAAAGATTGCTCATTAACAGTAAGACTGAGAATCCACAGAACAAAAGGCAGTAATTCCTCAGAATCACCAAGGTAGGGCACACAAACACATGGAGCTTAGGCTGAAAGTTTAAAGCCAGACTAAAACTTGTGCTTGGAAGCTGCTGTGAACACTGGAAAGAACAAATTTACTCCTGCAAAAAAAAAAAAAAAACCCTCAAAAAACCTTAATAAGATTATTTGAGAATCACAAATAGCCAGAAGTTCTATTCTGAATACCCACACAAGGAAATAAATTCCTGGGGTAATCACTGTACTACAGTGCCTGCATGATGGTAAAACCACATGAATTTGCTTTTCCAAGACCAGAGAATAACTTAGCCCAAACCTGTGCCCAAGTCCCATGTCTGAAGCAGGGTTAACTTCAAGCACACATTAAGGCTGGCAAGGGCCTTATCCAGCTAAGCACTGAAAATTCAAGAATGATGACTGCACAACCTCTCTTGGTCTCTGTGCCTGATGCTGATCAATACTGTGAGAATTTCACCAACTAGAATTTCTTTTGCTGCAGCACATTTATTGGTTTGTCTTCTCCGTGGTCACTCCTGAAAAGAACCTGGGTTTTGACTTTTCCAGGCAGTGAGAGTGGACTCACTCTCACTGTAGATCTCACTATAGCCTTCTCAGCCTTGAGACACTACTCTCTCACACTCTCCTCATGCATAATATGGTGCAGCTCTCTGACCACCCTGTTAACTGGTTCCAGCCAAGTCTTTCTTGTACTGCAGAGCCCCAAGATAAGCACAGAATTCTGGATGCAGTCTTAAAATGTCAAACAGGAATAATTATCTTCCTTGATTAATTATCTAAAGTTGGCCTTTGTTTCTGGAAGGATGCACTACTCACTCACCCTTAGCAGATGACTCAGTAGGACCCCTAGGCTCCTTCCTACAGAGCTGCTGCTGCTTTCTAGCCAGTCAGTTCTCAGTTTAAGCAGCAGAAGGCCATTCCATGCCAAAAGCAGGACCTTACATTTGTCTGCAATTTGTCTGAAATTCCATCTTCTCCAGAGAAACAGTCCCCCCAACAAGATGCCTACTACGGTTTTTGCACGGCAAGAGATTTCCTGCTTTGATGCCCAGTCTCCAGCAGCAGAAACTTCCCTTGCTGGTTTACTCAAACAGTAACAAAACAAGTTAGATGCACTTCCTCAGCAAGAAAGAGCCAGGATACAACAACCTGCCAGCAGGGCAGAAAGCACACATTCTACTTGCTGAGAACCCATAAAACCAGTTACCCTAAGAGAACTCTGTTCCAAAAATAACAGTAGAAGCACTGGCACAAAGGAAGGGTAGGCTGAAGAGCAAATATTTGAGGAGAAAACTTCATTTACAGACTTTACAAGAACTGTCTGATAGGTAAGTCCTGTAAAGACACAGCCTCTGTGTCCATGCAATGTGAGCATGGCATGGTGGAGGCTGCTCAGATGACCCCTTACCGAGTTGTGCAGGAAACTGTTTGTGGTGGTGATTTTCATCTGTTTGCTAGGAAGGGGAGAGACACTTTCCTCATCATCTTCTGTGTCATACAGACCCTGAAGTGAAGAAGGCAATAGTTTACATGCAGGCAGACTTCACTGAGACATTTAAAATATAGGGAGTTCTCTCCTGCCTTCAACCATCTTCAGCTAATGAACATTTACACTGCATTTTAGTTTCAGGTATACAAGTCCATGTCAAAACATCAGCATAAAAACTATAGGACTTTCTTTCCAAAAACATCACAGTAAAACTGTTTCCCTAGATATACTGAAATCACATCCAGATCCCTCTTCTCCTGGACCTCATTAGGACTGTTGAAGCTACATTATTGGAACAGAGCCTCAGTGTCTTACATTTTAGCATCCTCCTACCTTTACAGTTGACACCTGTGCATGTGATTTTTAAATTAGTTTGGGGGTGTGAGGTGGGGTTTCTTTTTGTTTGTTTCGGGTTTTTCATTGTTGTTTTTTTTTAACTAAACAAGTGCCTGCTGAATACATCTAAACAGAACATTTCTTTTGAATAGCCTGCTTTCCTTAGCACAGGACATATCCATCTGGCCCTAGAAAACACTGCACTAAGAGCTTTACTGAATGAATAATTCATTTTCCAGTTCAGCTTAACACTCATAGCCTTGCCTTAAAATACTGAGGTGAGCTCCTACACAAGCATTTTTTTCGTTGACTCTAAATAACTTTAAGAAAAAGTCTAGACACAAATAGCAGTGCCCAAAACATAAGAAATCACAACTGCAAACAGCTTCCCATTAATTCACTAAAAAGCTAAAGAAAACTGGAGGGATTAGCAATGAGAGCTTGCAAAATCAGTGGGTTGTCCAGAGTCAGCAAGATTTTGGTTTACAAACAAGGAAGTTGTTCTAGTGACAGAAATGCTATGAAGGAAAAAAAACTGAAAATGGCCAGAGAACAGAGGAGAATTGTGCAGAAAATAAAAGAGCTGGGAAAAACACTAGGGAGCAGGACAATGGACTTGAGCTTGAGACAAAATGAAATGGATTCCACGTTTCCAGTGATAAGGTCACAATAATGAAGACACTTCCTCAAACAACAGCATCTGGGATAGGTGATGGTAGCAGGCCAGCATAAAGGTAGCATACACAAACAGCTAAAATTATGATAATCATGGCAAAAAAGTCACCTGACAGGATATTGTGAAATGTCAGTTTTCCAGTATTTCATGCAATACTTTGTGTATACACACACAATAATATAAGTAATAACAATATCCAATTCCTCTCTATAAGCACCCAAGGTAGTAAGGTGGCTGAATGGCTGGGGGCTGTGACAAAATCCATTAAAACTGATCCCAGAAAGACAATACTCTAAGGTCTTTCTCACAATCTCCTTGATAAGGGCTATGGGAACTCTGGAAGTACATCAGAATACTAGGTAACATCACTCCCTATCAGGACTGCAGCTTTCACAGGAAGGTTATACCCTCTCCCACCTCACTGCAGCACATCTGACCATGTGCAGTCACATCCTCTCTCTGAAGAGGCTGGCAGCACGGTGAATCAAAACAGTAAATAACTTGATCTGATGTGATGTCATAAGAAATTTATACAAATATATCAGAGCTAGAGGTCAGCCTCTAGGGAAAAAGTACACCATTGGCATAGAGGTAAAACTGGGAATATCTACTTCTCATTCATGTATCTCATTCAAATACACTAGGAATCAAGATAAATTATACTAAATGAAAACCTCAATTACCATGAAACTATTTTAACCACACAAGACACGAAAGCTAAGCTGATGGAGCACTTTCCAATGTTCCTCTCTCCTACTTAAGAGTTTTCTTTGCACCTGCCAATGTTTATGGACAGATTTTCTTCCCTGTTAAAGTTAACAAAGAGTACAGAGCAGGTACACACCTGTTTATGAGTATGGTTGTTCACCACATTGATCCTCATTCCTGCTGGATGAGAGTGTCCAGGAACTGGAGGCTTCTGCTACAGTTAGAGATAAAGAACCAAAGCATTAAGCACTACAGTCCACCAGGTTCAGAAGATCAAAGCTTTAGTTGAGTAACCTGAGATCACTTATATAAAACTTACCTTCCCTGCTTTGAAATATATTACCACAATATGCTCCTGGGTAACACCTGTATTTCCTGTGATATGTTCAATATGAGATAGCTTCACTTAAAATCTAAGACCATATGAAGAAATGGATTCAAATTAGTTAGGGTTTAGTCCAAGATTACTGGGAAGGGAAGTTAACTTCAGTCCTGTCAGGACTACTAGATCTACATTTCTGCCAATACAAAACCACGAATGGGCTAAGTCAGAAAGTAGCTGTGTCTTCTTTCATGTCTCCATCAAGCAAAAGGAGAAGTATTCACTGTCCCTTAGCACTAAAGCTGGAATAAGCTGCAGTGGAATAAAATGCTGCACAGGGTAGTGTGCAGCCCATTAGACCATGAAACAGGGAAATCACAACAGAAGGAGGTAGGGAATGTAGCTGTACTAATCAATAACTGAAATCATGCCACAAAACCCATACAAATGCTCTTCTGTTTTTCTGAAAAAGCTGGAATCTGTCCATTAAAGAATATATATTCTCACCAAAATAGTCCACACAGGTAATAAAATCTTCAGATTTGCATTTTCTCTAGACTGCAATTTATACCATAGCACCTCATGTTTCAATCTGCTAATCAAAGAAACAACGATACCCATCCTACAGAAACACCAGCAGACCTACTCTAATTTTTCGGCTTCAAAGATTTTTCCTTGCTTCATGATAAACAAGACCTCAGGACAGGACATTTAGAGGTGTATGCTGTACCTGGAATCAAGACAGACTAGTTTGATTCCACTCCCACGTTTGGGAAGATAGGAGGGCCAGGGGCAATTTGGAATTTCAGTACAAAGAAACTTTTAGAGAATTGCTTATGTGCAAGGTTCTGTCTACAGTCTGAATCACCATGATACCCTATGTATAAATATATATGTTCCCTTGCACTCTGTTGTCTAGCAAACAGAAAATAGTATTGGTCAAAACAAGTCAAACAAAAACACCAGGTCAGTACTGCACCAAGTCTCTGGAAACTACTTTAACTCCTAGAAACTTTGTAGAAGATGTTCAATTCCTCATGGCTGATGCTGGTGATTTGGCTCAGAAGGACAGCAAGAGTACTGATCACCCTCCTAATTAACAACTGCTGAACAGATGGCTCTACTGCTCTGCCATCAGCCCTTTTTACTGCTTCAAGAGCCCTTTCTCCTCCTTACATCAGCCTGGCAGGAAACCTGCAGACTAGTGGGAAAATTCCTAGGCCCATCTGCAGAAGAAACATGTTTGACATTTATGTTCAGCAAAACCCAGAGCTGAACAGAAAGCAGACTCATCTAGGCTTTCAAAGGGGTGACAACAGATTCCTGGGTATGAGTGAGCACACTGCTGATTTTTGGGAGATTGAAAATGAAAGAGGTAGACTAGGAACTTCAGTTCCACGCTTGTAGAGGTAAGGAGCAAAACCACTCAACAATCCCAACAGTCTGGAAATTTCTCTTCTGACTCTACACATTGTATCTAACAGACACAGCTCAAGAGCAGGAGTTTCTCAGAGAAGCTGGCTAAGAATCAAGTTGCTACGCACACAGCAAAGTCAAATCAGAAAACTGGCCCAGGAAATCAGCAGGTCAGGGTGATCAACTGATTATAATACAATTGAAATAAATCTTGAGCCTCAGCAGGAATGCTTCATGTGATCAGGCAAACCCCTGGAAACTAGACAAGTATAAAAAGAGAAAATTGTAGAATGGCTCATTGAATTTTAAATTTCCTTAGATACAAACACAGCTGCATATTCTAAACTGCTATTCCACCCCTAGGATAAACCAGTTATCTATACAGGACAATCCACCACATCAGACTTGCAAAGAGGGGCAGTATAAGAATGACAAAAAATCTGCATCATTTTGTTTGCATTCAGGCAGGAAAAAGACTACTTAACCATTCAAGACATCTCTTTTAATGCTGACAGGAGCTCTGCCTTAGTCTTTTTGGGCCCAAAATGAAAATGAAAATTTAAATGAGAGGTGAGATTCTACAAAAAGTCCCAAGCAGCTGCAAGGACACACAAAAGGATCAGAATCCCACCCCACAGGCTGGAATGAACTGTACTTGCTTCTATTGCAACCATATGAACATACTGAAGTATTATCAGGTCTACTGCACTGCTGTAGAGTAACTGAGGGGCTCAGAGGTGACTCATTCACCTACTTGAATAGTTTTGGTGATTTTCACAGCTGGATTTACTGTCCCCATAGCTGGGCTGATAGCAGCTGGAGTGCTCCTTTTTAAGCTGATCTTCTCTCTGGCATCCACCACTTTGGTCACCTTCTCAGCAGCCACACTTTGCTGCTTGCGGGAATTCAACATCTCGCGAGCATCCTGCACCTTCCCTTTGATTCTGAAGCGAGCGTCCTTTTGAAGCAGTTTTTCTCGGGCATCCTTCACCCCCAGTTTGTGCCTGGCATCAGTGAGTCCTATCTTCTGTCGGGCATCAAAAGTCTGCTGGAAGCTCACAGCTGGTGATGATCTATTCAGAAGATTTTGCTGGATCCCAATGCGAGATCTTACACCTCCAAACACTGGCCTTGTGTTAAGTCTGAGGGGGGGAAAAAGAGGAAAAAAAAAAAAAAAAAAGTAAGTTTCAGGCATTATGTGTCAATACAGTGTCAATAAAAGTATTTGTGTTGCTGCAAACAAAAGTTCATTATTACTGCACAAAAATCCACTCCAGTTGGACATCCAAATACAACAGTAGAACTCCTAAGCTCTTTTATGCTGGATTTTTTTTTCTACATAATCAGCTAAGGAATTTCTTTCCAAAATCCACCCTTCAGCTCACATTTACAAACTAAAGGGTCTGACTTCAGCTGTGCTAAGTACATACTACATTTACACAAAATTCAACAACTCAGGTACTTTGGGGCCACCTTTGAAGACAAAGAGGAACAGGATCAGACTTTTCAACTTTAGGAGTGAAGAGGTCTGCTAAAGCATCTTCTCTAATTCACTAATAAATCCTGATATGAAGGAAACATGCAACCACACATGAATTCAAGAATTCTGGGCAGCAAGTTGAGATCTGTGGGAGGACAGCAACTCAAATTTTAGTATGTACAAGCACCAGTAACAATCTTAGTTCAAAGCCACCAGTTTCAAGGTTGATTAGCTTCCAGCAAGAATAGTCGTTAGTCAATTACTTTTTAACATGACTGCCTCTTCTTTAATCTAATAAAAGAACTACTGCACTTGATGGCCTGTACTTTTTAAGCATATCATTATTACAATACTGAGCACAGAAAGACAACAGCCCACAAAAACGACAGCATTTGTACTTGTATTTGTACAAGTATTCCTAAAAAGCAGCACAATACAGGGTGAAAGCTAGAACTACCTTCTTGTTACAGGTCTGATACACTTTTTCAAAACCTGCCCAAAGAACAAAAAAAATTTATCTAATTTCTTAATGGAGTTCCTCTGATGACTATTTTTAAAGTTTTTTCTTTTTCACTGGGTTTCTTCATATTAAAAAAAAAAAAAAAAAAGAGAGAGAAAAAATATTCTTGCTGCTGACTTTTTAGAAGTCAAAATATAGGGTTACAAAGTTCGCTTTCAGAAATGTGTTGTCCAGTATTACAAAGTCTAAAAGCAGATACCTGGAATTTGTTGTAATAATCAAAAGGTTAGTATCACAAAACCAAATTATGATGCTATTTCAATTCTTCATGCACCCTTATATCAGTACTTACCGATCTAACTCCACAATCTTCACATTATTTACAGCCATGTACTTTCAACGGAGAGATCTTTACAAAAAACCCCAACCAGCTGACAGATTAAAGACTTAACCTCTGCTTCTGCCTCTTTCATTCTTGTGTCTAAATGTCTGGAAAGCTGGGACTGGAGTCCCATTTTATTACCTAAGAGTCCTATGGCTGCTCTCTTCTACAGGCAAAGCAAACTAGCTAGAAGAAACAGGAGGATTATTAAGACCATCTATGAAAATAAACTCAGAACACAGGAGCCTAACAATACCACAAAGCAACAGAGCCAGAGCAAGACTTTCCTTGCAATTTTAAGAAACGTTTATTTAGCCATGTTGGAAGCACTCAGCTGGAGCGCTGCAAAGGGCTGGATGAGTGGTTCATGAGAGAGGCCAAAGTAAAACCAGAAACGTATGTGACAACATTTAAACTAGAGTTAGTTAAGACTGTTGATAACAAAACTCAACAAAATAGGTTAAGAAACTGAAGATTACACCATTTCTGGTGTCTTTACCCTAATAAGCAACTCTCTCTCACAGATAATTGCTTACTCTACAAGAGCATTAACTGCTTAGCTATTTGTGCCACAGCACCTGAAATAAAAGCAGATCTCAAACATCGAACTCACTTTCCAGGAGTCCAAGCTCTGGCTTGAATATGTTATGGACCAGCATATTTTATTAGTGAATTTTTTTCTTTTATTTCATCTAGACTACTAAATAGCATGGATATAATGACTTAACTTTATTCAGTTTATCCAGACTTCACAAAGCCAAGTTTGCTACTTGAGGAATTTATAAAGTGAGCTAAACACAACATACAAGAAGAGTGTGGGGCACAATTCTTACAGTGCTGCAGAGGGATTATTGCTCAGCAAAAAAAAAAAAAAAGTAGGAAGAATTCCTGGAAGAAATGAGAGTTAAGGAGGGATTTGAAAAGGGATAAAGGAGGTACTTGGGGCATAGTAAGCAGACTAAGACTCTTCCAAATATGCAGGATAACATGAATGAAAGTGCAAAGCCAAGGCTTTGTCTAGACTAGGATTTAAATATGTTTGAATGTTTTGGTAGTATATGTTAGCAGATAACTTTCAGAATATTACTCTAGACACGTAAGTGTATACACATTCAGAGTCAAAAACGAAGACTAATGAATTAAAAAAAAAAAAAAAACGAAGGGAAAAAATCCAACAAAAGAAGAGCACACTGAGCTAACAGAGATGGGGGACAAGTTCTTCAGAAGCATTAAGAGACTACGGCAAAAGGGAAAATGAAAAGCTACCGAAGGAGAACCCAGGTAAGAACTGCCAACTGTGGAAGCAAATGGCCCAGCCTAGACTGGAGACATCTGCCATGCAAAGAAATACCCTGACCTTGCAGCTCCGATCTGCAACATGCTCCACGTCCTCTCAGCCACTTCAGACAATCGCTCGGAGCCCCACTGACTACGCTGGAGGGACGGCACCTTCCGAGAGCCGGGCAGCGCTGCGCCCCATGCCCGGCAGCCTCCCCCGCGCGGGCGCCCGGCGGCCCCGGTCGGTTACGGCTCCCCGAGCACCAGCAGCGCTGCCACGGCTCGCCCACAATGCCCCGAGCCGCGCCCGGGAGCGCGGGGGCACCGGGCACCGCCTGGGTAACACCTGCGGCCCGCTACCGGCGGGGTTCGGGGCGCCCACCCCGCTACAGGGAGCAGCGCTGGGTTAATCGGCGGGGACAAGCAGGAGGCAAGTCGGAAGGTTCAGCGAAACAAGGGACGGCGCCAGGAGTCCCAACAGGACCGAGAGGGGATGGGCCGCTGAGCGCTCCTGCCCCACCGGGGCAGCGCCAGGCACAGGGGCCGAGATGGGGGCCCGACCCCCGCCCCGGCCCTGAGTGACGGCCGCCGCCGCCAATCGCATGGCAGCGCGGTCCCGCAGGCCCGCGGGCAGCCAATGGGAACGCGAGGGCGGGAGCAGGGCCGGGCCGCGCCGAGACAGCTGCGGCCCGCAGCCCTCGGAGCGGAGCCACCCGAAAGGACCCTCGAAGAGCGGCCGGGGACCGCCGGCCCGAGGCGCTGCGTCGCCGTCCCAACCGCTCACCTCCCCTTCACCGTCACACCGCGTTTCCGTATGAGCTCGTCCAGAGACAGGTCCGCCATCTTGTCGCGGCCCCAACGATGAGACGCAGCGAGCGAGTCCCGGAGGTGACACCTCACGACTTCCGCTCCTCGCCCCGCCCCCAGAAGTACGGCGGGCCCCGCCCAGGCTCCGCCCACTGCGCCGGGGCGCCCCACAACTCCCCGCGGCCGCCGAGTCTCTCATTTGCATACGGCGCGGCACGTCGCGGCTCGGTTCGGCCCGTAGCAGCGGTTCCGCGGCGCGAAAGGGGACAAGGACCGAACGCAGTGTTGAGGCCACTGTATGCCAGCCAGATGCCGCTTCGGGAGGCGCTCGCCCTGACCTGTGGAGTTAGTGCGGAGCCGTGTCCCAGCGGCGCGGGGAGGTTGAGGTCATGCCTTAAACTTATGAGTAAGGAAAATAACGACCCGGGGTGACGCCCGGGTCCTCACTACCAATGTGAGAGGAATTTTTGTGCGGGTACAGGTCGCCCCTGGGTGCCCCGCTTACTTCGCGGGATGCCCGGGTGCCGTGATCTGCCCGACCTCCGTGGCGCTTGTGCCAAGGACAGAACTGCCGTTCCCGGGGCGCTCCCGGGTGGCTCCGCGCTGCTCCCGGAGGCGGCACAGCGCCAGCGCCTCACGAGGGCGCGCCGCGAACGGAAATGCCAACCGGCCTAAAGCGCAGAAGTGCCTGAACCTGTGCTTTTCTCTTGTCGCTCTGTTCACTGAGGTGCCTTAAGGGTCTCCACGAGGCTTAATACAATAAACCACCAACCCAGCCTAATAAATACTTCATGTCTCTGCAGGAAGCAATTCCTTTTCTGTTCTTCTGAGGGAGCAATTACACCGTTTAAAATCAAGCTAGCAGTGGAAGTGAAATGGTGCCTCGGGCAGCGGTGAGCTCCCGGGGCCCTGCCCTGTCATGACCTGCACGACGGCGGCTCGGGGTCTCGCTGCGGGCCCCGGTGCTGCCGCGCCTCCCTCAAGGCGCCCCTTTGCAGCGTGTCACAGCCGCAGCTGCTCCAAAACGCGGCTTTGCTCCCGCCCGCAGCTCTGGCACGAGGTTCGTTTGCGACCCCTTCTCCTGCCCGCTGTTCCCGTTCTGCCCTTTCCCCAGCACCGAATACTGAGCTGCAGTAGCCCTGGGGCTTTGCCGTGCGTGCTGCAGCACCCATCGTGTTGCTGTGGAACTGGCGGCCCGAACACATTCCATGAGATCCAGGGGGAAGCTCCTGGACTTCAACAGTGCGGGAGCTGCCAGGGAGGGCTGGGGACCATGACAGAGGAGACATAGCAGCTGATTCAGCTGCTCACAGCCACACAGGCTCAGGCTGCCACAGCCCTGATTTCCTCTCAGGAGGCCTTTGTGAGTCTGAAGCCATACCAGCGGTGATGCCAGGTCCCTGCTTGGTTGTGCACTGGTGCTTGATCCAGCTCCAGGGTGGCACACGACTGCAGTGCTACAAATACAGCCCTTTTTGTGCTGCCTTTCTGCAGCTGTTGAGGTACTTGATCAAACTGAGGCGATGGGGTGGGAAATGTGTGATATTTGCTTTGCTGTTGCAAAACCAACAGGCAATGTTTGTTTAAGCAAATTCATTTGACTTTAAGAGCAGCCCCAGTGGTTCCAGACTAGAGGGCCACCTAGCCAGTGTCCTGTTTCCAGCCTGCAAGGACCCCTGTGGAGGTGGCTTCCAGACACCCCACCAACCTTAGTGCTCTTTGTGCAGCCACGATTCCTTCAGGCAGTACCTCCACCCTCTGCTTCTTCTGCATCCTCCTGTCTGTTTTGCTTCCATCAGCCTAGTTCTTGCAACTGAAGCTGAAGAGTGTATGTGTAGCTGCCACCCACCCTCTCTTCCACCTGTGATCCCTGAAGTCCTCTTTTGTCCAGGTGAAGAATTCCAGGCCTGCTCAGACATTACTGCAGGTGAAGGTGAAGCTCCCTCCCCTCTGCAGGCTTCCACCTTCCCATGTTCAGTCTCTGTGGGAGGCTGATTGGGGGGCATGAGTTAGGGTGTTGTGAGAAAGGAAGGGTTTGAACATCAAGATTGTCCTCTCTCTTCCTTTTTCTCACTGTTTTGCTCTTCCAGTAAGACAGAAGCTGTAGCGCAGTTTTCTTCATGGTTTCTTCTCTGAGCTGTGTAAGAGAAGTCGAATATTTGTTCCAGGAAGGGCCTGGGCCCCTGCTTCCCTCCTTGTGGCTGGGAGAGGGGTAAATGTGGGGTAAGCAGCAGCAAAGAGATCTCCCTGAGTGTAGGGGTCTCTACAAAGGACTCCTTGTCCCAGTGTGCTGGAAAACTTTCAGGCCTGCCCTTGTTTTCCAGAGGCAGATTCCCTATGTGTGTCTCCTGAATCTGCTGGGATCCCCACAGCATGGAAGTCAGACCAGAGGAGACCATCTTGCACCAATTTCCTGTAAAATATTACTGGAAAAGCAGGGCACCTGCAACGAAGGAAGGATGACGAGGAGGACTCCATGGATATCAGAAAGCTAAATAATTACTTTGTTATACTGTATTATTCTATACTATATTCCATTCCATCTAAACTGAATCTGCCAAGCACTCAACTGCACAGTATCTCATGACTGACACACACACACGCTTGGCCCTGATAGGCCAAGGAAACAAAACCCCATCACTCTGGGTGAACAATCTCCATATTGCATTCTACTGTGGCACAAACACAGGCACAGCAAGTGAGATAAGAATTGTCTTCCCTTTCTCTGAGGTTCAGGGAATGTGAATCCCAGAATATCCTTGGGAAGAATTGTGCCTTGCTTTTCTCTGTGAAGAGAAATGTGTCAACAGTGGCAGAAGCACCTGGTTTGTAGTGAGAGGTTAAAAATCCTCTGATTTTAGCAGTTTGTTCTCTTTTTCAGGACTATTGAACCCTATGCCTTTTAGCCTTCTGAAGACTGTTAAATCAGTCTTTGAAATATAAGGCCTTGCAAGATGAGTATTTTAGCCTACCAAAAATGATATTAAGGAGAGAAAAATCAAAGGAGAGGACACACCAGAGGAGATGCAGAAGTGATGAGCTTCAGAGATAAAACTGATGCACAGCATAGGATCCAGACAGATTCAGGGAGCTACCAAAAAAATAGGCTAAAAATTTTCTAAGCAGGTAACAAAGAGAGCATGGCAGCTTGCCATATGTGTAGTGTTATACCTGTATAATCACATGGCATTTGGCTCAAATTGTACAGCCAAGTAGAAGCTGAAACTTCTACTTGGCTGTACAACTTACCTCTCATTCACCTTCTATGGCCTGGAAAAATGAAATATTATTGCACTGCTCATCTGAGTCTTGCAACATTTTAAAAAGCATGAAAAACCAACAATGGTAGTTCTTTCTTTTTGTGAAAATTGTGGGAAATATGGTACATATGTAATTTTACTTCACCTGTTCTATTCCATAACAGATATTTCCAATAAAGGAAATGTTGGAAATACACCTGTAAAAATTGGAAACACACATGTATCCCAGCTCATGTTGTCAGTGACCTGCAATATGCTTGGGAAATACTAAATTCCTGAGAGAAGCAGAGCAATTTGCTTGGAGAGAGCTGCACAAAAATTTGCCTTTCTTTCTGGGGGCCCATTGAGAAAACCCCAGGGAGTTTGTGCAGCCAAGGAAACTGATGGATGAGAAAGAAAAACTGGAGAAAAGGACTTGGCAGGTGTTCAGTCTTGAGTGGGTATTGGGTCTTCAAAGAAATAGGAGTTTGTTGTTGTAAAGTTGTTTATTGTATGAATACATCAGTTCTGAAGGTGAAGAGTTTACAGTATTAAAGTTTGTACTAAAAGCTTTCTGGTATGGAGTCTTGATGTTTTGAGTAGAAGCAGTAGAAGAAGTAGTAGTTAGTAGAAGCAATTAGCACCTTTTTTTATCCCAATATAGGGAAAATTTATTCATAAATTTCATAAATCAGCTAAAAACACGATTCTAAAACATTCTTTCTACACCTATCCAAGCTTAATTCTAATGTGTGAAAGTAGTGTTAGTTTTTACACAGAATCTACACATACAGTTCTATCTGTTCACACAAACAGTTTTATCTGTTCTATTTAACACTGTAAGCAATGTTCTGCTATGGTTTTGTTATGTCTGGTGCTAAGTTAGTTTTGTGAAAGGTAACACTACTGAACTTTAAACTAGGCTTTATGGTTTTTTACTAGCTAATACAGTTTCTTAAGGCACTTAAGATATATTTCTCCTTACTTAAAATTAAAACTTACACTCCTACTTCATGTCTGTGTGGTTTAATATATTTTAGTTTCTCTAAAGGTTCCAATTCAATTCCTATATTCCTTTCTCTCTCTGAGGGACTCAGGCTTCTATTCCATGCATTCTAACAGCAGGCACACAGCAGAATCTAAAGTCTTTTTTATTTGGTAATTCTCAAGTTGCTCACAGAATACTGTGTCACATCAAATCACATAAACCTGCATTTGCCTCATTGCATTTCCATTATGCCACGGAATACAACTTCTGGATTTCCTCCATCCAGAGCTGTGGCACATGTGTAGCTGAAGGACTTTGGGAGAGGTAAATTGTAAAGATGTGAGGAAGCAGGGGAATGCTAACAGACAGGTGGCCTTTGTGAGGAGACAATTGGAATAGCTTCAATTTTTAATACAGATTTGTTAATGATGATTTATCCTAGGTGTCCCAAGTGGGGGATGTCTAACTTACTAGCTCTGAAAAGTAGGCAATTCATGGAGGAAAGAAAAGCAGCGTACTACATAGCAGCTGTTTCATCTTCTTATGGCTAAGTAAGTAATTAGCCCGACTCTCAAGTCATTTTCCTTTGGTCCCAGACTACACCTTTCACAATAATTTCTTCCCCACGTTTCATTATGGGCCACAGAAGTGATTCATTTTCCCAGTGCACTGCATCTTTCTTGTCCACATGCTCTAGATGTTTGCTCTTTATCCTCCACTCAGCTTTAACTGGTGGATCCTGAAGAAGCAGCAAACAATAAATTTGGCAGCACTGCAGCAGGAACTGTGTTTGATTTTCAGTTCTTATGTGAACGGCAGCTTCCTGAAAATCAAATAAGAACAATTTTCAAAGCTTTGTAATATTATGCTGATGTATTGTTACATTGCCTCCCTGCCCTCATTCTGTGCAGCTGCTCCACAGGAACTAAGCACTCAAGAACTTCACTGGTCAAAGCTGCTGGTGCTGTTTGAGTGGGACATGCAGGAGACCCCGGGTCACTTTAAAAGTTCTTTTATTTACCAAGTCCTGACTTCTGGATTGTGCCAGTGTCCAGCCCCTGTCTCTATTTCCTCATAGAGAGATCTGCAAGGAGTTTGGTAAGACCAAGCTCTTGGAAAACCCCAGCAAGCTGCAAAAGGAGGAAGCTCCTCTTTGGAAGTTTCATATATCTGTGATATATATGTCACTTCTTCCACCAAAAAAAGCCCACTAGAGACTTGTCCATGTGGATAGCAGGTGTCAGGGCTCTGTGCACATCCACAACCTCTGCACACTTTCCTCGGCCTTCCCAGGGGTTTGGCTGCTTGTGTTCAAGGTCAGCTCAGATTTAGCACGACCATATGACCTTGTATTCAACTGCTGCAATAACAGCCAAGCTGGCAGAAAGGGTGGTGTGAGAAGGAGTTATGAGAAGCCTCATCTTCACCCACAGACTGGCCAGCAATTGACCCAGGAGCTGAGTGGTGGCTGAGTGCTTGACTGAGCTGTGGTTTGGGATGCCTCTGCCCAGTCTGGCTGGTCCTGACCCAGAGACCAACTTCACAGCTTGGTCTTGACCTGACTGAGCTTGCCCAGTGGTCACTGGTTTGTGGCTGACCCTGATCACCACCACTGGCCCTTTGCTCCTTGCTCCTTGCTTGGGTCCAGTAGGGCTGTGCCTTTGTTGGTAGGGGCATGACCCTGCCTCTCCTGCTGTACTTCTCTTAGTTACATGTACTTGAGAATATTTTGGGAGTATATGCGCTTGGAAGGGCCTGGCCTCAAGTGGAAAACAACCTCATGCAGAAGGGAGACCTCTCATGTTTTAAATAACAAGCTGCACAGACAGTTGAACCATTGCCCAGCTCCTGGGCTGTATCTTTACTCACTTGAATAATCTGGTCATAAACCATCGAGTTTTGGTGATAGTTTTGCCTGAGCAGCTTCATTACGTCTTGCATCATCACCTGCAGAACAATCATAGCACAAAGCAGGCTGTTACCATGTGGTAAGGCAAACACTAGAAATTTTTGTTTCTCATATTGGATCAATCAGTAATGGAGAAGTCACTCATTTCAGGCTTTGGAGGAAGGTCTCATAAAAGCAGCACAGGGCTGGAAAATGCTTTCTGCACCCATATATGTGTTTAATTCAGCTGGCCAATTCAGATATGCAGTGTATGGCTGTGTGTCATGGGACACGGAATAATTTAATTTTGGAAGGCTCCCACAAGGATCCTCAAGTCCAGCTCCCTGCTTCCCCATGGAATAGCTAAACTCTTAGAGAGAAAGACCTGTTTTTTATCCAGTGCTGCTCTCATACCTCTCATTGCTAGAGCTTGGCCCCAGACCTCTCAGCTCAGAAGTTATCCCCAGTGTCACTGCTGACATATTTTGAGCAGTGTCCTTAGCAGAAACAAAGTTCTAAATGAAATGGTGGGTGCCAATGGCCCTTTTACAGGCCATAAAAGGTGCTTTTACAGGCCTTTTACAGAAACATAAAATACCTTGGGCAAAAGTATTTTTACCTTATTCCAAGGTGGAATGTAAAGAACTTTAAGTATGTCCTCTGTTCTCTGTTGTATATCTTTTTCACAGGCATCAAACACCTTCTGCAGTGCAGAAACAACAACTGATTGCAGCATCAATCACATTGAAACCACAGGTGTAGTGTGCAAAGCTGAGAAAACATCTGCATTAAATTGTAGGGCTGCTAATTGATTAAAACATGTCTTCAATAACAACAACAAACTGTTTCATCGAGCTGCTTGCATGTTGGAGCCCATTCTTCAGCATCTGTGGGGCCTTATCATCACAGTCAATGCTAATAATGGCCTCCTCTCAGTCTTGTCCTTTAAGGTAATACCACTTTGGTGTTTTCCTTTAGATCTCTCCAGCATCACAGCAGTGAGTCAGACATCAAAATGAGGTCTCCCAGCTATCAGTTCAAGCACTAACATAAGGAAAGTGGATTGTTTTCCCACTTGTGCTTAACGCCTGTGAGAGATGGGACTAGTATTTGAGTGTGCCCTTCTGAAAGGCAGGAGGAAGAAGATCACTGTCACTTTGATCTCTACAGCATTCCATAGGCCCTGCTGGGCTGGAAAATCAGAGACCCAAACTTAGGCCCCAACCCTGTCTGGTACAGAAATACAAATACTCAAGGGCTGCTATATGGCTGTACCATAATTGATGTGATAAGGATCAGATGGAGAAAATGGACTTGAACAAACCCTGATGGCCTCACTGCCCTCTTCATAGGTCCAGCGGTGGGGCATGGAGCACCTGACTTTCTCCCATTCCTGCAGCCGGAGCATCTCGTATCTCTCCAGCACAGCAGACAAACGCAAGGGGTCATTGATGTCCTCAGAGTGCTGGTGCATTGCCATCACTTTAGCCAACAGCTTTTGGTTTCTAGGTCAAGGAGGATATTAAAAAACATATCTAAGTCACGATGAAATGATGAGCAAATGTAAATATTGTACTTATGAAACTGTTTAATATTTTCTACAATGCGCTTCTCATTTATATTATATAGCGGGCAAGCAGCTTTTTTTGTGGAATATAGTGCTTTCTCAGCTCAGTTTTTCATGATCATTGTAGGACCTGATCAGAATGCCATCTTGACTATGTCGTTGTAGACTGGTTTCTTTTACTCTTTATTTAACTGGTTACCCCAACTGTCTTCTTCCCTTTGCAGAATGTCTTTTTCCCTTTGCAGAATGTCTTCCCTTTGCAGAACAACCCAAGCCATCTCCCAGAGTCAGTTACAAAGAGATGCTGGCAGGTTGAAAGTCTGGAGAGAAGGTGTCTGGGATGTCTGGTCAGAAATAGAGTCCCCAAGGACTGGAGGAAGCAAGAAGCATGTGGCTTTTCAGTGTAGAGACACACACTATGTCTGAAATATGAATAAATGCCTTACCTTCCCTCTAGCTTTTCATTCTTCTCTTTCAGCATCTTAATTTCTTCATTCTCCTCATACAGCATTTGAATTACCTTTTCAGGAAGTGCTCTGAAACAGATTTGGGAAATCTCTTTATATGTACTTGGACGCTGGCACAACAGTGGACAGGCCCCTGTTGAATAATCTGAGTTCAAGGAAAAAAGCTCTGAGGTGGGAAAGTGCAAGAGCATCCAGGAAAACTCCAGGGGAGCTGAACACCTCCCCTAAAAGCTCCCACCCAGAATTTATGCTCAAATCAAGTGGGAAGCTGTTTACATCGGAAGAAATAGAGTGTGGTTGTGAGGATCATACTGATTTTCCCCTCTTACACTGATTATTAATGTAAAGAATCACAATATTTATTGTGACTATTCAGAAGGTGATGTAGAGTACCAACAGTGCCAGACAAATTTCTGTTCTCATTGTCCATCCATCCATAAGGGAATGAAAGAAACAATAAACCACATTGCAATCAGTGGGAAAGTATGCAATGAAGTCTTAAAAAATGCACAACTAAACTTCTCCCCTCCACTTTCTGATCAGCCCATAGGGAAAAGAAATTTAGAGGCCAAAACTTGTCAAGGCTGTTCTTTGCCAGGTGCATGGTATGTGGCTCTGTGAGTCAATACCAACAGTTCAAATGAAATACCCAAAGTCTAAGATTTGCACATTACATGGTGCAAATCCAACAGCTTCTGTAAATTGGCTTTGGGTTCCCAGTATAGCCTGGGCAAAATTTGTTTTGCAGAGCCCTCCCTGTGTCTGGCTCATTTTCTGTCCCACCCACCCTAGTGTGCACCAGCTACAGTTCATTGTCAGAGGCCATACTCAACAGTGTCATATTTGGTCACTGGACTCTCACATTATGTTATTCTTCAACTTTTTCATGATTTCAAATATTTACTTTATGTTCTTGTCCATCTCTTTGATCATTTCAAACATTTCCTTCATGTTAAAAGCCTGGTCTCCATAGGCTGATGGCTGCTGTGAGGTGTCAGATATATGTCTGAGGAAAAAAAGAAAAGGGAATTCTTATAATGAAGTGGGGTAAGAACTTATCCTCAAAAAAATACTTTATAATTGCCAGTCCTGTGAGCAGAGGCTTCATGGCTACATCCATGCCAGCAAAAGGATCAGAGACAGGACAAAGGGCACACGGGTGCAGATGTGGCACAAGTGAGTCAGCACTCTCCCAGATAATGCCTGATACAGCTCAGAGGACTCCACAGGCTGTCTGTCTTAGCCAAGCCTAAACTATTGTAACTTTTTCTACTTTCAGAACTTGCAGCTGCAGCTAGCTCTAAGTTTTCTGTTCTTCCTCTTTCTAAGGCCTGCTTTTAAGGCTTTCTAGAAATCTTACTTTAACTGTTTCCTACACCAAGGTATGCCAAAACCAAGAGGGTTTGACTAATCATTAGGTCTGGATAAAGTGGGCAAGATACAAGGACAGCTCCTGAAAAACAAACTCAACCCAGACCTGCAGAGAGTGGAGGAACAGCAAATGCAGGTGATTGTTCTGCTAAAAACAACTTTGAAATGTATGTTGTTTTTTTTTAACAGAGGAGTACAAAGCTCTGTGTTCTCAAGGTAGTTTTTTTAATTTATACAACTGCTGTGTCCTGTTTCCTCAGGAGGATCCCAAATATCAACTATTATTAGAGAAACAGTCCCAGATTAAGGTGGTCCTGCAGCCTGGATCCAGGTAGAACAGAGAGCAAGCTCATCCCCACAACCAGATGCCAGAGCAAGCCTTAGCATGAGGCTTTACCTTTGGTTTATGCCAAAAAGCCTGCTGCCCCTCTCAGCATTACTCCTTCCCACTGAAGCACATTTTGGTTTTGTTTACTTGGATTTATTCCTTTCCAGTTAAATCACTTAGCTTTCAGTCTTTCACTGAAGACACAAGCTTTTTCTTTAAGCTAAACAATCCAATAAAAAATTTACATTTTAGTCCACCTTTCCCTGCAAAATTGATGAGCTCAGAGTCAGAGCCATGAAATCCCAGATCTTGTCACACTCTTTATACTGATATTTCTAGTTTCTGTTCCTCTTGCACCAATTTAAGATCTGCCTCCCACTTTCGAGTTGAACTTGAGCAGAATTTGGGGACAGTAACGATCTCTGTGATGGCTAGAAAAGTTAGAAAGTAGAAAACAGAGCTCTTACTGAATATTTCACAGTCAGAAAATGTTTGCAATTCAGCAACCCTCATGCAACCCTCTGTTATGTTTGCCCAATTATCCCATCATAAAAAGGCCAAACAATATTGAAAGTAGTAACAATTTTAATTAAATAGTTTAGAAAATATATAAACAAGGGATAATTTGGTTCAAATAATAGCGCATAAGCAAAAACAACCGCGGGGTACGGAGGGCAGGGTTCAATGACCCTTGCCACTTCACTTACAAGCTTGCCAAGTGAAAGTCACCCCTTATATGCCATGTGTCAATGCCATCTCCTCCTATTTTCGGTTCGTCACTTTTCTGTCTCTGCCTTCATTACCACCCTTACCACGCATGCGCCACCACTCGGTTTGGTGGTTGCACAAGTCTTTGGGGGTCGTCGCTGATGAAGGCCCTGTAGTCTTCTTCGTTGTCCTTTAATTCACCTTTGGGTTACACATGCGCACCAAGCCAGTACAATGTAAGCCAAGACTAACGTATCACTGCATCTACATATCAAAGCAATAAGTCCCTTATAATTAGCATTTTCTTGGACCCAACCGGGTTCTTGGTCATTTTTAGCAACTGCATCTTCAGTTTCTTTCCTGTGGTCCTTGAAAACATCTGCTGAGAAGGGGGGGTGGATGGAGCCCCTCTTTTCCCTCTCTTCTTTGGCATTACAACTTTTAACTATTAACTGTTTTATTATTCTCAAATATTAATTACTGTATCAATATTGATTACTGTTTCAATTTTTATCAGCATGAATCATACCTATTTATCACACCTCCAAGAAACTTTGTAGAAATACTCAGACCTAGGAAGATTAATAAGATTATCCAGAGATATCTCCTCGTGTAACCTACCTGCTGCCTTCTGCAGTTGTCTTTCTGGGATCAGTATCCTCACACTGTCTTTCCAATACCTCTCTTCCTCTGTTGCCAGAAACTTTGTGTGGATGCCATGATTCTGTTCCTCTGGAGCCAGAAATGTTGGGTGTACGCCACACTTCTCTGCTGGAGCCAGAATCACTGGGTGTACACCACACATCTTCTTTGCTGGAGCCAGAAATATCAGGTGTATCCGGCACTTCTGCTGTTCTGTAACAAAAACAATTGCCTTTAGACATTTTTCTTTTGCTGGAGCCAGAAACCTTTCATCTGCTCATGCAGAAGCAAAAAGTGTTTGTTGAAATGTGTGGGCAGCACTGAGGACTGTTGATGCTGCTGGGAGTGCAGAAAGCTCCTGATAAGACAGTTCCCTAAAAAAGGCACTTTGCCACTATAAAAAGCCCTGCCTTTTTTTTTTTTTTCTTTTCTTCCTGGTTTACAGGAAAACGTACAATTTACAGGATGTCTAGAGTCACATCTGTCCAGCCAATAAAATCAGGGGAGATTGCCCTTCTCTCTGCAATATCACACCTTTCAGTTTCATTTCAGTCCAGTCCCTGTTCATGCCTCTGTGCTCCCAGAGCTGCACAGCTCTGCGCTGCAGCAGCCATGGCCAGCCAGTCACTGTTTGTTGTTGCTATAGATTTTGGCACATCCTACAGTGGGTACTGCTTTTCTCTTGCTTCGGGTACAGACCAAATCCGCCAGGTTTACTGGGGAGCAGAGCATGGGTTAAAGACCCCAAAGACACCTACCAGCATCTTGTTCAACCAGAAGCAGGAGTTCAAATATTTTGGTTATGATGCTGTGATGAAGTACAAGAGCCTGCCCTCCAGCCAAGCTGACAGCTGGTACTTCTTCCAGAACTTCAAGATGCAGCTGTACAACACGGTAGGTGGAAGAGCTACTACTAATGGGGGTTGGGGCTATTCATTTGTTTGAGGGGTGGGGGTTAGAGAATCCATGAAGTAGACTGAGAAAGTCTGGTTGATGAGAATGAATGCAAGTCAGAGAGTATTTTGATGAACAAAAGAAGAAGTTTTTTTTTTTTTTTTTAATTGTCAGAAGCTTCCCAGGCCCTTCCTTTATGATGTTTTTTGTCTAAAGACAATAAAACGTGACTGCATACATGGGTGAAGGCAAATACCTGTTCCTAATAAAAAGCTGCCCTGTTCCCAAGCTTGACAGAGAAACTGGTCTCCCTCTGGGGACTCCCTACCTTAGTCCTCAACAGGAAACATGGATCAAGTGAAATTTCCAGTAATTCAAAGGAGATCGGCAGTTTTGGGATTGCCTAAAATCTCATCCCATGTTATACAGCTCCTCCTAGCTTATCTCTCCCTCCCTTGAAATGTTATGCTGAAGCTAATGTAAGGATGTCCAGCTGTCCTTGAAGCCTGCAGTGGCTTTATCAAATTTCTCTCTGAAGGCTCTGTGTTGATTTAGAATAGTTCACAGCTTTATCTGTGTGTGCTTGTTCAGCCAAACACCAGACTACCCTAGGGCTCCTGGGTCCCACAGGGCCTCTCAAGCATAGAATAAGCCAGAGCACAAGGCCAGTCCCAGCAAAAGCCTCAGGTCCTCTCTTTGGTGGATGGGAGGCCTCTTTGAAGATTTTCCTCCCCAGGACAGCTGGGAATGATGTGGTCTGTCACAAGGTTGGTTCTCATTCACTTTCAGTAGGGGCTGGAGGGAGGTTTTAGTTCAGAACTATTTCTCTGCATCTGAGGAGCAAATGGTGAAGAAAAATTTCATTACAGAATTACTCCCTGCTGGCTCTTCAGGATATCCTATAGATATAGGATCCACAGCGTGTTTACAAAATTTGGCCTAGGAGAAACAGCTGAATTATCAACCACATTGACATTTTGCCTTCTGAATCACAGGAGTGGTGGGTAAGCAGTTTGGTAGCTGACCTGTGCCACTTGGACTCAGGCACAGTAGTGAAGCCAGTGCTGGGAGTTTGGTTTGGAGACAGGGGTGTCTGGGTGCCTTAGGTAGTGCAGTGTTGGTGTGAAGAGGACAGGTCCCATACAGACACTGCACCATATGACCCTGGGCCTTTTTTTTGGTAGAATATCACAGCTGGCATGAAGCTGAAAGCCACCAATGGAAAGTTCCTTCCTGCCTTGACAGTCTTTTCCGAAAGCCTGCGCTTCATGAAGGAACATGCTTTGAACACCATCAAGGAGGCCTCTTCCCAAACTGTCTACGACCAGGAGGAGTTCACCTGGGTCATTACTGTCCCGGCCATATGGAGCGCTGCTGCCAAGCAGTTCATGAGACTGGCAGCAAAAGAGGTAAAAGCAGTGGTTACCCCATTTCCTCAAATTACCTTTGGAGCTTCCTTTGCCCAATTGAACCATAGGAGCTCCTCAATATGTAAGCAACCTGTATTTCAAATTCCAGCCCATTGGGCCGAGAAATCTTTCACATTGAGGGTGGTGAGGGAGAGGATGTCCCCAAATGGCAGTACAACAGCTTTGCCCTCTCTCCCCACCACCGAGTAGAAGTGAGCCCCACAGAGATCAGCAGTGCAAGAGCCACCACCCTTGCATGAACTGCTAGGGTGAGAACAGACTCCCTTGCAGGTGGTGTTCATGCAGCAGTAATCTCACCCCCTTTCCTTGACCTGACTCCTCTCTTTTGTGATTTTAGGCAGGAATTATCTCTGATATGCTCTCTAGGAACCTGATCATTGCCTTGGAGCCGGAAGCTGCATCGCTGTGGTGCAAGCAGCTTCCACATGAAGGGTTTATGGCAGACAGCAGTGACAAGAAGAAGTTTGAAGACTCCCCTGGGATCCAGTATATTGTTGTCGACTGTGGAGGTAAAATTTTCCCTGTTCAACAGGTACCATCTTTGCTGGGTGTGAGGCATGGCTATTTCACAATAGGTGAAGGTCCCAGAGCTTGGACTCCACTGCTGTGCTTGTCATAAGTTTTAAATGTTATTTCTCACCTAATGAGATCCTGTGAGCAAGCAGAAGAATAGGAGGGAAGAACAGGGTTGTGTCTCACACTGAAGAGCACTGGCAGTGCTCTTCAGGCCAGACAGTCAAACACGAGGCCCTGCCCTCGCAGCAGATCAGCCAGCACGGTGTCCCAGCATCAGCCACCGGCTCTTGTGTAGCCTAAGCTCACAGCCTCCTCTCCAGAAGCAAGTGTAGTTAGTGCCCAGTCAAGTGACCAAAGAGAAGAGCTAGCAGGCACTGGAGAGTAAATCATTAAGAATATTTGATGAAGCACTTTGCAGTAATTTCTCTAGATTCCTGAGGTTTTTTGGTGTGATGAGAATTTTCTGCCAAGAGCAGTCCAGTGCTTGCGAACAAATACCGAAAAGGCATCAAGAGGACCACAAGTTCCTGAGAGTCTTCTCACCACTGCTCAAGAGTCAACCACCTATGTGAGGAGGCCAGGCTCGCTTTGTGATCAGACAGGAGATTGGCTTGTTCAGTGAGCAAGCTGGAGCATTCAGCTCTTATCAGAAATAACTGTAGGAGCTTCGTGAGACCAGGCTTTTAAACAAAAGTGCAGAAATTTAAGAAATCTAGATAAGCACAGGCAATAGCAGAAGGGCGAGGATGAGGAAAGAAAGCAGGAGAAAAGCACATCTGTGAATCGGGAATTCAGAAGATAAGACTGAATTCTGTGGAAACTCGTGCACTCTAAAGCAAACAGCACAATTAATTTGAGTCTCTGTCTCTGTGTGTGTGTTTGCACGTGTAGGTGGCACCATAGACATCACAGTACACGAGATCCAAGAAAACCATTCCCTAAAGGAGCTACATAAGGCAAGTGGAGGTGGATGGGGAGGCAACAGAGTGGATGAAAACTTCACCAATTTCCTCAAGGAAATATTCAATGATGGTGTATGGGATGAATTTGTGAAGAAGTACCCTACTGAATTACAAAATATGATGTACAACTTCAGCTTACAGAAATGCTCTGCTAGTAGGGAGGCAGTCTACATACGCTGCTACTACAACCTGACCAGAGTGGCAGAGTCCAAGAAGGACATTTCCCAATTCTTTAAAAATGCAGCAGGAGCTGTGTGGTGTGATGGGACAATCATGATTACATATGAGAAAATGAGGAGCTTGTTTGACTACAGTATCAACAATATAATTTTTGCTTTGAGGGAAATTCTTTGCAGACCTGAGATGGACAAAGTCCAGTACATTTTACTTGTGGGAGGCTTTGCGTGCAGCATTATCCTGCGAGATGCAGTGAGGCAGGCCTTTAGCAGCAAGTATCATATCCTTTGTCCCATGGAGGCCCAGGCAGCCATTGCAAAAGGGGCTGTTTTATTTGGAGTTAATCCACACATCATTACCTCAAGAATCAGCTGTAGGACATATGGCTTAAGAGTAGGTGAGAAATTTGATGAGGCTATCCATGATGCCCGTAAACGGAAGGTCTCGAAAGCTGGTGACTTTATTTATTGCACAGATCTCTTCTATAAACTGGTGGAAATTGGGGAGTCAGTGAACATAGATGAAGCTGCGCACTATGATTTCTTTCCAATTGAACCAGATCAAACAGGGGTAACCTTTGCTTTCTATTGTACGAAAAAACAGAATGCTCAGTATGTGGATGAGGAAGGGATGGAACTGCTTGGCTCCTGTGTAGTGCCATCACCAGCTACATGGCTGGGGTTAAAGCGCAGGCTGAAAATTGAGATTCAGTTTGGGCTCACTGAATTTAAAGCCACATGTACTGATGTTACTTCCCAAGAAAGTCGGACAGTTATAATAGATTTTTTATCTTATAATTACTCATCATATTGAACAGATCTTAGATGCCTTTTCCAACCATTATGATTCTGACAATTCTATGACTTTTACCATAGAGGAGACAATTGGACCAGTAAGTTCATCATTCAACTTTCTTTTTACGCAGTAAAACTACTAGTCTGATTCTCTGGTTCCTTCCATTCCATTCCTCACATTCCTCCTTCCATTCCTTACCCTTTCAGTCCAACACTTTATTTTCTCTTGTATCTGACAGCAGGTTTTCCTGCTGGTTTATCTCATGCCCTTTTAGCTTGTGTCTCTGAACACAATAGTCCATACCATCAATACAGTCATCTGTGACCTACCTGTGTTTGATGGAAAGCCTCTGGACTGGTGTCTAACTTCCACATAAAGCAGCCCATAGCTGTTTATTTTAGCCTGATGTCTTCTTGCAGCTACATTTTCTCTTTCTCTGACATCAGAGTCCAGGTTTAATTCTGCTGGGGGTGATATTTAGTGGATTTCTGTTTTCTTCAGAATATGATTTATATAAACTCTATGTAATTAAAGCTCCAGTGTCCCAGACAAAGGAGTTGAGTGAACCAGTCTAGGGGCTTGTGTCCAAAACCTGTGGGAGTCCTGTTTCCATTAAATGATTGGGTGGTTCAATCTCATCAATTGAGCAGATATAAATGTCAGTTGTAACATTACAGATATGAATAGTGCACATGCTGCTGCTTGATGCTTCTGTGCAGCCCTGGTACTCTGAATCTCTGATTTGAGCATGATATTTTCTATATCTGTTAAAGCTGATCTCTTTCCTCCTGCCTGCAGCACCTGTGCACAAGTTGAGCACTGCGAAGGCTTCATGAGCCTAAATTTGTCCACAAAAAGGATGCAGTCCTGGAGCGTGCTGTGTCTGGCTGAGGTGCAGTGAACTTTCTTCATAGCAACCCTGATGTTGGTGTGTGGTTTGGGTCCAGAATGATGCTGATAGCACACTGATGGTTTGGGGTGGGCTGGTGTTGCAGTGTGATGCCATTTCCTGTTTTAGCTATCCCAGCCGTTTCCCAGGTGTGGCAATACCTTCTCCCTTCCCCTCCCACTTCCCCCCTTGCTAAGTGCTGTCAGTCAATCTTAACATTCCAGCAAGGGCGTGGTCTGGTTGGTGCAGTTCAGAAGATGCCCCTCAGCCCTGGGGTCATTGGCCTGTCTAAGTGTCATTGTCCCCTGAGTCTTCCCCCACTCCCACCTGGTTGGTGGCTCACCTACCCCTTCCCCTCCCCCTTTCCCCAGGCTTAAAAGGACACTGAGACCATGCGGTCGGGATTCTGCTGCAGCTGTTACAAGATTCAGATGTCTGTGACCCTGGAATAAAACTCTGGATTAAACCCTGCGGCAGAATCCGTCTCCTTTTCCTCTTCACCTCGCCTAAAGCCCTTCCACCAGTGGTAACATTGAGTCCTTGCAAGCCTGGACTTGTTCCAAGTGCCCAGCTGCAACATCCAGCCAGCCAAAGGTGTCTCTGAGGTGAAATACCACAGCTGCTGCCTTTGGTCCAGCAGCAAGGGTCAGACGAGCCCAGGGATGTTCCATCTGGTAATATTGGGATCTTATTCCAGTAGGCTGGGATTTGTGGAGTTGGCTTTCTTCCCCTTTACCAAGGATGTAAAGTTTCTCTGCTGAACACCAGCCTCCACCAATGCCAATTCTTGGTTTGCTGGATACAGTGCAAGAAAACTCAGCCCTGTCATCCTTATTAGTTGAATGATCACGTTAGAGTCACTGCTGGCCATGTACTGAATGGTGTTAATGGTGAGAGCAGCACTCAGAGGACTAACCTACATATATGCTGCGCCGTATGACATTTAAAAGTGAAATGATTTTGAAATTTTAAATGTTAAATTAAAATGTTTATGCGTGCAATAAAAATATTCACAACAGACACCTGTGTGCATTTCTACCAGGTCAGGTGGTACCACTCAGAACACTTCATAAGGGCTGTTCTGGGGGCTAGGTCCCAAGAAGCTGAGTAATCCTGCTTTTTGTTACTCTTTGCATTTGGTATTTTCACCAGTGGAAAGCCCAACACGGCTCCACCCGAGATCACCAAGACCCTGGAATGGGAAGAGAAGTATGGTCTGGGACAGTGGCAGTGGGGAAAGCTTTACCCACCCATGTGCTAGGTGGGCTTTGGGATTCAGACATTGACACCAAGAGTTATGACTGCAGCTCCTAGTTTTGTTTGTTTTGATGAGCTGATTATGTTGATAACCTCAGACACTGAGCATGAGCAGATGCAGGTGTTTGTCCTTTCAGTGAAAGCAGCACTGTGTCAGGGTCTTGGGCTAAGCATCCCTGAAACCTGGCAATGTGGGGGGCTCCACCCTCAGCCTGACACCACCATGGGAGTTGGGAAAAGAAGAGTTACAGCTGCTGAGCCCCTGGCAGCCATCCTCTGAAACAGGTGTGTCTGCTGAGCTGGGGATCAACCCCGCTGAACAACAAATAGGGTGTTTATGCTAAAAATCACAGAATCACAGATGCCCAAGTTTCAAGGATAAGAAAAGACTCTGAGGTTTGCAGTGCCTGTAACCAGGACATCAATGAGCTCCAGAGGTGTGATGGCTGCTGGATCCTAAATAGCTGGGTGAGTAGACGGTGCCACCCATTTCCGTGGCTGGGTCTTGCCAGCTGCTTTCTGCCTAAAGCACGTGATTTCTTGGAAACTGAGAGAAAGCAACCCCCCCTCTGCAGTACTGACACTACTTCCTGGCAGCGAAGTGGGAGGCACATCCTCTTTTCCCCCTACTGGGGACAGAGAGAGGAACAGCTTTGTCACAGCCCAAACACCATGGCTGTGATTTCTACTCCAGATTTCCCAGCGCCATCTGGCTCACCCTGCTTGCTTGATGTCAGAGGAAATGAAAGATTCACAAAAAGTTCTCAGTAACTATAAGTTAGCCTTGAAACCACGACAGTGGAGTGCTGGAGCAATGGAACCATGAAGAGACCCTAGGAACAGAATGCTATAAATTCTTATGTCCTTGACAAGTAATGGTTCAAATAGATTCAAGCAGAAACTGCAACAGAGGTTTAACAAAATAAAATTAAATGATAACTTAGCAACAGGTGATAGAATGTAAAGACAACTCAAGTTACCTATAATGCTAAAGAACACATTCCCAGGGGAATTTGTGTGTGGAAATGGTGGGATAATGAACTGGACTGAGATCAGCACATGCACTTCAACAATTTTGTTACACAAGCATGAGTGACCAATCTCCTGTTTCTATATGAATTGGTTTTGGTTACCTTTTTGTAAAAAGGACTCTGCTTGTTTCCAAAAAGGTTGGAAAAGGCCTGGGCTGGCACCCTGTTCTTCAGATTTGTAATAAAATCATGTCTTGACTCAATGTGTTGATTTGCTCTTGCACACAAGGATTCCTTTCTCTAGGGATAACATCCAGAGGAGCTTCTCCCGTATTAGAAAATATGTCTCTTCATGCAATAGAAATTATACTTGAGAGGATTCACTACCTTTGGCGTAATAAACAAAACAAACCACGGGAGATGAAAAAGAAATAAACCAAGCACTCATCCTTTTGCTCACATGTATCAGCATGTATCAGCTCACAGGTATCAGCAATGACTTAATGATTAAACAGCACATTTTCCATAGCTTTTCCTTTCCAGGCCAAAATAAATGGGTTTCTGAAGCTTTTTTGTTTCAATTGCTAGAGATTGCTGAGATGTTGCATAAATGTATATAGCCCTGTTAGAGGTGTCAAAACTTTGTGAGGGATTATTGTGTTCATATTACAAGGACTTGGCAAATCATGCAAGGGGAAAATAGAAGATAATTTTACAAACCAGTAAAAGTAACACCAGAGGATGGAAGAATAGAAAAGCATGTCACAGAGACAGCATGGTGATGTGCTTGAGGGAAGATGTCATTGCTTTGTCTGGTCAGGGATTGCCCTGTGCTGCTGACATCTGGTTTGGTCACAGACAAAATTGTCACACTGGCCCCAGAACTGGGCCCACCAAGTAAGATAAGTGTGCCTTCATGGAAATGTGTTTAAGAAAGGGCAGGGAACACTGAAGAGGGAGAGACAAGTTCAGGGCAAGTACAGTATCCAACAGGATGATGACCAGTGGAAGAGCCCATGCTGGAGCAGGTGAGTAGGACCCAAGGAGCAGCAAGAGCAAGGGACTCCCACACACCAAGCCCAGCTCTTGCATCACCCATGGCCTCACCAAAAGGTCTGGTTGTAACCTGCAGCATGGGGTGAGGAAACAGGACAGGGGGAAGTGAGGCATCTAAGTGTTGGTTGGCTGTTTTTATTACTTGGCAATAAAGCAATTGGATTGAAATTTCTCAACTCAAAATAGGTATTTTTGGTCCATGACAGGATGTCTGATATCAAGGGATGGAGCATGTTCATACTGCAGTGTCCCAGAGGAGAATGGGGGAAAGCAGAGGAGAAGTCTACTAGGGCAGAATATTTTGGATTGGAAGGGACTTTAAAGATCATCCAGTTCCAACCCCCCTGCCATGGGCAGGGACACCTTCCACTAGACCAAGTAGCTCAAAGTCCCCTCTAGCCTAGTCTGGAACTCTTCCAGGTATGGGGCACCCACAGATGCTTTGCAGCTTTCTACCAGACTGCTCTTTGTTTGCTGTGTGGTAAAAAGGGAGAGAGAGGCAAGAGGGGACAGATTTCAGTGAGGTCATTTGAGGCTTCCCGCAGCAGCAGTGGGACACAACCTCACCAAGACCAGTCCGTCTCTATGAGTTTGCATCCAGCACTTTCCTTCTGCCCTGGGGTATCAGGCTGGTTTTTCTTGACATGCTGCATATTTTCCTCTCACACCTGTTCCTTCCCTCCTCTAAACCATCCCAAACAATATGAGGTTTTGTCTCCCCTCAGCATCCAGCAGCAGTTTCTCAAGCCCCTTAGCCCTTATTTTGTGTGCGTGCCCTGGAGTTAACCAGAACATTCCTGCCAGAGGTTAAGCCCAGGCATTGCATGGATAATCTGTGAAAACTTTTTGCCTCCAGTTCCAAGTGACCGTGACTGTAACAAATCCAGAGATGCTGTCTGCAGCTCCACTCTGGCCCTTCTTCCACCCCTTCTCTCTCTCCCAGGCAGTCAGAGCTCAGAGACAGGACAGAGATCCCAGCTGCCAGCCAAGAGGGTTAGGAAAGTGAAATGCCTCTGCTCCTGGCCTGGCTGTGCTGCACCCTTTACCTGCAGTGCTAAAGGGAAGTGGCTTTGCAGGGCACTATGGCCGTGGATGCTGTGCCACGCTGCCATCACCATCCCTACAACGCTGACATTTTGGGCTGGTGAAGCCTCCCACCCTCATGGGACCAAGGCTAGCAGCAGCTGTGGGGTGAGCCCCTGTAAAACCAGAGAGCTGTGGGGAAAGCAGAGACCGTGGCATGAAGGCAGGACTGGAGAGAGTTGCTGGACTAGAAACAGGATCTTTGACTGAAAGACCGAAGAGTGCCAGGGAGAGGGCATGGCAGGGCACCACAGTGCCCTCAGCATAGCAGCACTCCTGGGAGAAAACCAGGAAAATTAGTGCTCAGGCAAGGATCACCTTCAGGAAAAGGAGCCAAGCACTGGCTTTAGCAGGGGAGAGAGGGGAAGAGAATTTATCTTTTTTTTCTCCACTGAAAACTGCCTTTTTTCCCTTCTCTCCTCAGACAGTGAGACCTTTGCTTTGGCACCTGACCTATGACTACAGGGCTAGTCCTCTTCCTCATGTGGTTGGTTTCTTTCCTGATTAAAAGTGATTAGGTAGCTCTAAAACCTGCAGAAATGTTACTGAGGGTAACAGAGACAAAGAGACCCTTCAAGATCTCTTAAATCCCCAGGGCAGTATTTAGAGAGCCCTGAGGGGAGAACTGGAGCAGAAGGACCCAGCAGGACCTCCCTGTCCTTCTCCCTCCTGCTGCACCCTCTGTTGCCAGCATCTCCTCCACCATGTCACTTTCTGAAGCAGAGGTGCAAAGTGCTCGTGGTGCCTGGGAGAAGATATATGTGGATGCTGAGGACAACGGGACAGCTGTGCTGGTCAGGTAAGGAAAGAGCCCATCCAACTGCTGCCCTGGAGGGGTGAAGGAGGAACATCAAGGATGGAGTTACTGCCTAGGAGCATGTCATGATGTTTTTCATGCAGCCCTTGCTGGGAAGAGGAGCAATCCACAGGAAAAATAAAAAGAAAGGGGTAAGGGGATGGGAAAAGAAGAAGAGACAAGAGCAATATCTTCACCCATGTAAGGTAAAGAAAATGTGGTATGAAAGAGAATGGGAACAAAACATGGGCGTTATTCCCCTCTTCCTCTTTACCTCTAAACTCTTTCAATGCTTTTTAAAAACTCTATATTTCACTTCTGATTCTCCTTCAGCCTCAGTCCATCTGCTCCACTGTATGGAAAGTCCTTTCTGTGGACTTTCCTCTCTTAATTTCCGTCCTGTTTCCCTCCCTTCTGTTGACCTTTCACATAGTCCACTCTCATCTGGGACCTACATCACTTCCATAAGCATGGATCAGTTCAAATACTATTTCTAGTTATCAGACATTTACCCCTCCCTCCAGCTTCCTTGTATATCACACCTTGTGCCTGGATTCCCCTCACAAAGCCTTACATGCTGCTCTTCCCTTCCACAGGTGGCACAATCTGGGCAAGTTAGGGTCAGAAATGCAGCATAAAATGTTAGTAGCATCCAGTAGCTTGCCTCCCTGGGCTAATTTACCCTAGAAGGTTTTGCTTTAGTGTCCTACAGCCCCAGGCCTGCCTACAGAGAAGGTCAGGGCTTCCCAGGACAAGAGAGACGTGGCCATAATGGCAAGAGTCCAACAAAGGGCAAGGAAGATGATAAGGGGACTGTAGTATCTCTCCAATAAAGAAAGGCAGAGAAAGCTATGACTGCTCAGCCTGGAGAAGAGAGAACTCAGCGGAATCTTGTCAATGTGTACATAAAACCCTGAAGGGAGAGTGCAATGAAGGCAGAGCCAGGCTCATCTCAGTGGAGCCATGAGAAAGGATCAGAGTCAATGGGCCCAAATTGAAACACGGGATGTTCCCTTCAACTTCAGGAAACTTTTTTTTTTTTTTTTACTTCTGAGTGCAACTGAGCACTGGCACAAATTGCCCAAAGAAGTTGTTGTGTCTCCATACATGGAGATACTCAAAGCCATCTGACCATGGTCCTGGGCAGCTGGTTTGACCAGTGGTATTGACCCAGATGACCTCCAGAGGTTCCTTCAAGCCCAACCATTTTGTCACTCTTTTTTGTCAAGTGCAATGTGGAATTTGCTATGGATATTTCAGGTGGATAACCAGTTCACCCAAAGGAGTAAACTGCTTTTTAAAGAGTTTGACCAAGATGACTGTAATTGATCAAAGGTAATTTCAAACACACTGAATTGTGTTACTTTTGAATAAATGGAATGAGCAGTACCCCATACTCAAACAACAATCTATCACAGGCAGTAAGAATGTTTTGCAGTGGACTCTAGGAAGGGATTAAGTAACAAAACCAATAGTAGGGTTTCTCTATGAAAACATCCACCAGTATCACAGTAGTCATATCTGTTGTCCAGAACATCTTTGGGAATATTAAACTGTCACAGTCACTCCATGTGAACGTGCTGCCACTTCTTTGTGAAAGTAACACAGAGAAGATATTATCTTTAGAAGGAGTGGAATAAGTTCATTATAGGTTTTAAGGTGGAATGAGCAAAGGAAATGCCCTGGAGAGGCAAGGGAGAGAGGACTGGCTGCTATGTGCCTGGGGGTTATGCACAGGTGCAAAAGGCAAAGGAGAAACAAGGAATGCAGAAGTCTGTTCTAATAAAGAGAAGGGGAAAAGAGACATAAATGTGGAAGGCAAGGCCTGGAATGTGTGGCTATATCTGCATTAATACCTTGGTTCACAAGTCAGGATGTCTCTCATTCCTCAACAGGATGTTTACTGAGCATCCAGACACCAAGTCCTACTTTACACATTTCAAAGGCATGGACTCTGCTGAAGAGATGAAACAGTCAGATCAAGTCAGGGGCCATGGCAAGAAGGTTTTCAGTGCCATCAACGACATGGTGCAACACCTGGACAACTCTGAGGCTTTTCTTGGGATAGTGACCCCACTTGGCAAGAAACATGCCACCCAGCTGAAGATTGACCCCAAAAACTTTAGGGTGAGTGAGCAGCCCTCTTCCCAAAGGGTGTAATTGTGAGAAGGGCATGTTTTCCCCTTTGAGGGGTAGAACTGAGGAACACAGGCTTCGTATGTAGGAATACATATATATGCCTCAGAGAATGGAGGTGGTGGAAGGTGAGGAGGTTGGTGGTGGAAGATGGCAGGAGTGAGAGATCTGGCATTGGTGGGGAAGATGGCTGGACAGCAGATGTGGTGCAGGCAGGTGATGTGGTGGGAGTTGCACAGCTGCCCATGAGTTGTAGAGGGTTTTCTCAGAGCAATATGATTCCCACACCTGCCATTTAATAACAAGATACAGAAAAGCACTTCTAACACTGTGCTTCAGTCCCTGATGTATTTTTTATCTTGTAACAGGAGCTGAGCTTTTCCAGGACAACTAAACCAGCTGTTATTGAGCAACAATGACAACAGCATTGTCATAATTAAACAAACTCAAATAATAATTACAGAATCAAATTACTTGCCCAGATCCACCTAAGGTCACTAGCAGAGTGCATTTATAACTATTTTGTCTGCCTTACACAGCAAAAAGAGGCACCTTCTGGCAAAGATTATTTCCAAATGAAGGTGATTTCAAAAGCAGTGGGCCCAATTTTCAATAAGTGGGAAAATAACTGATGATTTCTGGCTGAAAATACTTTTTCAGGGTAAAAATGCACACAAAACAATAAATGTTGTAGAGGAAAGGAGTTGGCATTTCAAAGTACACCACCTACCTCACTGCAAGAACTCTGCTACAGTGGACTGGATAGCTAATGAGCAGGAAAGGTCAGGGAAAAACTTAGCCCCCAAGCCATGTATATATTCCATAGGTGTCCAACAAAGGGCTCATCATGGCCTCTAAATATTTGGTAGAGTCCCCTGCCTGGAGAAGGATTGCAGTGGATGGATGAAGCACAGCTCAGTCCTATACAGCCATCCTTAAGTGATAGGTGCAGTCAACATTAACTGGGGTAGTTAAAAACACCAGCAGCAGTTTTTTTTGTGAATTCTATAATGCAGCTTATTTTCCATGCCCTGTTACAAGCTCTGCTTGAATTGTGCTCTGAATTGTTCTTGTACCCCTTTCTGCCCTCCAAGAATCCCAGCTAAAGATGTGTAAGTTCTTAGGGAGAAAAGTTCACCCTGGTTGTTTCTTCCCTTCTCCTTGTTTAGATTATCTGTGACATTATCTTACAAGTGATGGAGGAGAAATTTGGCGGAGACTGCAAAGCTTCCTTTGAGAAGGTGACCAATGAAATCTGTACCCACCTGAACAATATCTACAAAGAGGAGGGTTGGTAGGGCTGTGCACCCTCCAGGCTCTTCAAACAACTTGCCAGCACTGATTTGCTGCTTTTGGGCCCCCAGCCACAGCTGGAAAAATTAAAATTTAAAAATTAAAAAAGCAAGAAAAAAGGCTTATACAATATAGAATATCAATGCCAATAATTTCCTTAGCAAACTGAGTTTCTACAGCTAAACAAAACCTGCAGATACATCAAAGTCAACCAACAAATCCTGATTTGCCTTGCAGTTTGTTTCAGGTGGGTTCCTCTGGCCACTGTCCTTGAAGACTGCATTTTAAGATGGTGACTTTAACCTTTCTATTCCTAAAAGAAAGACTTGCTCCTGCCAGCAGCACCAGCAGCTCTTTGGCTCACCTACCGCCTCTCTATCCTCATGAATGACAGGACATTTTACAGCATCTCCAGAATCTTTGTAGAGGTCATTATTTAAGAGGCCTGAGTTTTGTTTTGTGTTTGAACTTGAACAAGGGGGAAGTGGTGTATGGGAATGACCAGCATCTGGGAGAGACATGAAGAAAGTCCCATCTTGCATGAGCCAGGAGATTCACCCAACCTTGGTTTCTCAGAGCAGCTTTCAGCACAAGGGATAACAACATTGAGTGTGGTCACCACTGGAACCCTCTGGGCAGGGATGAACATCTCCAGGGTGTGGATTTCACTGTGCTACTCCCAGGAAATTACTTGGGTTGAGTTCCCTCATGAAGCAAGGGTAGAGCTCACTGGCTCTTGTGCACTCAGAATGCACCCAGCTGAGGGAGACTGCTGCCTTGCTGTGTGGGCAGTTCAGCCTGGCACGGGACTCATTCTGTCTGCTCACACAGCCTGAGCCTTCCTTCAGTGTTAACTGGGTCCTGAACCGTTTAATTGCTTTTCCTGGTATTCCTTAGACTTGGAAATAATCAGCTAATAACTGCAAATCACCACATGCTGGTTTGCTTCAGTGTAATGCAATAAACACAGAGAAAGCAGATGTGCCCTCTCATTTGCTTCACAGAAAAGTTGTTGTGCAGCAGTGGCAGCTGGTTTCAGTGCACATTTACTGGTGGTACTGAGGGATTTCCAAAACCACCTCAAGCTCCCACCCAGGCACTCATCACACTTGTGGCAGTCAGGCTTCTCACGAGTTCCACTTAACCATGATGCAACAGTTTTGTAACCAAGCAAAAATGCAGAGGTTTCCTTCATTTAACATGTAGCTTTCATCACCCACTGCATTTGGCAAAGGATGCTACATCCCAAAGTCCAGAAAAGGAACTCTAGCCAGAGGGGAAGATGGGACAGGCTGCTTTATTTGCTTCAGTTTTCTGTTCAGCTCGGGGAGAAAGGGAAGCATATCTCACAGAACTGGCAAAAACTGTAAAACAAGAACAATATGTGTAAAAAAATATTTATAGTCTCAAATCCCTCTGAAGGAGTACAAGTAGTTAAAGCTCAGAAAAGAGGTGGTGGCAGTTCTTTACTCCCATTGCTCTGCTGCAAACCAGTTTGAGCTTCGGAAGATTTGAAGGCAGCTGTTAGAAAAGTTACAGTGGTTCCAATGCAAAGTCCCCACCCACTTACCACCTTCCAGAGATGGAGACAGAGGCTCCAGCCGGGCTGATGGTGCCTGAGGGCCAGTGCTGTAAAAGTGTCTTCTTTGCAGCCCCTCTGAGCCAGCACCTGGAACGATTTTCTAACCCTTGTGCACTTAAATGAGCATCAATACTTTACCACAATACTTTACCATCAATACTTTACCACAGTCAGCACTTGTCAGATGGTTTCAACCTGGGAAAGGGCTGTACAGCCACGGCAGCTCCTGCTGCTCTCAGGCCCTTTGTGACCTTGCTGGTGTCCAGCCCTACTTTGCTGCTAGTTAATCCTGCTTTTCTGATGGAGCATCTCATATAACTCTGATTGCCTGCAGCGCTCTGGCAGCACCACTGAGCCTAGGGAAAGGGATTTGGGACTGCAGTTTGCCCAGCAGTAGGAACTGAAAAGCCAGAGCCAGGAGAGTTAAAGTCGTGAGAGAACTTTCTGATTGCCTGCCGACTCCATTACATGCCCACAGAGGGGAAAGCAGGGAAAGCCAGGGCTAGAAGCAACTATTTCTTCCTCTCTCCTTGTATTTCCAGCTGCTGATACAACATTTGTTTGCTAGGGAAAAGGGACTGGCGTTAGTGTTCAGGGGCCTGTGGTCCGGCCTGGCTGGTTGCTGAAATTCGGCATTGTGCAGGCTGCCTCCCAGACCCAAGCTGGCACCAGCGCCAACTGGGGCTGGTTTGACAGTGCCAAGTGGCTCCTGCAATCTGCCATCAGGAACCTGGCTGGCCTGGTGAGTTTTGTCTGCCAATAAAAAAGGGCCAGTGTTGGTGTTCGGGGGCCTGTGGCCTGGAGTGGCCGGTCGGATCCCAAAATTCCATGTTGCGCAGGATGCTGCTTCGCAGTTTGGCAAACTGCAGGGAAAGACAGATTTCAGGCCTTACTGAAAAAATTAATAATCACATGAGCAGTAACAGGGCATGAATTTATTAATCAAGTGGAAAAAAGTAATCATAGCATAAAACTAAAGAGAAAGCCCTTTCATGCAGTACTGGATGGAGAGTGCATTAACGTTTTTTATAAGCCCCTACATCAGAAGACACTAATCTCTACTGCCTTGGAATAAAGGAAAATGATACTGAGGAAGATGGCATGTGAAATGTGGGACAGAGAACAGTAAACAGGAGGGGTTACCAGGTGGTGCACGCCCCTACAGAACACTCTGTACGCTGCCAATGCCTCTGAACCGTGGCTCATTCTGCAGTTATACTTGGTTTAATGCTGACTATAACATCCAACTTCTGTGTCCGTACAGCTTAACCTATCTGCTTGGATGTAGCCACCTATGCCCTTGGCTGCCTTGCACTGGCCCCAGGGGTCAAGTCTTGATACCATTCTCTCTTCAGCTACATAGATAATCCCTGCTTGAAGGCTATTTAACATTTGCTCAGTCATCACTTTGCACTGGCTTAGAGAGCCTGTTTCCCTATTTTCTCCCATTCCCCCTGGGGATGGGTGGTGCAAGACACGCTAGACAGGGAGAGGGGCTCCAGGGCAGGGCCAGCATTGAAGTAATGGGATGGTAACTCCCAGATTCAAGAGCTGATGGAAGGCATGGGGAGAGAGGAACAGCCTCCTGTGGCAGCTCCATGGGCAAGTCTTATGTTGGGTAATGGGATACAGTGGCATTAGGCCAAGCTTTTGCTTGGAAATGTCACCATTTTACTGCGTGGTTCCTCCTGCTGCAGTGGGAAAAGCAACACACAGGCTGTGGTGGCACTGAGCCAGACTGCCCAGGGAAGTGGCTGAGTTGCCATCCATGGGGGTACTCAGAAGGCAGGAAGATGTGGCACTTGGGGACATGGTTTAGTGGTGGGCTGGGCAGTGCTGGGTTAATGGGTGGATCTGATGTTCTTGATGGGCTTTTTCAAAGTAACCAATTCTACCATTCCATGCTCAGGCTTATTTCTGGCAATGTGCCATTCTCCAGTTCCTTAGCATCTTAACCTTTTTGTTTTGTACTCCCCTGACTAATCCAGACTGATTATGAGATATGGGAATGATGCTTGCAGGTTCATTGCAGTTCAAACACTTTAAATCAGCTATTTACTTTTTCTGCTCATTTTGTACATCTTCAGTTTGATAAAAACTGCTATAGAGCTACAACTGCATTAGCAAAATTTCCAAGATCTCAAAAGCTGATGCTCATCTACAGCACCCCTAGGTTCCCTCAAGAGCTCCATTTCACAATCTATTTAACCAAGGTCTATTTAACCAACAATCTGTTTAATTAAGGTCAGTCCATACCACACTTCAGCTGTCCAGCAGGAAATTTACAGGTGATGAATACCTCAGTTTTTCAGTCCTGGAAATTAAGGTCATTGGGTTCTGATGAGTGGAAGATCTGTATTTAAGCACAACTCTCCTCTTCTGATAGATGCTCCAAATCTGTTGCATCCTAAGTGTGTTTCATCAGTCATCTTAATTTTTTCTTCACAACTGCATTTCAGTCCTGTATTTTCACAAGTAATTCAGATTATTTTATGAGGGAATCACAGATACTTTCTTGCTTAACATTAAGTGTGGTACTTCCTCTACATAAGGGAAGGCCCAAACCCAATCTCCCTTCTGCAATTTAAATTTAAAAGCCATTTGTAAAATGGATGGCATATTATCCAGAATTTGCTAGCATGGACTCTAGGCACTGTTTTGTCACAGTACGCAAGTTTCACCCACTCTCCCTTCCTCCCCCTTTTTACAATACAAAATTTCTAGTTGCTGGCTGCAGGCAGAGACAGGTCCCAAGTATTTCTGGAATATAATCCAGAAAGGAATTCCAAAAGCATCACTGGCATTTGTGCTATGTAAGATATATTTGAAATGGCTGGTCACCTTTTGTCACACCACTAGAATTCCATTAACAACTGTGTGATGATAGATGTTTTCAAGCACTTAGACTCTGGCTGTAGCAGATAGACAAACCGGTAACTTCCCTTCATCAACCACCTGGGCCATCCAGGAAATCAAGAAACAGTCCCAGGAAGGAAACTCATGCTCAGAATTCAAATGGATAAATAAATAAATGGTTAAGTAGTTAGTCATCATCACTTTGGCTGCTTAAAATGATGTGAATTCAAAGTGGAATGTGCAGTGCTGGATCCAAGTCCTTGCAGAGGTGTAAACGTCCTGTTCTAGCTTTCACTGCCAGTCAATACACTGCTAAATTATCTTCAGTGTTAGAATTATCACCCATGTGCTCTGACCATACCAAAGATGCTATGGAAATGACACTGAGGAGGGATGCACAGAGTGAATGGTGTTACACAAGGATGTTAGCAGGTGCTTAGGCACTTGCACTAGGGAGAGACAGGCTGCAGAACCTGCTGGAAATGCCAACAGATCATTACAAACACTGCTCTTAAGCATCACTATTAGGTAACTCAGTGGTGTGATCACAAGGAGGAAAACTTACCAACATCTAAATTCTGCTGTGTGGGAGTAGGGCATATCTGAGTAGCTTAAATACCCCAAAGCACTTTAAATCCAACAGACCAGACAGCAACCCCTTTGGATCAAGGGCACTCTCAGCAAGCTGGTGCAGTCAACACACTGGAGGAAAGGGATACCATCCACAGGGATCTCAACGGGCTTGAGGCATGGGTGCCTGCAAAGCTCAAGAAGTTCAACAAGGCCAAGTGCAAGGTGATGCACCTGGGCCAGGGCAATCCCAAGCACAAATCCAAACTGAAGGATGAACAGATGGAGAGCAGCCTTGCTGAGGACTTGGGGTGAATGTGGGGCTGGGCACAACCCAGCAACGTGCACTCACAGCCCAGAATGCCAAACATGTCCTGGACTGCACCCAAAGCAGTGTGAGCAACAGGGTGAGAGCAGGGATTCTGCCCCTCTGCTTTGCCCTGGTGGGACCCCCACCAATCCCACCTGCAATGCTGCATCCAGCTCTGGGATCCTCAGCACGAGAAGGACATGGACCATGGAGTGGGTCCACAGCAGGCCACAAAGATGATCAGAGGGATTAAGCACCACTCCTGACAGTTCAGGTTGTTCAGTCTGAAGAAAAGGCTCTGGAGAGATCTTACAGAATGTTCTAGTACCTAAAGGGAGCCTACAAATGGAGAGGGGCTTTTTACAAGGGCATGTAGTGTCTGGACAAGGGGGAATGGCTTTAAATTGAAAGAGGGTAGATTTAAACTGGATATTAGGAATCAATTCTTTGCAGTGAGGGTAGTGAGGGGTTGCCCACAGAACTTGTGGATGCCTTATCCTTGGAACTGTTCAAAGCCAGGCTGGATGGGGCTCTGAGCAACCTGGACTAGAGAAAGGTGTACCTGACCACAGCTAGGGGGGTTGGAACTGGATGATTTTTAAGGTCTCTTCCAACCCCAAATGCTCTATGATTCTGTCTCCACGTGTTTCTGCTTTTGAAGATTTTAGAATAATCAGGATTGTAAGAGGAATGACTGCTTCTCCTAGAGCACATCTGTACGTTAAAAACTCTAATAATCAGGTATTTTTAAAATGACTGAACTGCCAGTTAACCACCTTAACAGACCAGTATATTCTTGTTAAGTTATTGGACAATATGGTTTCTTTTAAATTTTTTTTTATTTCTTTTGTTCTTAATTTTTGTTTGTTGTTGCTGGTTCTTTTGTTTGTTTTAATACAATTAAAGATGTACTCCACAAGAAAAAGCAGAAAGAGTCCTTCTGGAAAAAAAACAAATATATTGAACACATACCAATCAAATGGTACAGATATGGGACTGGCTTTGATTTCAAAATTTAAGTAGAAATAAAAAAGATGTAATGCAACAGCTGTTCAATTTCCAAGTCTAAGTAGGCACTGTAAAAAGACATTTCCGCTTTCTCCAGCACACATTCCTGTCTAAATGCTCCCACTGTAATCAACTCCTAGGATCCCAAACAAAAATAAAACCCAACACTGGGAACATAATCTTAGAGTAAAAGTTAATATCCATCCACCCACCCTCTTACAAAAAAGCAAACAAAAAAAAATCCCCCCAAATACAACCTTTCAATGCTGCTGTTCTGACTGGAGCAGAATTGGAGAATTTATAAAGGTTCAAAAGCACCCAAGGCAAGTAGTACAATACAATTTGTTCACTAACTTGTATTGGAAAGGAGATTAAAAACATTGAGATCTGCATCTTGGTACATAAAACTGCTGTCCTGAATAGAGAGAAATCTTTCAGAAAAGTTTTACAACTTGGTGGAAGTCCAGGACCCAGCTTTAGGCACCATTAATTCATGGGGTTTAATTCTGACTTTGTTATAACCACTTTTATATACTGTACATCTACCCTAGTTGTATCAGTGTTGGAACTGCTCACTGGTGTCCCTTTGAACAACTGTAAACTAAACCAAAGTATGCAACTCCATAGGAAGCTAGAGATCAGGTGAATATACAGCCAGTTATATCTCCCCTGCTTCACGCTCCTCTGAGCTCCTCGGCTCTTCCGAGCGGCCGTTAGCGCTTTCGTACGAACGTTTCTTGTCTTTGAAATCCCGCGGCGACCTCTCCCTCGAGCCTCTGTCTTTGTCACGGGATGTTCGATCGCGATCTCTTGAACGCTCTTTGTCTCTGGAAGATCTTTCTTTAGAGGATCTGAAAGGTGCAGTGCATTTGAGAATTCAAGTTAGACATGAACTGGTAGCTATCAATCAGCACTTAGGTTTTATATCTTTCTTCTTTTTCCAGACCAGCTTTAGATTTATATGAACAGAAGTGTATGAGAAGACACCAAATCATTCTACCCTTCTCCCTTTCCTACTTTAAATCCTACCTCAAAGTACTTGTCTTTTATCTACATTTATTACAGAGCCTAGATTAAGTTCAATGTGCTTCACTGCATCTCTTACTTTCAGTGTCCACCTCCAAGTTTACATTAACTGGAGTGGAGTGGAAATTTTTCATTTGCAGTCTCTAGTTTAAGAACAGTGTCTAGCCTTTCTCAGACTATAAATCACAAACTTAAAAAACATATTTAAAAACAGGAGTTTGATTAAAAGTAGCAGGAAATTAACTTGCATAATTTTGGAAGGGAGGCTCTATATGACAAACACAAAACAAATCTGGAATCTGTTCTATGACCATATTTTGTTATAAGAACTAACCCTTGTGTGACTTTGAAAGGTTGGGGTAGTGTTCTTTTTAGATATAGATACATAGGCATTTTCAAAACCTTTATGATGGAGACAGAAAAGACCTGTTTTGTTAAATGAGCTAGGTAGTTTTAAACTAAATTAGCTACCTGTATGGGGGGAAAATGGATTAGACATCCCCCTTACAGATGCACTTAGGTCTGTTTTTGAAAAACATTCCATCTGTATTTTACCATATACTGCAATCACAAAATGTTCTAATACAGATTTTTACAGAAAAATCTTAACAGCTAGCCAATCAATTCCTAGTCAAAAAAACTGGTACTCTGGACCATGAGACTGTACTCTCTGCACTTACAGAAAGTAACTGTCACTTAACCTTCAAGCTTCAAAACTAATGTCTTCAAAATCTTTTACTAATTTCCTTTTGTAAGCTTATAAAGAAGTGAACTTTCACGTTAATTGCTCATCTGAAAAGATTACTTTCCCTACAATGTAGTGTTTTGCAAGACTTAGTACTTGCAAAAAACACTGAGATCCACAGGCATTACCCTATTTCACAAACTACATGTTACAGAAGAAGAGAAACTACATGCCAAATAAGAACTTCATCCCGGATCTAGTTCAACTGTTCATCAAGTACCTTGTGCCCAAGTCCCCTGCAGAAGTAACTATGATTTAACTCCTGAAATAATTTGAACTATAAGCCCTGCATGTGTGGCCACTTCAAAACCTGACCTTTTATGTTCTTGTAGGTGAACAGTCTCAGGGTTTTAAGACTGAGCGAAGTATGCCACATTGTGCAATCCCAAGTCTTTTAAGTTATGCTCTCCTCATTAGTGTAAACAAGTCAGCCAATCCTCAGGAGCAGACAACAACTGAATCATTCAAAAGCAACAGCCCTAGCCTGCCCCCTGCAATAATCTTTCCACGAGAGATCCTTGCAAAGCACAATCTTCAGATGCAGTGTAAAAAGTTGCCTTTCAGACATACCTAAACCTACTTTCATCTGGGGCAGTTCACCACAGATGGGTGTTGGGGACAAGAGCCCAAGGGAAAACCTGAATGCACTGCTGATACGCCTGGGTTCAAATGAAAATCAGCTGTTTCACTTCCTATGCTGCATGAAACTGGTATCAACTTGACACCAATACTCTGTAGCACTCATCCAAAACAGAAATAATATATAACTCTGTTATTGATATATTAAAAAATAAAAGAGAATAAAGCACTCTGGGGTGTCAAATCATAGACATGCTGAAATTGTAACTGAAATCTGAGACAGACTCAAAATGTGTGGAAATTCCTAAGTGGTAAGCATAAACTGAATTTAGTGTGAAAATTCTCACTGTGTGTTGTTGGGAAAAGCCATTTATTTCTAGGGCAACATTCACCTCTTTTTGGAGCTGCGCTCTCGGCTCCTCTCCCTGGAGCTGTGCCTGCTTCTATGGTGGCTGCGGCTCCGGCTGCGGCTGGCGGAGCGGGACCTGTGGCGGTGCCGTTTCTCACGGGATTTGGATCGAGTCCGTCGCTTGCGTTCCCGCGAGGCCGAGCGAGAGCGGTGTCTGCGGCGGTCCCGGGACCTCGACCTAGGAACAGAGAGGGCTTTCAGCACACACTGCTCTCACCCAGCCACTCTCACCAGAGTGCTGTGAACGTTACACACGCTATGTGTGAGCACATCTGTACAGAGAATGAATGGCCTGCAGTGTTCACAGCCATTGCAGTGTCTGATTCACAGGCAAACAGACAGGGGAAAGCAACATCAGAAAGCCTACAAACTCCTTTTTGACTAATGCAGACAATTTTATAGTTAATTCATGACTGTATGGCTACAGCATAGCAAATTCAGGCTCCTGAAAGCAAATAAAAATATGAAAAAAATCTACTTTTTACATTTTAAACTAGTATCTGTATCAGGGAAAGAAGAACTTAATGATGCAGTGACAGGGATCATCTGCCAGAATCTGTGTGTTATGATGTTCATTAAAAACCAGACCATATTGCTCCCCATAGCTACAACAACAAAACTAATCTGGAAGGTTCTAAACACTACACAAATCTGGCATTTTCTTATTTTTTCGCCCCTCCAAGTCACTTTGCAATCATACCTCACTGGTGACCTTCAACTGTGTAGATTTGAAACTACACTCATACTATTCTCGGGTGATCTGATGAGTTAACCTGGTGCTTAGGGATTTTGAAAACATGGGCTTTCACCAAAAGGTATTAGCCAGAAGCTTTTGTAAAGAAAAAACAATTCTCTGTGTATTGTTACTTGGGACATGAAGCTGCATTGTAATAGCCACAAAATAGATGTAGATGTATAAACTGAGTAGCATGGTGATAAATAGTGTACAAACACACAGAGAGATGACTATGTAACAGAAAGCTTTGTTTGTAAAGATGGACATCTTAAACTAACAGTGCTACACAGTCTTAAAATGTTCCAGCTTGTGAAAGGCTAACTTCACCGCTGGTATTCCTTGTCTGCAGATTTATATACCTTTTGGCATGCTTGCTGTGGGATCTGGACCTGAAATAAATGGAAAATAGTAATTTTTCTTAAGAGAATCTCACTATCAAATAAAGTGCAATTTAGTAATAATAAACCAGACTAGCTGACCTGTTATTGTACTTCTTGCTTTAGCAGCAAGTATTTAAAGGCCTTTTATTTGATGTCAACATCTTCGTAACATGTTTATAAGGAAACACATCCCTGTTTTATGTCGGTTGGGTCTTTTAAAATTTATTTTTGAGACAACTCTACTAGAAGCCCAGAAGATTATCTGACCAGCTCTTTAACTTACATCCCTCCCACAGAAAAAGGTTCCAGGGGAAGTCAGTATTCCCAGATTTCCTGATAGGCAAATAATACCAAACTGCAACAGATTTCAGAAATTCACTGTTAACCTCTGAAACTTTAACATGTCATGAGAACTGCAACTCAGGTTCCATTCCACTCCAGCCCCACCAGGCCTGGAAGCTACTATTCCGTAGAAGAACAGGGAACTGCCTTCCTTAATCATACACTGAACTGCTTCCAGTAAGAAAAATTTCTAACATCTCTGAAGGAAATTGTTAAGAGATGTAAGGCACTCATATGCATGCAAGCTCCCGTCTGTCAGGTCTCAAAACAAGGTACACACCTGAAAATTATCTCAAAGGCCCTTTGTTCAAATTTCTAGAGACAATACTATCAGCAGTTTTTAAAAATGCTTTTTATGAGAACAATTCCATGTTTTAAGATTTAGAATGAAATTCCATCTCAATCCTTCTAAGTTTCCAAGAAATGCAAACTATTGTAATTCTGCATATTTAGAAATGTGTATGAACTGTATCAGTTTTCTTATTAAACATAAATAGGTCATAATGTACATGCAATTAAAACAGATCCCTACCTCCTTAGTTTCTCCCTTTCTTCTCTTTCCCTCTCCTCTCTACGTTTCAGACGTTCCTGATTTCGTTTCTCCTGTTTATCAGCCACAATCCTCTGAAAGTAAAAGAATATATTAAGCTATATTAAAAAGTTTTCACATGAAGGTGCTATAAAAATAATCTAGACAGTTAACATTCAGTTCTTTCCCTCAGGCATATCCCCTTTCCCTTGTGTGTATTATTCCCACTCTCTTCCTCAGGATATATACATGTATTTTATTTTTTTTCTTGAAGAAACAGAAGTTATTGCAGAAGAGCTGCACATGGGTGTTACATGAAGACCTGAAATATGCAGTTAATATATTAAGTTTTTAATAAAGGGGAATTCAGAAGACTAAGTCATGCCTTTAATGTGAGAGTTTTCATGCCAATCCTATCATATTTTGGACACTGGGGAAAGGCAGAAAGCAAACAGAACTGGGAGAGTTAATTGTTTCTTAAAGGACTTGGTTGGGCCAACACCTAAGTTTTGAGGCTACTTGTTTCTCTGTTATGACTGTGGGATAAAGTTAGAGCAGATGCTTCAGCTGATAGCCCCCAGGGTGAACTCACTACTACTGGGGACAAGGCACGCTCAGTAGAGGGCCCTCAGGTGTGCAACTCACAACTGGAGATCTGGCCAAACCCAAGTCTTGCCACCTTCTGGACATGATGCAAGAAATTCAACTCTTTGTAAAGACCTTCTTCTGAGAGGTGGAATTGCCCCAGCAGCATCTTGATTAGATCTCTGAGGAGAGCTCTGAGGAAGGAGGGGATAGTTATTGTTTTCTTTCTTTATCAGCAAAGCACTTTGAAAGATTAATTTATTGATGCTTTGGGAATGTGAAATAGTTATCCATGCATATTTTGTTCCAAATGATGTAAATAATTAGTTATTTCAAGCCTTTTTGTCAAATTATATCTATATTTCGTTCTACAACATCAGCAATTTAGCTACAAGCAAGGTTTCTTGTTCAAGTGACTCTTTGCATAATTTCATGGAGGGGTGAGAGGAAGTACACATGACCTGTTCTCGCATCTAAGATTTAAGTTACACCAGCTATAGTTAGGAGCCTGAATTGGCAACATCAACAGGAAGAGTTGGCTCTCCAAAGGGCAAGTCCCAGTATCCATGCAAGACAGCTGGAATATTACAGAACATAAACCAGTTCATTTATTCAAATCCAGTAGCAGCAATTCCTGCTCTGAGGAATTAAACCAATTTAGCTACTGTCTTTGGTGATTTCTACAGTTAAATTGCTTAACTGAACTGTGAACTCCATAATTTGTCATAAATTAAGGTCATAAATGGCATCAGTGTTCAAATCCATCCTCTTGAAAACCAGAGGTCCAGAATATCATTCCAGTAAGTCTTTCTCCCAGCATATGATTTCTGGTCAAGATAGGTTATAATATTCCAACTGGATTTCAAATGTTCAAGCTACAGAGAACATTCAACCTCCCCATAGCAATTATTTCTGACTTCAAGATATACATAATTTGGTATTCCCATTTTGGATAGCTACAGCCTTGAGTTGTTGGATTCTATTCAAAATAATTTCCTAATCTTTGTCCAGGTAAAATAAACAATTTGAGTTTTAGTCATTCATTATACAGCAGGTTGAGTTCCAAGCATTTCTTTACATTTTTTGAAAACTTTTCCAAGTGTTATCATCCTCCTTACTACATGCTCTTGTCAAGAGTCTCCTTATTACTTTTAGTCAATCATCTGGCTCAAACCAAAGTTCATTTGGCTATCTCCTATAACTGCTAAATATGTTTCAACATTGCTGTTGTTCACTCAAAATACAGCTCTCTATTTTAAAAAGAGATTCAAGTTCTTAGCTCCCAAGATGCATTACTTTGAATGTGTGTTTTAATCTACCTCAGTGCAAAAGAGGTCACTATCCAGGTAAGTGATGCTAAATTAGAATGTTTAGTGGTTTTAGGCTAATGAACTCCCAAAGTTTAAAGGGATATGAAAAAAAAAATCACACACAGAGAAAGAAATACTCCATTAAGGCTGCCTGGCAAATAATTAAGTAGGAGCACACACAAAAAATGTAAGAATGATTTACCCTGAGTTCCTCAAGCTTCTCTCTTATTTCAATAAATCCCAAATGTAGTTTTCCTCCAAAGTGATCAGCAAGTCGTCGGTCATTATCATGAAGACCAAGGTAAGCTGAGCACACTTCACAAACCCGTAGCTTCTGCTGCTGAAAGCTGGAGGCAGGCATAGAATTCCTGTATACTTCCTAGAAAAGAATAACATTCAAAACGCACATAAACACAAGGATGACACTTGACTGAAGATACACTACAAATAACCAAATTCAATGTACACCAGAACACCCTTTAGTTAATTCACACTATTCATACTTAAGTGTATCACTAAGATACAGGACATGTTTCCTTATTTTGAAAGCTGAACACAGTTAAAAGGACATAAAATGTTTTTGCAAATTAAAAAAAAAAAACAAAAAAAAAAGTTGGGTAATTACTACCTTAAGATTATACTATATAGAAGGATGATGTACTTTTTCATGTACAACAATGAATAAAAAGTTTACTATGTTGATGTATTATGAAAATATGACACCAGTTTTAATTCTGAATCCCATGTAAAACAGCACTAGTCTCCTGAGAAATTTAGACACTCCTGCTTTTTAGACACTAATTGAACACATTATCTAAGCAGAATTTACCTAAAGACATTCAGATGACAGATCAGCAAGACTGCCAGCAATCCTTCTGGTACTATTGAAACAGCTGCAGATACTGGTTTCTAGAAATTTCAGTATCTTTGTGTAATACGATATGGAAAAGCTCTTGGTGAATTCTGTCACGTGAATATTACCAGGATCATTTTGACTTTCCTGATACACAAGACATGAACTCTCTTTTAGTGAAGACAATGGACCACTCCACTGAAGCTTTCCAGCATGAGGTTACAACAGGATTGCCATAGCAAGAGCCATGGGACCAAACCAGATGCAACCATCACAGCTACAAAGGTAGTGTTCACAAATACAACTGACCAACACAGCCCAACTAAGATAAACGAATCATTTGTGGAAGGAAGTACAATTTTAATGGTATAGGAGTATATTGAAGGGTAGAAACTTTAACTGGATGCCACAAAGCAATTTCTTTAGTTTTATATGTAGCAATTAGCTAAGGAATTGACAGAGATAAGATGTCTTGCACTACACAGAGGCCAAGCAATTTAATTTTTGACCCTGCCCTCTCCATTCCCCAATCCTTACACAATCAACTTACTTCTGCTTCTCTCTTCTTTACCCGAGCCTTCTCCACTTCATCCATTACTTTTTGAGATTCTTCCACATTCCCATCAGCTCCAAGCTGTTCTACTTTGGCCAACAGTTTCCCAATTTCTTCATTCAACTCATGAACTCTTTCAGCCTTGAAAGACAAGAAAAGGCTTAACACAGGAAATACTTTTAATTATGGAAAACAATCTGAACTACTACTGAGTTATGGTACGCAAAATTAGAAGGACAGAATTAAAAGAAACACACAGAGAGAACTTCTCCAGTTAGAACTAAAACAGAAAATGCCTCTCTGCAAAGAACACAGACAAAGGCTAAGTTACCAAGTCTATGTAAAATTCCAGAAAAAGGATTTTGTTCAGCAAACTGCAAATAATTCACACTTATCCAAGACAGTCTTGAAAAATTAATATTTGTACAACCATTTCTCCTAGCATTTGCATATATGTGCAGAAACATCATAGGTTTTTCATTCAAAAAAGGTATACAGAAAAGGATATTGCTTTTGTTTACTTTATAGATGAAGGTTGGATCAAAAAGTGTAAGAATTACTAACATGAATTCAAAACCAAGTTTCCTGAGGTCAAAAATATCAGAGAGGTCTCTTCCTTCTGTTCTCTTCTGTGCCTTAAAAGGCAATTTTAGGAAGGACAGGAAAAACGTATTACTTTTTCCCCCCTCTTCAGTAGGAATTCTCAGATTTGATGTATTTTCAAAACTTGAAACTGTCTCCTTAGAAAAACTGGCCTCCAAAAAAAAGCAATAACTTGTCTGCCATGCTTACTTTAGCTGCAACTTCAGCACTGATCTCTTCCTGGGTTTCTGCTAGTCTTTTCTTGGCCACTTCTGTCCGCCGGTCACAGTCTGCAATAAATGACTGCAGGTGGTCCATTGCCTAAAACATCAGAAAGAACAAGGATCAATGCTGTCAAGAATATAAATAAATTAGCTGTAAGGCTTCTTCAGTTTATTAAGGCTTCACTTTCAGAAGTTTTTATTAGTGATTAGTGAAACAATCTACCAGTTTATGCTGACTAATCACACATATTCATAGAGATGGTTAAAAAATTATAATCTACACACTGCCATAGTTTCTAAGTATTTGAAGATTTTTGGAAGTGAATCTCTCTTAAGGCAGAAGAAGAAGAAGCAGTAGTGAGTATTTCTAGTGGCATTAAAATTCCTGGAAGGCTATTCTTGGAAGGATCACTTCATCCAGCCGTGGCATACAATACTGAAACTTTTTTCACTAGGGTTTAAGCAGGTATATTAACCATCCCTCCAAATAAGAATTAAAAAACCCAAACCCTTTTGTCCTAGCAAAGACTAACTTCCTAGCTGGGAGTTCAAAACAAACTACAGTGTATGGAGACACAGTATATGATTTGTTATCTGCAATATCAAATTACTTTCTTTGTTAAGTGTAGAATTTAAAACTCTCTTCAAAGCATGCATACACAGTTTTAACATATGCTTGCTATTTGACAACACTAAGACAGCACTCAGGTTTATCATACTCTGAGAGGCTGTTAACAGTTCTCCTAGAGATGACTACCAAATTAGCATATTATCATGAAGAGGCAAGGATCTTTCATGTAACTGTGACAAGAGTTTCTCTGCCTCTTTATAAAATTGCTTTTCAAAAGTCTTCCTTCAGTCTGTAACACAAAATCTGTTGCTCAATTTATCCACCCAAGTACACAAACTAATGCTTTCTCTCCACCATTAAGACAAAATACATACATCAAGCTCAAAGAAGAAATCTTGATCTTTGGATGCTATTTCATAGTCTGCCCTTAATGCCAGATCGTGCACTTTCAGGCATTCTCCAAGGTCCATTCTCTGAAAAGACAAAGGCAATGTGATTTAACTTTTCAGATGTGTTACAAGGAATAAGGGTAGCATGATTTTCTTTAACTGTCAAATATTCTGGAGCAAGTCATCTGTCCTGTGGTAATGAGAGTTTAACAAAGCTATAAGATTATACCAGATCTTTGACAGACATGCATGAATCAAGAAATAATAACAGCAGAGCGAATGAACAGCTTATCTTATCATGATGGCTGTTTGCATTACAAAGTATCATTGATGTCTTGCAAAAATGCTGTTTTACTAGAAGCTCAAAAAACTAACTGAAGTGAAACATCATGTATTGAACTTAAACAGTTTAGTAGAGCCAAGTTCCATGAAAATAACTGGCAATTAAATGGTCAAATTCTTGACCTGAACCTGTCTGCACACTCCATGATAATGTGTTTCCATTATATTCATCACCTCAAAGAGCTACAACCACAGCACCATTGTAAATGCAGCTTAAAAAACATTCTTGAAGCATTTCAAGTAGCACAACCAAAAATCAAATCCCTGCAAAACATTTTGCAAGTGAGGAAAGATGAGCTGAATGTCGGACTATGTTCAAGAACCCGGGAAGAAAAAACTTCACTTGTAATCTAAAACCATTCTAGAAGGGGCAGGAAGGAAGCAGGGATGTAAAAAGTAAGCAGGCTGCATCACTTATCTTGCATACAATGCCACTGAGGAGAGTGCCCAGAATCTTACTGGGTAACGACTACTGTTTTCAAATTGCATTTTGCATAGGAGACAGCATAAGAAATTCTAACTCAGTCTGGTCACGACAGGTCTGGTGACACAGCAACGCACACTTGACAAAAACCAAACTGAAAAACTCCACCCACAAACAACCACGAAAAACCCCCAAACCACCACCCCCAAACAATCTGTAATGGAAACAAAACTGAATGAACCCAAAGCAGCCTCTCTGCAACAGCACAGGCTGATATAGAATCATTGGAAGTGATTGTTAAAGTCTGCTCTTAAGGCAGCGCTCACTTAATAGTTAGAAGAATTAATCCTTTCTTAACACTGAAAGCACATGACGAAAATTGAACTCTGTTGGAAAAAGCTGTTACTATTGCAGTTAAATAACAATTTAAAATCTAAACCTAAAATAATTAAAAACTTGCATTGTGAGTTTTGTAAATAGAAGGTAAATGTTAACTCAGAACATGATGCAAGTCAAATGAGTGAGGGTTTTGTTGAGTTTTTGTTTGCTTGTTTTTAATAAAATACTTGGATTTAAGTAAAGTAAAATAAACAAACCCCAATTATTTTAGTCTTTCAAATTTTTACTTGGATTTCCAATGAAACCATTAAAGTAATTGTTATGGAAGCTGTTGGTTTATTTCATACAGAAGTTTCAGATGGAGAAAAAAGCCTACATTAATAAAATAAAGAATTCTGAAGCTGAGAAGGTTTTTTATAAACTGTAGTTATTTAAATCCCCTTCAGCTACCATAAATCTGTTTTCCAGAAAAGATTTGATTGCAATAGGGAACATCTGACTGCAATGATAAAGGAAAAGATTAGCTTTTCCTTTTGCAACTATACAGGCCCTCAGCAATTTTGTTAACTGATGCAAATCCACAAAGACCTTGAAGCTGAGCAATGTATTATAGAGGTCTCTTTCCAAGCCATGCTGACATTATTTAAACCGAAGCATTTTTTCAGCAAAGTACTTCAATACTAGGAGAGCAGTGTAAAAGAGCCGTAAAATTATCTGAAAATTAGACATTTGAAAATTATCCTAAAATTGTGAGAAGAGTGACTTTATGCCAATTCATCTCTTGTACTGAATAAGGTCTTAAAGGCTAAAACTGTAAAATTCAAGGACAATTCTGAAGCTATAAATGCACAGATAAGGTTAGTGACACACTTCAATAGGTCTGAATATAGTGACAAAAAGCCTGAAACACATCCACCACACACAACCCTCCCCGCTACTCTAACATCCAACCTGCATACACTTTGAATAAATGCATAAAATAAAATTCCATCACACACTAAAAACCCTCATAATTCACATAACAGTACCATGACTTGCTGTTCACTTTACATGTGTTTTATGCCTCTTTCTCTTTATTTAGGTTGCATTCCACCTCCACAAAACAGTACATTTTCTGATTTCTTTGCCTCTTACTGGGAATTATAAATTCAAAGCCTGAAAGGATGCTAATTAATCTGAGCCAGCACTAGTACAGAGAAACATTCTGTCCTCCCCTTCTCTCTGCGCTGTGCCACTTCCATGCTGGCACATCTGCCTGTGCTGTTGAACACAATCTGGGTAGTGACAGGGTAAAAAACATCTTAGCAAACCAAACAGAAAGGCAAATTTTTCATCAGCATACCTTTGTCCAACTTGTTGGGCAGCCATACAAACAATGTGCTGAGGGTGTGTAGGGGACAACACAGTACTGAATGAACTTAAGAAGCTGGGGTCTCTTATAGTATTAAGATGGCAAATTCAAAAACTGTTGAAAACCCTCAGTAATGTTAGTGGAAATTTTGGGAGACAGAGAATATGTTATGATTCCTTTTTGTTAGATGCCTCAATCACAACAGAAGAAATTTTGGCTCCCCTTCCTCCTTTTGACTCAACAGGGTGGCCTAACAGGGAGCAAGAAGAAGCAGGTACAAGAGAAAAGGATTCTTTATCACTAGTTTTGCTGCTGAAGAAATTACATCATTGTTGGAACTGCTCCTCAACACAGCCTATACTAGCCCTGGGTAATCCTTTGTAAGTCTTCACAGAAATATTACTACAAAATGTCTTTCATACAAGTTCCTTTAGCAAATCCCAATGTAAAGAGATCTAAAAAACCCACCACATATACAACTCTTTAATAAGTTTGCACATTAAATGCAAAAACAGGCTAAAAAGCACTTCTGCTGGTGCAAGTTATGCAACATCAGGCAAAGACAACTTATCTTGGGGATGATTCATTACTGTCAGAAGTCTATGCTGGGTCATGACTGCCAAGAACCCTAACAAGCACAGAGCAGCCTGCAGTATAATCTGGCTCATATGGGTAGCTGCAAAGTAGATGGACAGCAGATGAAAATGGACAGAAGATACAGTAAGACACATTATTTTCCTTTTCCACAAGTCCACCTTGCAATTTGGTGCCAAGACATGCTCTTCCCACAGAGGCAAAGAATAAGCATTGGTAGTCTGCCATTTAAAGATCAATCACATTTGAAACAGAAGATGGCTAAGAGGGAGACTCATGCTCAGAGACTGAGTTAATGGAAGGCTTAAAAAGAACACAAACTGTTTTTCACTGTCAATACACTGACTTTCAGACAGAATTACACTTCCTAAAAGTGATTTACAGAGCAGTTCAGATGAACAACACAAATAAAGAAAGGTGAAATCATCCAAGTCCCCAGGCTAGACATAAGTGAAGCTCATTGAGAGAGCTAAGCCATGCTTCGGGTCTTTCTGCACTGAGATTAAAATCTGAAGAAAAGCCTATATATTTGGAGACTATTTCACATCAAAGTTATTGATAAAGATTAGTCTAGGTAACCACATATAAAGCAGGGTATCAGGAATCCTTTTGTTATTGCTGAGTTCTACTTAAGAAACTAGGGCATTCTAGTACTTGCTGACCACTTTCTACAATATTTTTTTTATTTCTTAGTGTTAGATAGGCAATTAAAGATGATTGACTTCCCAGAGCTGAGGTTTAAAAAACTGGTCTTTCATAAAAAACCACCTTTGTATTGAAATGATTTAGTAATAATTTTTGTCATCCCATCCACAAAATAGAATCTCTTTGGTATAATAAAGAAATATGGATTACATTTTGTTTGCATAGTGCTGCTTCAATCAAATCAGGTGAAAAACAATTACCACATGAATTAATTACAAGTTAAAAAGGAAGAGCTGGCCAAGAATCTGGCAGTAGAGCATCTGTCTGTAGAGTTAATTTGCAAAATAAATGTGCACTTTGAGTAGCTGACAAATAACTAAATAGGAAACTAAACTCTCATGTGATGCTGTTTCTGGAATATGAAATTAAGGTGGGATTTCAGCAAAATTCTCATTTTAGCACTTCTACAACTGCTACAAGTTCCTTTGACAGCAGAAATTTGATTACTGAATATACTCTATACAGACTGCAGAAAGAGCACAGAGAAGCTGAAGGTACTTAAAATACAAAGGGCTGATGTTGAGTCAAGTGACACAGGAGCACAAACTATCAAATACTTTTAAAACCAGCAGGTATCTTTGACAGGCTTTTGAAAGAAACTACTCTGGGCAGTGTTTGTGTAGATATTTCTTTTTAGATATAAAGATACCAAAGCAGTTCACATTCAGCAAGAGAAGAATTTTTTGTTTGTTTGCTTAGAAAGATCTGACATTGCTGAAAAATTGATACTGGAGGAACCAGATCTCTTCCTTTATCAAACTGTCAAGGCACTACCAGGGTCTGTATGAGAACTCTTACTACTGATAAAAAGAAGCTGAAGGCAGACTGTTTGCTGAAATCTTCCTTATTATGGAACACATTCTTCAGCTGCACTACCAATTTTATTTTGAACAGATTTCTAGACTTGTGATAAAACCCATCCTTTCTTGTAGGTAACATATTTAGAAGGGGATTTAAGTTCTCTGACTCCACTAACAGTTTTAACTTTTGTAGGACTTCACTAGTAGGAAAGAAATGCTGAGTAAAAAAGATGCAGAAATTATTAAGTTGAAGTCCATCCTTAGCAATCACTGAATTTCAGGTATCTTCTGAAGTACAATACTTTTTAAAAGACATTGCTCCATGTAACAATACTCTCATTTCTAAAGACTTCAAAGTAGACTGCTGCTAGTTTTGGTAGTGATGATTTATTCTTTCTTCTTATCAAATGAGATACTTCACTGTTTACATAGTATTTGCTCTTCTAGCCTGACTATAAAATATATTAACACATTAATGATAACCATGCAGAAACTAACAACCCCCCTCCTTCTCAATAAATTAAACCCATTAAAATGGAATGTGGCACAATCAGTTCACCTTCCTGGTACTGACCAAAGAAACTAAGAATACATTTCAGGAGACTGACATGATCACTTGAGAGGACAGCAGTGCACTTCACAATTCATCACCACTGGGCTGAAGGCTTCAAACTGAGGGAGCTTATGCAAGCCTAATTTAATTTGATTTGCTAAGCTGAAACAGTTCACATGATCAAATCAGTCCTGAACTAAAAAACTGATACCCCCAGACACAATGCCTTTTAACAGCTTCTAATGTTTTTTCTAGATGTACAGCATAAAATCACAGTCACACCCCAAATCACAAGTTTTAAGCATACAAATAGCTGCAGAGCCAGTGGGACTACTGGCAAATAAATCAACTGCAGATTAAAACTCCTTACTAACATCTATCTGCACATGTGTGAACTATCCAAACTTCTCTTATACAGTAAAAGGAGATGCAGACAGTACATTCAGTGAGCCTAAATGGATTCAGCCCACCATGAGAGGGATACCCATGGGCAGGTGAACTCCGTATTTCTCTAGGCTCCACTGCCTAGAAACTTTCTAGCTTCAGTGTGAGTTTCAACACCCAGCTCCTCAGATGAAATCCAAATTTAGATGTCTTAATCTGGAGCTGAATTCCACTCCTAATAAGATTAAAGTTAGCAAGGTATTCAGGTATATTGCTAAACCAGGGTCTTGATTAATGTGGTGTTTAGTCAGTAAGAGCCCTGAAGAGCTCCACACAATAAATTTAGGAGCATCTAAAGATATGCTTAACTGTGGGATGAGCCAACAGAGCCTCTTTTCAGGTCTGTAATAAATAAAATGCAAGAAATACATTTTTTTCTCAATAAATACACATAAATACAAAGTTAATTCATTGAGCAGATAAGAGTTGCTGTACCATCGTTTGCAAGACCACGTATAGTATTTGTGAAACTTTTTTCATCAGGGAAGCACCATCAAGTTGGTAAGAAAGCCAGATTAATGCAGAAGTGTCGGGATTGTTCAAAGACTGCTGCTGGGTAACAACTATTCAGGACATTGGTACTTACTAATAGCCTTACTAAAGGTGTTAGTTTTAAATCTTCCCACCTTGTAATTTTCATTACTACTCTGCTATTCATTCAGGAACATACAAAGACAGAGAAACACAGACATCTTATTCTTTACATCCAGAGAACACTGCTTAACAGGTTTGTACCATTATGGGGGAGTCAGCTGACTCCTACACATGCAGCTTCAGTCCTCAATATCAGAATATGGATTAATAAACTTTTTGGTAAAGAAAAAACCCTAACACCAAAAACCCACCCCAAACCAAAACAAAAAAAAGACTGCAATCATTAAGGGTAAAAGTAACAATGTTAAACCTGTAAGGCAAAAAACAAACAAACAAATAAAAATCCTAACAACAAAAACCAACCAACCAACCATAAAACCAAACAAAAAAATCCACCAAAAAAAAACCTGCTAGCTGCAAGTAGGAAAATTATTCACTGTCTCATCAGCCAGGGTTTACAAAGTCTTACTAATTTCTTATTGTAAAATTTTCAGCTCAAAATTAATGAGCAAGCTCTTAAACCACTGACTTTTATATAGAACTGGTGTCCAAGTGATCATTAACACAAAAACACCTTCACCAAGCAGAGATACTTCTGACTGCTTGACTTGAAATTTCCCAGTCTAAAACCCAGCAACTTAGTAGCACAAAAACATATCTATAAAATAATCCCTAAAAAAATGTATAAACACACTACACCTTTACCAACACATACTGCAACCTGAGGAACACAGGTTTTTACTGTCAAGGGAAATCAAAGCCTTTGCAGAGTTTTGGGAATTTGGCCATTAAGGGAAAGAACACAAAAAAATAACAGGGCCTACTCATATGAGTCACTTTGTTTGTCTTGTGTTATCTGTGAATGTCCTCCTTGAGTGATTTGAAAGAGTGGGTGGCCTAGAGATGTATAGAAGTCTGCATTTTGCAGCAATGAACAGGAATAAACAGTATCTAGGAACTGTAGACCATCTTGTGACACACAAAAAAAAGGCAATTCATATCCAGTATTTTACTGATAATCTACTCAATATAGAGACTTAACCTCATAAAATGTCCCCAGAGAACTTACTCTTTCAGGAGCATTCAGAGACTTGAATCAAAAAAAAAGAAGTCACTCAAGTTTTGCTACTATAGGTCTTGAATGCAAAGATGCATCAAGATCTTCCTTAACAAAACTCTGGAGAAAACTTCACAGTCATTTTCTACATCAGTGACAAACTGTTCAGTAAGACTCCACGCTTCCTGCCCTTTTAAAAACTGCTGTTAAGAGAGAAGGTCCATTCCTGTAGATCTATGATCAGGTAAACAACAGAACATCACACAGCCCAGGTAAAGCCTGTCTCTTTTGAGTCCCCTTTCTACTACTCCCACTAAAAGGATTAAACTAGTCACTGCTTTTCTGCATCCAGATTTACATTGTGGAACACATTTTCTGGTGTGATGACTAATTGCATAAGGAAGGAAAAGACTTGATATTCTCTAAAGAAGCAGTTTCACTTAGTATTCCAAGAGCTGCTGCAGCAAAATCTGGTATGAGCCTGAAAAAAATCTTCCATTGAGGACTGAAACTGTGTCAGCTGCCCCAGCTGACATGGCTAACCTGCAGTTAGTTAACCTGCAGTTAAGAGGTGCTACTGCATGATACCTATGACTTCTATAGTTCTGAAAATGAACACTTCTTCACTTACAGCTGTTATAGAGATGTTTGTTTATAGAAACTGGATCACAATGAAAAGCTGTCAAACAAATCTCTGACAAGTTTCTTCCTGTGGGTTATGACCAATGCCTTTGTATGTTTTGATAGTATACCAGTATGTCCCAAGCAGGAGTTATTTTGCTCACCACAAAACCAAAGCACCATCCAACCTAACAGATGGGCTGATGCTGAAAAGAAACACATTGTTCTCCCCTTCCCCTCCATTTTGTTTGGACAGTGATGCACAAAACAGTTCAAAATAAAATTATATATACATTGATACACAATACTACTTCAAATAATCCCTCAGACAGATTTTTCAGTACTTATTTTCCCTGATGCCAAAGGATAACAAAATGTACCAACATGAGTGAAAAAAGCTACCCTAGCAGCATTAAGAACAGTAGGCATGTGGGACTCCATATCATCATACTAATTATTCTAATCATCAGATATTAGATCAACTAATCAATGAAATATTACTCACTGCCTTTCACAAAATAATAAGCTACCTTAAATATGGATCACAAGGTGAAGCACAAGCACACCGACAAAGCAAAGCTACTGGCCTGTGTCAGAGCCCCTTGTTCCCTGTTCTCACGCAGTGGAACTTCTACTACAGAGTGCACAAATGTCCAAGTCAAACAAGTTATTAATATGCCATAAATTGAGATTTAAAAATTGCTTTAGAATTTATGACAACGGCACAGTAACTGCATATTGTACAGTAAGTGTCATTATCATATCAAACATATCTAAACTTTTAGAAATTTAATGATTTGAACTTTCAATTATTTTCATTAAAATATTTCTGAAGAGAGAAAAATCTCTTTACTTCTCTATACAAATACATCTGTGGAACACTCTCCCCCTATAACATACATTTTTAAGAAAGTAACTTCATAATTTATACATACAATATATTTTATTTCTTTCTATTACTTGCAACTGTACCACTGTAAGGCCACTCTGCTACAGCACAACTCACGCCATAATCTTATGTGGCTTTTCATGTAAACAATGACATTTGGGTAATAATTAGCATATAGAACAGAAGAATTCTAAAAATTAACTTCAAAACCCATAAATTAATTGTTTCTGAAAGTTCCTCTGAACTACCAGAGAGTGCTAGACAGTCACTGAAACCCATGAAATGTAAGGAAATACTACAAAGAACAAATATAATTCAATTTCTGCACTTATTTAGATAAAACACAAAATTCAGCTACGTACAGTTCCAGAGAGCACATCATGAGGGCAGCAGTTGAGAAGGTGGCTCTTGCACACTCGGTCATCACTGAATTTGATCCGCTGACGGGTGGTGTCGCCTGCAATAGAGAAAGCAGCACGTTCCAGGTCAGAAAGCTGCGGCAGACACACGTGTCCTGCAGGTTACATGCAAAGCGTTAACAGTGCCCTGTCACATACTGAAGGTCTATGGAAACTAGAACTCAAAACACTCTATGCTTCTTTGGCAAACAACACCAAAACCACAAATGTGTGTTTTAATGCTTTATAATGCTATTTAAAAATCCTCTCACACTTCCCCTTCAAAAATGCAGCAGGAAAAGTGCTTGAAACCAGAAAGTCAGTATTAGCTTAAAAACACTATGATACAATAGCATTTGTTAAATGAGCTATATAATTCTCTGTTCAGACTTTGCATGAAATAGTGATGTATTTCTATGCAAGAATTAGCATATCAAAGCAGCCTCATAAACACAAAATGAAACACATAGAGTCTTCACCAAATCCCACCTGATACTCGTTTTATGATTTTGCTCTTGGATGCAATGCACCCTTTAAAATCTGATGGGAGTAGCATAAAGAGTTGGCAGAAGAATGATTTTAAATTCTTACAAACCTGAAAAAAAAAATCAAACATACGGGCATAGCCTATATGCAAAATATTTTAGAGGTGTTTGCATATCTCCATATGATAAACCTTTTTTCTTTTTTCTTCTATGTGCTGTTTGTTGGGCTGGAACATCTTAATTACATCTTCATTGTGGCAGGTTGCAGCTCCTGCATCAGCAGAAGCATCAACGTGCCCAGACACTGAAGTTCAATTGCAAGGTTAAATAATCCCTTCCTGGAGCAAGACCTGAAGTCTTCAGAACAAAGTAACCAGCTGGTATTCTGGGGATGAGGGCTGAACATGTCTTCCTTTGAGTAAAATAATTGTCACTGTTTGAAATTCAGGAGAGAGATCACTGCAATGGCTCTCTTCTTGTTAACACACAGGCATGATAAAACAACTCAATCTCTCTAAGGATGCAGCCTTTTATTTTAAACATAATTTGAGATGATCTCTCTTAATTGAAAACCTACTGGTGAATTACTGAAGCAGAAAGAGCTGCTGTGAGAAAAAGTGACATACAGTGAGCTCAGATAGCAGCCTCTTCCATTTCATCAAATATTTTAGAGAGTATATTAGAGAGTATACTTAGAGAGTATATTTTAGATACATTTTGCAGTTATTCAAGTTTTCTTTAACGGCTTCATGATTTGAAAGTCTAAACTTCTAGATTTAAATCTCTTAAACAGTTCAAGAAGCCATATTCACTACTGAGGTTAACTACAAGACAGAGGAATAAAAAACCTGTATTATTTTAGTCAAACCTTTCTTATTATTATGTAATCAGATTTTAAAATATTCATTCTATGTGTAGGATGCTAATATATAGCATTTTCAGATGGGCCATGTTTCAGATTATTAAGTAAACAAAAGCTTTCATAAACAACACAAGCTTAATTTGCCTGCAGGATACAACAGGTAAAACCTGTAACCCACACACCAAAGAGCTTCAAAGCAGTTCAACAATAGGTTTTCTAGAGGGCAACCTTACTGCTTGGTTCTACTTACAGTACTAAAAATTCAGAGTAATCCCTTTATAATCATGCCTACTACTGCAGTAAAGAGTTTTGCTCTTCTTATTTTTTTTTTCTTTTTAGGAGGTGGATCTTTATTTTTTTAAACACATAACTGCGTTTGTTCCACATTCATTAACACATCTGAAAAGTTATTGATAACTCACGGCTCGGCGAATGCGGGGCCTTTCTGACACTCCCTTGCAGATTGATGTAGGCAGGCAAAGATACATTGAACCTTTATAAATAAAACAAGGGGCCAGATTGTTCAGTTTGTATAGAAAAATAGACTCTGCCAGCAATTTTAACACAGCATCTAGAAATACATGTTGACTGTAAAGATTCTTCTATATAAAGACACATCAACAAAATAAAGTATTTAAAAAAAACCCCAAAGCTGATGGCCTAATAGCCATAGGAGTCAAGGAGTTACCAAGACCAGAAAACTGCTGAAAGACTCATGTTCCTTAAGTAATGTTGGCAAATAGTATTTTCACAGACATTACCTCCAATTACCTTTTTTCACACCTCTACCACAACTAGGCACTGATACTGCAGCTGAAATACAGTCCTTTTTCATCAAAGTGACTAGAATGATAATCACAATTACCAACCAGAGGAAGAGAGCATAGGGGAAAAAAAAAAAGGTGGCAGAAACTGATCAACAACAACCTAAAGAACACTTTACACATTTGTATTTTAAACTTTTATTCTTTCTGCACTGTGCCTTTATTTAAGCACTAAAAAACTTTTAGAAAGGTTCCCTTACAATTATGATTGAGGTATTTACATTTTCTTTTCTACAAAAAGCAATTTTATACATTTGCATTTCTTTTTAATATATGCTGTTTCAGAAGGAAAAGTTTATTGAAAAAAAAAGGTGTTGTATATCACATTCAAACAGTGACTGACAGTTGCGTGCCTCTGGCAGCTCATTTGCAAGTCTGACAGCCTCAGAAGAAAATGCTTTTATTCCTTCATTAATTTTCTGAGCTTCAATATTCCTAAATAGTGCACAAGTCTTGGCAAAGACAGAAGATTTATCCTGCTGCTGACCTACACATGAATCATCCTGAGTGTGTGATGGCCTGGGATCTACATAGGCTGCTGAGGGGGGGAGGGAAGAATAAAATCTGTGGATCCACTATGCACCTGATATTCTGCCTACAACAGCAAATGAGACGCATGCAGATGCCTTCTAAGAACTAAAACAACACAAACAAGATGTGTTCTTAGGACAAGGACTTCTGCAGTACAGCAGGTCACCAAGATGCTACTTCTGCTTGTCAAACTGCAGGGAAGTTGATGCCTTCTCCGTATGGTCAAACAAACAAGTGAATACTAAATCTAAATAATGAGTATAAAAATTTTTTTTTTTTAAATATATTTTATTTATTCTGTAATAAGAAAGTAATACACCCAGGCACCAAGTGGCTGCAGTCACCTAAGTTTCAGAAGTACTCTTGAACATCTATAAAGAGGACACCATCACTGATATTTCAGACCTTATTACACCATCACTGATATTTCAGACCTTATTACAAATTCTATTTCAATAGGTAAATATTTAAATTAGCTCAGAATAGCAGTTTATTTAACCCTGCCTCTGAAGAATAGCACAATATTCAACTACTTGATCTTTAAGATTATGCTCATTACAGAAATGAAAGTAATTTACCAGGGCATTACAGGAGTCAACATCTATTACTGTAAGCCATCCCTGTGTTTCCAATTAGATTTTTTCCACTAAAAGAAAAATTGTATGGTTGATAAAATTTATGTGGAGAAAAGATTAATTTATCTTTTCCCCAAGAAGCATCAGCTTTAATTTTACTGAAAGTACCTGTCCCAAACCACATTTCTCTAAGAGACTACTTTCCCAGTAAACAGAGAACTTTGAAACAGAACTGAAAAGAAAAAAAGCAAAACACCAAGGAAACTTCTATACTTGCACATTCCATATCCTTTACAAGCATAAGGAAATTGCACACAAGATACACAAGTATTCAAGAGATTATGGCAGTAATGTAAACCTTCTAAAGGAAGTTTTCTATTTGATATAAAACATACTGACTACAAAACTGACATCAATATTTAAGACCAGTGCACACTGCTGATTAAAGAACATCCAGAGGTTAAGCTTACAATGTGCACTTGTACTACACAATTCACTTTGAACTCCCAAGTCTAATCTATTAGCAGGCCACCACAATGTCATGCCTGTTCAGTATATTTTAATCACAAAGCAGCACAACGAGCACTAATGCATCAACAATGCTTAGCATAGTGACACACTCATGACAATGACTTCTTTCATCCAGCATCTCTTACTGTTCTGATGTACCCTAATACACCACTGTCAACAATCCCAAAGCACTGGTGAGAATAACCCTTTAGAATCCAACTCTAACCTCTGATTGTAAACCAGTGGTGCAATCCATGCAAAGGAAACAAAGTGAATTTCCATTTCCATGTTGTTGACTTCCTGAACTAAGATACAGCAACAAAAAATGGTTAACTTTCCACTCAAATTTTTCAAGCATGAGTCCCAACATGTTGGCAAAGGACTCTGAAAGCTTTATTCAAGAGCTACTAACAGGGTGGAGTATGTGTTTAAAAACTGTGTATCAAATTCCACCAGCAAAGCAAGCCCTGTCTAACCAGTATCCAACACCAGGATGTAACTGAGGCTTATGCAGGCACAGGAGATCCTGCTCCTGCTGCACAGTGAACGGGCATGCAGCTACTTCTGATCCTCTCCTCACTAAACACTGCTCATGTCCTGATCCTAACACTTTTATTCTTCACTGTTCCCATAATTTTTAAGGTTTGAAGTATCAGAACTTTATAACATAAGCCAGAAAATACAGACAATTCACTAAACACAGTCATTGCTCTTCAAACCCGATCACTCCTGATTGACAAATTGTCCTGGACACAAATAAAGCACCTTTTCATGAAGTTTATGTGTTCTGACTACTTTCAGATTCCTGAGCTGATTTCAGTTCAACATTTTGGAGAGGTTTTGCAGAAATTCCTGTATATGAGATATTTTTCTCTACTTTTGCTGCTGTTCTGTATTTGAAAGCAGAGCTCTTGGAAGAGACTCTTGGCTCCCTAGTCTGGCTCTCAGCCTGGAGCTACCCAAAATGGCTACAAAATCCTCAACAATGATCTATCAAAGTTTAAACACACATACCACCTTCTACCTCCAAGCATGAAGCAAAATGGAAACCAAAATTTACCTAACCCTGCAAATACCAACATAAACTCTCCATCCATTGTTAAGTACACAAAATTTCTTCAATAATCCCATACTAAAACAAAGAAATTTAAAAATAGGTTACAAGTTCTAGATTACACCTCTGTTACCATATAAAGTGTGCCACCAAACACAGGATGAATAAAATAAAATAAGCACAGGAGTGTCACTTCAATTCCTTCCAAACAATGAGGACAGAAAAGTCACACATTACCAACCACTACTAAGGATAACTGAAGCATAACCCAGAAAAACCAGTTAGGATGTGAACAGATGCAAAAAGGGTATTACAAGCTTCAAAGGAAGAAGATCTACAGCAAGAAAAATGTGTTTGCTAGTAACAGCTGAAGAACTGAGTTGAAGACTTCAAACACGGCTCAGCTCAAAAAGCTGGCAGGTGAAGCCAAAGGAGGTGCTGGCTGGCACTTCACACATACAGCTTCTGTCTAAAGGCTGGGAGATTTCTCTGCTAGTCACATGGCACAGTATTTGTTAAGATGCTTAGGAGAACCTTTTCATGACCACAGGCTCAGAAGCATGCACAAATTCACTGTTTTTAAAGAGAACTGTCCCAGATTGCAAGGCAAGATGTATTCTATTTGCCATCTGTATGGCAGCTGTCCTCTGTTCAGTGGGCAGTTTTCCTCATCTCTTCCACAACCACTCCTCCCTCGGGGGACATCTGCTGATAACAGGCCACTGAATGTCACTGCATGACTGATAAGAACTACAGCATCCCATTGTGAGATGTGAGCCCAGAGGGAGGAGCCAAGCATTGCTGCCCAGATATAATCTGGAGATTCTGGAACACCAGCACGGCTTCTCCACTGCATTTCCCAGAGGAACAGCAGATGCATCTTCTTCCACTGGATCTTCAGAGGGAGACTGCACCTTTCTACAGGATCCCTGCTCCAACAGAACCACACCTGACACTTCAGGAGGGCTGCAGCCACAATTCCAATGGGACTGCTACTAAACCCTGACCACAGGCTGTCAGGTTGTGTTCTGACTCTGTCAGCGTTGTTTTAGTTTGCAGCATAGTTTATTTTATCCTTTTATTTTCTTCCCTATTTAAGAAATGTTATTTCCTGTGCCCATATTTTTTTTTGCCTGAGAGCCCCTTAATTTAAAATGTATAGCAATTCAGAGCATATGGGGGCTGTTTTACATTTTCCATTTCAGGGGAGGCTCCTGCCTTCCTTAGCAAGCACCTGTCTTTCCGAACCAAGACAGGAATCTAATTAACTTTGCTAGATTTTCATATTTCTAGACTGTGGTCTAATTCTGAAGAGGTGGCAATTATTTTAAAAATGCAAACCACCATCACATTTCTTTGCAACAGTCAAGTCTTGGCAGCTCCAAGGCCATTGGGATCTGCTGTGTCTGTCACTACTGTCACAAGTAACAATCCTGCTCCACCCTCCGCTTCCAGCCAGCTCCTCAGGCTGACTCCAGCACTCACTCCTGCAGCAAGGCAGAGCACATGACTGACCTGGTGAAAATGAAACACTTGGGCAAGATAAACTGATCCAAGATCAAACGGGATCCTCCCCATAAGGCCTTTTACAGCAAAGTTTTTTCAATCTTTGCCCATTTAAACTATATTATGGAAGAAGACCTAATCCTGGGGATACTAATATCAATTGTTAACATTTCACTCAATTTGCAAATGACTCAATTTACAGTTATGATCCTATCTGTAAGGCTCACTCCTGTTTTCTGGAGAACTGGGATGGCAAAAGCAGGGTTTACCTAAGCGTACTATTAAAAAAAGCTTACTCAACTTTTAGTTCAAACCCAGTATTTTAAAAAATAAAAGTAATACCTTTCTATGTGCTATGTACTCCTAAATGACAAGTTTCTGCAGCTCCAGTCAACAACAAAAAAAAATCAGCTTGAACTAACTTTTTAACTATTGATATACAGAATAAAAACTCTTTTAGTTCAAGTGGTAACAGTAAAAAAAAAAAACCAAACAAAAAATATTAATATATAAGCACGTAAGATTAGCACCCAGTTTTCAGCACTACTTATCTCTTAATATTTGGAAAACCCAGATTATATATTCAGTAATTTATATTTAAAGCCTCTCTAAGTATGGCAGGTTATCAGTACTTGGAATGCCATTTCAGAGATTTTTTTTCAGTCTGCAGCCATGACTATATTAAAAAAAGCCCAGCTTTTTACTAGCATTGAAATCAAACATACTTCTAATTTTTTTTTTAAATTTTGGCACAGTTCACATCCAATTCAGCTTTCCACTTGTCAGAGAAGTGTGCAAGAGAAGATTAACCTAGGTAATATGCAATGTATTTTAAAAAAACTCACGTGTTTTTAAATAAAAAATAATATGTGTTTTTCTCAGGTGTGTAAAAGAACCACTCCTGCCATTCAGACATTTCTTTGCATTGACATCACCAATCCAACTGCTCTTCAGTTAACCCAGCTGCATTCTAAGAACAGCAACTCACAGGCAAGTCCTGAGAAGCAGCAGCCAAGTCCCCTCAGTCCCACTCTCTGTCAGGTTCTGCCACACGAGCGAAGCAGGCACGGAGCAGGGAGCAGCTGCCAAGGGGCTGCCGAGCCCACATCCCGGCAGTACCTCCAGCCGTGCCCTGTGGCTGCAAGCGCGTCCCGCCTGCTGCCCAAACAGCCTAGGGAGGCAGCGGGCTGCCAGGGAAGGGGGGAAGCTCTCAGCTGTCCCTGCCCACAGGGCTCTCTGGGAAAGGGCACGGCCAGGGGCAGGGGCAGCACACCCCTGGGAAAGGGCACAGGCAGGGGCAGCACACCCTTGGGAAAGGGCACAGGCAGGAGCAGCACACCCCTGGGAAAGGGCACAGGCAGGAGCAGGGGCAGCACACCCGCTTCTGGGCAGCCCTGTCTGACAGAGAAGTCTCCTGTCTAGCACAGATGATTTTTCATTAACATTCTTACAGCCTTGTGGCTGTTTTCTGAATCGCTGCGATCAATAGCAGCTGTGCTTTCTAGGTGTTCTCAGAGCTTCACAGCAAATCTATAACAACACTTAATCACTGCACCTTCCAGGCTTTTCCTTTCTGGCCCTAGGGACACCAGGCATAATGAGTGTGCACACTGTCCCACAGATCACAGCCTACAGCTCACCTCCTAAAACCATGCTTGAGCATCTGATTGTGGAATTTTCAAAAGCATTTTCAGAGCATGTTCATATTTTCTACAAATGATACTAAAACCTAAAAGGGAAAAAACCCCTACACATATTCAGGCACGGCTGCTGGTTTTAAATTTACCTCTGAGTTTTTTCTGTTCCCACTGACGAGATCAAATGTTTGATCTACCTTTTCTAAAACAGGTAAGATTTTTAAGCCTTCATATTCTAGGCTTCTCAAAAAAACCTCGAACAAGACAAAAAGACCTGCCAGACTTTGTAAAGTATAAAACTAAAAAATGTGTTTGTAATATTGAATAATATAAAACAAAAACATTGTCCAAGAAAGATTATTTTTTCAGAAACTCTATTGCATTTTAAACTCTAATGGGTTGCCAGGGAGACCAAAATCAAAGGCAATGGGGACAAATGGTGAAATTAAAGTTCTGACCTACCAAGAAATTAAAAAATTGACACATTCTAATGAAAAGCTGCAATTTGCATGTTAACAGAAATAGACTATTTGTCAAAGGTAACAGGAATATAAAAAAACCTAACGACCCCAAACCCCACTATTCTCAAGGTTAGCAATATTTCAATGACCTTGAGCCTGGCCTTGGATTTCTTACATACCAGCTCTGCAAAAAACAGGTTCATTTTCAATCCCTGTGTACAATTCAGTATAAATGATGCTGATGCTCCAGCTCCACTGGACTATTTTTTTTGTAAACTGGAATGGTGTTACACAGAGATCCTCAATCCAATCATGGAAACCAGCTTCACAAATCATCTTGTCTGCCTATCCTTCCCCATCCTGCCCATTTTGTTTAAATGCTTCCTTTCTAGCCAGTTAGTTTGTGAACAGTTCAGCACATGTGGTTTAGGAATTACAGGGTGAGCAGGAGGGGGGGAATACAATTATCAATACAATAACTGCCTTCTTACAAAGCCAGAGAAAATACAGCCTGAAATGGCTATTCTTGGTTTAGATTTTAGTCACTTGAACATTTCTGGGCAGCTGTCTCAGTAAATGACACTCCTCTCCCACCATCCAACAGAAAATACTTTCAGAAACTGAAACGGCTCCTCCACCCCCCTTAAACCTTCTGTGTAATGTTAGGGTAGCACTGAGACAGCGATCTAGGCGCCAACACTGGGAAGACTTGAGTTCCATAAGCACGATATTGCTTTGCCAAGCACTCAGACATATGCAGCCACAACAGGAAGTATTGGAAAATCTTCTGAAGCAAGACAAAACCACCCCAAATTAGATCCTGTATGATGACAACTCACTGAACAGCCTTACTCTGGAAGACAATTTTCGCAGGACAGTAATTTAGAACTCTGCAGAAAGCATTCATGATACAAGGAGTATGCATAAACCAGTTACATTTTTCGAAATTCTAGATTATACTAAAGGAAGCTGTCATTTCACATGAGCCCAGTACCCAGAGATGATCAGGATATACAAGGTACGTCCCACTTCCACATCCTACTCAGATCACGGGGGAACAGGGAACCATTAATTTAACAAGTTAATTCCACAAACATAACACGTCTGCGAGAGTGAGTACAGACTGAGTATAAGTACCACATGCAGAACATCTAAATTACCTCTAATTGCTGCCTACCCTCGGGGGCAGAATTCTCTTGTTTGCAAGTTAAGAACTGCACAGCCTAAGCGGAACTGCTCTTCTGTAGCAGCCCCCACAACTACCTGGATTTATGGGCGACTGCCGGTTCAGACTTTCAAGCTGATCGCCGTGCACTCCGACAAAACCTGCAGAAAGCTTTACGCAGCAATACTCTCCACTGTGTGATCGCAGAGCGATCTGAAACCTGACCGTACATCTCCCATCTCTCTCTGAGAATGACTGCCTCCAGACGTTAAGCTTTTACTTGGCTATTTAGGGCGCTTTTTTTTTTAGAGTTTGTCCACTTAGGTCAATCTCACACTGCCTTTCAGAAAATAACAGCCATACCCGCCTGCAGGCTAACGTGATGGTTCGAGCCAGAATTTAGACAACTCTGTAAGGACACAAAACCCCACCCTGCTCCGCTGAAGGGGCTGTTGGGCTGGGGGGATTTTTTTGGTCCTCCCCTCGGTGATCAGCGTCTCAAGCGTGTGTGCCCCTGTACGGTGGCCGGGCGGAAAGGCTGCGCGCCGCGGACACCGCCAGGAGCGGATCTGCAACAGCAGCAGCACCGCCAGCGCGGCCCTCGGACAGCGGCCGGCGCCGGCAGCTCCGCGGGGGGAGGCGGCGCCTGGCTCCCCCCACCCCGCCGCCGACGGCCCCGGCAGCCCCGCCCCGCGGGGGTGCGGGCAACGGGCCTGGGGCCTGCCAATCGCGGCGCACACCGCCCGGCCCGGCCGGTACCACCGTGACCTCCGGGGCGGCGGCGGCTCCGCCCCCTCCTCCCCGCCCCACCGCGGCCGGGGAGGCACTTACCGTCCCGGGACGTGCCCATGAGCTGGTCCAGCATGGCGCGCATCTGGGCCTGCGCCGACATCTTGAGTGCGGGGGGAGCCGGCGCGGCCCGGCCGAGTCACGCCGACAGCGGCCTACAAGGCCCGAGGCGCGGCGGGCGCTCGGCCCTGCCCCTCGCGTCACAGGCGGGGCCGCTCCCCCGCCGCCGCGGGGGGAGGGAGGGAGCGGGCGCTGCTCCCGCCCGGCTTTCCCGGTGGGAAGCGGAGCGGGAAACTCGCTTCGTGCCGGTGCCGGTGCCGCCGCCTCGCGCCCCCACACGCTCCCTCACTCCCGCTCCCTCCCGCGCCCGCCACGCGCGCGCGCCGGCGGGAACGGAAACCCACGCGCACGCGCCTTGCGCTCCTTCGTCCGCTCCGCGACGTCAGCACGGACGGGCCTCGGCGCCCGCCCATTGGCCACGGCCTGCGCCGCTCGGCCAGTGACGCACAGAGCGGCGAAGCTCCTGATTGGGCCGCCCGTCTGGGCCCTTGGGGCGCGCTGATTGGTCAGAAAGGCCCGCGTGGCCGGTGTGACGTCACGGTCTCCGGGTCAGCGGCGGCGCCGGGCGGGGCTGGGGTCCCGGGCGGCTCCGGAGCGCAGCGGGGCTACGGTGCCCGCTTGGGGACAATTCCCTCTCGGACTGGCGTGCAGCACCACTGCCACGGCCCCTGCTTCCCCCAAGTGCGAGTACAGTCGTGGTGAGACAAGTTACTCTAATACCCCGCTAACTGGAGAACCTCCCTTAAAACTGAGGCTGTCGGCACATTTGGCTGATAATTCCACTTACAGGGCACCAAGGTCCATTAAAAAAACCGCCATTTTTACCCATTTTAACGCCTGCATTTTGTGACTCTTCCTTTGTCAACCATCGTGTTGCCATCTAGTGCCCAAACTCGTCACGAAGATCAGCTGTAATCGTCCCCAAGCGTTGTCGTGTTCAAGGTTAGCTCCATACGAGTGAAAAATGGCCACATGCAACCTCCCTTAACAATAACCCCCCTCACCCCAATTATCTGTATTCCAGAAGGACTCGTAATGAAGATGCTCTTCTGTAACACATTCAGGAAAAGATTCTCTACCCAGTATTTTTCAGCTAATTAGGATATGTCCTGGCTTTGCTTTTTCTTTAAAATCTAAATTTACTTTTGTTAGTCATCACGTTGGATTGAAGGGGAAGTAAATGGAAGAGACACCAATGCTTGTTAGAAGTGTCTGTTTAGGTACCTTGGCATGCTTAGGGGAAATTTAGAATTTTTACTGATTATTTACACCAACACCATACACACTTTAGCTCCTTCTACTCTTTAAGGAGCATCTGTGTCTGGCCAAATGATCGCTTTTTTCTTTATTTTATTTTTTAATTTCCCTTCTCAAGCAATATACTACAGAACACAGTGGTTTTCATTAAATAATGCTGAACAAGCAGTGTGTGACAGCCATTCTCAGTGTGTGGTGACATCCCACAACTTCATCTACTGAGCTGAAAACAGGTTGATACTTTTCCACCCATCATATCAAGGCTTTTGGAAAAAAAAACACCATTTAACTTGTGAGACTTGCAAACTGGAATTCTGGTCAACAGAACCCTAAAACTTGTAGTTCACATCTCCTTGCCTTACCTAAGAAGCCCAAATTTTCCCTGTTTTAGGATCTGTTGTGCCTATCCACTATACTGTGGGGATTAAACCATTCCCAAGTTTTAAACACAGGGGAAGGAAGAAGCAGACTCAGATGAACTGATTCTCTTTGCAATACTTTTCTGACAAAACACTTTGTTTTCCCTGGCAGTAAAAAATCCCCAACAAACACACTCTAATTTTCTTAGAGTTGCTTCAAGCTTCCCCCCAGATAAACCTCACATTTTTAGCCATTTAAAGTCCTTCTTGTTATAGATTTCTTGCACACAATACAACACTCTCTTGTGAACAGCAACAACTCAGGGCCTTTTATAAAAAGAAACTCACTGTTCCAGATTTGTGAGGTGAGTCCCGTTTGTGCACCTCCTGTGACTGCCTCCAGTCAGTTCCCTTCAGGTTTTCTGAGATTCAGAGGGAGAGGGAAGCACAGGAAGCTGGCAGTCACTTCTCAGGGACAGGGAGAAACATGTAACTCATAAGAATTCATCTCTCTGAATCGCTACTGCTCACTCACCGCCATGGCAAAAACCAAAAAAATCTTTAAGGTGGAAGAGGTTTGTGCTACTGCAGTGCTCACCAGAACCCACAGACGCTCCACAGAAGAGACCTTTGTTCTTGGGAGAGTAGGGAATTCCACATACACAGAATATGGCTGGGAAATGCCTCAGTAAACACTGGACAAATTCTCTCACCTCCCGCATTTGAATCACGCGGGGGAATCACGAACGCCTGCAACCCCTCAGACAAGCAGTTCATCAGTGAAGGCTGACATGTTTTCCCACTACAAACAACCTCCCTTGGGTCAGGACACACATTCACAAGATCGGGGTGGGCGTCTGGGAGGCCTGATAGAGGCAGAAGGGGTCGGTTGTCTCCAGTTACACCTTTCACACCATAACCTACACCTGACAAAAGGCACCTGCGACAGACCCCAGCCCACTCCGGCAGCTCGAGGATATATATTTATTCGCTGAGGAATAAACACTGAGCACAGCAGTCCCGCCTCAGCCCTTCCCTCCCGGCTGCTGCGGCAGTCTGAAGCCCACGAGCCCGGCGACCTCCTGCGGCGAGCGCTCTCCCCTGCCGTGGTACTCGCGGTGCAGGGCCTCGTGCTCCCGGACGCTGCGCAGCAGGCACAGGTAGGTGGCGGCCTGGAAGTGCAGCTCCTGCTGGGCGCGGCACAGCTTCTCGCTGGTCACCTGCGGGGAGCGGCGGTCAGGGCGGCCCCGAGGCCCGGCCGAGCCCCGGGAGCTGCCGGGGGGGCAGGGGCGGGGAGGGGAAGGCGGCGCGTACCCGGTGCGCGCGGAAGCCCGCGAGCACGTGCCGATAGGCGGGGCTGTCGCGATAGGAGCGGCCGGCGGCGTGGCGCAGCTCGCGCAGGAGCGCGCGCAGGGTGCGCAGCGGGGCTCCCAGCGCCGCCATCTTCCGAGCCGCGCGCGGCGCGCCGGCCAATCGAGCGCCGCCGCCGGGCCTCGCCCTCGCGCCCCGGCAGGGCGGGCAGTCGAGAGCCGAGCGAGCGATGGCCTCCTCCTACTCTCTGCCGCCCTCCCGCGCCGTCGCAATCGGCGCTGGTGAAGTGCTGGGGCTCGAGCGCCGAGGCCAGGGCGTGCCCGCTCCACGCCTCGTAACCGGCCTGTGGTAACGGAGCGGGAGCACCGGGAGTCTTTCAAGAGGCGCAGCATACGGCGGGAAACCGGATTTGGCCGCGGGCGCGTCCCCGCCAGTTTCTGGGGTCTCCGTTTAAAAGACGCTTCGGGTCCCGCTGGAGCCAGAAGGAAGAAGCTGAGGAGCCGCAGACTCGAGGCAGCGAGCGGCTCACGGACGTGAGGAGAGGCTGCGCGGCTCGAGTGCGAAAAAAATTACCCACCCCAGATGGGACTCGAACCCACAATCCCTGGCTTAGGAGGCCAATGCCTTATCCATTAGGCCACTGGGGCTGCCGCGGGAGGGTGGTGTCTGTGAACTTAGTTATCCACTATCCCCGCCTCTTCTCCTTTTATGGCACGTATCGGAGGCCGGTGATTGGGCAGCGCCGCCCGGCGCGGCTGCGCGCGGCCCCCTGGGAGCCAGGGCCAGGCGGGGCCGAGGAGGGGGCGCGGGGCCGAGGCGGGGGCACGGTCGCTCACTGGCGTTTGGCTGCGGCTCGGCAAAACACGGTGCTGCCGCAGGGAAGGGCTTCTTGGCCCAAGGACCCTTTTGCGGTTTCTAAGCGCTGGTCCTGGCACACAGTGTTACCCTTGCTCGGGTGGTTGCCCTGACCGAAGGAGGCCCTCACCCCCAAACAGAAAAACCCGCCAAAAAGCCCCAAGAGGGCCGACCCGTCAAGTGAAACCTTTCCCCATTTTTATTTTTGTGAGAAATCACAGACACAGGGCTAATATGTACATTCCTCTTTATTTCATACAGCACAGACACGTGACACATAGAAAAACAGAAAAGTACACTCATGAAAAAGCCTGTCGCAGTCAGGGACAGGGAACAGCTACGCCAAATTGAGTAAGGCTCCTACTGCAGAACAGGGGTCTGCCGGCAAGGGTGGATCCCAGAGCAAAGTCTGCTGCCTAAAAAAGCTTGTGCTCCTTTCAGGAAAGCAGAAAAGGGCAAGTCCCTTCCGGAACAGGTGAAGGCAGCGTTCCCCGCAAGGTTTGCAGGATACGAACCCCATGACTGTGTTTGGATCAGAGCACTGATAAAATGAAATGCTCTCCCAGTTATTCTCACAGAGGGCCAATAGTCCTGACCTCTGAAAGCATTGGACTGCTCAGGGATAGGAAACCTGAGTACCTGGAAGGAGTGAAAACGTCAAGTAGTCACACAGAAGAGAGTTAAAATTAGCCTCCCTGACAGGGCTCTGCTAGCCACAACTGGGAATGTGCAAGGAACTAACCAGCTTCCCAACTAACAAAAGACTAACAGCCATTAAACTGACCAGAACAATATAACGCATTGGAACTGACGCGGGCTTTTGAGGCAGCAGCTTCTTCCTTTTCCTGCTTCAGTTCAGGATGGAGATAAAGCAGGCACCAGTTCCTCTGGCAAAGAGCCTTACACACTTTTAAAAAATTAAAATACAAAAAAGGGAGACAGGTGTATTTACAAAATCCATGGCTGGTACAGTACATCATTTTTAAGACACACTAAATGCTACAATCTTTCAGGTCCTGAGATTATTACAAAAAAAACCAAACCCAAAACAAAAACAAACCCCAACAACTCAAAACTTGTGTTCAGGTCCAGTTTTATAAGGAGAGAGGAAAGAAACCACACATTTAAAACACAGTATCCCTTGAAGTTATTGGAACACACCTCCCTAAAAAATCCAAATGAAAGTGGTGCTTGCCACCCAAATGTAGCTGCATTTGGAGTTCAGGCTTGTTGTCACAAGAGGGGAGCATTTAATGGGGCAGTTTCCCTGGAGAGCTCATCAGGTAAGCACAAGGCTGTTGGGATCCTCTCTCCATTGCTAAGCCCTATGATCTGGAACTTGAGTGTTAAAAGGAGGAAGGCGGCCTTGTACAAATTCATGTTGGACTGAGGAAAGCATCACAGGAATCACCAACTCAAACAGGTTTGCCATCTCCCAGTAACTGTGCACTCCTTTGTTAGAAACCGAGGAATGCAAAGAATTCTAGCTGTGATTTAGCACTTGTTAATATAAAAAAAAAAAAAATTCCTCCAGCTTTTTATTCTGAGCTCCCCAGTGAAAGGCAGCAAAATAGTTTCTCAGCCCTTCATTGTCTAGGGGATCACAGCAAGTCAGGTAAAATTAAACTATATCCAGACTTCTAAAAAAAAAAAATATATATATATATATTTTAGAAGTTACACCAAACAAAGGATATGGAGGCCAAACTGCTGTTGAGGGGATGTTCCCCACTGCCATTAGCTGTGCAGGGCACTCTTCTTCACTGACCCTCTTAACAGGCAGGCTACAGGGACTTGTACCCTCACCTGTTTTTTTTTCCCCCAATGAACATAGAAATTTTGTATCATCAGAAGTTATCATAGATGCCCTTTTATTATAAGCAACTGATCTTAAGCTAGAGAATGGCAACTTTTTGAGGATTACTCATTAAATGCTTCTAACTCTCAGTAAAAGACTACAAGAGACAAATCACATTAACAAGGATACTAGTTTAACTGCTAAAATATAGTACTCCTCAGTAGACTTTTGGGGGGTAAAAAGGAGTAGTTAACTTTGTTGTTGTTTTTATTTTTTTTACAGTAGTCCAAAAATAAAATTTCTCCATCTATTTCCAGTACAGATCTTGATAACTATGCAAGAACATGGTACTAATTGCTACATGATGGAATCACCGGCAATAAAACACATACTACAATTCTCACCTCTGAGCTAAATTGTTATTTGTAGTTACATACAACAAGACTAAAAGACCAGTGAGAACCTGGGGACTGGGATTTAGTTTTTATTTAGCTGGTAACTCCCCTTGTTTAGAAGCAACTTCATTTCAATGAGAATTTACTTTAATTCACTTCTGATGCTGGAAAGAAACCTGGGATGTCTCATGAGTTTCCTCCCAAATCCAATCTGTACATTAAAAAACATTTCTGCAGCTTCTTAATCCATTGTGAGAGCTGACTATTCTACAAAACTCTCAGACCAAAACCTGTCACAAGAAGTGATTTCAGCTTCCCTCTCAAGCAACTTCATGACACTTGACACTACATGCTGCACCAGTGAAAGGGTTTCTTTTTTAAAATACAAATTTTTTTTTCATGTTAGCAAAAAGTTCTGCATTACAGACATTCAAAAATACTCCATTTTCTTTGGGTAAAATTTCAATATGTGTTAAGAGGGGTAGCTGGGGAAAGGAATGCATGTAACACTGAAACACATAAATACTTATCTGCATAGTTGATATTAGTGACTACTAATCAAACTAAGGCCTTAGCTGGAAAAAGCTGAGAACACAAAAAAGTTTCTTCCCCCACTCTGGTGAAATCTGCTAAGTCTCAATGAAGCTCTGTCTACCTCAGCAACTGCTCAGTTTGGCCTATGATAGTGGCATCTTCTGACTGGTTTTGGTTTATTCTCTCCCACTCTTTTTCTCTTGGTAGTAGACAATAGCAAATACGACTATTTATTGATAAAACACATCTGCACACATTGCTAGGAAGAAACAAAAAACCCTTTTAGTGTTGTGCATGATAGGAGCCAAACATAGTGTACACTGCTTGGTTGGGATTACTTCACCATAAAGAAAATCTTAGTAGCTAATGGTTATTGTTTAAGCAGGAGATGACAGCAATGGAAGAGACTGACACACACTTCTAGATACAAAACATGGTGGTGGTTGGGGTAGAACTACAGCTGTCAAAAATGGCTACAAAAGACAGGACTATATCCTTGATTACTGACAAGATTAGCAGTTTTACTTATGAGTGTGCAAAAACAGTAGCAGGGAATTTTTGTACTTCCCCAGTTTTGGGCCAGTTCCAGGCCATGTTGATCTCTCAGCATAACTCACAGCAGCACCAGGGCTTTCTAGAGCCCCAAAAGGCTATTACAGCAGCAAGGGATCACTGCATCAAAGAAAAAGGATGATGAAGCCTCACCAGAAGTTTCCACAAAGCATTCCCCTGTGCAACAGTTATTTTTCCAGTGGCCCAGTAAGCATACTTCTGGCTGCTTATTTTGGCAGTGATTTCTTAAGCAGTAGACAGATACAGATTTTTACAACAGCGCCATTTGTTAAAGACTGCAGCAGTCAGCCATCATCACCAGCTGTAGATTCCTCATCCCACAGGTTAGCCCAGGATGAAGAGCATGTGTGTTCAAAAGGAATTAAACAACGTAATTAGTGAATGTGGTAAACCTCACTGAAGTAACTTCACTGATGCACCTAACACAGATTAAGAAGCACCTTCAACTACCACTCCAACTGGCTGAGCTACCAGCAATAGTCCTATCTTTGAACGGCACCATTAGATTGGTAGGAGAAATCCACTTATGGCATAGTTTGCCTAACGGGTTAACTTGAACATGTGAAGACAAGCCAAGAAGTGAATTAAGCTTTTCTCTGCCACAGGAACATATTTGGTACCATATTTTCTGCTTTCCACACTGGTTCTCCACCCATGGAGGACTCATCATTCCATTCCAACTCTGTAAAATAAATGCTTCCTTTTCATATTGCAACTCAAAATTATAACTTCCCTAGGGGAAGCACATCACAGAACTAGAACAGTCTAGTGATGCATATGCATGTTACCTTAAGTTTAGCACTTGGTCCACAAATGAAGTGCTAATTTCAGGTATTCATGTTTATAATAATCATAAGTTAGATAGATCCTTAGCACAAAGCTGTTAAAATCACCAGATCATCTATTGCAGATCGCTAACTTTGTCTGAGAAGGAAACAAGCACAGATACTATTATGAGGATTTACCTGCAGCTAAGAACACATGAACTTACTGTTCATTATAGTAAGAGAAGAAACCACTAATGAAATCTCAACAAATTGAAAAGTACAACAAGACAAGTGACTTAGGCAGCATGTGAAGCATAGCTAGCTTTAAACTCAATTAGCAGCTGCACTCTTGCAGGCTTTACCAAATTCTTTCTTACATAGGATGCATGGTGGAAAGTGACAACTTTGGTAAATATAAGAATCCTTGCAGTAACTGGTATCAAGCAGATATGATCAGCTGCATACAAGATTCTTGCAGTTAATCTCAATTCAAATATGTTGCAAGCTGCTATTTTAACTTGATTTACCCCCCAGCTCCTTGGGGCTGTCAGCCACACATCTCTGCCTCAGACTCAGTGATTGTGTGAAGCAATCCAGTCATTAATAAGGGCCTATAACACTTTACTCATGACCTAATTAAGAAACAAATTCAAAACCTTCAGAGAAAGATGCAACAAGTTTCATTCCCGTTAGCCACTTCCTTTCTCTCCTGCACATTTACACACACTCATGCACACACTCTTTTATTGTACTGTCATCTTTGCACAAATGTTCATTCTTGAAGTAGCATTTAACAGAGCCAGGAGAATGGAGAAAGATGAACAGGTTTCAGGAATATTGCTTGTGTGTGCGCATGTGTGAGAGAGAATGCACAAGCACATAGAACCAATGCCACAGTACAGCAGCTGTGCAGTTACACACATTACACACTTGGTTTTGTTTTTTGTTTTTTTTCTTTACAAAAGGGAAAAAACCCCCAGTTTAACAGCATAAAGCCATCTTGGCAAGCTTAAGATTTTCCTCCAAAATGCTTTCCAGCACTTCAGGATCGCTGAGAAAAGTTTAAAGAAGGTAGGGAAATAAAATTAAAACAAAAAAACAAAAAAGGCACTTAAACAAAGGACAAAGGCCTGAATCAAGTAAGTCATGAAGGGTAACAGCCATTTCACCAGAGCTTGGACCAATCAAAGTCTACCAACCTTTTTTAAAACTTCTATAAAATTAAAATTGCATAAAGTGTTAATGAATCAGTTGTTTGCCTAATGCTTTAACCTTCTGGTTCACTTTATGAAAAAAAACCAAAACAAACAAAACCAAAACAACTAACAAGTCCAAACAAAAAACCAAGCGTCCCTTTAATGATTTTCCCCCCAGTTTCAGCAAAAGATGAAAGTTAGTTGTGGGAAAAAGCCTTCCACAGTTTGGCTTGGCTGTAGGTTTTCCCTGCAATGCCATTTTCAAAAACAATCCAGAACAAAAGTAGAAGAGGGACCACTGTGCTTTCACCAATTCACTCAAAAAACAAACAACAACAACAAAAAAATTCGAAACAAAAAACCCATCAACCCAAACACCCGAATGCTTCTAATCCAACTGTGGGCAAAAACTAATCAAAAGAAAACAAAAAACCCCTGTAAACTAGATTAAAATTTGCTAATAAATACAGCCAAAAGTTCATTTTATGAATGTAGCAGCAAATGTGACAAAGTTAGTTGGGAGTCCAAGGTGACTCCCGGAGGGTTACTGGTTCGCACAACTGATGGCAGCTTGGGAGAGTTGCAGATTTCTCTGTTTTCATGTCCTCAAGGGTCTTGCACCAAGTGGAGAAGGAGTGTGGAGGAAGGGTCAGGTGATGGGACTGCAGGAAGGAACAGGCTTTAGGCACCTGTCCCACCCCTAAATCTGTGCATCAGACAACTTTGATCAGATTCAAACACAAAGCAGAACCCAGGTAATTAAAAGTTTCTTCTGATTAGCAGAAAACAGATGTGAAACCCACAGCATCCGCACTTGTGACTCAGTTGACCTGTATTTAGACATGTTTCTCAAATCAGAGAAGGCTGGACAAAGTGACTTAGGCTATTTGTGTCTTGGAATGGGAGAACACTGCAGTTATAGTCCAAGGTATCAGGAAACTGCAGCCCGTTTTTCATCTAGCCTGCCTTCTTTCTTTGCAGGAGTCTCTAATGATTTCACATAGCTACCATGGTTTTTGGGACTTTGGATCATGTAGCAGGGAATACTACCCAGACAGTTTCAACATCTAAAACCTATGTTAGAAGTTATTGCTTGCATTTGTTTGGGGCTTTCAGAGAGCTTGACACGTTAGCTCATACACAATCCCCAAACCAAGTTCAGCCCTACTGCCTGAAAAGACAGCTCTACTTGGCTTTCTTATTGCTTGTGAATACTGAGGGTTTATTTAGTATGTACACAACTACAGTTTATTTATTAACAAAGGCCCTTAAAAAGTAGTAAAAACCTGGGGGGGGGGGGGAAATGTCTTCAGAAGAGCTGCTGCACAGAAGATAGTAAAACATTAACCTAATTTTGTATTCAAATGTTGCAGTAATCTTTCCCATTCTGTCTATGCCACCTGCAAAGGTCTCTGGGAACCACCCTATTATTTCCTTTGATTTGGCCTTGCTAGGTTTAACCAAGCAGAATAGAAAACAGCAAGTAAAGGGTCCCCATCTCCAGTGTTGTTCATTCAAAAGACACTCAGGAGCATAATGAATAACAGGAGTGTAATGACTGAAGAGTTACCTGCTGGAGGTTGTTTGAACTGATGTCAGAAACAATGTATGGTCATCTTTATTTTCATCACCCTAGTATTAATTTCCACAATAAGTTTTAGTTTACTTGTTTCCCAAGACTGAGAAGCTCAATAGGACCCAGAGGTAGGACTACTCGTGCCCTCAAGATTTAGAGAGGATACTCTTCAACTGAAGATGAAGCGCATTTTCAGGAAGAAAGGAATGTTGAAAGGGAATTTGTGCTGTAGTTATAAAGGGCTCCAAGTCTCCCAGCCTAAATTTCAGTAAGTATGAAGACAAAAGATGACAATTTGAATGGGATGCCTTGATGAGGAAAACACAGAAGAGGTAGAACTCTCTTAGGACGGGGTCCTTTAAATATATTGCTGCCCAATGGCTCACTGCCACAACTCCCTTAGCTACATGCATTGTTAAAGTTCTCATGTTTGACACAGTTCAGAGAATTAACATCCTGTCAGAACTGTTGGGCCTCAAAAAACAAAGTTGGCTTCCTTCAACCCTTCCTGGAGAAAAGAAAAAAAAGTATCAGATGAAGCTTGCACTCTAAATAGTTTATGGTATTTTGACTAAATTTGTACAGTATTAATGCCAGGGTCTACACAGTGTTTGTGTTTCAACTCTAAACCTTGATGGAGATGCAAGCTTATCTGATCAACACACCACATACAAAACATTAGTGCCAGCTCAAAAGCATTTAATTGGCAGATGCTGTGGAGTGAAACTAATGAACTAATGCATCTTAATTCAATCTGTCTTTCACAGAAGTGTTGTGCAAAAACATTTATTGCTGAGCTCAACCCAACATTTTTATACTAAATACACAATATATATTATTTTAAATTTATGTATATATATTTATATAAAATTAAAATGAGCTCTAAATAGAAGAGAAATTGTTGTCTGATCTAAGAAAAATAAATCACATGTAAAAGAAACCTGCAAGCTCTAAGTAATCTAGCAAAATATATTGAAGAGTCATTATTCAGGGGTCAAAGTCTCTCTAAAGGTGTGAGATAACCAGCAGTGTCTGGTTCAGTCTCTGAGTCAAACTACCAGAAGATCTATCTACTAAGAATTTCAGCATCTCTGGTCAAAGGAATGTTTCAGGGTTGAAGGAGAAGGGCATCATACTGATTTATTTGCTCCTTTTCCCTATGACTTATTTTAATTTCTGCCATTCTCACCTTTTATCTGACAGCTCAAGAGACTCAACAGCAAAGTTCCGTCCTAGTGTCGAAAGTGCAACACATGTTGGATGCTTCCTAATCTTACATGTGAACTGGTTGATGTATTGCTATCAAAGAAAAAAAAAAACAAAACAAAACCAAACAACAAAGCCAGCTCTGCAGTCTTGTGCAACCATGTAAGAAAGTTCAGGTAAAACTCCCCAGGCCAGCAGGGGCTGGAAATGCTGGAGACAACCCATTCAGCCCCCAGAAGAGAAGGCACCTCTGGTCGCTTTTGAACGACTCCTCTTTGGCTAATGCCTGAAGCAGTATTTATCTGACTCTGGAACAGGTCACAATCAGCTTTCTTTAACGAGCAAATCCATATAATGCATGGCTTCTGGGAGGAGTTACATAAAGGATGAAGCCTGAGAATGAGAAAAGAACTTGTTCTGGTTCATGAAAGACATGAATAGAGTATCTTTCCAGTAGCAAATAAGCACAAGGTAAAAGAAAGTTTAACAAATGAAAATACTGAAATATTAGTGCGGTTTAAAAAAAAATGTGGGAAAGAAATGCTAGTCTGACCAATAAAATGTGGGTTTCTTTTTATGTAAATGAATTTCCATCCCCTTCCTCCCTTAAATAAGAACTTTTGTACTAAAAAAAACCCTGAAAATAAATCAAATAGTCTGTGTCTCACATACTGATGTACCAGATCTGTTTTTGAAGACAATTCTCTACTGAGACTGCATACATCTGTAGGCTCCCTAAAGTCAAACAGCCTTCTAAAGCTGGATCAATGCCCATTATCAGAAACTGCTTTTGTCTAAAGGTTTAATTATAATGCAAAGTATCCCAGCACCATCTCTATTCTACATAACCTTTGGTCCACAACCATATAGTACACTCAGGACCTACACGTCATCTTATACTGGGCACTTTGGGCACTAAGGAAGTGGATGATTCCACCTTGAATGGAGAAACCTATTCTAGCACCTTTCACCATTTCCACTTTTCATTGGACTTCACCCAGAAACAAAATGTTGGTGCTGCTGTGGGTTTGACGATCAATTTCTTTTAAGAGCCAATCAGAGCAGATAACAAAAGGTTGTTTCTTTAGGCAATATCAAACTACTACCAGTTTGCATGACCAGGAGGACCAGTCCTCCTTTTCCTTCTCTCTTTGATCAAGTATTGTTTTATTTTTCTTCTTCCTCTCACCACAGTGCTTAGGATCAGAATATGTAAACATTGACAGAAACAGCAGCCCTGTGACAATAAGCACTTTCCCAACTGGGCAGATTCTGTCAGCCAACCAGAACTGCTTCAGCTCCCTTGCTTGTCCAGAAGTCACTGGTTTTTCCGCTGTAACTTAGTGTCCCCTTTACTTTGGCCTCCATCTGTAGTTGAGAGACAGAAACAAAAAGGAAGAATAAAAGCATGAGTGAACTTTTGTTTTTGTAACTTGCAGTAGGAGAGACAGGAATTTGGCAGGTTCAGCTTTAGCATCACCAAAAAGTACATGGTCTTTACTAGTAGAGTGGAAGACTTTGCATCTTTTCTGTAGGTCATTTATTAGAAATAGCGTTGTTGAAACCTGATATATCAAGCTTCATACCAAAACACTGCCCAATTTTTTTTTGGTACTGAGAACCTCTCAAATAAAGAATGAAGAATGCCCACCAAGCTGCCCCCCTTCCCATTCCTTCTCCTGGCCCCCAGAAAACACATACAGGTGACAAAGAAAGGTGTACACTCTAAACTGCACCTTCTAAAGCTTTCTGAAAATTTTCCTGCTCTAAGCCTTACAAACAGAAAAATAAAATGTTCTGCTTCACATTTCTCTTCTCAATAAAACTATCTCCTATTAAGCATAAAATTCCTAAGGGAAGCAGAGATTCCATTAAGAAACCATCCCACCATTCACATGTGAACATAGGCTTATAAAAAACATGAAAAAAGGTTTTAGCTGGAAGGTCAGTTTCTCCTTCAAAGGAGAAATGAAAATTTTTAGTGGAAAAAAACTTTATGCAGCGTATAAACAATCATGTTACTGTCCAGTAAGTACTATTCCTTTTTTCCCACTAGCTGAATTTGTACACTTCAGTTTCTAGAATTGTTGCAGTAAAGTACTGGAATTTTTGATTTTTTTTTTTTTTGTTCCTGATATTGAAGAGAAGTAGGGAAAAAAATTCAGGTTCCAAAAAATACTGCTACAATAGAGTACGTTCTGCCAGCTGCTCCCAATGTTTGTCCCTGTGTTGTGCCTTCTCTAAACTAAGCACTGATGTAGATTATATTTCAGTCTAAAGCAGAAATCTGACTTTTAAGGTAAAAATAAGAAATATATCATGTCTTTACCTGTGTAAGCTTGCTGCAAGTGAGCAGGCAGAGGTGAGTGAGACAGCGTTGCTGCATGCTGAGCACCTGGCTGTAAACCCTTCAGTAAGTCTGGAGGGAAAAAAGGGAGAACAAAGATAAAAAATAAATCTTGAGGAGAGAGGCAGTCTCTGTGAAATAAAGTTTTTGTTTTTATAGTCTAGCAGTAGCAGCTTATCTCCACAACAACGAATAAATACCTGATAGCATTCTGATGGTTGGAATAAGTCAACAAAGACAAACCTATTCAAATACAGTTAGTCAAATGTCAGAGCAAGGACCGTGCCTTGCTATTGGTTGGGATGCAACTCTTCATATACTTTGGTTTGGTAGAAAGACCAACATTTCATATAGCTTAAGGACATAAATAGCTTCCATATAAGCGTGGAAAAGTAAATGCCATTGTGGTTGACAGTTCTTCATAAGAGAGCTGTTTGATATCTGAGGTTGTCAAGTTAAGGCTACTTTGAGGAATCACCTTAAGTCTCTTATTTGAACTGTGACATTTGAAGATTTTTAAACTCCTTTCTAAAAATAAAGTATTATAAGTTAACCCAAAAAACGTATGTTCAAAACTGAACATATACCATGAATATAACAATGAAGTTAAGCATATCAAAGGTGATTTATAACATATAGGTATTATGTAAAGAAAGTTTTTACCAGTGAAAGAATCCCATTTACCCTCCTGTAGAGATTTTTATGAACCAAATCCAAGCATCTCAGGACTTTATTGCTTCCCTACTCAATTTCCACTTTAAGGATGCATCTTTCCTTTTAGCACAGCGTCATAATTCCACTCACTCTGAGTTAGGCTGTGGTGGAAAGCCGCTGAGGTAGATCCCGAGGTGGTTGTCACTCCAGCTGTGTCCGTCCCAAAGCCAAGCAGCTCCAAGGGAAACTGGAAGGGCACAGTCACAGGAACAAGGCCACCCAGCATCCCAAAAGGAGTTAATGGTGCAGACGTCACGTTCTGACTGGTCACAGACAGGGGTGATGCCATGAGAGTCAGAGGTGAGGCATTAGCCAGTAGTGATGCTCCTGCTGTTGACTATGCAAAAAGAAAAAAAAAAAAAGAAGAAGCAGTACTTCAAGATTTTTAAAGATCTGAATTGTATTCTTTAAGGGTATAAAAATCAACTATTCCCTGTTAAGTGTTGCTCTGTTGAGAAGTATATTAAACTATTAATGAATATCCATTTATCCACCCAGGAAGTTTTCCCAGTGCTCATTTGCTAAGCAAGCACAATTATATTGCAGATTCAGACATAAAAGCATGGTTCATCTATCATGTTTTTCTCATCAGCCTTAGAGCTAATTTCCTTGATCTCCTTTCTTATTATGCACTAGGCCTACAGTCACAATGTAATGCAATATCTTCTATTAGGTTAATAATATGAAATTATCCAATGCAGATCTGAAGTTCTTCAGATGTACAGTGTTACACCTCTCCCCTTTGCAAATCTGGGTCTTAACAGAACATTATTTCTAAAGAGGTTGCCGAGAAACAATGAATTCTGAAAATTAAGATTCATATGTAAGAATCCCCAAACTTAAGAAGTCAGGTTAGCAAAATGCATACATACATATGTAGAGGTGTGTATGCACATGTCAGAGGAAAAGACAAAGGAAAATAATGTCTCCACTCTAAATGTCAAAATGAAGTTAAATTCACTGCAGCTTTAAAATAAAAATGCAAGATTAGCCAGAATATTTTAGCTACAACAGCTCCCAAATCACATTAATTCCTGTAATATTAGATCAGCTTGTTCTTGTTTAACAATCTTGCCTTCACTGCATATAGAGTAATTTCATATGCTGATGTTCAGTTCTCTAATTATCTACTACAAAACAGTTAGTATAGAAAGCACTTTGAATCAGACTCCAACTCAGATATTGTAGTTATTTGAATTAAAAAGACTCAGACGGAATAGGATTACAAATCTGTGCATTTTTACAAGTAAGCCTCAACTAAACCCAAAATTTAGAATCATTTTAATGAACACATGAGCTTAAAATGAAAATGACATTTCACTGAGTTCTGTAATAGCAACTTACAGAAAAAAGCAAAGTGATGAAATCTCCTAGCATGGATAAATTTTTTTTACCAGTTTTGGTCTTAAGATGTTCCGATGAAAGCAGCTAAAGAAAGGACAGTTTCTTCTTATGAGAAAACACAGTATTTTAGAACAGTGGCCCTGTAAAGGGCATTTACCTACAGTTGATGTTCCTAGCAAGTGTTTATGTTGGTCATTTTAAAGGTACCAACTTCTACAACATACTCTATCCCACAAGTAGAAAAAAAGAATGTCAAGCATCAACACACTATCATTCTCTTTTGCCTTTAAAAGTACTAATTTCACAATAAGCTTATGTTCAAAAAATTGACAACTGTTCATTGTCTATGTAATCTAGTAAAGGGCAACAAAATAAAAGCAATACAGTAATGTTTTGCAACTGTGAATTTGTTGAAAAAATGCCTCAAAACAAGCTTCTGTAAAGTGCTCTGCCAAGATCTTGCTTACTCACTCAAAAAGAAATACAGTGAAGAAAAGAGCTACAGAGCACACCCTAAAGGAACCGCAGTTCAGATGTTTCTATTTGACTCATATACAATAGCTCTTAAAAGGGTTCATCCTGGTCATGAATCTGAGTAATTAAGATCCTTAGAAGTCTAAGCTAGATTCTGCTCAAGAGTACTAATGGTAGATAGAACTTTTTAAGGAAATCACATATGTACTCTTTGGCTTTGTGTCCTTAAGATGTAACTTTCTGTGAGGCTTCAGCAAGTATAAACTTGTATTCTGGTAAATAATGGTGTAAACCAGAAGTGGAAAGGAGGCAAACACTTCTTGGAAGCTTCCTAGTTAAGTACACCTTTATTATATAGTTAAGTACACCATTGAAATAATCTAGTTTCGTCTTTCATGTAAGCAGACCAGAATATTATAATGAACAATGCAGGTACCATTCTCATCTTCTAACAGCATCTCAAATAGGAAGTAAATCCCTAAGGCCTTAAAAAAAAAGGAGATTCACTTTCAGTCTTATGTGAAGTTGTAAGAGGAGTAACTTAGTCCTTAGTACATGGTTCCTAAAAACTAGTCTGGAAGTGATGTTGGCTCAGCAGCCAGCCATTAGGCCTTTACAGCTAAATAAAACCTCTTATCACAAATCTCTTCCCCTTTAGTGTACTTGAACTGGGAGATAATTTAATTCCCATCTTTCCTTGAATGTACTCCACTGACTAAGCTTCACAGTGCACAGCAGCAACAGCCTTATTCCATGGTTTATCTTCTTTGATTGAACTATTTTTATGAAAGTAATTTCTGAAGTGTCAGAAAGCCCAAATGAAAGGTCCCAATAATTATTTTAGTGATACCATATGCTGCTCAGTACCTTTAGGTGATTTACCCCTTTCTGTATACCAACACATCTCATTTTGCTGTATTATAGTACGGACTCATGTTACTTATTATATACCACATCACCCCACAATTCAGTGCCACAACTCTTCAGTAGGACTGTGGCCAAAATGCATTTCATTACTTGGGTGACCATTGTTTCTAACAAAAAAATTACTTGCCTTTAGCTACAGGAGGATTTGCCAGAATTCATCTCATCCAGCACAACACTGCTTACTTCCCTTCTCAGTCATGTTAAAGCACTACCACACCCATTTCACATTTTGTTCTACCTCACAGCCATTGCATCCACTGAATTCTGCTGACTGCACCAGGAAGAAACAACCCTCTTCCCAGTCCATTCATTGTAGCTCTTTTTGTCTCCTCCAGGCACCTTCAGGAGTACTCAAACTGCACTGTACTTGGCTCAGCTCTTTTGCAGACCCTCTGTGGTACCTCAGGGGCCTGCACACAGCATACAGGCTGTGGATCTCTTTGCCATTCAAAGCACCCAGAGTAAGTGAACGCTGTGTCAGAGCCTGTCAGAGTTTTACTGTTGACTCTTTCAGTACAGAAGGATGAAAGACCATAGAAGTGTCTTGTAAAAAAAAATCATCTTCCTCCTGTTATTCAGCTGCATTAAGAAAAATTTGATGGCAAACTAAAAGATTATAAAATATTGCCAGAAGTCAAGTATACATCACTCCCATGCAACAGAAATGTTTCAAAATGTTTCACTATTTAGAATAATACTAAAGTTTTTGAGTTGCTGTATACCAAGAATATAATTTAAAGCAATACTACTTTTTTGCAAGTATTGATGACTTCAGCATAGAGAGCACTAGAAAGAGGAAAACATCAAATCATCTCAGTTCCCAGTAAGAAGAACACAACCTAGGAAAGCAGGTTGTCTTCTGAGTAAATAATAGGTTTATGTTTCAGAACAACAATATTTTCAAAATATTTGTTTTGTTTGATTTGTCTTGTCTCTAGCAATAGTATAAGCTTTCAATTTCTAGGGTATTTATATAATAATGGGATGTCTCATTCAGTTTGACTAGATCCTACAAAATAAAATACGGTCACAATACAAAAGAAAAGCCCTCACAAAGTGTTAATTACAAGTCTTGAATTACACTTAACCACAGGCAACTGAACTCTAGTTTTGTAGTAATCATGAAGTCTGACAACAAATGTACGAAGACACCTCTTACATGACCACCATCATTATAAATACGTAAATATGAGAGAATGCACAAATCAAATAATGCAAGTAACATACCACATCCCTGAAAATATGGTCACACAAAGCTTACCTTTTCTAGCGCTGTTAAAAGAAAAAAAGTGAATTCTTTTCCACAGTATAGACTGACAGTTTACAGTGAGGATTTGTTCCACACTGATGCTTGCATTTCACATCAGCTGGAAATACATATTCTTTAGTGTGAAACAGTTTCATCAGTATCAGCATTATGCTTAGAAAGGTAAAAAATTAAATTAATGACATTTACAAATCAGGGTAAAACATCCTAAGAATGCTTACAAAATAAATGTGATAAACATTAATGTACAGCTCAAATGTAAACTTGTTTGATGCATACCTGCACGCTGGCTGCTACAACTGGAGACCCTGAGGCAGAAGATGGTCTGTGTGGAGTTGACAATTGTTTAGTAGCACCCTGCGTTCCACTTCCTGCTCCCCCAGACAGACTAGTCCTACTAGCTCCACTTGAGTTAAGGTTACTGCCTCTGCTGGCAGGTACATTCATTCCAACTCCACCCAGATTATTTTTACCAACAGTCCCAGAAGGAGAAGAGTTGGGCAATTTTGAAGAAGCCTGAGGGTTTTTTGCAGGCTGAAGGCCTGAGGTGCGATTAGAGGACAGCAAATTCACTGTGGGAGACTGCCTGCTGATATTTACACCACTGGTCTGTTTATGAAGGGGGTTGTTGCTGGAGTGACTACTCTGGGAAACTAGTGCACTTGAACTGGAAGAACTGGGTGTTGTTGCAGGCCTGGGGGATGAGGTGGACTTGGATGAAAATTTAGGTGATGCATTGGGCTTGGGTGTCACAGAGGGCTTAGATGAAGTGGGCTTGGGAGAGGCAGCAGGTTTGGGAGAGGCAGCCATGGAGAAGGGAGGCTTGAAACCCTGGGAAGAAACTTGTGACACCATAGCCTTGGCTAAATAGTTACTAGAGGTAGAGGTGCTGCATGTTGTCCGAGAAACCAGTGGGTGAGACACTTGAGAGCCACTTCCAGAGGAAGGATTAGACAAAGGCAGGCGATACACTACAGACTTATCTTGAGCCTTGATCACTGGTGATGAGCAAGAGAGTTTGGGATTACTACTCAATTTCACCACAGGATTGCTCTGTGATTTACTAATAGTTGCTTGTAAGGGAGATACGTATTTCTGTTGTACAGCTGAATGCTGGTGCACCTTTGTCACTTGTGATGTTGAGGAAGTACCACCTTGAGCCTCAGCAGATGATACCAAGATATCCTTGGTTCTTTGAGAGGAGGTGGAAATAGCTGCTTGAGTCTTAGAGGAAGAAACATGAGTCTGAGAAGAGGAGGAAGCAGCTTGGATCTGACTTGACCTCTGTAGTCCTTGTTGAAGTAGTTTGGCTGGCAAAGGCTCTAAGGAAACCTTGGGATTTTGAATTGAAGATCCAGCAATAAGGCCTGAAGAGATACCAGTGTGAACTAAGTCCTGGGGTTTCTTTGGTACTGGCCCTGTGTGACCAGCAATAAGACTTGATGAATGGGATGTTTGAGTGGGCTCTACTTTCTTTGAAGTTGCCAGAGGCAACTTACTCATAATGCTTGCTAGTTTCTCTTCCCTCAGCCCAGGGCGAGGTCTGGGTGTTGTTGTGTCTATGGTGGACCCAAGAGGTGATCCCTTGGCACCATTATTGATAACTGCCAGAGCATCAGAAACAGAGTCCAGTGAGGGTGGGTGGAAAGAGAGGTCTTCATCCAGTGAGTCATCCAAGCAGATGGTCTCTGGAGCTGCTGTGCAGCTAGAGCTGGCTGGGGTGCACGCAGCTGCACTGGAACTCAGTACAGGAGCACAACTTGAATTGACTGAAGACATACAGGTTTTCTGTTCTTTTTTTGGACTGGAGTCCTGAAAATGAAGGGATAAGAAACATCAGGTTCAACAGTCTTCCCGAAATTGATTTAAGGTAATCTTTAGAGTAATACTTTTATGCAGACTTTTAATACTTTAAAAAAGACTGTAATACTTTTATTTCAGTAAATTCAGACACACCAAAGATTTACTACTGAAATTTTCATATTAAGATACTTATGATATCTAGGTGCTGGAGCCCTGTGTGCTAATTCAATATTGGATTTAAAAAATCTAGTGTTGTTGCTCCACATAAATAAAAGTGTCCATACAGTGAAGAACAACCAATATTGTGAAGAATAGGGTAACTATTCTGATCACTTACTAAAATTGCTACTGAATTAAGACAACACCCGGTCATGTCAAATGAGGACCTCTATACTATGGTATCCTTCCAACCACACTGTTTTCCAGTGATGCTAAGTTTAACATAAACTGAAAACACACAAAGCACACATTCAAAAATGTGAAACATCACTGCAACTAGTACCTCTTCATAGTCAATTTTCAAAAAAACTACATAGCCTAAAGGGGCAAAGTTATACAGAGGTATTTTGTACTACATTCTTTGAAGTAATGCATCACCAAGACAATAAGGACTGCCAGAAAAACTTCCTGGAAGAATTTTTCAGGATCAGAGGCAGAAACAGGTTGTATTAAATGGTCACACTGGACCATTAAGTGGTATTCAGATATTTTAATAGGCTTTTACCTTCACTTTGGGTTTAGGGGCCAGAATCACTTTCTTCTTTGCCCTAAAACAGAAGGGATAAATGTTCATCAGAAGACCAAAACAAAAGGCAAGTAATTTTCATTTTAAGTGTTACCTTGATTATACCCCAATGAACTAGAATGATGGCTACAGGAGTCCAGCTTAAATAATAAAACATCCTTGAAATGAAAAATGGTTTAAAATATAGGGGGAAAGAAAAATAGCACACTATCAATTCATTTTCCTGGTCATGTATCTCTATGTAAATTAGTTGCAAAATCAACTGAATTGATGATATAACCTGACACATAGATCAGGGTATATACAGAGAGCTGGTTTTATTTTTCTGGTTTAGAGGAACATCAAAATATCAGTTAATTTCAGCCTCTTAATATTATCAGTTTGCTTTGTCTACACTGAAGTCTTCTAGAATAGCAATAGAATTTCACTTTTTACATTGACATTTTGCTCCTGAGGAAGATGTTTCCTATTCTCATTTATTTCAAACTGGATAAAAACAGCTGTTTCTTCCCCCCACAAAAGTGGTTTGTTGCTTATCAACTATTAAAACAGTTGTATGTAATTTGTTTGTTGCAAGAAGTAATTTAGCAAACTGTCAGATTTTCTTCTGCAACGTACACAAACTGCAGTTATGCAAGCAAGGACAGCATTAAGGATTATTAGTTATCGGCTTCCACTTAGAGGTTCAGCATTTCACACTTTATTTCTTCAAGGGCAATCAACAGATTTACATCCTGTAGGCAATATTTGATCCTTTCCTAAGCAACTAGAAATACCTGGTTAAAAAAAGACTTTAATGTAGGTGGACCATGACTCAGTTTTCATGTTATGTAGAAAAATATCTTATGTTAATCATATTTATCACAAAAGTTGCAATTGGGGTGTTATTTCAAGTCATAACAATTTATTTGAATTCTGACAATGTGGACAGCTCCAGAGAGGCACACAGTGTTGTCTGAAAATGAAGATGATAAAATTCCACTAAGATACACAGACTTCTGTGATTAGAGGTATTTTTGAGGAAAAGAACAAAGTAGGAAGTACTGCAGTCTGAGTTCAGTTTAATAGGCTGGATGCCAAAATTTAGGCAGTGTGCAATGCTTTGAGTAAAAGGTATTAATTCAAGAATGAATACCCCTGGAGTTATCTAGCTTCTTCACAAGTGAGTTAAAATATAATGCCACAAGAATGTTACAGTTATATGCCTAAATTAAAGCATTAAAGAAGATTATAAGCATCACTGTAAGTATCTTCAAACAAATTCCAAAGTACCTCCCTTTCCTTCCCTCTGTCTAAAACAGGTAGCAGGAAGATGAGAAAAGATGCCCTGCACAACCTAAAGATCTTGTAAAGCAAGTTGTCCCTATTATACTCACGGAGCAGAAGTGAGGTGATTGTGAACACTTCGGCTTTCCTTAAAAAGCATCCTAAAAGAGTGGTGAGAAAAGAAACATGAAATGATTCTACAGACAGACAAACAGCCTCTGACCACCAAATACCCAAATAACCTTTGGTTTTCAGAACTAGCCTTTGATTATCTGTCCCCAAGGGAACTACTGATTACTTTGCAGTGCTGTCATGGTATAGGTCTTGGCATCCATAAACAGAAGATCTAAAGAAATTATAATACTTTGCTGTTGCAGTGTTATTATTTTCCAGGTTATTGTTTGATTTGTTGTGTGGTAGTTTTTTGGGCTTTTTTCCCCTTGCTTTTGGAGTGACACAGACCTGTCTTTGTTATTCAATTGAGCCAGGTGTCCGTTTATCTCTTTGCTACTTAGCTACTTTTCTGCCAAGTTTCAAACCCTTTCCTCCCACATCCAGTTGTTAACCCCTCCTGTCCCAAGCAGTTTTCCTCCCTTGTATCCTTTGCCCTTGTGTTCCGCTCCCAGTTCTCCCGATTAGCTGAACATTGTATCCTGCCTTGAGACCCGCCCCCCTGTATAAGCTGTTGCTTGCCCCCAGCTCATTGTCTGGGACCCTGAGACTCGGGGAGTGTAACATCAAATAAAGTAACCCGGTGCCACCTCAGGCCCGTGCTGCTGCTGCTGTCCTTCTGTTCTGTGCTGCACCTCCGCTGGTAGCTGGGATTCTGTGGGGCCCCAAAAGTGGGACCGTCACCCCCCACTGTCACCATCTAGCCGGGACATGCGACACTGTGCCTTTATGCTCAAAATACCTCAGTAAACGGCCAAGCAAAAATCAACATAAGAGAATACTACTTTCTTCAACTGGACAGAAGAAATACACTTTGAATACTGTCTCCTCAAAGACTAATGAAATAGTTCAAATATAAAATAAAATATTATTGTAAACTCTTCACACTACAGTCCAACACACTGACCCATAGTCTTGAGTTTGTGGTTATTAATCTCTTGTGGTGTTTTTTAAAGCACAGAAGATAAAAGTCAGAACACAGTAACCAAGCTTGTTTCTAGTTTTCTTCAGTACTTTTAGTACTGAATGAACTTTAGTAAAAGTTTTGGAAAGTTTAGTAAAAGAAAAACTTGAGGCTATTGTGTATAATTTCTCTGACTTCAGTTACACTGGACTGACACACACATATTACTACAGAGCCAAGGAACAGCAGGAGCCAGTTTGACACATCTCAATACTTGCTGTGCTTTTATTCAATGTTTTCAGCTCCTTAGTTGCCAAGTGGAAAGTGAAAATGATTGCTGACCTGTACCTATCCAACAGCTTACTATTAAAATGTAGCTATGAATAGACAATGAACACTTGGTCCCCTTCCTTGTTTCCAGATAGGCAAACTAGGAAAGGCAACATTTTCTTACAGCACTGCCATCACATGGATACTGACCACACCATGAACAGCTGTCTAAACAAGAGCTTTTCACCACTCATAATATAACCTACAGAGCTGCAATAATTACAAAAAACCTGAGTATCCAAAAATCTCATGTCATCTAGTAAGAAAACACTGATCCTCTCACTACAGTTCAGTGCCTTACTTCTCAGATTCTATTTCCAGCTTCATTTTCACATTTTCTTCACCACACTAACCTCCAAATCTGTATTGCATTGTTCCATCAGAGACTACTGAACACCTATGAAGAACATCATGGAGCAAACCCGACATTCCTTGTTACATGTTTAACGTGCTACCTCCTGACCAATACAGCTTCTTCAGAATATTTCCCTTCCCACCTCCTTCTTGGTTCTTTATCCATTCCTTAATATTTTCAATTTGGAAATGAAAATTCACAACTAATCACAGGCCCCAGTAATTTGTAGCATCATCCTTCAAGATGAAAGACAAAATTTTAAGTACTATAAAAGGACAGAAATCAGACATGGTACAAGGAAAGGACAGAGCAGTATATGAAGTCCCTTCCACCCTTAATAATCCTTTGATTCTGTCATTTCCAGTTATGATCAATACCTTCCCTCTTCCTTCCCTATATAGCTATAAGAAACATTAAACACAGTTAACTTTGAAAGTGCAAGAAATTTTTCTCCTAAACTAAAACCACAAAGTCCTGACACCATAGACCTATCCTGATCAGTAGGAATTCCTTAAAAAATACATGGTCAATAGATCAGTTTTAGCATTAAATACCTAATTTTTTTTTTGAGTTTATATAGTTCCTTCTCACTTGAGGCCATATATAAAAATGAAAAAAATTATAAGCCTTCAGCATAATCCCTAACATAACATCCCAACAAAATGAACATTCAGAATACAAATTATGTAGTGTTTTAGGAATTACCACTGCCAGACTCCAGGAAATACTTTCTTTTCCTCTTTCCACGCAAACCTGTTTGCCTACAAATTATATATTATAACTTCCTTAACAGAAAACAAAAAAGTGCCACTCAGTAGACACAGGACAATTTGTAAATCATTATGGTACTAAAACGACCCAGTTAGTAAATAAAGTGTTGGTGGTCAACAGGAAGTTATGATCTGTCACCTGTTGGGGTTTGTTTGGTCTGTTGGTGGTTTTGGTTTGTTTTGGGGGGCATTCTGGTTTTTTGTTTAGTTTTTGTCTTTTGTTGTTGAAGCCAATTGTATGGATAGCTTAAAAGCTCATGGAAATTTTCAGCAGACTTATCCAATGGAAAGGAGAGAACTGTTTTATGGCTTTCCAATTCAAAGTTTAAACATGCTTCACTTCTATGTATTCTTGAATCACCTCACTATCTCTTGACTATTTCTCCACTATCATCAGGGATCTTTCTGTCCTATCTTCCATTCTTAAACTAAACTGGGATTCTCTGTCTCATCTAAGTCAATAAAATCTTCATAACAGATAACATTAAAGTCGTTAGTCTACTTACACAAAAAACTAATAAATTGAACCAAAATTAGTCAGCTGTATGCCAGGAAGTATAAAACTTCATTTGTTCTTTTTGTTACTATTTAACCAGCTATTTCTACACTGACCAATCATAGAAATATCTCAGTACAGTTATTTTTACAGCTTGAAACAGATTTGACTAAACTAAAATCAAGGTATTAATGAGCAAGTTAAGCATTTGTATCATTTTGCTTTTACAACCAGATTGAGGTTTGATGAAATTATCTTTTGCAGTGGGTGCTACAGAAAGAAAGAACTGAGGCCAAACCATACTTGGCTCCTCTTTCACCCCAAACCATTAGAAATCTCTGCCAAGCCTGTGTTTCAAAACAGTTGACTATTGCTCCCATTTTATTTCTCCCTCTCTTTTGTGTGGTTGTTTCTTCTTACATCTGTAAGAAGCAAGTCTAGAAACTGGTGTGTTTTTAACTGCTGCAAAACAGAGCATCCCAACTGCAAACAAGAAATAGAGAGCAAGAACCTTAAGTCTGTTGTGAACACTGCTATCAAAATTCTAGCTTATAATTTTAAAGCCTGTGTGAGCAGTCTGATAACGCAGTGTTCCAACATACAGGCAAAACTGATCTCCAGATCATTATCACTTCCTACATCACAAAGAACTTCCCAAGCTGTTACCCTCCCACCTAATGCTTCTCCTCAACTGAAGCTTCATGCTCTGTTAGAAGCAGTAGCAAATTCAGTCTCTAGGAGATGATAAAAGCAAATAGCTGTCCAAGGAAAACAGTGGGTTTTTTTACTCTGTCTTACAATCAACACAGAAAATTCATTTTAGAAAAATATTTGTTCTTCTAAACTATTCCAGCTTCACAAACATACTGCTAAGTTCCTACCAATATCAATAGTACATGGTTGAGTCAATGTAAGACAATAAGTAAGAACTGAAGAAATCATTAACATCAAAATTGAAGTAGATACCTAAAGCAGTTATCTTACCTTGCCTGCATCCAGCCTTTAGGCCAAAGTGGTTTCACTTCCGTTTCCATAAAGGTTTTGAGGTAATCTTCAGCAGACTGACTTCTATTTGGCTCTAGCTCATAACATCCCAGCTTGATCTTGACAAGATTACACAACAGAGACCTCCAAAAAGAAACAAAATAAATATATTGAAAGACACAGTCCTTTCAAAAGCTCTGCAGAAAGAGGCTAAGAAATTGAAGCTGCTGTCTACTGATAGTTGTAGGAAGTGCTCAGTTCCAACTGTGTTTTTTGGAAGTTTATACTGCACAAAGTATTGCTACTACAAACTCATATGCTCTACCATTGAAATCCATTCTACACTGAGTACTTCAGAGAATTCTTTCTGATAGGGATTTTGTCTTTTGATCTTAAAAATCTAAAAGTGCACACAGTTAAGTAACATCATCCTTTTAGAGACTCTTGAACGAAAAAAGCAACAGATTTTAAGTACCTCTCCCCTCCAAGTCAGTCCAAGCTATATTGCTAGTACATATTTTATGAAGCTTTCTTCCCTGCTGTCTTCACATACTAAAAAGACTCGTCGAGAGAAGTCCATCAGCCCCTTTTAGTAATACATACATATATACACACACACACTTGTACTAAAATTATCTTAGATCTTGCATGAGAAATTACTAATTTAGAAAGATGTGCTTGCTTAAAAGTCTAGATTATTTAAATAATAGTCATCTCAGTTTTTCAGAAAAATCTGTTCTAGGAAACCAAACTCTAGTATCTGATCATTTCAGATAAGAATCTGTGCTACACTTGAGAGATAAAGAATTTCTGTTCAAAGGGAACAGCAGGGGTTAAGATTAATACATTTTTCTAGTTGTTGTTGGATTGGGAGGCTTGCCAAATCAATATCACCAATCTTGATGGCCTGTCCTCCTGTGGCAGACATCTCTAATGCTCATTAGTGTTTTGTAATGTATTCTAGAAAGGTGAGAAGCAGCCATAACACTGCTTACACACCTGTTCTTTGCCTAAAAAAGCTCAAAGTCCTGGAGTCAGAAAATTCTCATGTATTTGGATAAAGCAAAAAAAACCAAGCAGTGAAACTTGAAAGGGTTGGACACAGGATTATTTCCCTTTTGAGTTAAAGATGAAGATGTTTCACCGTAACAGAATTCCAGTTTGCCTATTTAACACCAACACTCTTCAAAACTCCTTCAAGGTGTAATTCTGGGGAAAATTATTTATGCAACAGTATCATGTAATAAAATCCTCTTGGAGATCCCTTTATAGAGTCAGTGAAAATTCTTGGTCTTACCTCACTGTGTCATCCCAGTGAAACTTCTTTCTGGGTCCAACAACCCTCTTTCCAGGTTTCTCATCATCATCTTCCTCTGATCCATTTTTCTCTCGTTCATCTTCTGCTTGCAACCTACAGTTGGAACAATTATTTTATTTAGAACTATACGACACAAACAAAATATTTCATTAAAAAGGAGTGTCATTCTAGGTGTTGGGGGCAAAAACAACCCACAGAGGATCTATTTTCAGATTTTTGCTACACTTCCTTGTAGGATAAACAGTTTAATCTCCCCCTCCCCCACTGCTTTCTCATTCTCAGAGAAATGAAAAGGACACACTCTACAGATGCTTTCAATGATGTTCCTATAAGCTTTAAGTAATGCCTCTACTGGGAACTGGCAGGGTACTTACCAAACTATGATTACCTTTCCAAGTCTAAATTTACTTAACTATGATTGAAACAAATACCATGAACAAGGACAAGATATATCAATAACCTCCACACACCATCCTCCTCCATTAATCCACCATTTCAGGAATCAACCAGTAATCCTTCAGATTATTTTTTCTATCAAGACCTATCTCGCTCAGTTAATGGAATTTCTCACTGACATCAGACAATAACACACAAAATTAAGTAATTTGCACAATTAAAGAAAAACACCCTTAAACTGGAGCTGAGTGATTTTCTGAACTAAGGAAGTAAACAACATGGATACAAACTTCCAGCTGGGTTCTAAATAGGCTTGCACAGCCTCCAGAATAACCTACTTGGCATTCTTGGCTTGATTGCGGGCCTGACAGTCCTCCTGATACTTGCATAACTGTTCAGGCATGACATTACTGACAGCCAGCTTCAGCTTCTGCAATGGCTCTCTCAAGCGGTCATCCTGTGAAAAGAGGAGTACCAAAATAATCCTATTAGATGTAAAATAAAGAGCATTTCAGACGGTCTCATGAAAATTTCTGGATCACTCCCAAGGTAACATTCCCAGCACTATTTATGGACTGCGACAGACATACTTCTACATGGCACTTGAATCCTGTTAGGTGCAACAGCATTATATAAATGCATGTAAGTCTTGAGATGAGACACAACAAAAGATAGTCACAAATATATGTGCCATGAACATCCCAAAACATTATGGCATTATCTCTTTAAATAATGCTTTTAAATTAAAATAGGGAAGGGAAAAAAACTTGAGGAAAAAGTGAAATAAACTGACCAATCAATATCTCAGCATTTGCAAATATATAGCCTATTAATCAGGTCTCCAAAAACTGTGGTATAAAAACATCCTAGGTAATGAATAAAATATGAATATGTATTATATTATCCAAGTGGTAGATTGTTACGACATGCAATTCATGTGCCTGAAAGGTAAGGGCTATGTATTTAGAATGGTCTCCAAATATTAAGAATTTCCAACATTAAGGTAATACACTATACACTTCCCTTCATGTTTTTAATTCACTTTCTACATCTTCTGACTTTACATTATTAATTTTAATTGCTTATTGAAAAGAAGTAGAATATTCTTTTATGTTTATCTGCTTATAAATAACAGCATTTGAATCTGTTTGCCTTGTTAGCAAGCACTGAGATCTCTGCATTCATTTTCAGATCCTCTGAAAGATTTAGTCCTGGATTTTATCTAAAGAATCAAGTCAGGGTACTTCAGACCACAGAAAATTTTTCTGTTCCACAGGAAAATAATCTTCAAAAGAAAAGTAACTGAAAATGGCGTACAAAGTATTTGTAAGACCTAGCCACAAAAGGAAATTTGAACAAATAATATAGGCAGGGTCATCTATTATCCACATGGCCTTCCTTTTTTTCTTGACACAAAAGTGAAAACAAAAGTACGTATTTTTAGCCTATCACAACCATTATTACTGTGACTTTCTAATTCTGCTGCTTTGATATGTACCCTAAGACAACAGTAATACTTAGTGATGACAGCAGAAACACTCCTTAATAGCCTGTATCCAGCTTTCACGATGAAAGCGCTTCCTTCTCAACTAAAGACTCTGAAATACTTAAAATATTTGTTCCCAACTAGTGACAATATCATGTATATGGAAAGAAGCTTTTCAACTTATCTAGCAACTGACCCAAAACATTTTTCTTGATTTGAGGCTGTGTGGCTACTGCTCTTCTCTGCTGCAGCAAGGGGAACTGTCTGTCATACAACTGCCTCCTGCTGGAGCTGCTCTCCCCATCCTTACCTGGACATTGAGGTGTAACTTCTTCAGGCGCTTTATGAGCGTGTCCTTATTGCACGGCACGAAAGCCTCCAGGTGTGAGTAGACTCCATTGCGGATGGCAGGATTCACCTCCTGCAGCTGCAGCTCAATGCTGACAAACAGGAGACAGTCAGACACACTCCAAGGTAAAGATGACTTCTGAACAAAAACCTTAGGAAGCTTTGGAAGCATAGCATATTCTAGCTATGCATATTAAAAATAGCGGCTTGAGATATTTTCAGATAAGCTTTTTTGTAAAAGGAAGAAGTCCTAATCAATGGCAAGAAACCATTCACATATGTAGTTGTCCAGCAATGTTGAACATTCAAAAACATTAAAAAAAATCAAATAATTCAAATTTAGTTTACGCCCACCACTGTGAATCAAAATTGAGAGACTTTGTGATAGTCTTCTAGAGATTACTTTTGTTTCATAGATTATGAACACAGAACTTTCTGTATTAAACCCTTAATTGAAGATTACAGAGAAAAAAAATCTGGTGTTTGCCCTCATGAAAGGTGAAGGTCCTTTGAGTAACAAAAGTGGGAGACAGGAGTAAATAAAGGCAATTTTGTTGAATTTTACACATGAAGTAAAGGACCAGGGCACTACAAAACATTTTACACTGGATAAAGACACACAGGCATGACAGGAATTGTACACATACATAAGTCTCTTTAGCTAGTAACTAGCTTAGACTGATCTACCTTCATTGACTTTTAAGGGATTTGTTGGAACAACCTCAATAATACTTCCTTTCCTCTTCTGTACTTTTCCTTTCACCCCCTTTCCAAAAAGGAAAGGTTCTACAGATAAGCACTTACTCCAGAAGAATATTATTCATGTCTTGTGTGAAAAACTTCTTCCTGCCTTCTTCATCAAACATCTTGGCAGCCTAAAAATAAAAAAAAAAAAAAAAAAAAAAAAGCATTCAAGTTCACAGAGTATTTTCAACCAACAATCTTTGTATCTTTACTTTTAAAGCCACATCATATTATTGTTTCCCAGAAAATGTTACTTGGAAAAAAATACAAACCAAGCTATTCTCAGCTGTTTAGAAAAAACTGAGGATTGTTACTGTTATATACAAATATACACACCTTGCTCTAGGGCAGACAATCATTCTGTTTAGGATCTGCCTGGACCACTGATGTTAACACATTCATCTTTTGAATAACCATATATCAAAATTGTAGATGCTTTATCACCATCAACACCACCAACATTCTACTATCTCTGTTTTAAAAAGAGAAGCATTGTTTGACAGGTCAAGAAGGCAAGAGCATTAACACATTTCTACTCCATCTTTTTCTACCTGTTATGTGCCTCATCCAGTTGAATCTTTCCAGCTTAGAGCTCTCTCAAACCTTCACTGCAATTTCTACAACAGGATTATATATGCTAGAGGAATACCTCATCCCTCTTTTCTGCTGCTGTCCAGCATTCTTGCCATCCTTAGACTGTATCTTCAGTATTTTGTCTGGTATTTTTGTCCTTTTTATCAGAAGTTTTTACTGATCTCCCAGCAATTCCCATGCAGAATCCCTTTATCTTTGTTCTTATCACCTAGATACATTTTTTTTCCACAAGGAATGACAGCTTATAGGACAAAGCCAATTCCCTGTACCATTTTACAAAAATCAGTAAGAACCTTTCTCTAGAGTACATCTACTCTGCAGAAATTCAGAAGCTGAGAAAAAAGAGCCCTTAAAAACATCCATAGAGTAGTGACTTGTAACAATGTAGCTAAAAACTACAAGTAAGTCCAAGTGTTAACATGATTAAATTAATTTATCACTAATACTTACTGTTCTTGCTCTTTTTAACTGACCATTTAAATTTGAAAGAAAAATGTTTTCTAAAAATTGTGAACTCTACCTCTCTTCCTGTCTGAACTGCACAGGAAAAGAGTGTGACACTCAAAGGTGTAAGGTAGCCCCTTGTCTGAATGCTTTATCACTTCAGTCATGAACACTGATACTGGAGCTTAAGTTCCTGCAAGGACTGCATTTCACTCATTGCTTTCTACCATAAATACAGCTGCTGAGGGGATGGTACTATCTGTTTAAGAACACTGAAGCATTTGTCCTGCTAAAAAAATTAGAAAGGTTACGGATGCCTTCAAGTGATAGGGTACCAAAAAGACAATTCAGAAAGTCTTAAATCCAGGATCTTTATACTTAATTAACACAAGGATTAGAGTCATAATCTGGTTTATATAACACAGAAGGAAAAAGCTTTGACATTTTAGTCCCAGGTAGACCTTGAAAGGCAATTCCAGCATTATACTATTAGGCTGGACAACACTGCTGGCTTTTGAAGACAGCAACACCGGCAGATTCAAAAACTTCATCACTATTACTAACTACGGTTGGGTTTTATTTCCAGAGTGCTTATCTTGACAGTGACCTTAAAAATAGAGGAAAAACCTCTTATTTACTTTTCTGCCTGTATACAATATTGCCTTTTGTCAGGGTAGTACAGAATAACCCACTCAGGGAACTATAACACATGAATCTACCAAAGGAAGTCAGGAAGTTTTTATTGCCTTTAGACAGTGGCTTTCCAATCTTATTATTTTTTAAATTTTGATATATTGTACCGCATCCTTGGAGTGTAGGCTTCTTCCCACAGCTTTGTAAACTTTTCTTTGTGCTACAGAGATCTAAAGCTGCAAGAGTCTGGTAAATATTTGACAAGACTTTCATTTTTAGTGCTTTTTAGATGTCCGATTGCAATTTACAGGAGGCATGGAAGTTGCAATCTTTAAGTCAACATACAGTCTGGCTGCTCCCAAGTTTAAGTTTAAACTTCCTCTGCTTAGCCAGGAATCTTTCAGAAGACACTGTCAAAAATGGAAGAGTTCCCAGCTGGTCTAGAGGAAGGTGTCCCTGCTCACAGCAGGGGGATTGGAGTGGATGATCTTAAAGCGCCCTTCCAACCCAAACCATTTTATGGTTCTATCAGGAGTTATGTTTTCTAAGAGCCACTGAATTAAAGATGCCTCCCAACTGGTTTGAGATTGTAATACAGAGAAGCAGCATGAATTAACTTGGGGTAGGTCACTAACACTTCCTGAATTTTGGCCTAATCCATTTCTGCACTTTTGCTAGAAGCTTTTTGTTGATTCATAGCAAAATTAACCTGCATACTGAGAGGTAGACAAAAGCTCCTTCACTTCAGTAAATATTAATTCCTTGGCTGTATTTAGCTTGGTATGTTTAAAAATAAATAAGAAAACTAGAAGACATTTCTATAGAGGTAAGAGCAAAGCAAACTCGGGAATTGTTAAATTATTTTTTGTCCAAAAAAGGAAGTATGTTTTGAAAAAGCAGTTAACTATGAGTAAAGAAAAGCTGCACTTTATTCTAAGTAAGGAAAAGCTGCACTTTATTCTAAGTAAGGAAAAGCTTTAATATAATAATCTGAACAAGCAACAAATTTATTCTCAACTTAGGATAACATCCATAACTGAAACAAGGAGTGCGTAATACCTTAATATTTCTGATCCCTTTCAATAACTTACTGGAATACTTTAACTTGTTAATTTAACATCTTTCATCCCATTTTTGAGAACTTCAGATTTCATTCTAACCTCCCAGAAGAAAAAGTTCAGTTTTGTGGTTGGTTGGTTTGTTTTTTGTAGTTGGGTGGTGGTTTCTGGTTTTGGTGGCTTTTTTTACTTGGGTTGGGTTTTTTTTGTTTTTTTTTGTTTTTTTTTGTTTTCAGGTTGTTTTTTGTTTTTTTTTTTTTAACTGGCAAGTTAAAGCCAAAAAACCTGGATCCAAAATACATGGATTTGTAAGCTGCAGTCATATTTCAGGTAACCTCCTCCAATGTAAGAAAACATCCATTCATTCCATTTTATCAAATAATAATTCAAGTTAAAATAACACTGGTATTTCCATTATGGAGAAAACCCCATAAATAAATGAAAATTACAAGTTATTGTACATAAATATTTAGAAAACCCAGTTTCCAATGTGAAACAAACACTGCTAAAACAATTGACCTGCATCATCTCTGCCTGTTTTCATCTGAGTATAAACACAGCCTTCAAGATTGCCATTAACATCAGTTCTTCATTTCTAAAGTTTCAGCCAGCAATTCAAGGATGACACTCAAGGTCCTAATTGTTCTTCCTTGTTCTCTCAGATTCTTGAATGCAATCCACTACCAGCGAATTCATACTTACTGTTCGAAGGTCTCCAATGCGCTTTTCAAGTAGCACAGGCAGACCTTCAGGGAGGGCAGGCACCTGCTTGGGTGTCATGACCTGAGAGGTGTAGGTTGCCTGAGTGACATTTCCATTCTCTCCTGACAGCTCAGAGACCGGGCTGCCATCAGAAGTGCCATCAAGCAACTTGTCAAAGTCAATGTCCCCCAACATCTCCAGGGCACTTTCAGTTTCTTGCAGGAGCTCAGGTTCATTTGTGCTACCAAAAATGGAGAGGACAGGATCATTGATCCTAAGATTCAAGTCAGAGATTTCATTTCCTGCACTGAGAGAGGAGGAAGGAATTTTACTAGGGGTAGAGGTTGCAACAGTCGCTGGAGGTTTTGGACTAGGTTCCTTCTTCCTCATGGCTTCCTTCTCCTTTTGAAATTTACGGATCATGGCAGCCAGAGAGAGAGAGTCTTTATACAATTTCTTTTTCTTCTTCTCAGACTTGTGTGAATTTAAGGCCATTACTCTGTAGAGGAAAGAAATCTTTCATTAGCATGTGACTTCTGAGGCCTTAGTAGCCTTTAACAAGACAACTCAAAGTTTAGTACAATTAAAATTTATGGGGGGAAGTAGTACTTCAGAACATTTTATCAATTACGATAAACCTTAGGTCATGTGATTACATGTTCTCTAACTGATCTGTTACATTTTATATACATTAAGGCAAAGGTTACTTCATTTTGACTTCTCAATTTAATTAAGGAGAAGTTGGCACAAGTGTTAAAACTCACAGCAGATTTACAGTACTAAAATACTTAAATTTGCCTCTCAATACTGCTGAATGGTGGCAGGTTGCCTGTACAAAATGTATGTTAAAAAAAATTCCTTTCGTTGCTAACAATTTTTAAATGCAGGCTCAAAATCTATATTTTTTTAAACTGAGAACATTCCACCAATTTTTCACCTTGATGAAAAATTAAGTCAATAAATTTTCAATATTCAATGAGAATATTCACAGTAAGACAGCCTCCATCCACTCAGCAATAGCTTTCTAGCAGTCACCTAATCTAGCCCCACCACCTTAATCTTTCTATGCTGGCCTCAGAACTGAGGAAAGCACAAAGTCAGTAAGAAATACATAGAAGAATAATTAAACTGTATTTACAGCTTTACAGACGAGAAACAAAGAAATAAGAAAACCATTATTTTTCAATAGAAGATGCAGTTCCTAGAGCTAGCTTAGATGCTGGGTAGGACAATGATACTTTATGCTATTCATAATACTCAAAATTTATTTTCTCTGATTTGTCTTTCCTTATTCCTGGTGCAAAGTTTCAGGGGACAAAAATTTAGCCTGTAGGACTGAGTAATATAAAAACCCCATACAAATTCTGAAACAAAATCTATAAGCTATTAATTACAGTTTAAAAGTACAATATTCAAAAGAGCTGTAAGGATCTTGCTATGGCACACAGTCTCAAAGCCAAACCTCAAATATAATTGAAGGGTTCTAATGAAGAAAAAGAAACCCACCCCAACTGCTTAGGAACTTTCATTTTCCGAGGCTTCTTCTCCTTCTCTGTCCCTTCATCTTTTCGCTTGCGTTTCTTCATTCCACGATCTTCACTTTCTTTCAACTTTGCTATCTAGAAAAGAGATCAAATAAAGGACAATGGTTCTCCCACCCTAAAGGACTTCTACAGCAAGAAACATTAAGTTTTCTTTACACTTTCCAATTCAGAGCCAGGAAAAACACCTTAATGTGTGTAAAGGCAAATGGTACCACAGATTCCCAGCAGCAGTTTCAGTTACTGACAAGTGTTAATCATGAATCATTTTTAAACAGTTATGAAATTTAGAGTTTTCAGTAATATAAATACTCTAAGGTACATGGAGAGAGCTGTCCAGCCAGTATGGCCAATGGCTACCTTGGAAGATGGAATTCCTGCACCTTCTTCTGCTACCAAAGTTCCATTGCTGACCATGAAGCTGACCACTATGAAATATCTTGGCTGGTCAATACAGACCATCTGTCTCCCCTCCCTTGCCCATCCTTAGATTATCTGAGGGTGCAGGGCAGGGAAACAGAAAGCCTTCAGACTGTGCATCAGCCAGCAACAGGCAAACTTCTGGTGTAGTCATCAACACTTTTAGTCACAAATCAAAACCATATCATCGTACAGGCTGCTAGAAAGAACACTATCTGCATCACGGTGAGAGTCAGTACAAGAACCTTAAAATTAAGCGTTGTAGAGCAGAAAAGACCACCAGGAAGCACTAAGTTCTCAGAAATAGCATGCAACTGGTAAAAGTCAGATTGCAATTATGCTTGCATTGCCTGTAACTTGTCAAAGCTGATAGAACAGCAGCATGCTTTTTGGAAAGATTGTGTATATAATTTTAATATAGCTATTCTTATTAACGGAATTTATTTTAACAGGTATTTTGGTTTAAAATATGGTTTATTGGTAAATGTTTAAATTTGGTTTACAATTCTCAATATTAGGAACAATTTCATATCATGCAAACTTTGTGCAAAAATTAAGAAGAGTAGTGATGAATTTAAAGTCTCATCTTGTATAATAAAATGCTTACAAAATTACAGAATAATCTGTCAGTTCAAGATGGGTGGACACAACTTGTCAGGCTGCCTAAACAGATACTTAGTCTTACAAGACTGAATAGCCTGTGGACATCCTGAGTTAGTTACTGAATGCTAATACATGAGCCACAAAACAAAATGCAATAAAAAGCAGTACCACGCATCATTCTGCTTTTGGACTCTTCATCTGAGCCATTCTAAGTGTATCAAATATTTCCAATGTCCACCTAGCTTTTATTTCTGTAAAAAAGCCTTAATTAAAATCACTCACTTTAGGTGGCCTATGCTTTTTGTCTTCTGCAAAGTCTTCATCCTCTGATTCAGATGCCTGGCGAAACTGCAGTGTACCAGTATTGATATAAAACCCTCCATATTTGGTTGTCAGGGATGCAGGAACCAATTCATCATACTGGGCAGGAAAAGGAAGATGAATTTATCAGCATTTCTTAATAAACTAAACATGTATTTCATTCACCAGTCCCTATACATAAAAATATATATACCAATTCACAGCACAGCTTGCTAGAATAGAAACAGGAGAGCAATTTTATAGAAAATTAACTGGCTGAAGCAGAGAACATTAATAACATAGAGTATCCTTTCAACACAATGCTCTTTTCTTAACAAAAGGGCAGCATTACAGCATTAAAACTGCTGCTTTCTCAAGGCGACTCACCACAGTGCCCTGCTCAAAACCCTAATTCTTTTTAAAAGTTCTCTGAAATCTTATTTTGTTAAAAATGCTATCCCAGACATAACAAACTTTACCACAGTAACTGTTACCTTATTTCCAATTTTAGATGTTTAATACAACATCACCTCTTAAACAAATATCACAATTCCAGGACTTTTTTAATTTGAAGGCAAACATTCTCACTTTGTTCAGACAATTTTAAAACCACAACATGTTTCAAACTATCAATAGTTTATTTTGAAAAGTATTTAGTATTTATGAAGAAATTTCCAAGTTGTAATCATAAAGCTGAATCTAAAAAATACTAAAATCCAAAGACATAGAAAAAGCGGTCAATAATCAGTATAGTGGATGACAATATTAATTCTATTATTACATGCAACCAGCAACCTCTATGCCATGTAAAATATACTGAAGATAAAATGGTTTAAGAACTGAAGCCTAGGCTACCAAAGACTTTTAGACAGAAAGGAGAGTTATCCAGGAAAGTATAACAGTAAATATGTACTTGAACAACGAAGCTGGAAAAAGAGCCTGAACTGGAGTCCTACCCAGGGATTTAATCTGATTAAGTAGTTAGAAACTTCCCTGACTCATCACCTTTTATCTTCCTGGAACACAGAACTTAACAAGCAGTACAGAAAGACAAAATAGGAAAAGTGGTGACAGCACTTAACTACCCTAAGATGATCTGAAAAGCTAGCACAAGAAAGTGAGAGAATCTATTAATGGAACAAAATGAAAGTGAAGTGGCTTAATAGTGGACTTGTCATTCATCTTAAAAGACCAGGAGGACATGCAGAGAAAACTGGAGAGTGGAGGTTGTGTAGGAATTTCAGAGAAAATTCATGCTTTTTCCACAGCTCTCAGAATCAGCTTCATTAAGTGCAAGGCAAATAAAAGCAGAGAAAAGCAATTATTATCCACAGTGCTTAACAGACGCAGCAGACATTTCCCATTTGAGCTGAGAGGGTGTGAACTGAACTAGCAAGGGTGGGGCAGAAAAAGATCAAAACTGAAGAACACAGTGGTTGCCAAGTTAGAAGGAAAAAGCACACAGTCAAAGCTGGTACCATTATCATAGGAAGCAAAAGCCAACACAGTAAAGACCGAGATGCAGACCAGTACAGAAAAGCCTGGGTAACACACAAGTAAGGATTAAAGAGAGTTCACAAATGAGGAATCATGAATCACAGCAAATTATCTGGATGATCAACATGCTGTGTGGCACAGATCCACTGGAACAAGGCAAAAAGAAAGGCAGAATTCATTTAATATACAGAGTGAATGTATTCCATAATAGTCAACAGGCAAGTAAGATCAAGATGTGGATGTATAACTAAGCAGCTGAGGTTTCAACAGCTTCTGTTGAGGACTATGAATTTAATCAGACCTTCAAAGGCCCTTCTGATATCAGGTCCTCTTCACCCTCGAGTAAGACTATTTTTCTTTAACCAAAATCTGTTTTTACCCTGAACCTACTGAACAAGGTATGACTTTTAACTCAATTTTGTATTTTAGACATAGGGGCCTGCAGACCAAGTGTAGCTAGTGTGCACCCCCCTCTGAGCTAAGCTTACTATTTTCTAGTGCCCTAACTAAACAGAAAATGAGTATGTTTGCATAAGGTATTAGTAACAGAGATTAGGCTTCATTTTCAAGTGCTTCCAGAACTCGCAGTTAAAGGGAACATGGCTCTTGAAAATTCTAAATCTTACCGTTTTCAAGACCTTTGCTTTAAACTAGTTTTTCTGTGTATGAAATCACACAATTTATCTTATGAACAAAAATAAGTTTAAAGCCCTTTAAAGTGTTCTGCTCTTCCTTACACATTTCAAGGGTGAGAATCAAAAAATCTCAGACCTACAGAGACAGGACTTGACTGACTCCTGTGAACACAGGTTTGTCCTACAACTGATTATGGAATCATCCTGCAGATAAAATTAAGACTGATAACTGTCTGACCACCTAAAAAGCAGGTTCATATGTAAGTTACTTTAAACTACTGTCCTTGAGCTACATTCCTATGCTTTTAGTGCTATTAATCTAGTTAAATGTTTTGGTATGAAAAATTATTTAGTTTTTTAAAAAATAAGTTAACTGGTTTCAACTTCATCACTATACCAAGAACAGTGAATTTTTATGGATTATACCAATTTAGTTCTGAAATCCAGACTCACAGCAGTATCTTATATTAATATTGTCTACTCTTGAGTCCAGATATTTTGACCACAATCCTCAGATATTCTACTGTGATCCTTCTCCTCATTCACCTCCCTTCCAGACAATAACTTCCAAAAGTACACATGTAAAAAAGTTTTTAAACACTTCTGTACTAAGTCTTGGAAATGAGATTCAGTGCAAACATGTCCAAATGGTTTAACAAATGTAGCTTGTTATTATTTGTTGTACAACAGATAATACTTAGCTAAAAGATAAGCAGGGATAATTTCTGGACCTTGCTTAGTTTATTTTTGAGGTAGGTCTAACTAGCTTGGGGTGGAAGGAACTGTTTCTGTTTTGATACTGATCATCAGTAGCCTACTGAATAAAGGCCAAGCTACGGATGTCCAATACAGCTCCCCAGTGAAATGGACTGAACATCTACACACTTCAGATACTTCAAAAATACAGAGTTGATTGATCTCTATGCTTCTTCAAGATGCAAAGAACTGAAATGCACTCTTTGGCTTTAGCATCCTTTAAGGCTGAGTTTTCAAAAAACTACATAACTATCTTTCTAAAAACTACAGTATAATAGAACCTACAAGGAAATCTTGAACAAGGGTAAGGGGAAGCAATGCATTGCTTTGCTAATCCAAGGAGACATCAAAAAGCAAGCACAAAGAGCTTTCCTGTGATAAAGAAGGTTTCTCTTCCAAAATGCACAGGTAAGTTAGCAGGTTAGTTTGTTTTTCTTTTAACTCTGGGGAAAAGGACAGCTGGCAGAGCACAAAAAAAAACATAAGAGATTATGGAAGATATAATATCTAGCCCAGGGTAGTCTCATAGGAGTATCCTAATTTAGTAGTCAAGATATCATAATCCATCAGCCTACCTGAGCACCTTGAGAGAAGTACCAATACACATCTACTCTGTTTTGTTCCCATCTCAATCAACACCTTTATACCTTTCCACCAGCCATCAGAGCTATGCTATTAGCTTAAGTGACCTTCACTTCACAGAGATTACATTCTTCTCACCTTGAAAACTTTTCAGCCAAAGTTAAAAAATGTATGACCAGCCATGTGACCACTTTGATCTGTGCAACTCAATTCCTTCAGAGCCTGAGCTCTGACCTGACCCACAATGAAAATCTAGTTCAGTGTTAAATAATTATGTAACATATTGCTTAATCTCTCCAGGTTTAATGTTACAGAACTACCAGAAAGTTCTACAGAAAAGAAGCCATACTTTCCTTTTCCCCTCATTTAACACAAAGAGCAGATTTTCCATATATGACACTTAAGACAAATGCTCTTATCAAAGATCTGTTATTCTGGCACGTTATAAACCTCCCTTTGTATAACATTAGTAATCATATTGTTTGTGTATTTTTTGGGAAACACTTAGGTTCATTGTACTGCTTAAACAAATTCATCTACGTACATAGCTGATCCTAGGCTATGTTCTACCCCTCTAGCAGCTCAGATTACTTTGAAAAGTGATTTTGTGCTCTTCAAAAAATTAAGTCTAGCAAAATACAGGATGCTGCTACAACCATTATAATTTCCTTCTCCTACAAATTTAAAGAGTGGTACTACACAGGCCAGATACAAGTCTCAGGTGTTTTCAGGAACCTATGCAGGTGTTGAATTTTCAATTCATTCAGTTTATTCTTATTCCTCTCTAAAGAAGGGTATGCCTTTTTGCAGAAGGAGCACAAAAACATTATCACTGCTTCAACAAACACCAGATGTGTTCTGCAAATTCAACTACCTTTGTTCCTCTAGCCATTTTGGTTCTTGTACCTGCTTAGTTCTTGCATCTGTATCTATTGGTTTGATACTCCCCTTTACACCTAGATGTATTTTGGAGTGAGGAGGATAAAAAGCAAAGAATCTCCATGTTGAAGCTTGTCCTTGTACTCACTGGAAGGCACAGGATATGTCAGGGGCTAGCTGGCAGGGGTCCCCTGAAGACCCGCGGGAAGCGCGCACAGCGCGTTATTAAAGGTGACACCGCACACTGGGCTAAGGGAGCACCATTCCCCAAACACACAACTTCCAAGCCTGGGCAAAGTGACAATGAACAAGGAAGACAGTACTAATACAAACACACCAATCCAGAGCCAGTAAGACACTTGGAAAGTGAACCTCTTAAAAACAGAAGCTTTAATGCACCCTCCTCCACAGCGCGGATGGTCTGTGACTGAGATCTACAAAGGCAGCCTTTTCCAGATGAAAAATGCCACAGTGTCCAACTTCTCTCAATACACCATGAAAGTATTTTTAATAATGGAACCTATGGAGTGTTTTTCTGTAGATGCCTCTACATTTGCAGGTTGATATCTTGGTTGTTTTGTTAGAATTTTTTAAGAGACAGTAATCTTTTTAAAACAACAATCCTTTCCATTGTTAGCATAAAACAAGTTCCTTAGAGTAGGAAGAATGAGAGAACAGTACCAAGCTGGCCTGAAACTACATCTGGCCCAGAACCTCACAAAAATGGTAAAAATTTCCATTAACACACTGAGCTGCTATTCCCTGAATAGATACTGTTCTTGCTGGGAAAAAGTTTTGTCCAAGATAACTTACTGATAACACATCAGCTTCAAGTTTTAGGGGCAAGCCAGGGTAGGAGAGAAGAGGATATTAAATCTATCATACCTTTTTAAGTTTGGAGAATACAAGATGAGGACAAATTTATCGTAGAAACACGTGAAAACTGCGTTTCATGATATGGAATTTTTCCAGAGACCAAGCCCTTAAATTATGGCAAGTATTCTAGGGAACCCAGATAGAAACAAAGCAATGCTTTTAACTGTGTCCAGAATTACTAAAACCAACACAAAACCTTTGAAAGGTTTTCTTTAAAGATGATCTGAGCTCTTGAGGCAAGATGTAGCTAAAGAAAAAGTAAGATCTTCCTTTTAGCTGAAGTACTGTTTTGGAGACTGAAAATCCAGGTATGAGAAACCATTGATACACTGGTTTTCTCTAGCAGCCAGCACAGGACTTTTTACAGCAGTGTTTAGAGGGCTACTATGGAACTATGAATATAACAGACTAGGTCAAATATTTACACAGGGGCCTGGGTGTCTGAAGAACTGAACTGCCTGCTTCCCACTGCTCTTGGCATTCACATTTAGCTTCAATTCCTGCCAGTGTAGCTATCTAGTACCACTGCTTCAAAAGACACTGCTTAGAGATTTGTAGGTCAATAGTTCTTTTTCTACATTCATCTACTTGAAATGAGGGAAGTCTTTGGTTTGGATATCCAAGCCTTGTTACCTTCAAGTAAGAGAAAACAGCATACACTTTCATTAACACTATGCATTATTTTAAATTCTCTCTTCTGTATTGCATAACAGAAAGCTCAGAAAGCACTGTGTTCCCTTGCAAGTCTCTACCTATATAAAGCTTACATTGCCAGGAAAATATTCAACCAGCCAAATAATCAGAGGTCATCACAAGAGCCTGATCTGGCTGGACATGCATGTGTGTGCAGGAAAAATAGAGTGGGTGAAAAATTCTACAGGAATTCCACTTCATAAAGAATGTAGTTCTGGGCAGCTTACACTACAGCAAAACCTATTTTCAACATCAAAGCAGTGGAAACACTGAGAAGGGGCAGCTTTCTTCACAGGTTGTGGACATTTTGTATAGGTCCATTAAGATAAGCAAAGATTAGGACTTGCCATCAGGCTAACCCCTATAGAGGGGTTAGAAACAATAGTAGGTCACTTGTGATTTTCTTTTTTTACTGGAATTATCACAATCCACTGACTACAGTGAAAATGCTCAACTCAAGAATAGCTGCTTGCATAGATTTCCTGCTTGCCTGCAAATGCATTTACCTCAAAATCTGTTTTTAAAAGGAAAGTATCTCTAAAGCTATGGAATAAATCTGTTTCAGTGCCAAAGAGCTCAGTATTTCTTTCACAACTATGATAAAAAAAAAGGACTAAAATTCTGAGGAAGCTTTCAGACTTTTTTTCTGGGATAGAGACAAGCTAATCCTGGAGCAATTAAAGAGGCACTCATATTCACTTTTCAAGTGTTTGTGCCCAGGATATTATAGCTTCTTATGTGTAAGAAAGTGTGTCTTCTAAGAAGTAGTCCAGGCCTGGCTCTAACACATCTCAGGGTACACAGCAATTTCATAGCTGGCCATACAAAAGATGAGCATGCCAGACATGTGGAATTTCTTTCTGAACACTTCTCTTGTATCCAAGGCAGAATGATGGAATTAGAGGTTTTGTTGAACTTCAACTCCTACATTACAGAACCCTTAAGCTCTGCAACAACAACATGGACTGCAGCTGGCCCACTATATATTTTTTTTCTTTTCTATATAAAAATGGGGATAAAAGCAAAACAAAGATGGTTTCTCACTAGTTTGTAAGGCAGACATGAGGCATAATGATTTTTTGAGGAGAGTAATCTTTAGAGTATATACCATTTCTCCCCAATAGCTTCTAGAGCTAGCACATGATGCAACCATCTGGTCCTCCAACAACTGCCTTTTGTACATTTTGCAAGGACTCTGGCAAGAGACAGAAGTAAATGCTCCTGCAAATCTACCAGATCTGCTGCTGATATCACCACCAGTGCTGGAAGGAGGCACAGTATGCTAAGTATTAATACACCAGACTCATACTTTGACAGAGACCTGTGTTGTGAGTGCTGCCAGTGTTATCTCCTATCAGATCTGTGATAGGTCACAGTGAATCCAGGAAAACCTAGCTAGAACTTGTGTTGGGTACCATTACATTTTAAAAGCGAAGATGATGAACTTAAGCAACAGTGAGAAACCAGATTAACCTATAGGCTCAAGTGGTTTCTCAGCAGTAATGAAGCACATCTGTTCCTTCCAAGCTGGAGAGCTGAATCTGACCTTTGGAAAAGACATATGAAGGCTTAGACCCCAATACTGCTCCAGCAGTACAACCAGAAGTTGTGGGATAATGATAAAGCAGTTTAATATTGGCAGGTTCAAGTTTCTAGACAATGAAAAATGACTAACAAATTACAATAAGCACTTTACAGCAAGGTCTCTCTCTCCACACAACTTCAGACCTGCTTCAAAAACTACCAATGCACACAGATAAGCTCAGCCTGCTATGCACTGTGGTTTACTGCTCAATTTCTGCTGAAAAAATTATCAGCTCTGCAGACACTTTCTGTGTACCTCACACAGGTCATAGGATCACTCATTGCAACATTTAAGTGCTAGAAACTTCACAGCTCAGTTTACAGTTCTTTTCTGTAAAGTTTTAGATTTTAAATGAAGACCTGACATAATGTATGCTAAGCAATGCACTTATGTGCTTTTCTTACTCTTTTCTCTCAACTCCTTTTCATAATCTTTCCTCTCCCACTCAATTTTAGCCCACTTCTTCTCACAGCAGATCACTGCTGTTTTGTCCAGTGTCACTCAGCACTGGAGGAAACTGAAGGCTGGCAAGTGACAGCTCTTACTTTTGGTTTTTTTTACTTGACTAAACTGAACACATACTTCTTTCTGACATTTAATAAGGAAGAATTACAGGAGGTTTCTGAGCTTTTAGATAATCCACTTTTTTCCCCAGGCTTTTTTCTCATTTGTGTAATTGCATACAATACCTCCAAGATATCTTCAAATGACCTCTTCTAAACCTTCTAATATCCCTGATACTGCCTGCACCAAACTAATACCTTTTTCTTTTACTTGAAGATGTGTTTGCATGTCTAAAAATTATTCAGACAAAGCAAGCAGTAATATCCTGCTGTTTAACCTGTTTTGTCTTAATTTTTTCAGACATATTCAATGTTTAAATAACCATCCTATTTTTACTGGTTTTTAAGAGGAGAATAGCTTCATGATCTAAAGCAGGAAATCTAATGCCAGTAACCCACTAATAATCCAGAGAGCTAGTACAAGAAACTAAACAGAGCAAGTGTCATTTCAGTCAACAGTAAATGAAGCACACAAAAATATTTTGATTTCCAAAGCTAGAAAATTATTTGATCTAGGAATAGCTCTCTTAATTCTTTGGTGCATAATATCTTGAGTAAGACTACAAATACAGTAATTCAGCGGTCTCCCAAAGTAGTATGACCTTTGCATTCACAACAGGTACAAAGTATTTTCCCTTACCTTTGTTCTGTAGTGAAAAGGTAAAGCACTGTCTCATGGCTTCCTGCTGCTGTGGTGAGGGTTACTTACCGCTTCAGAGTTATCGATGAAAGGGTCTGTCTCGTCGTAGCCGTAGCCGATGTCGATCAGATCCTGCAGGCGATCTTTCCGATGCTTGTGGGGCTTGCCACCCTGAAGACAAAGCAAGTGTTACACCGCTTAGGAAACATGAAAGCAGTGCTCTAAAGCCTACAAAGCATAAGGCATTGGAGGAATAGTCATTCAAGGAATTAGCAGTTTTGCTTTCTTGAATGCTTCCTTGAAGATGGTCTAGATGGCTGATGAAAACTTCCACACAGATGCATTCTGGCAAATGTGCCTCACCAGAACCACCCCTGAAAGGCAGCCACTAGCAACCTTTTTCTGCAAGACCAAGATCTTCCTAACATTTCTTATTTAGAGAGGTTTTCCTGTCCTATATATATTGTATATAGTGACTGGACTGCTAATGATAGAAGGGTTGGGATAATTTAGAAAGTGTTAAGTTTTTCAGTGTCATATTACAGTTTCATTACAAGGGAAAATAATGATACCTTAGAATTCATTAAAGTGTTTCCCTACACAAGATGGATTAATTCTCTATTGCACATAAAAAGTTGAGTTTTAAAAAACATAAAATGTTACTTGAGTATTAAAACCAGAAGCTGCATTACAAACTATGGATGGATTAACTTAGCTCCAGGAGCTAGTAAAATAAATTTTAATCTGCAAGTATTCTTTTCATGTGGAAATTTAATTGTTAAGTCAAATAAAGACTCACAGCTAGCTCAAATATTCAGGAAATCTAAACTTAAAAACTTAAGGTTAGACAAAAATCTTCTTAGGATATAAGGCCTAGTTTTCTTGCTCACATATATTGTCAAAATAATCAATAAAAGTCTTAAAAGATCAAAATCACAAAAAAACTCTGCCTTCATTTAAATGGCAACTCCCATGAATTCAAGACTTGCTCCTGAAACTTCTCTGCCTGCACCCTACAGCTCTGAGAATTCTCAGAGCAGGTCAGTCTTTCTAGGTGTGACATCCAAATATCGCAGTCCATTGGTTACTATGAGAATGCAGCCACTGCCCCAAGGCGGTTTCACCCCTGCACGTTTATCAGTAGTGTAAGCATCTCAACACCTCCATTTTAACAAGATTTTGAGAACACGCAAGTTTGTCACAAAGTAAAGCATGTGCTCCTGCAAGCAAACAGTGTATCTCTCACATATACTTAAACAAATGCAATAGTCCTAGGAGAAAAAACTCAAAAGTAAGTTCAGCTTTTAGTTCACATTTCCAAACTACATTCCAAGCTAAGTATTCCTATCATCTCCTACAATCACTCATCTGGAAAAACATCTGAATGACTGCAAAGTTCCAAAACATACAGTACTTTTTTTTTTTTTTAAAAAAGAAAGTTTACATTAGATAGATGAGAGAAGAAAAAGTAAGTTAGAAAAAGGCAGCACTTAAGAACTCTGATTAAACTCCAGTGCAAAAGCTTATATAATTCATGATTCTGACTCAGGTGCCAGCAGGCTAAGAATGCTTCATAAACCATATCTCACCTGTACTGAACTCACTAATGTGTAATGCAATCTGTCTCTGTACTACATATATCTTGCTAGTAACCATCAACATCCTTGTTTGCAAGTCTAAAATCTTTTTGCAGCAATGGTTATCCCATGATTCTACTATTCCAGTATAATAAAAGGGCAATAAAAAAAATTAAATTTCCAATACATTCTGACTGTCAGAACACCAGATAAAGAACAAAGTAGCAACAAAAAAAAAAAGTCTTAAAATAGCTGAATGAACAAAAGCAGTCTTAAAATAAAACCTGCATTCAGACATATGAAAATATCTGAACCACTGTGTGTAATTAAGAGATTTTCCTTCAGGCCTGGCTCTACCCAGTTCTGTTTAAGGATCTGTGTTGAGATTTCACATGATCAAGATGTTAAGGACGCAAGAGTGCAGCAGAAGAATGAAGGGATTATCTGTGTCAGTGTCCACCATGCAGCACTTCAGGGAACTTTTATGACTGCAGCTTTCCTCCAACCTTTTTGTCCTAGAACATAAGTGGTCACACTACTAGAGCAAATTAAGGTGCCTGGCTCCTGAAGCTGCAAATACTACTCATGCAAGTATTCAGAAAAGCCAAAGATGACTTTAAGATATTAACTGTGTCATTAAACCTTGCATTTAAATAACCTTTGCCCAACAGGACTAGAAGGTAGGTGGTAAAATAAAATGCCAATACCTGAAGAATCTTGAAGAGAAGAATTTATAAACCAGTAAACCTGGTCTTTAAGGTGGATATGTTAATAAAAGCTATCAAGAACAGAACCCAGGCACAAGAATATACAGAGCAGGAAGAAATGCTGGTAGAAGAAAGCATTTCAAATGCTTTAGAAGTGTTTCAAACATATTTAAAAACAAGAAACTCTCACTAGATAAGGAAGGTCCACTTAAACTGATGTCTGATCTACAGCTAGGAAAGAAAAGGTAAGAGTAGGTATCTCATTTTGGCAAAGAGTGATCAGCAAAATTATTATGGAATATGCATTCATTCCTTTAGAAGCAACAGAGCAGGTGAAAAGCTGGGAAGGACAGGGGTCTAAGATGACAATTTACTGAGGAAAGTAAAGCAAAATGGAAACAACTGAAGAATCACTTAAGACCTTACAGTTGCTCTGAATTTAGTATGATAAATAGGCAGTTAAATTCAGCATCAATAGAGCAAGTTAAGCCACACAATGTAAGTACAACCTAAGCAAAAAACCTAAAAAAACAAACAGCATGCTGCAAATTTGTTATGCTGCTCAGGAACCACTGGAGTTGCAAGGCACAGTCCAGACATTTGCTTAATCAAAAATGATCAAAAAAATGAGTTGGGACTTAAAATGGAACAGAGAACCAAACCAGCAGTCATCATTATAACACTGAAATATCAGGCATCATACCATTAATATCCTTTCATTAAAAAAAAAACAAAAAAAAAAACCACAATTAGAACAAAAACGAGAACAGTAAGCCAACAAGGACGTTTAAAGACAAAAAACACCAATGTTAAGACATCACAGCTGGAGAACTAAAGGGCTGGATTTAGATGATAACATCAAAATCACATGCAATGTGCAGAAGAACTGGAAGTGTTTCTCGGTTTCTTACAGTACAGAAACTATGGAGCACTACAAGATCTCATCAGGTATAAACTTAAGCATGTTTTCATAGGACAGTCACCATGATACTCCAGTGCTGTGGAACACAGAAATACGGTCACAATCTGGTAGATTTCTGGCAGAAAGCTTTAAAAAGAGTAAACATGTGACCTTTGGCTTTGAGAGAAATTAAGATACAACACAGGCTGCCAGACAGGCACAGTGCAGTAGTATCAATGAACACTTGCTCTATTATACTTTCAAGTATGAGATTCCACTAGTGTCAGAGACTAGGCTACCATCCATTAGATGGATCTTCATTTTGATCCAAGAAAAGCTCTTACACCTGTACAATACTGTCCAAGGTTCAGTATGTGTTCACAACATTGTTTGATTTTATCTAGAGAGTAACAGCAATCAAAACAATGAAAATGGGAACCCTTCAGAGCAGATTTTTCATGCTGATGTTTAGTACGTGCAGCAATTACAGGAGAGCTCTGAATAATCAGGTAAAAAAATGGTACTTCATGCATTTTGTTTTACAAGGACTTTTTCATGGGCCTCTCTTAGTATCTGCAAAATATATCAATGTACTGATTTGGTTATGAGTACAGCAGTTTATCTAAAAATAAGTAAAAAGTCTTCAAGGCAGACTGCTTTTGATGCATCAAATTTTCCAGAAGTACTGTCACATGTTATGATTAAAACCAATGTTTGACTCCATTTTAAACAGATATCTTAGATAAGTAATACCTAATTAGAGGAGGATACAGCACTTCTGCAAACCTGAAAAAAAAACTTTATTTTTTTCTCATACAACCACTGATTTAATTTACAGTAAAGCACTGTTAAGGAGTGTTACAGTGTAACTCCAGCTCAGAAGAGTATCCTGCAGCTGGTCATTCACTTGAGGAGAATGGGAATCTACTACACGGGATCCCTGCTCCAACTGAAGCCATGCAGCGAATGTCTCACCACAAGAGGCAGAAGATGGCTGGATGCTGTCAGAACATGAGCAATTGAACTGGGTCAGCGTTCAGAGATACAATTCCACTGAGCATGGATGGCAAGAAGAGACTGATGGCTCTTACATTGGAAGAGAAAGGACAGGGAGTTTCTAACACAAGTAATCTTAATCCCTCATCACCTTCATGCTTAGTGGTTCTCATTCTTTATAGAGAGGACATTCCCTTTCATGGGGTTGGAAGGGACAAAAGGCAAGTCAGAGAATGAAAGGCAAGGAATCAGAAGCGCAAGTAGTAAAGATGCAAGTGCACCACAAATTTAAATTGTTGAAAATTGTAATTTTTTGTTACCTACTGCTTTCTAATGGTTAAAAGTACCTATTTGCCCCTTTCTGTGACTACTGAACACTGAACTGTGGTTTCTTAAGTCTGATAAAATGTTTTGCCCGTATATGTACAGGTTCAGCTTTGATGGATGCATAAACATATATGTAAAATTAGATTACTTCCCCTACCACTCCCTCCTACATATATTTCTTTACATACTTCCATTGACTTTCATCAACTGTAGTTAAGCAACTTGTTTCAGATGTTATAAAATCCTTACCACTTTAATAGCAGAAATGAATTTTCTAAAAAAGCGTGACCGAAACATTTTTCTCTCACATTCAAAAAATTATTTATAATTCAAATTAAAACAGCATTTTGGAACAGCCTTCTCAATTCATATTGGGTTCTCTCAATCTCTCCAAAAGATGAGAATAATTCTTTTCAGTTTAAGAGCTGATTTTGTTATGTATCACAGCTAGCATGCCTTGAAGTAGTAATTACTTCTACAGACTATGTAGACTGAGCACTTAGAAAAATCTGCCTTTGCCAGAAAAAAAAATCCAAGTAAGTCAGACAAAAAAGATTTTAATATGTATATTAATAGCAAAAGATACAAATGACTGCTCTTGTTTCCCTTCTTTATTACTGAGGTGTTCATTCGTAATCCAGAATATCAACATGCCTCAGCATGATGATGAGCTCTGATTGCCAGCTCAGACTTAATCACCCAACCCTACCCATATGAATTCTTAAAGACCTGTTTGGGTGTGGTTTTTGTCAACATTTTCTGATTTCTACCTTCATTTACTAGTGAAAGGCTCTTCATGTTGCTAGCTAGTGTTGTTCAAGTCACTCACACTACACTTTGCAGAGCCAGTAGAGTATCTTCAGGCAGTTGGCAGCTACCAGACATTCATCGAGCAATGATTTACTATTTAACAAATAACTTCCTATGGAAACATTCCAAACTAGTCAGGACATCAAGATTCATCAGTATTTAGCCCAAAGAGAAGACCTCTTCAATAATACACAACAGCATTAGATAAAAATTTTTTCCTCCAGCACAGTGCAGAGCATGAATATTGACCACATCTATTACCAAGATTACCAAGATTATTCTTTTCCAAGAATAGCTTCACAAGCTATAACATCTATAGACAAATCTATTTAGCAGACTTGTCTGATAAGCTTGTGGCAGCTTCAAGGTACTTAAATGAAATACTGTGAGACAGTCATCGCTGAAATGTACAGAAGTCATCTGACACTACATTAGCAACCTCATTCAGGAAAAAAACCACAAACATAATCTGTTATCACTATTAAATATCTGTATTTTTTAACAAAGTGCAGTAACTCACGTATTTTGCCTCAAACTTCTTGGCAAGCATTTCTACTTCATGTCGCTCACGTTGTTCATCGTTATATGGATCCTCTAAATGAACCGATTTCTTCTGAAAAATGCAAAAGTTACACATTCATTCCATAAGAAACAGAGTGCATCTCAAAACCTATTAAATGTCAGAAAACAATGCTCTGATGACTAAGTTGTCAGAATTTATACTTAATCTCTAAAAATCACTCAGGTCTTTGAATTGCCATCTAGCTACTTTTCTTCTGATGACAACAAAAGCAGAAGAATTAAGATACTCAAACTTGTATTTTACCAAGCATTCCACAACAACCTCAACTATAAGTCTAAGCATAAGAGAGAATTATTTTTTTTTTTAGAAAAAATTCTCTCTAATCACAACTCCTTTTTACCTCTTCTTCCACTCACTGGCCCCTCTAACAGACAGGATGTACATGATGCGTTAACCAGGAAGGAAGCAGCCAGAAGACTAAAAAGCTCAGTAAATTATAACCATAATTAATGTAAGTCTTTTATCTAAAGAAAAAAATTACAGTGCAAGAGTTAATTTCAGTGATCATAACTATGTTAGCCACAAAAGAGATTTCATATTGCAGCTATACATACAAGGAGAGAGTAGCCCCTTACTTTTTGGTGTTTTTTAGAAAAGAGGTTTTCACTGAGACAAAGTCAATGAACAGAGTATACATAGTGCTCTTGGGTTTTTTTTAATAAGTCATGGCAGAAAAACAGGGCTGCCCTCCTTCAAACTGGAGTTCACATAAATACAGGAATTGCCAGGAGGAAGGTACTAGGATGCTAAAATATGGTGGAATGGAATTCCATTTTGCAGAACTTTATGGATGGCAACTGATTTTACTGCACATGGACTACTCACCAATGAATAAATGAAGATGTATGAAGAATAAAAAAAACAAGTTCAGAAAAGAAGACCTTTCCTCCACAGTTTAAGAAGCCAGAATATTGACTAAATGGTGACCAAACCAGCTCATTAGCATCAAGACCAATGTAATGAGGAAGGTAAGCTAAGCAAAACTGCAAACACCACATAATTACAACACACTTTCCAGACTGAGTATTTGGAGAAAAAAATTAATAGAGGCTATAGTTACTCCTAAAACATAAATTAAAGCCACTTACTGATTTCCTGCAGGCATAATTAAATATAAAATACTGCTCAATTCATGAAACATCATTGGAAAAGGTATTCCTCATCTTCTGCTAGGCATATGTGGCTTTTTTCTAACTGTGAAAGGAGACAAGATTGAGCCTAAAGTTCAATTAAACTTAGTACTTAAGTGTTAACTTGCCTCTCTTCATCAAACACTCAAAGCTGAGTAGCAATTTACTTAGTTAAGCAGTACTGAAAACTGAAATTCAAGCACATTTTAGTTGTTTGACTGTTTCTAAGGGATGGATGGCTCTTGAACTAAGACATTACTACCTCAGCACCTTTGGAGCCTGTTCAACAGAAGCCAACTTGAGCTTCTGGCTCATCCACTTTGACTTGGGTTTTATGCACCAAGCCTCAGTCACCCCAAAAGAAATGGGAGCACACTTTCACTTCTGCCAGCATTTAAGAGGCAAATAAATCCTTCAACCACACAAACTTATTACTCACATTCAAAACTTTACATAATTCCTCCCAGAAGATGAACTCTACAAACAACCCTATCAAAGGATGTTCTCTTTATCAAGGCAAAAAAGGACAAGGACAGCACAAGTGTTTAAAATAAACATTTCCACTAGCTTCTGATTCAGCATAGGAACCTAAATTTGGAATTAAAAAAAGACAGAAGTTGCACTGCCAGATAAGTTTTGGGATTCTCTATCACTTCATTATTATATAACTACTATTATCATGGCCTATTAAAGCCATATTTGAAGTTATGCCTATGCACCAGTGCTTGCCTTCCTTTGGAGAGCTTTTCTTGGTTGCTACAGTTCCTACAAGAATACTACAAGATAGACAGAGAAGCTCCTGACTTTGTAATGTTAAATTTTAATGGGAAATGTTATAAAAATGTTGAGCAACTTTTTATAAGGGAGGAGTCAACAATAGCTTCCAGAAAACCAAATCCATCTTCACCTCTACAAAAAATTGCATAGTAAAGTATCTGAACTGTTAATTTTAAATTGAAACATTATTAAAACAACAAATTTTGAAATCTAAAACTCCATTTTAAACCACAACATTAACTACCAACTAGTAACTACCTACTTTGAAAAAGCAAATTTCAAGATTTTAAATCTTCCCTAGAGTAGCTTTTCCAAGTTATATCATATAACAAGCAAGAAATTAAACTGACAGGCCAAGTATACATCAGGTTTTAAACATGAGTAAAAGTTCAGAATCACTTTAAAAGGATCCTAGTTTATGACACTGTTTTCATAGTAAATCAGCTGATTGTTCCACAACCCAGTAACAGAAGTGCCATTACAATCCATTCATTTTAATTTGGACTCTAAGGAGCTGAAACATATATGAAGTTTCTTATAAAGCATTATTATCACTGTCTCTACCATAAAAGCAGTTTCTGATCCCAGTTGTACCAAAATCCCCTAAATCAATGCTCTCCCACCCCCAGAAGACATGGAATTTGCATCAGAACTACAACAGAAAGAGCCCGTTTTTCCCTGAGTATGTGATTAGGATACCGCCAACCTTCAGAATAAAAGGCAGCTATGGAACTGGGAACTGCCAAAGGGAAAAGCCAGCCTTCAAGTACTGAACCACTTCTAAACACTAACACAATTTTCACCTTCACAGAACTGCTCAGAAAGACTGCACTTCAGAGAGCAGCATGATTATGCTACACTAATTCTGAGGAGTCATAACTGGCACTGTTTGCCCACAACAGCTGTAGGACAGGATGAACAGAAGGAACCTTTTAACTTGCATGACAAGATCTGAGGGATTAAAATCAGTCACTGATTTTTCTGCCTTCCACACTTGAACACAATCCAGTGTGTATATTCCTCCTACAGCAGAAAAAGTGAGCAGCTTGCTAAGTATAGCCACAGCACCGTCATCTCCTAGAAACACTTTGGTGCAGAGGAAAAGTTTTAACCATATTCAAATTTGTCCTGGATGTAAAAATCCCACGGCAGTATCTGTACTGCTATTTGATACTTGCTTTTATCACCAGATCTACCACAACCTTCTAAGTAGTAGTTACTTGCCCTCTGCTTTTTCCAATAAGAGACAAGCTTTCTCTAAAACTGCGCACTGGATTAAAGAGAAGCCACAACTATTTAAATCAAGTACAACTTCACTCAACTAAGTACAACTAAGAATGAGCAGCTCAAGTGTAACCAGCTTAAGGACATGCGTCTCTCCTTCCTACTTGGAACAGTGGGCCCTGTTGATTGGCTAACACTGCTTGCTTCCTGAAGTCTGCAGAAGCTTTATCCTTAAAAAAAAACAAAGTAGTTCAAGTATCAAACACTTTCTGCTTGGAAGGAACAAGAAAGGAAGAACACTTTGGTTATTTCCTTGAATTAAGTTCTCAACACTTACAGGTGTGGTTACCTGTTCAATATTAACTCTCATTTATCCCTGTCTCCGCCAAGACCACAAAAACTCCTCTCCAAGTCTGCTAATGATCACTTCCCTGCTTCTCGAGGCTTATAGCAGAGCCGGACTTTCTTTATTTACCTGCACAGAGCCTAGGGACAAGCCGGAATACAGACCGGCGTGGTCAGTTTCGTTCAGCTGCCGGTAAAGGGCTCCCAGGAAGGGAGGATGCAACACCTCTCGGGGCAGGGAAGGGGAGCGGCAGGGAGGTGAGCCGGGGTAAGCGGGACACAAGACAGTGGCGCTTCTCCGCCTCAGCCCGCAGGAGAAGCCGGGAGCCCTTGGCCAGCTCTGGGACAAGTGGGAAGCCTCCCCTTCCCCCCACGGGCACAGGCGCAGCCTCAGCACCAGGAGGAGCCCGCAGCGACGGCACGGCAGCCGGACATCCCTCCAGGACGCCGCCCCTCCCGCCGTACCGGGACCACCCCCGAGCAGCAAGGGGTAACCGGTAACACCGTCGGCAAGGCCGGGGCCGCCGGCAGCCGAGAGGAGCAGGAGGAAGCCCGGCGGGGTCCGTGCCGGCGGGAGGGGAGGGAAGAAAGGGAAGTCCCGTACCCGCGAGTCCCCGCACAGCAGCAGCTCCGGGTAGCTGAACTCCACGCAGCCCTCCTCGGTGGGGTCCTTCAGCACCACCTCCAGGCGGACCGTCTGGCGGAGCGGGAGCGCCTCCCGCGGCGGCGGCGGCTCCTGCCGCCCGCTCTGGCGCGGCGGTGGCGGCAGCGGCGGTGGCTCGGGCCGTGGGGGCTCCCGCTGCGGCGGCTGCTCGGGCCGGCCGGGGTCTCGGGGCGGCTCCGGGCGGGCAGCGCTGTCGCCGGGCGGCTCGTGCGGCGGCGGCTCCGGCGGTGGCGCCTCACGGCCCGCCGGAGGTGGCTCCGGGTCGCGGCCCGCCGGCTCTCGATCCAGCGCCGGGCTCTCGCCCTCGCGGCGCCGCACGGGTGACAGGCTAATGAACGGCACCCGGCGCGGCTCCGCCATCCTCCGCCGCCGCCCCCCCCCCGCCCGCCGGCCCCCGCCTCACACGTTCGGTGACACCGCTCTCCGCGCTCCCTCCCACCGGCCCCGGCTCCTCCCTCTCCCTCCTCCCCGCTCCGCCGCCCGGTCGGAGCTACCCCTACGTTCTCCTCGCCGCCCCCGCCATCTTGGCGCCCCCCCACATAAATAGAGCAGCCCCGCAGCCCGCGCAGGCGCAGCCGGGCCCGCGTCGCTGCTGTTATTGCTCAGCTTCCCCCGGACGTCAGCGCGGCCGCCGCCGCCCACACGCCGCGGGCGCCGGGCCCGCCCCCGGTTGCCGGGGCGATGCGCACGCCGGGCCCGCCGCCGCCTGCAGCCGCGGGGGCTGCGCAGCGCTCGTCCTCCTGGGGCACCGGGCCTGCTGACGGGAAGATCCGCTGAGGTCCCCAAAGTCGGCGGCTGCGGGTCAGTCACCAGAGTAAAGCCACTCGTGCGGGGAGAGCGGCGTTCCCAGCCAGAACGGCACGGACGCGCCGTGTCTCTGTAGCATCAGCCCACGCTGAGTGGAACAGCAGAGGACATCGGGGTTTTACAAAACCGTGCCGTATGGCGGGGTTGATCGCAGCTTGCCCCTGCAGAAGAGCAGCCGCTGCCCGGGGTGCCGGTCTGCCCTCCACGGCACGGAGCTTGTTCAGCGGCCATGCCTGGTCTGGAGGGCACCCGCTCTGACTGCAGGGAGCAGCTGGGGCTTGTGGGGAAAGAGCTGCGAGAGAGAGAGGAGACGACGCGAGGAAGGCAGGGTTTGAGCAGCAGCGAGACTTCCCTCATGAGCAGGAGCTGCCTGCAAATACTGCAAGTGTTTCAGTCTGTCACCACCTACTTTGACAGACTGATGGCTGGTATTTCCAGATGGAGGTATGCCACCAAGGCAATGTGAAGTTTCAGGAAGCTTATGAACATCATGATTATTGTATCCTCTAACTTCATTGGAGCAGAGAAAAAGATATTACCATTTTGGGGGCATTTTTTAGTCTCAGAAATACTAAGTAGGAGTCTATTCTCTTTTTAAAAAATGTACTCATGCAAAGTAGGCAATTGACATCTATTATTTTGCATAATGATAACAGACTATTCTGTGCATCACATTACTCCACTTTTCAAACTACATCCATCACTGTGCTTGATGTTTTCCTGTCATTGCATAGGAAGCCTTTTGACTTGACTTTTTAATTTCATCTAGACTCCAGAGAAGATCCGTGACACTAGAACAATATTACTAAAAGTTATAACATCAGTAACAGGGAATGGAGGGCATTCCAGAATACTGCTTGCAGCAGCAAGTCACTGGAATGACTGACCCGATCTGAGAAATGTAAACTTTCCTTTTGAGGCTTGAAACTTTGTTGAGCTTCATAGTCTAAGGGACTTGTTTTATCTTAAAGCCTTGCATGTTGTGGTGTGACTAGCAAGCTTAGTAGAGGTGGATGTATTCCTCAAATATGTTTCGGCTTTCAGCATCATAATAACATGATTTGGTAGTTGCACTTGTTCTCTGTTGAGAATTTCATACAGCTATCAGCTGATGCACAAAATAGGAAATGTATTTCTGGATTCAAACTGAGTGAGCAGCCCTAAGCTCCAGGCCTCTGGAGATTCTGGTTCTCATCAAAGTTTCTGTGTAATCTATGCCATTAAACCCTGTGATGGTAAAAAGGGGCCTTTCCTCAGAAAAAGAGCAGTTTATTGCATATCAAACAGAAATCTTATGTGGAAGTCACAGGCTCTTCTGCAACTCTGCTGAACTCTTTTTTCAATTACCAGATGGGAGACTAGACCTTGAAATAAGTACAAGAAGAATACAACAGCTAGTTTCTTGACAGATAATACTTGGATATATCCATGAAAAGTGATAAACTATGTATTTTAAGTATCTAATGTAAAACTCCATTCAGTCTTTCAGTCTCCTAACTAAGATATAGGGGACTATATTCAGAAGTAATCAATGTAGGGCATGCCAGAATAAAATCAGTTTTATGAGTACCTGAATCCAGTGCTTCATATTGTCTTGTAGTGTAGATACAAGGAAGACCAGTGTAGAGTAGACCTGGAACCACATCTTGGTCAGATTTTTAACATGCTTTTAAAGTAGGGGGGAAAAAAGCTGCAAAGGAACAATCAACATTCAACCCATGGTAGGGTTACAGAGAAAACCAGAAGTAGTTCTTGGAAACAGTTTCAGGTGGCCATTTGTTCTGAGATTGTAGACCTTGATATTAGAAGCAGCCTTTCACATCTAAGGTTACTATGAAATAGTAATTCATATGCCCCCTTTTCTCCTAAGATTTTAATTAGACAAGTAAACCTCTATTTCTGCATTATCTAATCTCTAAGCATCTTAGAGTGCACATACCATTTTTATAAGGCTTAGTATTTGTTTGTGCAACTGGACAAACAGTAGTTCTGGTTCTTTGCATTTAGAGCGAAGTCACTAAAGACAGTTTGCTCTGTGTATCTGAACTAAATCAAAAAGAACCTTGGCAGCAGAGCCAAGCATAGTAGTTACTGGAATACGTTAATGTTACATTTGGTCTGACACACTAGAACCATTTGGAAAAGAAAACAACCGAATTCGCTAGATCATAACCTCTCAAGGAATTTGGTTTTAAATACACCATAACAGTTCCAGGCTTGTACCATTTCAAACACATTCAGGAGTCAGATTTGTAATTTATCCATACTTTTTATTCTGTTTTCCTACCTGTTTTATTCTTTGTCATTAAGCTCCATCTCAGGTACTGTCTGTACATAGTATAATGTGCTGCCCTTGTCAGTACAACACCAAATTTAACAAGTATCATTTTTTAAAAGTAACTAGAGATGTGCTGCCAGTTACTTTGCTTTCTCTCAGGATATGGCCATGTTAAATAGTCCAACATTGAATACAGATTCCTTCCCTTTGTATGTTATATGAAGGACACAGAGAGGCACACTAAGAGTTTAAAAAAATTTAACAACTACACAAAGAGAAGTGATACTGAAACAGCTTTTTATTTCACTGGTGAAAACCAGTATGAGTAGATCAGACAAAGTGGATGCTTGGAACTACAGACGCTACAGCCACATCAGTGAGCAGCAGTTTGTTGACCTGACTTAGTTTCAAATACAGAAAACAACAGAGACAGACCAGCAAAATGCAGAGGCCTCTACTTTGGTGCAGGTTGGATCCTCCTGCTCTGCTTTGGACTGGCTTCCCTGTCTGCAGCACTCTCATGTTTTTGGGCTGTGTTGGTTGTGGATAGCTGTACAGAGCTGTACCTTGTTTCATTACAGACCAGTGGTCACTGCTCTCCTGGACCGCATGGAAGCCATTGTCTGGCTTCCTCGGGGCGGGACACCCCGCAGCAGCAGGCCCAGGGTCCCACCAGAAAGCAGAGCTGTCCTTATCATCAATTATATCTGTCTCCAAGGAGCTTGTTTTCAGTTTCAAAGGCTATTACTACATAATAAGCTTAGGTGGCATGGGATGGCAGTTTGTTCTCTCCTTTCCTTAAGGACAGCACTGGGATCTGCATTAGAGGTAACAGCTGTAGTGGCAGCCAGCTCATAGCAGTGGTAGTCACATCTCCACTGCTCCAAAGTCTCCAAGACAGAGAGAATATCCTCATTTACTATCAGCTGCTTCCTCACTATATCCTTGATTTCTTATGGTCCAATCACACAGCTTGTTGATCCTTGTGGTCCTTTCACTGGAACTGCTGCCACAGCAGCTGCAGCTTCTATTTCTGTGTCAGGAGATGATATAGCCTGCAGGTAGGTTGGTGTTTCTGTAGCTTTTACTAGAACTGCTGCTGCATCACAAGAATCCACTGCACCAACAATATGGTTGCTGGTTTTCTGTTTAATGAGGATTTCTAAACGCAAGTGTGTTTTTTTTTTAATTTCTCTTTTCTCTTACAGCTTTACTAAGTTGCTCTCTGCTAGACCCAGAATCAAGAAATAAACCACTTGCTTTTTTTCCAGAATGAAACACCAATGCCTTTCATACCATTCAGAAAACTGATTTATCTGCAGGATGCCCCCCCTCATATTTTTATTATTGTTTTTCTTTTAAGTAAAAATACTGTTTCCAGAAGAATATACCTCTAGCTTTCTTTCCTCAGGAATGTGTATTTAAGAGCTGTTATCAGCAGCTCTGCCACATCCTTGAGAAGTCTGAAGTACACTTTTCAGTGAAGTAAACTGTTTGGAACGACTGTAGGCAGGAAGAGAAATGCCAAATTCACTCTAGGAAGGCTGTGTGCATTAGCTTCAGGTAATTAGGATCTCCTTTGATGGGGCAGTAATATTAATTTGTCACAATTTCAAGGCAGAGGAACTGTGATAAGGAACTTTATCCCATATGTTTTTGTTTGCTCCCTGTGAATTGCTCAAGCCCCACTTACTGGAGAATTTGAGCCCAAGAGACACTGAACTCCTCTCCAGAGCTTTAAGAAATGCTTTGAACAAATCTGACCAAAAGTGCAAGGTTTCAATGGCAGTAGGAAGTTTTAAAAATAGTAACAATTTTTATCAACAAGTAGTTAACTGCTCCTCTAACTGGAAGCACTTTTACCCCAAAACTGGATTTAGGTGCATCTTTTGCTCACTTGCTGAGATGAGGAGTGGTCTTCCAACACCATGTTTTGTGCCAGAACAACATAAATGGCATGACTGTATCTCAGAGGTAGCTGATGGAAAAAGAATGCTGGCTTTTATCTCACTTAAGCTAGAAATCAGGGCAAGTCATCACGTGAAAGAAGTCAAGGGATTTACAGGAAGGAAGGGATGTGTCATGGTAGTGTGAGTTCCTCAACCAAAGGTGAGGGTGTTATCATCCCTGCTGTTCAGAAGAATTTTCTCAATGAGAAATTTAAAGCTGACACAAGTTCTGAATGACTGGTGATTTTTATGGCCTACAGAACATTGTAACATTTTTAAAGCTAAAACATAGGATAAGACTGTTGACTTAGAGAAACTTCAGAGAAAATTCAAAGCCTCAAGAGCTCTATTTAGATGGAGTTGCAAGTTAGGAAGAAAAAGCAGAAAGAGAAAAAGGAAAGAAGAATTGCATCCTTGCCAAGGAAGAGCAAGCTGCTTGGAGAAGTTTTTGTGGGAACATCTTTTGAGCCTGGAGAGAAGATGAAATATTAAGACATTAAACATCAGCTCTTAAGTAGGTGCATTTACCAAGCAGAATATGGGTCAGTTGTTCCTTTGGGTAACAGTAGCAAAATCAATTGTAACTAACAATATAAGAACCCTTTTCTAGTTACATCTTATTTTTTACTTAATTGTTAATAATTGTTTCTGCTTCTGGTGTCAAGATTTCTTGCTGGAGCAAGCATGCAACTTTTGTCCTAGTGCTAAGGGTGAGCTTAGTAGAGTTTGACAAGTAAGCTGTAAACTTCTATAGTAGTAATGATTCCAGGCGGTGTGTGAACTCTGTCTTAAATGACATTAATATGGGGATGTCAGCCCTAGAGATATTTTCTCTGCCAAGCAGTGGATCCCTAGGAAATTCCTCTTTGCAGGTTTTTCTTTACTTTTCTAATAAGGAAGAAAAAACAGGGGAAAAAATTAGTTACCTACTAAGTGATCACAAGAAATTAAAGCCACTGCATTACCAAAATAACAAGCAATAGGACAAGAAAAAGTTGACCTCGAATTGCACCAAAGAGGGTTTCAATTGGATATTAGGAAAAATTTCTTAATCAAAAGGGTTGTCAAGCAATGGAACAGGCCACCCAGGGAAGTGGCTGGCTTACCCTCCCTGGGGGTATTTAAGGGCTATGTAGATGTGGCATTTAGGGACATGGCTTAGTGGTGGCTAGGGAACTGCTGAGCAAATGGTTGGATTCAATGAACTTAAACTTGTACTTTTCAACCTGAACAATTCAATAGGTTTTTAAAATAACCTTTCAGTTGAAATCCTAGATATTTTTTTGTAGATAGAAAGAAGAGCAAGAAAATTAATCAGAAATAAACACAGAAGGGATTTTGTAGAGGAGTACCCAGTAATATGCGTGGGCACATACACACTTTTTTCCTTAAAAATACAAGCATATAGAAAGGCAGCAGACTTCAATGAACTGACAAAGAAACTTAAACTGAGGAGCATCAGCCTGTTACATGTTGATTATGGCAATCACTTAAACTGTACCTAAGCAGAATTTAAAACTGAAAAGGAGCTGTCTTTGAAAAGCATAGACTTCTTTAATGGTAGCTCTTTTATGATTCACACCTGCTCATTTGAAAGTGTAAAAACACCTAGATGTTTACAGAAGTTGAGACGGATTATGTGCTCTGCGGAGTTGTCCCTCACTTGTTCCTCATTTGCACTATTTCTTTAAAGATATTTGTAGCATGGGATGCTTATCTCCGATGAAAAGCCCGTTCCATCAGGCCAGCACTCCTGGAGGCAGCCGAAGATTACCAGGCTGTCTGAAACTTTGGAGTCAGGTTATTGTCTTATCTCTGCATTGTTGTCTGCCGGTTTTATTCTCCCAATAGCAATGAATGCCACACAAGAATATGAGTCATGATTTCCTGTAGCTGTGCCACCCACCTGTAAAACGAGAAAGAAAGACTAGCCAGGTAGGGAGTTCTCAGTGTGAATTGCAATTCTACACTTAAAGCGGTAGTAATGCTGTTTAATGAGGTAAAAGGGTCTGGAAGTAATTCTCAGAAGTACAAAAGGTAATGTGCCACAGATTTGCCCTCTCAAAGGGTCTCTTTTGTGGATGCTGACCTTGGAGAAGACGAACACTCTTGGTGTCCTTGAGAGTGGACTCAGGCAGAGTGCTGGCTAGAGAAGCCTTGGTCACTCGCCATGGTGATATTTCCTAGTTTTTAGTGAAATATAAATATTGTGATAATTATAGGAAACCTATTTTTATTAAATACTGTAATATATTTTAAATTTTTATAGTTACTGTTCAGGCAACACCTGTCATGCAATGATCATCCTCCCCAAAAGGAGAATTTCATGCAATACATATATGTAGATGGCAAAGCAACCTTCTAAAAGTTATTAAAACATATAACATAATATTTGCTGTGACCTTGAAGAAATATTTTTCTTTTTTGTTCCTCCTTTCACTTTCAAGCTGGTTTTACCAAAACTTCAATTTCCTATCCAAGTGTTTCAATGCCTCTCAGCACTTTGGAAACTGCTTTTACTGATGTAAGTTCCACACCTAGGTAAGTGCACATTATCACAGACAGCTGAGAGTGATTGCATAAACAAATTACTACATTTTTAACATTCATACAAGCTTATGATCAGAATAGTCAGAAGCATACTTTGCATGTGCAGTTCAGCATTTTCATATTTTCACGATTTTATTTCCAAGCCAAACTGCCTTCAAAAACACAAAGCTCATATTTATCACTGAGAATTAACTACATACTGAACTTGCAGATTCAACACAAAGCTGCTTTTGATTTGCCACAGTATTAAAAATAGCATCTCAAAAATTACATATGAAAAACGACTTTTCATACATGAATAATTTAAACAGACAAATTAAATTCTTTAAAACTATTTTTTTCCACCTCAAGTTGGAATTTCAGAAGACATGATGTGAAGTTTTTGGAGCATATTAAAACAAGTGTAGAATAGCAGCAATAGAAGTGATGATTTTAAGAATAGACTGGATGCTACATACCCAAAATGCCTGTGAAAACAAACTACATTTTCTGTATAACTTTTCTATTTCAGATGTCAATTTTCTGACCTTAAAAGAATTACCCCTGACATTGGTAAATAATAGTACAGTCTACTCTTATCTGAACACTTCCTCACTGTTTCAAGAGACTGAGTTATTCTTAGTGTCATGTTGACTTTTTAGTCTTACACAGTGTTAAAAATAGGTTAGAAACTGCTGTAAAATAGTTGATAGATTGTTAAGCATGTGCTGTTAGTTAGGTTACGGTAAAAGGGGTTTAAAAGGGTAGTTATAAGAAACACCATACTCAATGTACCATAATACACCTAAGTAAAGTGCCCCACCCAAAGCGAAACGAGCCAGCCTGGACAGAATTGTCATGGGCCAATCAAGCTCCTTAAGCCTTCATGCAAATGAAGGATACAAAAAGAAACCAATCCAAAGGGACAAAAAACAGGATAAAAAGGGGCTTCTGACCCACTGAATGCCTGCCACTCCATCGGGGACATCACTGCTCAATAAGATCCAGTGCCGGCGTTGCAGCATCTTCGACGGGAATGCTCCTGCTCGGCCCGCGGGCCCCCTTGCTTCAGGCCTTTCTTTTTCTTATAATAAATGCTGAAATCACTTTAGTACCGGGAGCCTGCTCTCGTTTTTAACAACAGGACTTAGCGTTTTACAAATCTGAAAATATCTTCCCTCGAATGCCTGTGAAGTGGGAGTGAGGCAAATCATGCTCAGAGGTGGTGCAAGGGGAGGAAGGGAGGAGTGGAAAGCAGCAGTACTTTACAGTAGTCCAGTAGTCCTGTAAGGCCATCACATTCATGGGGAAACAGGAAGGGAAAACACTCAGTAGGGAATGAGGATGTGCAGAATGAAAAGTGGACAGAGTGATAAAACCTGCTTGAGAACAACTGGCTAAACTGAGTCAGGAGTCTTGTAAAGATTGCCTCAGAAATTACTTTTCTGTGACCAGAAAATAGTTCTTCTGCCTTTAAATGGTGGGGAAAACCACCACAATTTCATATAGACAGCTTCTCAGTTTGTTCAGTAATGACTAAGTTCAGCACATGCGGCATCATGAATAAGTCAGGCAAAAGTAATACTGAACTGGGAGAATGAAAACATTAGGATAATGATCCGTATGGGAATATACCAGGCAGTTTATGACTTGGTTTATCAGGTTTTGTAATTTAATTTTTGTAACAGTTTCTTAGAGACAGCTTTCACACATGGATTCATGAGACACAATGACATCATGTGATCTGAGTTAATTCAACAGCTCTGCAAAATAAGACACTGAGTTTTGTCACATAATGGCTCCCCATATAATGGCCTCACCCATTAATGTAAGGCAAGAAAAGGAGCACCAATAGCTTTAGAGTAGACATGCATAATGATCCCATCATGCTTAAGAAGCATAAAATCATCCAAGAAAATTGTAGCTGTTACAATAAGCAATGCAGCTGTTGGAATTGGAGCATGGTTCTTTACTACATGATGTAAACATGTCAACATTATTACATGTGTTCTTAAAATGTTACCTTTTATAATTCTCCACTGTTGTGTGTGTTTTTTTCCACAGAGCTGACTGCATGCAAGTTGCTTACAGTGATCAAGGTGGAGTCTAAGGCTTATTACGCATCTCCAGTTAAGGACCAGCTTAAGGTGTGGTTTAAGGACTTCAAAAAACTCAATGCAATTCCTATGTTCATGGAACAGCATACATAGTATCCCACTTTTTAGTTTGATTCAGCTGTATCTGAGAATCACTACAAACTATGAGACAGCATATTTCCTGTTCAAATAACTGGAGACCCATAGTCTTGAAGGTCTATTGTAAAAGCATATTAAAGACCATTACTTATTTTACTGCATTATTTTAAATTCTTCTAAAGAATTACTAAGAATAATACCATGTGAAACAACTAAGTACAATTCAAGCATGTAAACATGAATTGAAACAGAAGTTCTCTTTTTATTTGAAGAATACACTGTGTCACTATGTCTTTTCAAAAGTCACTTTATTATTTAGCTCTTACTAAATATAGACATTACTTTTATTTTTAAATCTATAAATAGATGCTCATGTAATTCATCAATTAAGCAAGACCTATCAGGAAGTTGGGAGCCGTCCCTTGCCCAGAGATGTGAAATGCCTGCTTTATTTATTCCAAATGAAAGCTTAAACTCTACAAAGTCAAAGGTAACCTTTTAGTGTGTGCCTAAATGTGATTGCAGGGCCAAGAAAAGGGTTGTTTCAAATTATGCAAAAGGACTTGTGCAACTGGACTCTATCAGTCTCTCTGGGATGCTGAAAGGCTCATTTAATAAAGAATGAATGGGAAATATCTCCTATGAGATGGATCTTTTACAAGCTTAGCTGAATATAACAGTGCTGCAGTTCCTGCAAGTGCAATGCATACATTTCTGATGTCCTATACCTAATTTTAAAGAATAGCATAATACCATATCCGAAAGGTAAACGTTAAATAAATCGAGAATAATAAATGAAAAGCAGCCATCAGTCATCAATAACAATATCTTGGGGATCCTGGAAGTATGGAGCATCCAACAAACCCCTTCATGACTCAGATATAGCTGTAAAACTGTGCTAATAAATAGCTCCAGAGAAACAAACTAGAAATTAGTGGGGATAAGCAGTCATGCAGAGTGATCTGCGTAAGGTGGAAAACTAAGCCAATTTGAACAAAATGTATTTTTGTAGAACAAAAGGTAGGCTGTCTCTTCCAAAGGATAGACTGTATTCTGGAAAATACCAATTCTGGAAAAATCCTAGGCGAACATGTCCCAGCTAAGAACCAGTTTAGTGTAAGGCTCCCCTGTGATAATATGGCCAAAAGGGTGAATGCAGTCTTTGAGTACCTGTGCAGAAGAATAGCAAGCAGCACTATGGAGAAGCATATTCCAATGTTACATACAGAGATAAATTTTGTCCAGTGCTAAGCAGCCATATTTTCAAAAAAAAAACCAACTGCCAATGTTCCAGCCAGCAAGACACCTTTACAGGGGAATTTGTCTTTCATACAAACAAGAATTGACTTGCTGCACTTTAAAAGACAAAGAAAACCTCCAAAAAAACCCACAAAAAAACCAAACCAAAGAATGCTGGGCTTTAATGGTTAACAGCAATGATGAACACTGGAAGAACTGAATATTAGAAAACAAGGCTAAACAAGTTGAATTTAGAATTAAGGTGCAATTTCTAAATAGGCAAATATGATTTAACCATTTTAATAAATTTCAAAATAAAACTATGGATTTTTCATTATGCATCTTCAAATTAACACTTAAGTTTTTCTGGCAAATATTTTATGGTAGATCGAGTTAATTATTGGATTCAACACTGGTAAAATCTACCATCTTGCACTACCATAGTCTTAGGCCAGCTTATCTATCACTTGATTAATGACTTGATTTTAATGTTACCGGTAACACTTTCATCCAATTGTCTGCTTATTCAATCACCATGTCATAGACTGAAAGGGAAGAGGGAAATTTGGAAATGAAACTTCAAAAACAGTGAGTGGAAGTTACTTCTGGAGATAATACAGAGGAAAAATGGTCAAAGAGTAAAGCAGTGGGCAAAATCTAGATGTTTTCTTCAATGCATGTATAGCATGTTTTCTTCAATGCATGTACAGCTCCCATATAGTGAAGCTACAAGTAGCAGCAGCCATTTAAGTAATTGTTTACTTTGTGTCTGACTGCCTACTAGCCAAGCTCCATACACACTCAGACAGCTTTCTTATGAAGATCAATGAGCCAGCTTGCAGCTGAGGGAACCATATAAACCTAAATGCCTGCTATAGTCCAGAGCTATAATGTGACATGACTTTTCTTTCACAGTGAACTTGTCACCTCCAGTTTAATTCACTTAGGTGTTACTGTCATAGCTGTTGTTCAGGGATTAACAAGTTTAATTCAAGGTTGACTTTCTTATCCATCAGGAATGGATCAGCACTCAACTAAAAGCAGTTACATGCTGTTTGGGGTTTGGCTTTCTCTATTAGTGACTATTAATGCTATGATTGCTAGCAGAGCAGCTTCTGTGCATTCTCTGTAGCTTACTTTTCCAGAATCAGATGCTTATTCAGAGTATAACTCTAATTTCCATATTCTTCCTTGAAATTATAATGATGCAGCAATTTCTTTCTGCTTTAGTCTTCCTTTCATTACATTATCTGAAGTGCCACTGTTTCAATTTTATATTCACTTACCCAATAAATTTACTCATTTCACTGACTCTGCACATGGATTCTTCACTGCCTGCTTGCTCAATAGGTCATCTGCCTTCACTCCTAGCCATCCTATTTAGAGTACCTTGACTCCTTAAATTTCCACAGTTTAGGGAAATATGGAAATGGACAGGGATAAAATTTTATTTATTCTTTACTACCTTTCATTTCTGTATCAGCTAAGGCAACTTCTCATTTCTGTTCTTTGAATATGACCTCAGATTAAACAATGGAAGACACATTCTAGATGTATTTTTAAGGTAAAATAAACACCAGTATTTCAATACTTTTCTTGTTCTGCATTTTACTAATACCTACATATCTATTCTATTACCAAGACCTAAAAATGCTAAGACAGGATGTAAAATACCTTATTTCATCACTGCTCAAGGCAAAGCCCTGCAGTCCCCTTTTTATCTTAAATGATAAAAGCTTTATTGCCAGTCAATAAAATGCACTGTGCTAAACCCCAAGTTATTTAGCATATTAAATATGACATTATGGCTACAGTAAATAAAGGTGAGTTTAAAAACCAAACTTCTTCCCTTCTGCATTAAAACTTCTTGTCACAGACAAGAGAAGTTAAAATTGGCCCCCAAGCCCTTATGCTGCAAAGCCATCACACTTATTTCAGAAGATTCAACCAACATGTAAAATGGTCTGTAATGGATTTGGATGCTCTTCAGCTCTCCTGCAGGTTAAGCTTCAATAAAGAGAGTAATTAGATTCATTTAACATCTGCTACAAAGTCACCAACATGATTTTTTGAAGCTTTGTACCAAGATTCATAATTGTATTCCCAATCTGTTTCCAAGTTAATTAAACTGAGATGGAAAAGAAAAATGCTGCTCATGAGTGAAGAGTTTTGTAACTACTTTCAGTGAAAATACTGCTCCTTTCACACTTCTTTTGAATGAGTGTAACGTTGGCCCTGCTGAAAGGCTCATTGTTGCTAGTGTGATGGATCAGTTTCTAGATTTAAGTGCAAATAACCACAACTATCAATGCACTTCTAGACACCTGAACAATGATACCCACATTTTTGCTTAAAGCAGTAAAATCAGACACATTATATGGCAGAAGGGTGTGCATGTTCCACATACACCCAGCTGCCTTAGTTTCAGCAAACTGCTATAAGATCGGGACCAAGGCCATTGGCTTGCCTCTGACTGATTAATGAACATGCACTTAACAATCAGCCACAAACCTGCTCTCTTCCACAGCAAAATGAATATGCTATTCCAACTTCTGCAATGTGAAACAACACAGACCAATCAGACATTCAACTGTAGATTCAAATAAGAGCTTTAATCAATGCACAGACAGTAGAGAATATGATATTCTCAATTCCCCTCAAAAGATAAAAAAATACGTAAGTATTTTACAAATTTATAAAATGTAAAGTTTTCTTTTACAAATAGTATACAAATGTTTTTTACTATCAAATGTATAAGACATTTTTATGTTACAACTGTTACCTTCTCTTAGAATTATGTATTCCCTGAACTGTTCTCCTTAAAAAAACAGGACAGTATAATAAATCCAGAAGTGTAATGAATATATTGCTCATGACAGTGGTAAATGCTGAACAAAATAATTTAAAAGATCTTTTTATCCATCAGATTGCTAAAGTTCTCATGTGAACTATATTAACATGAAGAAATGTTCTGAGTGTTAAATTTCAAAGTGAGATTGAACAATACTATCAGTCAAATAAGTCTCCATGCTCTGAAAAAGATGATAAGAGAGAAAACAATCCTTACAGACAAAAAAAACCCCGAATTAAGGTATTGGTAATTGAAATTCATCCAGAAAAGGATACTCCTCAGAATACTCAGATAGGTAATCTATAAAAGTCCTAAAGAAGAAAGACCTTTCACAAGGGCATGTAGTGACAGAATAAGAGGGAATGGTTTCAAACAGAGATTATGGTTATCTTAGGTATCAGGAAGAAATTCTTTACTATGAGGGTGGTGAGGCACTGGAACAAGTTACCCAGAGCAGTTGTAGATGGCTCACCCCTTGAACTGTTCAAGGCCAGGTTGGATAAAGCATTGAGGAACCTGAGCAGCTCTGAGTAAAAAAAAACTGTCTGAAAGCTGTACCTGCCCATGGCAGGTTGGAACTAGGTGATCTTTAATGTTCCTTCCAGCCCAAGCCATTTTATGATCATATGATTCTATGTTAAGCCTTTTGTATTATCTGATACCCTAGCAGTGCCTAACGGTATCACTGTCGCCATCTCTATTTGCCTCACTCCATCACTTGCTGAAGTAGGTTTGTCTGAGTCATGTAACAAATTGTTCTTCTCCAGAGGCCAAAAGGCTTGCTGGGGAAAAACCCCACCATGCAGTTCAGTAACTTTTGTGGAGGAATATTTGAGGAGCACCTTGATTTTGTAGACAGTTGGAACTAGTATTAAAAAGATCTCTGAGGAATAGAGTGGTACAACAGGAAAAACGCCAATAAAGTTGCTGTATGTTTTGAATCTCACTGCAGGACATTCTTCCTCAGGTGGGTCAACCTGCTTGAATGCCTAAAGTCCTGCAAGGAAGGAGATAGATACCCAGAATGCACAGGAGAAACCAAGACCCTTGTCTTCCAGCCAGACATACAGTAGCAACTGACCTGGTTCATTTTGTGACACTGACTCAAACAGGGACTCGGTTCTCCTTGGCCCACTTTTTCATGACGCGAACAATGTACTCTACTTGAGAATTACCAGTGCTCTTCAGAAGATGCAGAACTTCCCGCAAAGTCTCTCTACAAGGGTGAAAAGCAAAGATTTAAGTGAGGGTTAGACCCAGCTGATACAATAAACTGCTCACATCAAACTATTTCACAAAACATAGGTTCTCTGAGACAGAGAAGTCCATTCATCTGCAGTGCTGGAATAGGTTAAAATGCACAATAGATGCGATCCCAGAGACAAAAAAAGTGATCCACAAAAAAGTCTTGTATACAATTGCAAAGAAATGATAAGTTAAAAAATAAAATCATCAAAATGTAATTAGTTTAGTGTCTGCATATGTGTGTATTTGTATACATGCCCTCACTCTTGCAAAATTGTTCCCCAGAACAAACCAAACTTAAAAAAAAATCTTTAATGTTATTTGCTAGTCTTTAGTATGGCAACATCTAGCTTAATGCTGCCAAAGCACTTTACACATAACACAATACACATAAACACAAATAACATGGATATCAACATTCCTAATAGAATAAACCTATTACTATTATACCTATATAAATCCTGCTGCAGCTTGCCAGTTAGTTTACAATAAGAACTTAATTGCATACTTTGAAAAACAGGCAAGTTATGTGTATTTTACTGCATCTGCTGCAGTGATTGTTAAAAGGACACTTGAAAGGTATAGTAGTTAATGAGATTATTCCAGCAGAGAAGTGAAAAGAAGGAAGGTGTAGAAGCCATGATACACACCTACCAGTCATGCAAGAAACAGCAACTTTGGCCAAAGACTATGGACATCTGGCATCACAGCAGAATATTCACAAGGGAGCAGTTCTTAAATACAGCTTCACTACTCTCTCTCATTCCCCCATCCAGTGAAATGGGCCGAAAACAAAATTATCAGTAACACAGATGATTTCCTTTAACCTTTCATCAAGTAAGTATATTTGTGTGACACAGTCAGTGTCTTCAGAAGGTAAATTTTAATGAAAGCACAGTCTCATCTACTCTTTGTTTAGAGAAATCATGTCCCTCCTATAGTGCTGAGTAAATGTTTCCTTAGTTCTGTTCTATGCATTTTAAAATGTCATGTGATAGTTTTCCATTCTTATACCATCAAGATGAAATGATGTTGTTTTCCCCCAGTTCATGAACATACTACTACACTTATAACCTACCTTTTCCGAGTGATGATGACTAAAGTGTTTTGGTATTTTATAGTACACAGCACTTGCTCATAAATTATTCTCTACCATATATTCTATAACTGTTGGTGTGGAAGATAGACTTCCAGCTGAAGACTGCATATGGAGCCTCTGGATGGAATGTCTATTCTCTGAAAGCTCAATAAAAGACTGGAAGGTGATATGTAGTCCTAATTCTGGTTTACAGCTAGCTGAAAACAGGAAAAGAGCAATATAAATTCAGATACAACACAGAATACTCACTTTGCTTCTCGTCCAGCTAAGATCATTTGAAATATACCCACACAAGCACCTCTCTTGCCTTCCCAGTATTCAGGATTATTATCCAGTCTCTCCAGAATATCAAAGGCTTTGGCTGAATAGTAAAACTGACGCATCTGCACAGAAAGTGAAACATTATTCCTGACCACCTTTCAGAAGGGGATTAAAAACACAGAAGCCAGTTTTCTGAAATCAGCAGTAAGCTGTAGAAGCAAAGTGCATTTTCCAGTTTTTCTGCAGGCAGCAAGTGACACAGAACAGGGACACTGCAGTTAAAGAAATGGGAAAGAGGTGGTATTACAACATCTTTTTTTGAGGTGCCCTTATCTAGTGTTGTACCAACTATACCAAAACCCTTGACAGAATATCTACCTCCAACTAACTAGTCCAGACATTTGAAAATGAAACCACATTTCCTCATGTAGACATGGCCACATATTTGTTTATCTTCTGCGTTTAAATTAATATTTTTTCTTCACTGTTATAATACAGTAGAAAAGAAGATTCCGTGACTCTATAATCCCTAATTTTCCTTAGCATAGGAAAATCCCTATGTGTACCCTATCTTTTTTCTGCCTTAGGTTCTCTACTTGTAATTGGGAACCAGGAGCAAGTTGCTTGGCAACAGTCAATGTAAAAGGAGTGACCAGATTAACTGTGGCTTTTGAAGTCAGCATAGCATATCTCATGTGGGCTGTATGAGTGCTCTCCACTTGAGCAAGCCTGAAGGGCAATGTTGTTTGTGACTAGCATTTTCCCATGAGAGATCACAGAAGACAGACTGAGCACAACCTCCTGTCCTTTGGTAGCTGGAAGCCTGCAGAGAAAAAAGCGCAGGCTGTGGGAGCTACATTTGGAAACCTTAGTCAGAGAAACACCGGTACTACAGGATGAGTAATAATTCTCCTTTCTTCACATAAATGTTGATTTTAACCACTGCTGACTGGCAAACACTTCAATGTATGGGAAGTTAAGATAGTGAGTATGAACACTATCAGATGCGTCAAAAGAAAAAGAAAAATTAGAGTACTGATCTATCCAAATTACTATCTGATCTAGTTCCACTAAGCAGGTACAGGTTTAATGTTCTCCTTCTATCTAACATAAATCTAGGAAATGCTTCACCCTAAGTCATGTGCTGTTCCCCATATGGACAAGATGGACATAAAAAGCATCAAGAAATTAGCATGAAATACTGTGTGCCAACTTCCTCACTGACCAATTTCTATCAGCACAGCAATGAGGCATCCAGCTACACCACCTCTCAGGACACTGCTGACCTTGTTCCATTCATGTTCATTCTGTTTTCCATTGAGCAAAGCCTAATGCAACTGCCTTCTTAAGTCACATCTCTGGTGCTGTCTGTGGATCTCCAATATAATGTAATGTTTCAGAAACAACTGAAAAATGCCACATAAAATTAAACAACATGGACCTTGCTATTTAGTTCAAGAGGTACAATGGCTGCTAGTGTAGAAAGACAAATTATATTACTAAAGTAACAATTTTGGAGCAATCATTTACAGCCATATGTAGACATATAATTAGGCTGAAAAATTTAGCTCTATATATGCAGCTTTTAAGAGCTCTAGAGAAATCCAAAATATGGAGATACTTCTCTTCAGGACAAGAAGGTTTTGAAAAGAATTTAGACAAAGCAATCAACTGATTTAAGTGAGACTTTAAATGATCTAGAGAGAGATTTTACATGAGGTCTGATTTTCAACCTGTTTTTGAATTGCAGTTATGGGAAACACCAGAGACATAGTCACTTGCTTGAGCAACTAGACTTTTAGGGTGAGATGGTAACTGAGTAGTTGAAAGAAATACAAGGGATAATTCTTTCAGTTTTAGAATATTGCTTTTGAGATCCCAAAGAGTATATCCCATTACAAACTGTAAGGAAAACACAATATTGTCCTGAAAAAAAAAAAAGCAGCATGAAGCATGAGGCATCTTGCTGAATCTATGCTAGATTTTTTTCCTTCAAAGTTTTTTGTCTTTTCTCCCCATAATGAATCCCTAGTAGGAGAAGCAAGTGTTATCATTACTGATAGCTCAAACATGCAGTAATTTACCAACAGTTTAATCAATGGGTTCTCTACCAAGAAGGTCTGTAGGTTAAAATACTGACTAATCCTTGCCAACTCATTCACATTATTAGACATCCTGCCATTACAACAGAAAATTCACTAGTGATGACAATGATAAAAACTATCAAAAAATGACTGTTGGTACAATCACTGAATTAACATGTTATACACCAAGCTCTAAAGAGAAAACTCACTTTGTAACAATCATTTGCAATGAGCTGCAATAGATTAAAGGAGTCCCCTGATGTTTCCATCTTCAGATAGAGTTTCCAGGCTAGCTGTGGTTTCTTATTCATAATATCTGCAATAACAAGAAAAAGCTGGAATTGTGAAAAGAATATGCTATGCACAATATTCAGTGGCAGGTGGAACAGATATTCCTGTATTTCTTTGTTTAATGTAAATGTCTCAGCCATGAGCATGAGGCTGGGAAGGGGAACTCGTCCTTATCTTCTGATTTACTAGTGATAACAGCCAATTCAGCAGAGCATAGCAGCGTCAAAAGGAATAATTATAGTGTTTACATCTTAATTTATATTTCACAGTTACGCAACAAGAAAACTCTCATGATTTCAGATGTGATTAAGGAGTAGAATGGAAAGCATCAGAGAAGTTTTTTATGCAGGACAAATGGCAATCCATTTATATGGTAAGATTTAGAATTATGTGTCCTTACACACAAAAAAATGTTAATTGGCACCAAAGTGAGGTCTTTAACACTTGATGCTCATGTCAGTCTAAACCTTCAATTCCCATGATTCATAACAAATCAAAAGGAGAAGGCAGAGGTTGAAGCCCCTCCAAGCATAACAAAACTTGTCATTACTAAAAAAAATGTTTCTAAATTCCTGAGATCCCACGCTGGTTTAATATTTGTGTATATGACTAGAATTTTTCATTGGTCTTTAACTTTAAACATCACAGTTAGAAATAAAGGAATCTGAATCTTCTATCTCGATGAGTAGAAATTCTACTAGAGTATTTAAACACAAAGGTTCTATTTCTTGGTGATAAGAAGCCATTCTCTTGAATCTATGGTTGGTATTCATAATTCCAGGTTCATTCAAACACTGGGAGAAAAGAAAATAAAAGTAAGTTTTCCTTTATTTTTCAAGCCTTAACAGCTGCTCTGAGAGTACCTGGCTATTCACATAAGGATCACTGTTGTGTTTTTTCAAAAGAGGGACTGTTTAGCTTGTTCTATCTGTGTCCACTGTGTCTATACTTATATTGCAGGTAGAATGGGTGGTAATCAACAATAAACATATAACACCAAATCACAGAATTTATAGATTCTTCTCATTTAGGAGGCAGCAAGACATCAAATTGGATTTATCTCTCATCAGCTCCAAATACCATATACAGTGGTAAATAGCCAGTTCTCAATTTCCAACACCAATCTACCTAAAGCAATGCAGTTCTGTGCTAATCCAATGGTTTTTGACCTTCCCTTCAAGAAGAATTTGGTATAAATAGTACTATCATACTAAACAAGTATTACATTCTGTCATGTAAAAGGATGCACCTCTTGTACTTTGCCCCTTGGAAATATTTCAGCATTCAATTGTTTACTACTCAATCCCTAATTATACTCTGACATTAATGTATTATAATGTGATCTGTTAGTAATTTACATACTTGACACAAAAAGATAACTATATTCATCATTCCCATAAAAAATTAAAATAAAACATTCATATATAAAGCACTCAAACACAATCTGGTACTGCAGCTAAATTAAAAAGGAAATAAACTGGCACATCCTAAAACAGAGTCATAGATAGGCATCCCTATGTGTGATGTGCCTGTCTGGAAAGATCATTTTAGGAGATATTTACTACATCTGCAATATGGCATAACATCCCAAAACATACATATTTACATTCCACGTATAACTGCTGAAAATGGTTTGATAAGAAAACATTTTTCTATTGAGGCACTGGAAGGAAAAATTAGGTCAGGGAGTCTCAGACTTGAGTCCTCAGAAAAGCCCACTTCTATATTATTTTGTATGTGGCACAACAGTTGTTTCTGTACTGAGGTGTACTCTGCAGTGTTTTAAAAACTGGTAAATAAGATTTGTTATAGAATATTAAACACAGCAAGCATTTCCTAGATTCACTGAAATTCAAGGAAAGAACTCTTCTAAGAGTTTTTGGAAGAAAAACACATGCTGGAGATTATAAGGATATCCCTCAGGCACAGGAGTTTGGACAACATGTAGAGTAACATGGTAGGAAGAAAAATACCGTGTATGCTTGCCTGATTCTTCTCTTCCCTAGACATCTGACAGTGGCTAACCTTGAAGGCAGACAGACTCTTGAGCCTGATCCAGTATGAATGCTTCTATTTTGTGTTTTACTCTGAACATTTCAGAGTTGCAACTCAGTCTTTTAAGACAGAAAGTCTTCACTCATGCAATTGAGTAGACAATTGAGAAGAAAAAGGGTCACTGGTCAGGACAAAGCTGCATTGACAGTACTATAACAGCACTGCACTGAAGCAGTAATTGCTTATAAAAGCCAGAGGTATGAAAGGTGCAATAACCACCCACACTGTAACTAGTGCAATCAGCTTTTCACTTTCCTAGTCCTGAGTCCTCCTACAACATTAAATTCAATTAGGAGAGTGGATTGCCAGGACTGACGCAATAGAGGAGGATCTGTATTCTGCAATGCTGAAAGTAAAGTGACTCACAGCAGCGAGCCAGCCAGCTAAGGTAAACAAAATCACTTTTTATCTTCTCACTCTGGATCAAAAGGAACACCTGCAGGAAGAAGGAAAAGGAAAGATTATACACGCATGTACTTTTAAACAAACAGAAGGCAAACCTTCCTCATTTCAACACACAGATAAGATTTAAGTCACACAAACAACTGGTCATGAGAAGAGTTTGGGTATGCAATTGCAGTGCAGGGGGCATCCCTCTGTGTGGAGTAGGTGGAGGATTCACACAGTGCCCTGTTTGTCAGGGGACTTGTGCAGCTTCAGAACACCAAGCTGTGCAGAGGCTGCGGCCTGCCCTGAACAAGCGCCAGTGGGCGGCCATGCAACACAAACAGCACAGAAGAACACTGGGCCTGTGGGAAAAGCTATTTGGAATGTGTTTGTTTAGAAAGCAATGCAAGCAATTGTATTAGCATCTTCTTGAAATACTACAAGTTTCACATGTAGATGAGACTTTCCTTCCATACATGTCAGATCACTCCAGGTCTGCAATAAGCCATTTCTAACCGTTTCAGTAAGATTCTCAGGCAAAGCATTCATCTTTTTTACCTTACTGAACAAATACAGGTTTGTTACATTCTGCATAAAAAGGGATGTGTGGGGGAAGTTATACATTTTAAAATGTACTCTGGCTTTGTTCAGAGGAAAAAAAACCCTATTTATGCCTCTCTCAAGTATATTTGTAACTATACTGGATGCTACTGACAAAAATCAAAATACCTTTATAGGAATAGATGCATGTACTGGAACAGTGGGTTATACAAATTACTGACATTTGCATTGCTTAAACATTCCTGATCCCCTAATTTAGAGGGGGAGGAGAAGGAGTAATAGGGAAGAAATGAAAAGAAAGCAGCATTATCACTGTAAGTAGCACTTTATCACATGTTTTATTTTATTATGTCCAGGGAGGTATGTTTTTAAATAACTTAGTAAGTGCTATATGTATATGATTTACAAGTTTATGAGACACTGAGGAAGGCTGAGCTTTATATGGAACTGTCATCACGACCCAAGATCAGACATGAGACCAGATGAATCAATGTAATTATATAATTCTGGTATTTAAATGCATCACCTATATAACACAAGTTTCTATAGAACAGGTTCTAAAAAACATAAGAGGAAAAATGTAGATTAACAGGAGTTTACAACTTTGTGTTTCTTTGTTGCCTCATTGCTGCTAAAACTTACTTAGAACATTATCATTTTTATGGAGTTAGAGAAATGAGCATAGCCTGCTAGCACAGTTTTGAAAGATTTTCATGATGCTAAGTGAATTGAAAGCTTGTTGAATTCAAATAGATATTCATCTTCCTTACAGTCTTGGATGCTTTTCTTAAAGAGAGATGCAATTTTGAGTCACAGAAATGAAGGGGTGAGGGTGCTGGATGGGAAGGTAGGTATGGGGGGGAGAGACAAGTTGTAAAGCCAGGGGGCTCTATTACTGACAAACCTGGATAGTCAAAAAGTTAGAAAGACTGGAAAAACAAAACAAAACATAAACCCCAAACCAACCAAACCTATAGGATTCACTTTAGACTATGTGCTAAGGGATTTTTTTTTGTGGCTTGTCTTCTTTTCTGGTCTTGTGGAAAATGTTGCTTCCACCTTCATAATAGTATTTACTTTTGCATATTTTAGTTGTAATTAAGTTTCAGCTGCACACAGACTTAAAAAAGTACTGGGTGTAGAAGTTAATCTCTTCCAGCTGCATATGAATGCTGCTGAATAAGATACTGAGCACTTCCTCTTTTCCTCCCACATATCCCAGAGGAAGATTGAAAAAAAAAAAACCCACAAATTTCTAGGGACACCTAGAAGCTCTTAACTATTCAGTGTCTTTTACTTAGCATGCCCTACTCAGTCTGAACAGAAAGAGTGCCTGGGATCCCAGACAAAGCGTAGAAAATCTGATTAAGAGGCCATTCTTTGATCAATTAGAGGTAGCTGCAAGCACTCTTGTGATGCACCACAAGCAGCATGACTCCCTGTATACCTCACATTACAAGATTAGCAAGATAATCTTTTCTGAATAGTGCTCACTGAGTTTCAGTTCCCCTGAGAAGGGGAAGAAGATGTTCCACAGAACCTGCTTATTTTCAACCAGCATGAAGATCTGGGTGAAGAAAAGGAAGGAAAGAGGGGAATATGGGGGAAATGTTTCCATTGCTTTTTTTTCAAAGAAAATAAATACATACCTCTTCAGCTTCACTAAAATTGCCCATTGCAGCTTTGGCTTGGGCATAGTTGAAGTTAAAAGTGTCATTGTTGTAGAAGTAACTCTGAAAAACATGGACAAACCCCAAATAAATACAACAAAAAACACCTCCTCTCATGATAAAACAACATTAAAAATACACCCCCCCCCTGCCTCAGTCAGACCATATAAGGAAGACAACGGGAAGGAAAAGAAAATCCCACATTAGGAACATACGGTATTTTTAAACAGTGGGCAGAGAAATTATGGACTAGCTTTTCCATCCTACAGTCATGACTACAAACACTGCTGACACATTCCACAATATTAACTATGAGAGATCTGGAAAATGTTCCAAGCTTAAAATTGCAGTGGCAGCTTTTGTGGGTATAATTTTCACCTGGGGCATGTGAAGACATGCTGCGCTGCCATGGCCTCTTTCACTTCCCAAGCACTTATTCACCACTAGGGTAGGTAAATAGGCAGGTGACTCCCTTAAGTCTTAAAGGCAATCTAAGACAAACAAAACAGTTTGTTCTTCCAAGACTTGTCAAGGTTTATCAAGAGATCCTGTGCATCTGGTTATGTGATGGATGCTAATCTGACAAAAATGGATCTCATGTTGGAGGTGAAGCCACAGTACTGGGCTGTACCAGGCAGCACACCAGGTAATAGCACTTCTTTAAGCAAGGCTTACTTAAAGATACCCTTCTCTCTAGTTCAAGTGCAACACTGAGTTTTTCCCTCCCATAACACTAGATATGAAACATTTGGTTTAGTGCACATCATATTCAACTAGCTGTATCTTCTCTGAAAAGCTTCATGGGTCAAAGCAGGAAATGTAGCTCAAGGTACAGGTTAGGCTGGTATTTGGGTTTGGCCTGGTCGCAGTCAGTCTGAAGTATAACTCAGATGACCAAAAGTCAGCCGTGTTCTACATTCAGCACCAGTAGAGCTGGTAGAGGTAAGATAGAACACAATACCAGATGCAAGCATGAATGGGATTGAGAATCCCTGCCCAGCAGCAGTGCAGTGCTTATGAGAGAGCATGGAGAAATAGGTGGTTTATCCAATATGGTTACTGCATGGAAGCATCTCTGTATGCATAACAGCAAGGTGTAGAGAAGAGAAATGTTTTTCCTTCTACAATATTTATAAAGGAAATGGAACTTCTGTAGGAAGATCTAAATTTTGGTTTTTTCCCCTCTTCAGAGTGAGAAGGAAGTAAAAAGCATAGTTGGAACTGTAGAAAAGGTAAATGAAGCAAGGCACAAATCCCTTTCTGAGTAGTATCTTGTTTCGTGATGTAGGGATACAGAGGAATATCTTCCTTTCACTGTCACAGGCAGTCTACAAAGGGTACTGATTTAGTTCACCCACACACATCAAGCTAGTGCCTTGAAAGGAAAGGTGAGGGATTGCCACTATTTGCCAGATGTCCAGGTTTCACCCAAACAGTCTACAGTAGTATGCACAAGCCAGCAAACACAGCAAGCTGTGTGACAGCATGACGATGAATCAGTTGGGGTGAACCTTAAGCTCAGTTTGTGAAAATATTTCAGTGCCATTATGGTGAACTAACTATGGGTTTCACCATATGAGGATTACAACACTTTACTGCATTCTTTCCCAACAGTAGTTTCATGTGAATCAGCACAAGTCCCAGGTTAAGCAAAGCTGGTGAGCCAGATGCTACTTTTACTGCATGAATGCTTTCCTCTGTTCAAGTAGACCCCACTGTATTTTTTAATTAAAATGGAGAAGAACCTTTGTCAACAACCAAACTCAAAAAACATGTCATTCTGTCCTGGCCATATAAGTGTTAGAGACCAGACCTACTGCAAAACCAGAAGAAATTAACAAGTGCTGCTGGTAATACATTCACAGCAGCTAATTTTTTTTTTTTTAATTTTTTAACCATATTGTATGTACTGGACTTTACTCTTTTTAGAGATCTTCAATGTTTTCATAAAACCCACTGTCCTCTGAGTGACATCCACTTCAATAACATACTCAGATATCCAGCTTAAAAATGAAGAATTCCCATTGTGGCCACAACTCAGCAGAGCCTGAATCAGGTTGTTTTTTACTCAGTTAATCCCTGACAGTGTTATAATGTCACCCTTGGGGCAGCTGACAATACATTTATGTCCTCTGAGGCTTTCTTATGCCTAAAGCAGTGTTAATTGATCATGGATGAAAGTGGTATTTCTTGAGAGAATACCAAGCAAATAATCTTCAGAGAGGGCAGCTCTATTTTAAGAGCTGCAGAGATTCAACTGAAGTTTATTCCTGTGAATGAAACACAAAAGTAAATCCATGTACACCTTGCCTATAACATGGTACAGAAATAATAATTTTTGTATTTCTGTGACCTATAAAGAAGAGAAATTACTTAAGTAAATGTAAGCATGTCTAGTCTCGGCTGCAAAATTATGAAAATGATCAATTACTTCAAAAGAAACAAGAAGGAAGAGTTGTAGTAGGCAGTAAATTTTTGTCCCATATACCTTGGAGGTGGTTTGTAATCACAATTAACTTTGACCTTTTCCGTTTAGAACTAGTTGTTTAAGAACCTTTTCAAGGAAATGGAAAGAGCTGAACTTATCTGTGGAGTAGTTAATTGCATTATAAATGTAGGAAATACACAGAATTAATTCTCTGGAAATTACCATCTATACCCATTGGCAATAAACTGAGACCAGATGACTGGTTCTGACTAGAAATCGAACTTTTAGATGGCTCAAGTAAGGCAAAGCAATTCTTACTGTTAATTTCTTTTTCTTCAATTACACACATACTCCAGTTTGGAGTGGTGGTGGTGGTGTATCTCTTCATTCCACTACAATGGAGCTATTCCAGTAGCTAAAGCCACTGGGATTTCTTCAAAAGTCTCCTTTGGAAGTTTAAAAACACTACACCATTTTCCCCTCACCAGCTGCTTTTGGGCTCCATTACAACCACATGATTTTCTTTAGATCTCATACTGCTTATAACATTGTAGTTATGCTCATCTTGTGTATCTCCCAATTATTTTAATAATTTCTTTTAAGATTCTCATTCCTCTTCCTACTGTAGTATATGGTAGAGATAATTCATGCTATTAATGTATAAAATATTGTACAATCCAAACTATATCTTTTGACCATCCTGGCCGGGAGCAGTTGTCTTATTACGTCTAGTTCCTGGACGCGTGTTAAGATAAACATCAACGCTTTAACGTAGGAATAGAAGCTTCCAGGGTGATAATCGTCAGCTTCCCGGGGTTGCCGGGCCCATCTGAGAATGATTATCACCCTGTCAATTGCATCTGTCGAGATAACCAACGGCACCACCCTGATATATGTGAATACATGGCTTCTCTGGGGTTGACTGACAACATCGAGACACCTGGACTGGACCTTTGTCTACCTCTGCACATGTAAATCAAGGATGATGCATGTGAAGAGACACAAAGAACATTCGGTCATCTCTGCCTCGGGCAGAATAAACTGTATAAAAACTCACTGCACGAGGCAGCATTGGTGAACTGGGGAGACTGACACTCAGAGGTCAGATCTGCGTTCACCCAGCGCAGATCCCGGACTCGACGCTGACTCTTTGGCTGCGGTGGTTTCAAAGACCGAACTTCGGTCTCGCAGACAAATTAATAAATCTTTGCTAAATTTTCTTGTAAGTTTGGCTCATGATTTGATCATTTATAACACTACCAAACAGAGAGTTGTTTCAACTCTACTTCCAAACCACTGGAACAAGACTGCAATCATTTAATCCATAATTACACTCCAGCCTCCCTCTTTCCTCACATCTGACTTTAAGTGTGTATCTGTACGTTATACCCATTCTATGGGTATGCTGCATGTTGACTTCAAGCTTCTCTTATTTTGAAAAATGCAACATTGCCTGCAAGGTACTCAGATAATGTTCACAAAAATAACATTCCTAACTTACTGCTTTGTTAATACTGCCCTATTTTAGCCCTTCAGTGACTGCTTTCTCTGTAAAATGTAAGTGTTATTACTTTCAGAGCCCTTCATGTCTTATCTTACACACTCTTGTTCACTAAAATGTTGTCCCCAATTATTAACCAGTGACAATAATCTCCATCACTTACTTGATAAGTCTTAAGAAAACATTTGGGGTTTTTTCCTCCATGCTGCCCATCCCATAAATATACACTTTTTTTTTCATTGTTTACCTTTAATTATATTTCTTACCTTCTGTGATGCCCCCAGAAAGCCTGATAATGATTAGATTACAAGTGTGATGAGTCCATCATGGTCACCATGCTGCATGGTACATTCTAAATTGCTTCTTTACATTTTAATCCATTTACTGTACTGACCACTTATGTCCTGCTATCACTCCTGTGTTTTATTTTTACTGATTTGTTTCTGTATCTTTTTATGTTTCCATTGTGTCTCACAAAGTACAGTTTAAAAGTAGTGATTTCATACATTACAATACTACCAATACAAAATAATGATACTAACCTTGATTGAGTTGAGGTAAATTAGGACATTAGGAAATTGTCTAAGAAGAAAGAAGCAGGAGGACATGCACTGTCTCCCTGGAATGGTATCTAAAATTCAAAACAGAAATGCAAATTTGTAGAATTTGAAAACACATGGTAATGGAAATCACTGCCAAGATTGCTGGCACCTCTGAAAGCAGCTAGTTTCTAAAAATAGTGTAGCTTGCCTTTTCAGGCAAAGGACCATACTGGAGGTTAGGAAAAACCATTTGTTCATCTTGTCAACTCTCTCTACAGTATCCAATAACTTTTGCAAGACTTTGTTCAACAGCAAACTCTACAGAGACAAATAACAATTTTACCACAGGCCTTTCCTGTGACACAATTTATATAGTATAATTTTACCATGAATTATTCTTATTTGTAGGAAATGACTCTTTATACAAAGCCTGGGGTTGCTGTTCTGACACCATTAGCCTTCTTTCTTTAAAATTATGCTTTTCAGTTATCCTGGACAAAGAAACTCTAAATATTTTAATTTTAGTTTGAGTTAGAGAGTAAACTTGCTATACTGAAAATATTGTAATAAAAAAGAATTAATACAGGAACAAGTAAAATACTAAGTGATATCAGACAGTATGGAAATAAATGTCCATGCATGTGGATTACCCCATTGCTCACAAGATGTAAAGCCATAAATAAGTGAGACATATCAGTTGGAATGAACATCACTCAACTTTGAAGCTGTCTATGTCATCATAAACTCTGCTGCAACCATTTTATGCTGTCACCTACTCTGACATTGCAAACTGTGTCACTGAAAACTATCTCAAAGCTTTTTTAGAGATTCTGAAGTGAGCTTACTAGGACCAATTTTTGTAAGACCCAGCTAGCAGACATGGATGAACCCAGGTAGCAGCTGGGAAGGCTTAAATGGAAGTGATATCAAATCAGTACTATTCCACTACATCAAGCGATTGTTGGAGAGGATGCTGCTCTGTGCAGTTTGGAAAGGTGACAAAAGATAAGATCTAAGGCTACCAATATCCCTGAGGTAATCTGCTTCTGACTGTTGGTTACCATTGATCCATTCACATAAAAACATTAAAATAACTTCTCCGTATAAAGAAATTTCATGTAACAAAAGACCAATATTTTGACTCCATACCGCCATACAAAATTGAGCATTCAACTGGAAAACAGATTATTCTCCCTTAAATATGGTAGCTAATAATTATTCCTGGAAAGCCCTACATAAGATGTCAAAATACATTTCAAAGAAAAGCAAATATTCTCATTTTTTATCTTTTAGCACTAGGATATACTGAGCTTGGATGTCCTGTCATTTCCATATGGAACAATCAATCCTTATCTGTGTCTGAACCATATCATTCAGTTCTCCAACCTCGGAAGATTATTTGGTTATTTATGAAGTGTTCACTTGGGAGCAGAAACTGGCCTGTATATTTATTTGTCCTTTTTTACATGCAGGTATAGTTTTCATGACAAATATGTGCCTTTACCGGACAATAACAGAAACAGTTTTATAAAAAAGAGCTAAGAAGCATTGATTAACAAGACTAGAGATAAGTCAAAAATGCCTCTTTTTTCTGAAATTTGATTTCTGAAGTTCATAAAATCACAATTTATTTTGAACAAAATTTAAGAAATGCAAAACATGCAAAGAAGACTTAAAACTGAGGATGCGTTTTTAGTAAAAATCAATCACAGTAACAAAATATTAGAAACACAATATTTCCATAAATGATTCAAATGATTCAGTGTTTCTAAATTTTAGTATTTATTCTTATGTCCACATTTTGGCAGAAAGTTTTATTATCCCAGCACACCATCCTCTATATACTTTACTGAAAGATTCTGTTTAAAAAACCAAACAAGTAAAACATCTGTATATCTCATACAACTCAGCAATGAACACTACCTAGTGACAGAAAAACTACAATTTTCTAATTCACCCCATGTGGCTCATGCAGAAAGAGGAAAAATTTGCCACTTGAAAAAATTACTCAGGGTGACCTAAGAGAACCTTAAAGAAAAAAACTGCATGAAGTTAAGAAGAAATATTTCATTCCTCTCACCCAACATCAAATATGCCTGAATTGGTCTTAAAAGAAGACCACTGAAAACAAATGGGGTGCTCTTTTTCATTATACTTGCACTGGTTTTGGGTAGTTTGTAAGACTTATGCTAAGCACCAGAAACACTGCATTTATTGGGAATATTAATTTGTTTTCACTGATGTTCCTCTTGCCCCATTTCCTCCTTAAAATAAATCTAATCTGTTTAATGTCCCACCCAGTCGATACCCTAGTAGAAAAGAATGAGAATTAGCTATAAAAATCTACTTATATCCTCCTTCATAATGTCATTTCATGTCATTAGAATTAAGAATTTTTATCAAGCTGAAAAAACCCCAAGCTGCTGTTCGGGTGTTATATCTGCTGCTGGAGAATAAATATTGACTCCTACACTCTAAGTGCTGCTTGGATGCTTTTTACTTTTTGTTTGTCTGTCCCCTGTTGAAGTTCACAACATCCAACATGAGATAAAACTTGTACATTTAATGGAAATGACTTGCACATTAACTCAGTTTACTCCATGTTCCTTGAACTTCCAAGGCAGAGATCTAATTAAAAAAACCCAAGGGCTTAATTGATGACTACAAATGACTTTACAAATAAATGACACTGTATTTTTCCTAAACTCCTGTTGTTGCTTTTATTAATGCAGTCAATGGGATTTCTACAGTTAACAAATGCAAGCCACAAAAAATATTCCACATCTTAATTTTAATCCATTATTTCTTGATAACACACATTAAAAGAATAAGCCTTGTAGACTGTCGCTGTTTAACCCCAGCTGGCAACACTAAGTACCACTCAGCTGCTTGTTCACTGCATTCTCCCCTCCACTCAAAAAACAGTAAAGCTTGTAGGTTAAGACAAAAATGGTTTGATAATTGAAATAAAATATTATTATTGATAATAATAGTAATAACAGTAATGAAAAGGGGACAGAGAGAGAGAGAGAGGGGAATAAAACTCGGGAGAAATAAATGACCCAGAATACAATTGCTCACCACCAACCCAGGCCCTCCCCAGAACACAGTAAGCCCACCCCTCCCAGCCAACTCCCCCTGGTTCCTGTACTGGGCATGGTATTCCACAATATGAAATAACCCTTCAGCTCATTCAGATCAGATGTCCTGGCCATGCTCCGTTCCACGTTCTCATGCAGCTCCTCACTGGCAGAGCATGGGAAACTGGAAAGTTCTTGACTTTGCAACAACTAAAACATCACTGTGTTATTAACATTATTCTCATACTACATTCAAAATGCAGCACTGTACCATTCACTAAGAAGAAATTTAACTCTATCCCAGGCTAAACTGGAACATAGGCCCAGTTGCAAGCAGAGAAACAGCAATGGATTCCCTCACTCTAGCAAAAAACTACCTGCTTCTGTATTACAAATCTGCAAAGCAGCTAAGCAACTTGATAAAGCCCTTAAAGGCCCTTGGAAGGACTAGCTGGATGGGAAGTGCTGAAGCATGATATACATGTTTTAACAGCATGGCTGGCTTTAGGAAAAGCCCAAGTATAAAACAAGCAAGAATTCTGTTCCCCGTTCTAAATCCAGCAAATCAAATAACAAGTATTCAACACAGTGGCTAATATGCTAAGCTATGTAAAAACATAAAACCTATTATATTGTATCAAGGTGTGTCTAGTTCAGTTTGCTGGCTGAAAATATGCAGCTATAGAAAGAAGATATTCTAATTTCACATATAATACATACTGTGGTATGTAATGGCACTTCTGCTAAAGTTTATCCCAGCTTTCAACAATCTACTGAGGATTTCTTAATCACCGTTGAAAATTTTGTGTCAAACAGCCAATGGCCTTTTCATCGACAACTTTTTTTATACATTCTGGTTCTCACAAGTTTCTCTATCAAATAATCTGTGTTATATGAAAAAGTAATTAATGCTGTTTATTTTAATTGTCTTAAGTGACAATATATATTGTCTTTGATTTTTGTATTGTACAGTAAATAATTCTTCCCTATTCCTCTTTTCCTTGTCATTTATGATGTACATAATGAAACTCAGTCATCATTTTCAGCCCATGTATTCTGCTTTATTAATCTCTCCCTTTCTTCTACTTCAAGAATCCATCCCCTTTCTTTGATCATCCTTGCTGTATTTATTGTATCCTTTCTTGATCTACCATTTTTTAAAGAAAGGAAAGAACCAGAACTGTAGACAGTATTCAAGGAAAGGAATCACATTGTATACAATGACAGTAATTATTTTTGTTTTCTCTTTCCTCATCAATTCTTAAGATCCTCTTCAACTTTTCTGATAATTTTGCTAAATTTAATTTGCATATTATTACCCAGTCTTGTATAGTCTTTCACATCTTTCATCATTGTAGAAGCTTTTATTTGTACTACTATGGGTAATTTTGTACCATTGGCAAACCTAGTCATGTCATTATTTGACTCATATAGCTCATTAATTATGAATACAAGCCCTTTCTTTAGAGAAACAAAAGGTTCTTTCAAGTGTTCAAATCAGGTGCATTTTATCCTTTTCTTCCCTATAAATTTTCTAATTTTCTGCTAGAAATGAGGAAGGTTATTATGTAGCTTCTCTTCTTAGGATTAGTATTGTGGACATTTTTTGAGGTATTTGCTAACACACAGATTTTGAATTTGATTATACTCAAATGACTGTAGTACAATTGTAATTTCATAATAAAATTTCAACTCAAGTGCTATGTAATTCAATATTGGTCCAGAGTTACCTGTTCCCTTGTTCCTTCTCTAAGAAAGATAGAAACAAAAAGTTCATGCTGTTTATGCCATGTAATTGCATTTATTAGGTCGATATGGGCAGAACAAAAGTCTCCAACTATTATTTATCTTTCTATATAAAATCTGTAATCTGTTTAATGTGCCACTCAGTGTTCCTATCCAGGCTGGCTGGCGAATAATTTGGCTTCAATATGGTGAGTTGCCTATCTAAACATATAATTGAAAACAATATTATGTTACTCATTGATAAAGAAAAGATATTTATTTTGAGAGAAGTTTTCTATAATATTTAGAACCATTTTTCCACTGGCATAATCTACTTATCTATATTTATGTATGTTGATGTACAACCTATGTTTATTTAATGTACAATCCCTATTGTACATTAAATCCCATCCCATTGACATTAAATACATTAATATCCTACACGTTACTTTCCTGCTGTCATATAAAAAAATTATTTTAGTTTTTAGCTTCCTCTTCTAAAATCAGGCATTCCACTTTATCCAATTTCTTTAAAAGCATCTAATATTTGTATAAAAACACTTACATACTTGGGCTTCATGTGCTTGGTTTTTTGTTATATCCTACCTAAACAGAACTGTTTGCCTCTTCTATTTCCTATGTACAGTTTGATGATCTCCATCTGTTATTCATTTGAGGTTAAACAAAACCCCTCACACTATTTTACCTTTAAAGGAATTGCCCTGAACTGTGTGGTCTTCTTTATGGCATTTCCTCCCACAAACTTTTAAGAAGATGCAAAAGCAGTTCTTATGTGGAAGTACCACAAGGGTCAGATACTCACAGTACTGATCCTTCCTTTTACCTCTGATTGGAACCAATCCTTCCCATAGGCTTGTTTTTTTCAAGTAATCCACCTTCCTAAGTGTACTACATTTCTACTGCCATTCCCCCTACCATTGCGAGGTTGAAGTCTCAGCCTCTCTAGCTTTATTTTGCATAGGAGTTTAAAAGTATTTCACAGTAAAATTCAGACTTTTGGCTTCCTAACAATTTCAATTTTGGGCTATATCTTCGCTAGAAATCCTTCCCTAATCTATCTTTTAGACTATCTATCTATCTATCTATCTATCTATCTATCTATCTATCTATCTATCTATCTATCTATCTATCTATCTTTTAGACTATCTATCTATCTTTTAGACTATCTTTTTTTAGTCTATCTTTTCCCTGACTATCTCTGTATTATTTTTGTCCATTTGTGCTCTGGTCACTCATCACACCTGCATGACTGTTACAGGCATTAAGATGTTCCCTCTAACCGAATCCTCCGCTGCTATAGCTCATATTGTTTCTTCTGTTTTCTGGGATCCCAACTCTAAAGAGATAGCTTCTATACAAAAGGAAGGAATTAGGGAAATCTCCTGTATGCAAACACTTCCAGCCTTCCAACATGAAATCTCTGATGCATGACCTCAGTAGTACCAGGGCTGCAAGGGGAGCAGAATAGAATGGCTCAACAGTATTTCTGAGTATTTCTTTCATCAGTGATGCCACTCTGTCTCTGGAGCTCCTTCTCTTTAGTCACCATGGACACAGGAGACAGCATTCACTCTCTGAGGACCATGAGCTGCCTGCACCATAAGCATGCACAAGTTATCCACCTAAGGAAACAATACTAAGTGACAATGCCTACAAAGGAAACTGGGAAGCCCCATTAAGTCTGTATTTCTATGTTACAACTACTGACTTCTTTCCATCTGGGAATTTTGGTTCTGGCAAAGAGAAGGGAAAAGAAGAACTTGGTTTGGTCTATTATCGAATAAGTAAAAATAAATATTGAAACTAAACTGATTTTGGGGCATGGTGGTGGGTGGTTTATAATGCCTTTTTTTCTCTCATATTCAAGCAAGAAGTTAGTCCCAGAGCTTCCATTTATCCCTGTAGCCAAAGTCCTCTTTACATTTTTATGACCCTCAGTTTCGAGCACACTCCATGCTAGGACTCTATGTACTCAACAGGCTTTCATTAGTGGTCCTAGATTTGTACCTGCGTATCTCTGCCTGTGAGGTTTCAGCTGCTCACTTCATCTAATTAATTAGGCTGGTTCCTTCTGTTTCTCTAATGGGATTATTAGGCAAAGGCAAGCTGCCACAGAGCCTCTCACAAAGACTTGCAGTTTGCAGTAAAGCCTCTTCTCCAGAGGAAGTCATACAGTAAGGTTTGGAATTGAGACTTCTAATTTAAACTTTCAAATTTATTTTAGACCTTTTGAAAATCATCTTATAGAAACAAAAGCCTAGCAATATTCCTGCTAAGAGCCAGCAGTTAGACACAGATATGATGGTATATACTTGGATATTTTAAGATTGCTTACTTCATGGAAAAAGAACATTTCAAACATACCACATTCACTGGCTGATTCCCCCACCAACTGGAAGAACTGTTGAGCAATTTTCAGATGATCTCTCTGGAAGAAGAATAAAAAAGAAATCCAAGATGAGTTACAGGGTTGATGCTACAATACACAGTGAAAATACAGTCTGAGGAACACTTAGGGAGCAACTAACAAATAAACCAGGGCTGAAGCAAAAAGAGAAAAGGTAAATGTGCCATTCTATGTGGCTAGATAAAGAACAACACCATACAAAGCAAATGGGGGGTTTGGAAATAGAATACAGAAACCAAATTCATCTTGATCTACTATCAAGATCAGCAACAGAAATTTGCATTTCACTCATTCTGGACTGATTACTGTACAGGATGTCAAGACACTCAGAGATCCTGCAATCTAAGAAATTACTGCCTCTTTCACTCCATTCCAGTTTCTACAGATCTGTTCACAATGTACTGTTGGAGAACCTGGAGAACCTCATGGGCTTTACTCACCGAACCCATTTCTTGTCCAAGTGCTGCATTTACCACCCCTTTGAGGATGTACTCCTGGAAAAAAAAAAAGTTAAAGGGATCAAAGAAGACATGGTGAAGATTTCAGAAGACACGTAAAAGCCTATGTGTGCATTATTCTTCATTAATTCAACTCTATCACAACTGGGTTTGGTAGGCAGCTGGTTAGTGTGGTATTGCTTAAGCACTGTTCTAATTTAGTCCCCCAAAATACATTCTATTTGCTAGGTAGTCCCTTCTACTAAATATGTTAGATGCAAAGGGGTACTGTGTTTTCTGCTAAGTCTTATGGTCAAAGACAATGCACCAGGAGGAATATAGTAACATCCTTTCATGCCCTCCTCATCATCATATCACCAAGAAGTGCGTAATTGTTATACTAAAGCACAGATCCCCTTTCAGATATGCACATTGGTTAACCATAACCACTGACATCCTTGCTGCAAAATTCATAGTGTTTCTCATCAGGGCAAATATGTGCTCTGTGGCCATGTTACTCCAGTGAAATTAGAAACAGAAGTTGAGTACCTTCTAACCTCTAGTAGGAGAAACAACTATAGTTTAATTCTTCTCTGAACAAATTTTTCTCAGTGTGTAACAGACTCTTTTGTCCTACCTAAATCTTATAATTAAGAGTTATATCTATAAATCTGTTTTAGTAGGTACTCCTGATAAACCAGGACGACCCTGTTACAGAGGTAAACACAGAAGAAGAGAGACATCTTTCAAGAGACCAAGAGACCAACGAGAGAATGTAAAGAAATATTCTGAGAGTACTACCCAGGATAGTAAGAAATCATTTTAGCACACCAACTGTCTTAGAGATGCCAAATTATTATCCTACATGCATTGTGACAAAGAAGAAATTTGAGAAGTACTCAAGTAGGTTTTATAAGTAGTTTTGCAAGTGTTAGCAGGGAATTCTTTAAAAGTGTGAGTGAGAAATGGGGAAAAAAAAGCACAAAGATTCTCATTTCAAAATGTGATCAAGAATTAAAACCAAGTATATTGGGACAATATCCTACAATAGGAACAATAGCTGCAGAAAGCCATTCAAGTAAGTTTTGCTATACTGAAAAATGCAAGAAGTGTAAAGCAACATCAAAAGACACTGCTCACTCCACAGCACAGAATCACCGGATCTGTGTTTTTGAGGTTTTCCTTTTCCCTCCTCCCCTCCTTCCCTCCCCCTCTCCATCTAATTCCTTACATAGACTCATGAAAGGTCCCTTTTATGCCCAGCTATGTGACCTTCGGAAAATAAACAGCAAAGAGGAATAAATCACTAAGATGCTGGAACAGCCACAGAAGAAAATTACAGTAGCAGCCAACGAACAACTGTAGTTTTCACTCATGGCAGCCAAAGTGATGGGATTAGAAAATACCATTTATTAAAACTATTTAATCTCATCTAGCTCATTTTAATTGAAATGGCTTCAGGACAACCTACATGAGCATCTGAGCTAGCAAATCTGAGGGATGAAAGCCACACCAGGCAGACAACCAGCTATAGTTGTAAGGGAGCTTTTACCTATGCAGTAATGGTCCGTTTCCCAAAATCAAGGCTGCACACAACAGAGTTGTATTCTTAGCTAAACCCAGGTGGTACAGTAATAAACAGGCTAAAGTACTCATATAGGCACATATATAATACTTCATGCATGCACATTGAATTTATTGTCTATGAAGGGCTGAAAACACAAGAGTTTTAAGAGTGGAAATGGGGCAAGCTGTCCTCAGGATACCAGTTTTGTAAGTGGCAGATTTCATATTGGTTTAAAATCTCTGTCTTTATGTGTCATGAAATCATTTTCCAATTACCTGTGGAGCTGTAGGTTCCAGGTCCTTAATCAGGTTATAAGCCTCCTGCACATCATCTGAAATGCCAGACATTAGAACACATGACAACTCATAGCACACTGTATTAGAACAAGTCACTCATCTTCTACAACAGTCCCCAATAGTCATAGACTAAGAAATAAACCACTTAGACAGGAGGAGAAAGGTGATGATAAATCATTGTGCATTTCTATCACAACGGTGATAGTTTTCTGGAACTCAAATAACAAACACAGAGTAATATCTTCTTTACCACTACAGTTTTCCTAGCAGAGATGGTTTGGTCCCTTTGTTCATAATGCAGTGGCTGCCTTCTCAACAGCACAAGGTCAAAATAATAAATCCATCATCTTCCTCTATTTTGTTTTCTCATATTTATTTAGCCCACAAAGATAATAGGCTAACATGATGCTGTAGGAAAACTTAATCTTTTCCTTAGTAATATTTCAGCAACTGTCCAGCAGATCCTAATTAAAAAGGAAAAAGCACTACTAGTATTGAAGTTAAAATGTGAAGTTTAAAATCTAAAAATTACTTCATTTCCACACAAGAATTATATAAGCTGAATTGATCATAAACTTTCCCTGAATTAAAAAATATGTTGGCACTATGGTTGGCTTTGTAAATCAACCTAGTGAAGATCCTCTGCTACTGGCAAAAATTTTGTTAATACAGCATTACACCAACTGCCCATGCAAATAAGCCTTATCAAACAAAATTTTTTTTCACTAGAACATACAATCCATGCAGCCATTTAAGGCAATATGCACTGGAGCTGTGAGGCTCTCATCCATAACCTCTGCTTTCTTACCTACTCCCTTGACTCCCTTGAACAGTTCACACAGTAAGGCAGCATTACCTTTGCTTTTCTTTTTTCCCTTTCTTTTTTCAATATATTTTTGGCTAGCTCAGACCACCACCACAAAAAAAAAAAAAAACAAAAAAAACCCCCAAAAACCACCACCAAAACAAAAGAAAGACAGTAACTCCTATTTTTATTAATCCAGTGTAGACTCTCAACACAGAACTACGCTCTTCAGGCTCCAACAGAAGCGACTAGCAAATCTCACGGCAGCAGATTACAGCAGGATACCAGCTGACCTCAAACCCTGCTAGAAGTCACTATGCTGAAGAGTTAAAAAACAGGATGCATTTTTGTGCTTCAGCCATTCCAGTTCAGAGCATATATCATCAGCGCAACCCTACGTTTATCAGAAATCTTTTCAGTTTTGGAGAGACAGCTGTAGTCATCCAAAGTAAGAATTTCTCACTTTCCTAAGAAAGTTGCTATCCTAGCAAGACTTAAAAATGGAAACTTAGCCAAACCAGAAAAGAGGTTTTAGTCCAAATTCCCCTTGATCTTTGTCAGTACACGTGTTATTTGTATATCACAGTAAAGAGAAGAAGAACCTAACTAATGAAAATTACTGCAAGGTTAACAGCATATGAGTGAACATGACTGATTTTTAACTGATGCATGAGATGTACTTTGTTTCCATATAAGTAGAACTAAATTTGACACATAAGTTATTATCAACAATATTGCTGTGCAAGATAATTGGCAATAGTACCAATATTGCCTATAAGTGACACTGGTAACAATAATACTGGACAGAAAGGTGGCTGGGTACAGCAGACATGGATTTACCAATGCCAAAATGTACTCAAGGTGTGACTGATTGAGTGAATAAGGAGATAAAGGCTGATGCTGTATACCTTGACTTTAGCAATGTCTTTGAAATGATGCCTCATACAAACTTGAAAGATGGGACTGGCTAAGTAAAACTGTAAGGGGATGGAAAACTGGCTGGACTACCTAAGAACAGTGACCAGTTGTACAAAATCCAACAGGTGGCTCATCACTAACCAAAGCCCCCGCGACTGATACTGTTGAATAACTGATTTTTATTAGTGATCCAGATGATAGCATGGAGTACTCTAAACAAGTCTGCAAATGATGAAAGATTGTGAAGAATGCTCCCAGATATGGAGAAGCAGCTCAGTAGGCTGAAAAAATGGGCTGAAAGAAATCTGGTGAAGTTCAGTTGAGGCAAAATTGCATCTTGCTTGGTTTCAAACATGCCTGAGCAGGTGAACTGACTAAAAAGCAGTCTGGCAGACAGTGCAGCCTTGCAGCAAAGGAGGCACACTGGATCATATTAGCATGAATGGAGCCATCACAGCAAGGGAAGGAATTCTTTATTTGGCACTTGTGAGGTTACACATGAGTACTGTGACCAGGTTTGGGATCTGACAATCCACACAGACTTTGAAACACTGGAGTGAGCCCACCTGAGGGCTCCCATGGCAGGAAGAGGCTGAGGAGAAACTGAGAGAACTCAGTTTGTTTAGCCTTCAGAAGAAATGACCTCAGGGGAGATCTTCCCACTGTCTACAATTAACTGATAAGAGGATATAGAATAGAGGGAAACAGGTTCCAAAGAGTGAGAGAAAGGCAGTGGACTCAAGGTAGAACAGAGGAAGTTCTAACTGGATGCTTGTCTGGACAAAGCTTTATCTAACTGGACCTGCCTTGAATCACACAGCTGGTCAACCCACTGTTGAATAAAACAACACAATGGGAGAATAGGAATAGCTCTGAAAAACTCAGATATAATTCAAAGAAGCCAGCAAATACAGGAAAGATACAAGCAGAAAATCCTTACCAACTGATTCTGGCTACCTACATGCATTCTTTAGGAATTGTAAAGTAGATTTTAATGAAATATCTTGTTCACAGTCACTTTGGTTCGTATTTTGTTTGTGCTGTATTTACAGAAATGGCGGTCCTTGCCTTTACAGGACATATGCCTACCATTCTCACATATTCAGGCAGAGGAGAGGTCCCCTCACTAGAAACAAATAAACACTACCATCCCCAAAGCCATCTCCGGCAACCCAAAAACTCCAATACTCTGCTGAAGTAGGCTTTTTTGGAGTGCACAGTATTAAAGCCTTCTCTGCAAACCATAGGAACTTTTACTTTGCTATTTTACAGAGTGAAAATAAATTGTAAGGGAAGTGAAATAAATTACGTTTTACTGCAAAGAAAAAAAACCAACATTGAATAAGTTGAGATAAGATGAATTAATGTCGTGCCTGAAGCTATGAAAGAGCCAGAGGAAGGTGTATTTACCTTGCTGGAGATAGTAAATCACAAGATTCAGTCTTGCCTCAGGAATAACATCAACCAGAGGAGGCAGGACTTGCAAAGCCCCTTCTCCTCCTCGGAAAACCACCTGAAGAGAAAAGCAGCATACTGATAATCGTGTATCAGAATATCTTCTATGATAAGTTAATTCAAGGAAATTAATCTTTAAATTCCTGCATAAACAGCACTAAAAGGTCAGTGGCTCTGGCATTAGTTTAGTTCCTGCTTTTGTATAGTTGTAGATTATACAGTGTGACAATCTTTATTCTGAATAATAGAAGTATTTAATCCATACGTAAAGATTAATTTATTTCAGCTTTTAGCAGCTCAAAAGAGTGATACATTATATATCAAAGATTTAAAAGAATAACATAGTCTGAGTGAAGGGAACACATACAAAACTATAAACTGCTTATGATGCTTTCATATGAAAAAATTAGGCTAACAACTCCACATTTATTGACACAGGACTGAGTGACACAGGATCCTAAAATGATCAGGAGCAGTTGGTTATACTCTGGTTTCACATGATAGTTCCTCCAACAAGATCTAATGTACTTATTCAATAAAGCACTGACAAAAATACCAACATACAAAATAACACTAACTTTAAAAAGTCCAGTTTGAAAGCAGTTTTAACTCTTGGAGAAAGAAATGTTAGCTTGTGATAACTGCTCTTGAAAAATGACAAGGCAAGTAACTACCTGTCATTAAAGATGAGCAATCTACTGTTACCAGTTGTTCAGCAAAATAATAATACCACTGAAAGGAAAATTAACCATTAGTTCCTCTTAGTGACTCTTTTACTGCAGAACACAAAAGTATTTTGCTTTTACGAGAATCTTTTTTCCTAGAACTCCCTGCTTAGTACTTTTGGGATGGAGGCCATTTTCATGAGCTATCTTTATTCCAGTCAAATTGTTCTGGTACTAAATAGAGTTCAGGGTCATTCTGACTTGTTTCTACAGTGTCTTTACTGAGTGGGCTACACAAAGTATCTTGCATAAGTACTCTTACACAACATACATTATTTTAATATGCCTTCAAGACTAAAAGTAACAGTATTATTATTTTCTTGACACTGTCAGGGAAAAATTCCAGGAAAAAAGTAAATAAATACACTTGATAGCACATTCATTATACTGGTAGGATTCCTGGAATGGGACTTATATGGCAGCAGAGACTCAATCAAGTCTGCAATTTTTCAAAATATTCCATTTTATTAATCATCATGAAAAGCTCTACAAGTGAGTGCAGTTCATATTAAATCCCAGAAATGCTTTGCTTACCAGATTGTGCTTAATGAGCTCCTTGCCAAACTCAAAAGATGATGAGGCACTGTCTGTCAAGTTTTTGAGCTCTGCCTGGAATTACATACATTCCAAAATATTAATATAAAACCAAAAAAGCTCAGAAGCCTAAGTGGAGCTACAAATGAGCTTCAAAGTTGATACCAAAACATCTCCATTGGTGTTGGATGACTAGAAGATTTTGCCTTTCCACTTCTATCTAATTATTTTAGCAATTGGGTAATACATATAAACAAAACCAAAAGGGCACTGGGAAAATGGTAAGACCATTGGGCACATATGTGGACAGATGGGTTAATGTCAGGGAAACTGAAATAGGTGACATTCCTATAGGAACAGAGTGGCAAGGTAAAGGCCATTATCAACATTACTGATTAAGACAAAGGAAAAGAAACATGTATGGAATCTTAAACTAAAATAAAGATGAGTTGAAGGACTGTCCAATAGATACCTCTGCAGCCTTTCCATTGTAAAGTCGGAAATGGTTACAAGCCTTAAGGTTAAGAGCAATGGTGCTGTCAGGGACTTGCTGAAGATAAACAGCTAGCACTTCCTGTGAGACATCATAGTAATCCAGTTTGTAATAGCACAGGGCCACATATACATTCAGAGCCAGATATTCCCTGCAGGAAAGAGGATTAAAGAGAACCTTTAAATCCCACCAGATAGTTTAACATTTCCCCACTACAGTGCCTTAAAATCAGTAAATAAAAAGAAAGCTTTCACAACTATACATATTTTACAAACACATCAAAACTGGGGCTTCTGAGAAATGCTTAGGGCTTCTCTAGTTTGTCAGCTAGGACACATTCACAGTATTTTTTTCCACAGCAGCTACTGCAGCTTTTAAAAATTACCCACCAAACTTTTGGTTTGCAAGTCTGGGAAAGAGAGGCAACTTCACACCACGGAAACGTGCAGAACATGAGCATCATAATTGGCCTGGCAGAACATGATTTTCTAAGCAACATACTCAAAGACATTTAATGTGCACATAAAAGTTTGTACCAAGTACAATTATTTCAAAAAATCCTTGTCATTACAAGCAGTCAAGCCAGAAGAACTGGACAAAAAAAAGACAAGCATTTGTGAAAACTCTAAGTAAAAGGGTAATTGCTATGAAGGTTAGCCATTTAGCTTTGAGTGATTATTTCTGCAGGACTTGGAGGTTAAAATCTCTTTCCCAAGCATGACATGATACATGCATTATGATGGACTTCTCTGAAACATTCAAGAGGAGATAGATCAAAAGATAGCAATATTCTGGGACAGCAGTTTCTATTTTCTTAAAAATACTTCCAGCCACTTAGGAATTCAATTTGTTCCTTGTTAAATTCTGAAATAAAAATTTGCAGAACATGACAGAAAAACCCATCAGCAAGTATCACAGAAGATAAACAGAGAAGGAAAGAATTTCAGACTTAAAGGAAGGCAAGGAACTCTACATAAAACCCAAGAACTGAACCCTTCTAAGAAAGGCTAAGATGTGAAGGAGAAGTCAATAATTTAAGTCCCAAGATCTGCCATCAGAGGGGAAAAAATAAAAAGACAAAGCAGGTACATAACCATATATCATTTCAGAAGAAAAAAGTAACAAAAAAAATCGAAAACAAGAGAGAGCAGACTTCTTTTTAAATGTGGGGTTTTCAATAATACTTTAAATGAACAAAATTAAGGAGCTGCAACTGGTGCATATTCTGTGATGAGAAAGGGACACAGCAGTTGTTGAAAATGTCTACTTTCAGGAATCAAGCAACGATTTGGAATTTAAATACCACCAATAACACAGATGCTCCAAAAGGGATTAGAGATGCGCACCGATTGTCCAGCAGAATGCGCTTGTAGATATCAATGGCTTCTTGGTAGTGGGACCGCATGTAGTGGATGGATGCCAGGCTCAGCTGATCTTCTGTAACATCCTGCAGGTTCTGGTGAGAGCTCATCAGTTTCTTTTCATCACTGAACTAAAAAGAGTGGGACACGTTGTCAGAAGAGTTCAACAAAAAAAGCTTTTTAATTAAACAGGTTCGTTTTGGCCTTGCTGGTAAACACCATTAAATATCTGGAAAACTGCTGTTACTTTAAAGTTAATTTGACCAGTAGAGAAAGACAAACATAAAGAAGCAGATGAGTTCAAATTGAATAAATATTAGGCTAAAACTAAGCACACATTTTCCTTTAAGGTATGATTTAGATATAATTACATGTCATGTGCTTTGATGGATAAGAGGGAAAGGGCTGAATTAATTATTTCACAAATGGAATTTCGCAACACAAAATTTCATTGTAATTATTCAAGCCAGCAAAAATTTTGCTGTTTGTAGATCCAAATCTAATGTCTCATGCATAGCAAAAAAACACAAGACTTGCAAACACACAAGCCCTAATTTTACTAGTCTTCTTAAACAGCACTAACAAGTTCACTTCCACCAGCCTCCAATTTCTAGTTTCTTTAAGTAAATAATTATTTTTAAAAGCATTGCTGAATAGCGCATATAACACACACACAGAAGGCTAAAAACAAGGAACAGAGTTAAACATGCCCATTATATTTGTACTACAATAGTGAGGTTGAGGCTATTTACCACTCGGTCTGCTCAAATCACTTATTCCACTGCTTCCCTTTGCTGGTTTTGCTGATTCAACAGTAATTATGAATTTCTCTTAGACACAATTTGTAATATATATTTCTTTTTCCACCTAACTCCTAGTTTTCTTCAAATTCTTCTCCTCTCTCTTTGAGCCAATCACAAAGTTAAAGGCAAGATAAGATGCTTAACAGAACTAAAGGCATTGGGCTTTGTAGCTTTGATAAAACCATTTATTTCCAGCGACTAACTAGATAAAGAGAAGTTGCATATTTCCTAGTTCATCACAGATGTCTGTAAGTGCCAATGCCACTGAAAAAAAGGCTTTAAGATTTCTCTCTTAAAACTAACAGATATCTAAGTAAAGAGAATCTGACATCAAAGCCAACATTCAAGATTTATACTTCCTTTTAAGTCAGTATCATTAGTAGCAGAATGTTTCTTATGTATTCTGGTACAGGATGGTATAAAAGCTAATTTAAGGGAAGATACCTATGTGTAGCAAGTGAAATAAGCACTTAATTATTGTTGAAATTAAATTAAATTTCATGCTATTAACAATATGATTTCCTGGATACTGAACCCAGGACCAGTAACAGCATATACACCATTTTGGTCAAATTGCTACATATAAGAGAGCTGCAAGTTAGGAAAACTTGGTACATTTAGAAAAAAAAAAAGTAAAATAGTGGCTTCTGCATTTCTGATTCTATTAAGGTTTCAGGCTCCTCATGTCAAAAATATCACTACATTTCTATTGTACAACTTATGTAAAGTGTACTGGTAATACTTTCCTTAGAAACATGCTGAGAGCATCTATTCTGAGATCATGTTTTCATACTTGCTTTCTCCTCCACATTTTAATACAGTAGGGTGGTTATGAAAGATGTTTGTTCTTCTGCCACCACAGGCATTTTAATTATTCTGCCAGGCTGCCAGCATAAATTACATATTAGTAAATTGAAAAGAAAACAAACAAAGCAGGAGTGAAGGAAAGACATCATACCTTATGTGCCAGGTGAAAGAGTAAACGGTTCTGGAGACCACTCTTAGGTGCTGAAAGGGAAATTCAGTAAGTATTATTATAATGAAGTACTCACAGGGTATCTCTTTATATTTTTAACTTTCTTTCTCAATAGATATGAATGCACCCCTACTCTTTCATTAGCTAGCCAAAGTACAGATCTTCACTGAGAGCCTTGGCAGATCATACTTTGGGGGAGGTTCTACCAATTTTAGAGTGGTTTAGACGTCTTCCTCATTCCTGTCTTCATTCCCTGACTATTTCTTTTTAAATCCCTGTGGGAAAAAAAATTTCATTGGCCTCTACCTTCAATAAGACTTAAAACTTCTATGAATTGCATTATTGTTTCCCTACAGCGATTTCTCAATCACTCCCTCAGGGCTTTTGGGACACTTTTTCATAATAAAAAGCAGCAACAGGTAAACTCAAGGCGCCTTCTATATGTGTCACATTTGAAATAAGTTTTGATTTATAATTCCAGGAATCTTGATAACTTCTAGTGTATTGAAAAACCCAGTGCTGCTACCATTTTGTTAGGTATGCACATTACATGATACCTCTAATATTTCTTCTGTCCCTAGGAATGAAAGGCACACAAAAGAATTCTAGGGACAAAGCAGATAAGATTCAAACTAAGATATGGCAAGAGATTGAAGAGGGATATTTTCTTACTAGAGCCAGTAAAGTGAATGAAATTTCTTGCTCCAGCAGGATTAGGAATTCCATTGATTTCACTCCATATGACACAAATTGTAAACTGCAGAGTTTTAAGTCACTACAGCTTTTTGCTTCACCAAGAGCTACACATGTCCTGGTCAAACAGAGCTATTCATTTCTTTTGCAAGCAATCTTCCAAAAAGCCTTCCCTTGTTTCCTGTGCTTTTCCTAGCCTAATGAGCACTCTCATTCTTGCTCAGACCAACCAGCTGGCAAAGCATGTTCCACAGAAGGGATGTACATGGAATCTTTACAAAAAGCAGAATTACTTACTGTGTTTATAAGGCCACAAAAGTGCAGAGTTAGCACAGCAATAGCCTGTAACACGAGGCTGTAATTCTTCTGACATCCTAAACCACAAAAGAGGGCTCAAACCACCAATCCCTCTTCCCCGCCACCCCCTGAAGATGGAATTTATTTTTAAAGCAATTTAGGGAGAGATTTCCAGGTTTCTTATTCTTTTTCCACATAGTAGGTAAACTTTGTAACACAGTGGACAGTGCCAAAACCCAGGCCATTCTGATAAGATTGCCAGCACAAGGCTGCCCACCTACTTCTATAAGTACAGCAACTATTTCTTCTCTTTTTTCCTTAGCAATCTCTGTTATTCAACTGTGTTTCTAGAAAAATTAGGACAGTTAATTGTATTTTTAACAAACTACTAGAATAGAAGACCAAAATACAAAGGTGATATGAGAGCATTCTCACAAGACCACAACATCTTGTAAGACAGTTCTAACAGAGCATCAAGTTGTTGAGGAGCTAATTGTCTTCAGCCTAGGATATACGTGGGAATTAGGCTATTTATTAAATAACAGAAAGTTTCTGATTTACAATAAATACTGCATAGGCAGCTGTAGTAGTATAACTGACATGACAGTATGTATATTTCATCCAGCGAGTTAGAAAGTGAAGAGTACCTTAATTTAAATGCATGCTCTTTACTCTACATTTGCCCCAGCATTAATTGATAGGTTTCTATATCAAAGTTTAGAAGGGTTGCACATGGACCCTACATGTGCTTTTGTGAGAAGCTTCAACCACAACCATCCTTCACAATTCAAAACATTTGGTCATCAAAGACTCCAAAAATACAAGCAGGACATATTGTGGGATTTTTACTGAAAATAACATATTGTATAATCACAGCACCATGGGTAAAGACACCAATGTTCCTTTTTTGAGTAGGTTTTCCTTTTTTTTTTCCCCTTTTGAGTGTGTTTTAGCATTAATTTCACTGTGAAAATTGTGACTTGCAAGCAATACTGTCAAGAATCTAAACCAAGGAATTTTTGTTTCATTGGTCAACCACTGAGTGCAGGCTACCCTTGCAAACCTGGCATCTGATCTGACATCAAAATTGTTATTTACTTCTTGGCAAAAGCTGGAACGTTAGCCCACATTATTTAACACTTAAAACCAGGCAAAAGATGAAATCTGAGGTTTGATGGTGTGCATGGATATATGTAGGGTGGAAAAGTGTCCTGCTTCATAAGATATTATATGATACTAGCTATCTGATATTCTTTAAAATAAATTGCTTAAAATCTCACGCAAATATAGCCCTGTCAATATAGTAAGCAGAAATATGGAAACATTCAACATCAGCAGTTTCTTTTCTCTCAGTGTCAAATGCATTCTTTAAGGAAGACAAGGCAACATATGAACAAGGTCAGATTAGTTTTCAGAAAGAATGGGGTCATGAATATTGGATAAAGACGCTGTCAATCACTGGAGCAGGAAGTGATACAACTGCCTCATCAGAGACAATGATTTTTAAGGGACATTTAAAGGACATTAGTTTGCTTTTTATTATACTGAATTTCATTGTCACTGATCTATTAATACTACAAGGAAGCACAATCTCCTTTACTTGTTCTACTTTTTCAAGACAATGACTTTTTTTTTTTTTAAATCAGTACTAAGAAATCTTGGGATCATAACGTACACGATGGTAATGCTGCATGGCAACAAACTGGACCCTGCTTCAGGTCTAGTATTGGCCTTGTACTCAAGCACTGAAGTAGCTGGATGAGATTTATCTCTTTACACCTCGGAAAAGCATTGACATTCCTTTGCCAGAATTTTTGTCATGATCAGTGCTGCTTTTCCAGGCACTTGCATCATAGCTGTCACAGATCTTAAAAGTGTTCTGTGTATTTTTATGTGCTGACACTGACATGCACCTACTGAAGTATTTGTTAAAATATAATAAGCAATTACAGTAAGAATGAAGACATTGTTGAAGACGTCTTCACTAGTTATTAAACAAAACATCAAACTTACTAGAAATGGCAGCTCAGATCTTTGTGGGTTCCATATTGCTGTCCCAGGCAGTAAAAAGATGATGAAATAGAGTCATGGACAATCTGGAATTTGTCCTCTCTCATAAGAGGGCAAGGCACTGCTGGTCATGCATCCAGCATTAACAAATCCCATCTAGCACATAATGCATATTCTGTAGCAGCCCTTCACCCACTGACAGGCATAGAACACACGCTAAACACACCTAGCAGGAGCTGGTAGCAACAGAGTAGCGCTTAGAAGGCTCCGTCCTGACAGTAGAAAATACAACCAGAGGAAACCTTACTCTCCTTGTCCTGAGAAACAACACTCTGCTCATCTGAACACAGTAGCTGAATGAAGCCCTCTGTGTCTGAAACCAAAGCTTCACTGGTGGAGGGGGAAAATGAAAGGGAATGGGAAAAATGTTAAAAAAACCCGTGGGCCAGCAGTGAGGTTTACATTTACACCCATTTGAACAACTCAACTGTTCAGAATTTTCTTGAATGAAATTTATGGGGGATATTCACTGAAATTTTCCCATTCCTACAAAACTTAAATGGCAGTTGAGCTATGTTCAGTTACTTCCAATACACACACATTTAATTTCAGTCATCCTAAGCACAAAGTAAATTAAAGATAATCAAATTAATTACTCCTGGGCTGTAGCTTCCACTATACTTAAAACAAGAAAATAAGGTTAGTAGCTTTTAAACATGTGATATTTTTACTTGTGCACTTTGGAAGTTCCATTTATGAAATGGCTGCTTCAAAACCTCAGCTAAAATGCACCCAAAATAATTACTGTTCTCAAGACAGAGAGTACAAGCAACAAAGCAGATAAAAATCATGCAGCTGAACATGCAATCATAAGAAAAGAAAAACCCAGGAACTGTTCTGTGCCTGCTTGTAACCGAACATTTTCTCTGGTGATAACTATTTCACACCTGAAAAACACTATTTCACAAATAAGAAAAACTGGTTTGGAAAAGATCATTGCTTTTACTAACCCATCTCGGCTTTTGTAGAATATTGCTCGTTTCAATATAGGCTATAAAATGAGTTCTCTGCTTAGTTAAACCACATTCAGATCTGACACATGCAGAGATGTGAAGAAGCAAAGTAATTACAAAGCTTTTCCCATCAAAAACTGGAAGGGATAAAAAAAACCCCAACTTTAATGAATGGTTCAGCAATACAACCCTGTCTGTGCATGAATCTTAAATTTAATTCTAAGATTCCATTTATCCTGAAAAGACTGTTTTACATAACAGAATTAACTGTAGCCCCACTTATGTGCACATTTTGTGGTTTAAAAGAACAATTTTAGTTCTTATGCTTTAGTTTTTAGTTTCTTTCTTAGTGCAAGCCAACAGCTTGTGAAAGCACTATTCTGGCTTCAAAACACTTGGATCACTTGCCAGGATCACAGTCCAAGTGTGCCAGGCTGAGTTTCCGTTCTTGGGCCTTTGCAAAGCAAAGAACTGGAAATGCAACACAAGAGTATTAGTCTGTATAATGAAAAAATAATAATTTGTTGTTATTAATATATTCTTAATCGAGATCAATAGTTTAAGCCTCATTCTCTCAAGACAAGATTGACTACTCAGAGCACAGAAAACATATGTTCAGCCAATGCATGAGAACACAGATGCAAAAGGAGTCAGCAAAGCATCACTTGACAGCTTTACTATGGGATGACTACAAAACAACAGTAGCTGACTTGGAAGTAACTCTACCTTCACCTCAGAACTAGGAACATTAGTGAGTGCAATGTGAGCGGACAACAGGGGAAAAGGAGAAGCCAGAAATATCTGAAAGGATTTTGGAAGAAAGCCTAGAGGAGGTAAAATACAATTGTAATGAAAAACCTTCAAGGAGGGATTTTTCTTTATTGCCTTTCTGTTCTACTTCTAAGGTTATATTTGCAGTGATTCTTTTTTATATGACTTTTTATATTCAGTCTTATTCTTTCCTGAGAGGATCATAGAATGGCTTAGATTGGAAGGGACCTTAAAGATTTCTAATTCCAATCCCCCTGCTGTAGCCATGGACATCTTCCACTAGACCTTAAAGATTTCTAATTCCAACCCCTGCTGTAGCCATAAACACCTTGCTCAAGGCTTTGTTCAGTTTGGCTTTGAACATTTCCAGGGACAGAACTTCTCTGGGCAACCCCTCACTACCTTCACAGTAAAGAATTTGTTCCTTGTATCTAATCTAAACCTACTCTCTTTCATTCATTTCATAAAAGCCATTCCTCCTTTCTTCTATCACTAGATGCTTGTGTTATTGGTCCTTGTTCAGCTCTCTTTTAAGTCCTGTCTAGGTACTGGAAAGCCTCAATGAGGTCTCCCTGAACACTTTTGTCCTCCAAGCTGAAAAATCCAATTCTCTAGGAAAGGTGCTCCATTCCTCTCATCATTTTGGTGGTCTACTCTGGACTCGCTCCAGCAGGTCCATGTCCTTCCTGTGCTGGGGACCCCAGAGCTGGATGCAGCACTGCAGGTGGGGTCTCACCAGTGCAGAGCAAAGGGGCAGAATCCCCTCCTTCATCCTGCTGCCCACGCTCCTTTGGATGCAGCTCAGGATACAACCGGCTTTCTGTGCTGTGAGTGCCATTGCTGGGTTGTGCCCAGCCTCTTGTCCACCTGCACTCCCAAATGCTTCTTGGCAAGGCTGCCCTTGATTCCTTCATCCCCCAGCTGGTGTTGATACCAGGGGTTGCCCCAACCCAGGTGCAGCACCTTGCACTTGGTTGTGCTGAACTTCTTGAGGTTCTCACAGATCGACCTCTCAAGCCTGTCCAGATCCCTATGGCTGGCATCCCATCCTTCAGGTGAGTGAAGAGCACCACTCAGCTTGGTGTAATTTGCAAACCTGCTGAAGGTGTACTTGATCCTGTAATCTGTGTCATTAATGAAGACAATAAATAACTCTGGTGCCAACGCAGACCCCTGAGGGACACCACTGGTCACTGATACCCACTGGGACTCTGAGCTGTTGATCACTACCCTCTGGATCTGACTGTCTGACCAATTCCTAACCCACCTAACAGCCTACCCACCAAATCCATATCTATACAATTGTGAGAGAAGAATGTTGTGAAGAACTGTGTCAAAAGCTTTACAGAAGTCCAGATAAATGATATCAATAGCCCTTCCCTTGCCCACTGATGGAGTCACTCCATCATAGAAAGTCACTAAGTTGGTCAGGCAGAACTTGCCCTTGGTGAAGCTGTGCTGGCTGTCCTTAATGACCTCCCCATCCCCTCTATTCCACGAAGTTTGAATTAAACAACAACAAGCTAAGAGATCAATTCATGTCTATTATAAAATAAAGATAAAACCTTGCTCCACAAGAGATTGTGGACTGTGCATCTGTATGAATACATTAATTGCCTCATGGCTTTTAATGATTGTTTCCTAAATTTTAAGTATTCTGCTAATTTTTCCTCATTAATGGAATGATGGTTAACAACAATTTCCTTAAGCAACAATAGTATATAGCAAGAAAGAACTTGATTTGATTTCAAGATATTTACATGTTTGTGCGGAAAATCTATTCCAGAAAGCTAGCTGATATTTATACTCCCTTTCACACAGATATTCTGTCACTGTAGAAATATAGAACTATAGCTAAAACTAAATTAGTTCTCCTGAATTTGTTTTAGCAGTATGCTACTTTCATGGGTTTAGCATAACTGCAGCAATAAACAGCATGCACTACACAAGAATTCAGGCAAAATAATCCCAAAATATCAATGGTAAAGAGTCTAATATTAACACTACCTATCATTTTTTCAGTGATATTCAAGGCAATATTAGATAAATGATGTTTTTCTAAAGACTTTTCCTCTTCAAAGAATTTTTTTTTTATTTTTCTTCAAGGTTTTTGCAAAACTGTGGAAGAGAGCACAAGACAATACAGCCTCAGCTGTCAACACTATATTGCAAACAGCCACCAGTGATGCAATCCCAAATTGTTAGAAAAACCTAAAAGAGGATGTGACTTAAAACTAAAAAGGTTTAAACTCAATATAATAAAGATTGAAAGGGGAATATACCACACTTACAAGCTTACAAGTGGAGAAAGGACAAGTATTACAAATCCTCAGCTGTGACTGCTTCCCCACCAAGCTTAAGTAGCCAGAAATCACCAGGACTGCAGTACTCACAACAAAGGTCTGGCACCTCATTGTAAGAATTGGCATGCTGTCCTTCTTAAACAATTATGTAAAATCAAGAATTGATCAGGAACTGAACTAATGTGACCACTCCATTATTTTCTGTTCCCTCCCTCAGTTCTTGCTTTCTTAATGGTCCCACCCTTGCCTCCAGCACCCAAGTACCACTAACTGCACCCCTTGCTCTGCCACTCACCATATTACTACTAATTAATCTGAAGGGGCATGACAAACACCAACCTTCCCTCTCCTCCAGCTCACAGTTAATAAATGTGCATGCCAGCTGTGTATATGTCATCTCTAGAATGGATTGCTGTAACTCACAAGATGTGAAGCTGATGACAATGGCTCCAACTGGTACAGGATGCAGCTGCTTGCTTCCCCCATGCTTTAGGTCACAGTGACACCTCAAAGCTCTATTGCCCATTTACTTTTAGATTCACTTCAAGTTCTAGGTTGCAATCTCCAAAGCTCAAATTTTGGTACATTAAAGATTAAATTATTTGTGAATATTAGACATTTACACACCTCTGGAACAATGCAAATCACAAAGCTCTGCATGAGGTTTTTTTACAATTGAAAATAAAAAACCCATTTCTAGTTGTGGGATTCAAGCTCAGCATGATCTTTTTGAGGATTTTAAAGGGATATGAGAACCTAATTATTTTTTAAAAATGCTCCAAAGCTATCCTTTTGGAAGACATTCTTTCACAGCAGAAGAAAGTACACTACTATTTTCTTCCTACTCTATTTTGCAGTCCAAGACAAGAAGACTAATGAAAGAACAGACAAAACCTATCCTTCAATAAGAGTTTTATCCTAAGAAGGCAGGTCAGAAGTTGAGTGAGATATCACTAATACTAATTTTACTTAAAAAGCACTGAGAGAGTATGGTTATAGAAAACAATCTAAATCACTAAGATACATAAAAAGTGATGGGCAACAAAATTAAACTACAGAAACATTTTTAGGCAGTAAAAATTGCCCTGGAATCTAATTATCATTCCTCCTCTTTAAATGAACCCATGCATGTTCAGATTTAAGTAGAATTATAATAATGTGACTATTGAACTCTATACCTGGAAGAACCAGATACCTAACATCAGACTTACAAGGCAACAAGATCACCTGCTAAGTCACTCAAAATACAGAGCTCTTGTCTTCACCAGGGAGAATGCTTAGTTCTCTCAGATGCTTATTTTTTTATGATTTCATTATTTAATTTGCTTCATCTGCACTGGCTCAGGGACACAGAATCAGTCAAAAGAAAAGTAATATTTTGTTGCTGGTTGGCATATGCTGGGTTTTGCATTTAGAAATTAATAAGAGAAATTATTTTCCAGATGCTTCTTTTAGTTCCAGCTGCTCCACACACCCAAGGTATTTTTCGGAAGGAAACTGCATCATAATTCTCCCGTTAAAAGAAAGTTAAAATTAAGTAACCCCCAAACAAAACCCCAAACCCAAAAAACTTTGCTCTCAAGTATCCTTTATTGCATCCTTTTCTAGAAATTACTTTAAGTGCTCAAACCAATAAGCAGTCTTTTCCAACAGAGCACCACATCTCACCTTTCAAGGCTGCTTGTTCTGCTTGCGTGTACATCCCCAGAAAGAAGTAGGTACAGGCAAGGTTCACCCAAACCTCTGGTTTGCAAGTTGCTTGCTTGGTTAAAGCCTCATATTCCTGTAACAGAAGAGAGGGTTGATTTTTAAAAAATGTGTAATAGCGCATACTTGTATTAAATATAATTCTTTCTTCCACAGTTTTACAATGTATCATTAAATTACCGACATCAAACAATTTATTCTGAAGTTCACTGCAGTCCTTACAACAAAACTGTTATTTTAAGCTATGTCCCTACTTTTTTGTTTACAACAATATAACGGACCACAGGGAAAAGCAGTGCCATAAATCATCACATATAAGGAGGATTTCTGTCAATATTGAAGTTACAGAGATATAAAACATATTTATATTGTAAATATATTATAATAAAAATATTATTTACATATATAAGCCCCAATATAAGTAAGCTATAAAAGCATCAATATAATCAACTTCTGTTGCTTTCCTAAGTTCTCCTCCAGTCAAAGCCTGGGAGCTATAACCACCAGGGAAATCTCTTTGAGAATACTTACTGAAGCAAGTGTTAAGTGTGTTTTTGTAAACCTGTAGGTAGTGTCTTAGTGTATATTAAACCTGAGGAAGTGTGTGTTAAGTCTGAGATTATGTAATATAAGAACATCAAGTGCAGGAAGAAAAATTTTTTTGTACAACTAATAACTAAAATAAGTATTTTAAATTATATTTAATTTTATCACATCTTTTTTTTAGTTCCTATTTTTGTCTATGTTTTATAATTACATATTAGTACAGTGGTACATGTATATAATTTATAAATGTATAGATGTGTGTATATACATTGGGGGTGTGTACTCAAAAATTTTTTACTAATTGAGGTACAGCAAAATTGCTTGGAGACCACTGCATTAAAATGCAAGCCTAAAAATTGGTATTAGGCAAATTCAAGACCTCCTTATAGATGAAGATTAGTAATTTGTAGTAAATATTAATAACCTGTTCCTAACTTTACCATTTCCCATTTTAAGATCTATAGTCAACAGCTATAGAAAGGCTCTTGATAGCATATTCTGATATTTCTTACACATCCACATTGACTACACATCCTTTAATTCTGCCACATAAACTTCTTCATTTCTTGTTATTTGTGAAACAGCAAAACTTAACAGATCAATCTTTCAATCTACTTCTTTAAAAAAAAAAACAACTTTGCAGCCACTAAACAATTATACTCCTGAAGATAAGCATCTTTTCTCAGAGTAACAACAGGTACTAAAAACAGAGGCATGGAGCTCTCTAAATGCCATTTTTTCCTGTGTCACAGTTCTGATAGATTCCTAGGAAGGACCATCCCAATGGAAGTGCCTGCTGCTGGTGCTCCTACTCTTCATCCAGCCATGGAGGCATGAAGCATAAGGCAAAGCAGGCAGGGTCATGCAAGGTCCTCATCAGACCTGCTGAAGGAACGTCATCCATGCACTCCAGATCACTGCAAGCCACTCATCCCTCCCAGCAAAACAGCCTCTTGACTCTGTACTTGTTCCCCAAACATGAATTGGAAGCACCCTCTACCTAGGGAGAGTTTAGCAGATTGAGCCTCTGTGGGTGGGAGACTTCTTACCTCTGGGGAAAAGGACAGAGATATATATACATAATGAGATAAAATAAGCCATGCCCAAAGGACAGAAAATCCCAAGAAGACAAACATGCTGATAACAATAAAGTTTAGAGCTTGTAAGCATAAAGAATTAATTTTTCTTTGTTGCCAAATAAAAGTAAACTGCACTCTGAAACAGAGAAGAAACTCGTAAGGAGCACCTTAAAAGCCAGCTCAGTCTTGCTAGTATTTCAGGGACTAGCTGTCCAACAATATTTACATTAAATAAATATAAATATCATAAACATCATCATAATAATGATTAATGTTTTTTAAAATAAAACATTTGCATAGAGGCCAACCTTTCCTACTGAGGCCAGTTTAATCTTGTTGTAGGCCTGTCAAGGAGCTCTGAGATATAGGCCACTGCTGTTTATTGGGACCATCTGGAATCTTTCAAAATTCATTCAGATTAAATGCACCCAAAGGTCTCTCCTGACTAGGGCTTCAGGCAGATTAATTAGAAAAGACAAAGTGCACAAACACAAGTCATGTTATGGCCTGGCCCTTCAAAGTAAGCAATATATAAAGAGTGTTCTAGCAGTACCAATGTGAATCAATGGAAACATTAACTAAAAATTAGGACTATCAGTGCTCCTTACCCTGTAGCTCTGGGCCATGTGTCTGGACTATGTGCTGTTGCCCTTTCCCCACTGAAAGCCATTCAACATCAGTCTCTCAAGGACTACTTCACAAGAACTTTCCCCCCTCCTTTCTCAATAAACCAACAAACCCAAACAAACTAAATACTCTCAAACCTGTCCCAAGAGTCAACCAGTGGCATGCTTTTGCCATCCAGCAGCATTAACAACTCCTAGCTATTTCACTGTCCTCCTCCTCATACCTCGATCACTAGACACATGCAGTTTTCCTCAAAAGCAGGCTGCCAGGTCAATTGTCCACAACTATGGACATGTACTGACCATGTGGAGGGCCAGCTTAATGCCCTTATTACATGTCTGATTCTTCAAGCCCATAAACACAGATGCTGAAGAGCCAATAAACAAGCCAACATATATGGCTGCTGGACATGTGCTCAAAGAGATACTTATTGTAACCTGGCTACAGACATCATAGAGACGCCTAGAGAACTCCCAGAGCTAAAAAATCCAGTTCTTACTTTGTCTTCAGCTATCAGGAACTGAAGTGTACCTGTATTCTCACACTTCTCACAGAATTACTCAAGCATGAGCAGATACTGCCCATGGATGAACAATTACCCTAGTACAGGCCTGGTCCTTCCATGACTTACAATTCGACTAAAATTATCCTGAGCCAAGCTGGCAGGAGGTCCTGATCAGTGAAGTGGTGGAATTGCTCCTATTTCTCTGCCAGGTGGCAGAAGATTGGAGAGACTGTTGCTGGCTGGTTGTAGGATTTTGACAGAAACAATGCATTGAAGGCTCTGGCCCAGGGATCATTCTTTGCTCTCATGTGTGCAGTTGATGAACCAAAATGGCATTAGCATGTAAAGCAGCTGCACCATGTGTGCCCAGAAGCAGAGGGTACAGGCTACAAGTGTGAAACTTGTTCTTGAATCCAACCAAGAAAAGCACCTGTCTATGCCAATTTGTCTCATAAATTTTTTTAAATATACATATAGATATAGATCTATATATCTATAGATATAGATCTAGATCTATAAATTTTTAAATATCTGTACGTAGATACAGATATTTAAAAATGTAATAAACCATCACTTTCTTAAGGCCCCAGCTGATTCAATTTATAAGACCAGGCAGCTCAGAAACAGAATAATTGGCCTGATGCTCTAGTTCTGGTACTTGGATGACACTGGGAAATTTTTCAGAAGATTTAAGATTAGAGCCATGAACAAGTGGCAGCTGCTGCAGAAAGACAGATAAGTTTTTTCTGCATTTTTTCCCACTATGGACAGTAGATGTGGAAGATTCCAGAAAACTAATTAGATGTCACCACATACTATGAAAGCTCTGGTTGCCATATGACGCCAGGAAGACACAAGCTACTGAGTAAAAAATAAGTTTGTCCATGAAGGAAGCTAGTCAGTACCTCAGGAAGAACTGCACCATCACTGCTGAAGAGTCATCCCATTGCAATAGCATTTGTAAACTGGGGTACAGCAGGAGGGATGATCCCACCAGACCAGTGGCAGTGGCATAACCTTTGAGAAAGGCATCTGCTGTTAAGAAGGGGAAAGTATGAGCCCAGTGAGGCTGAGGTTAGTGCCCTAGCTAGAGGACATTTGACTGTTGTTGGTGTGCCTGTGATAAGAGAATGTGAATTCTCTCACATAAATGTGACAGAGATTTCGCTGTCATTCTCTCTGAAGATATTCCTGGAGCTGGAATGGACATCTGTGTGTTTTTCACTTATTCCCTGTTTCTCCTGGTGGTGCATGATGGCCACCTCATCACAACTCCCAGGCTTCTCCAAAAGTCGCTATGCAACCAACACACCTGGCTCACTATGAAAGTATCATCATTAATAAAAGCATGGAAAAGTGTGATTTCTGAAGACCCTCATCAGGTACATGGACCATGAACTGTTATATAGTGACACACGCTGTGTGTTGTCATTTGCAGGAACACATAGCAGTGTGAATCATTTAGGTTATATGCAATGTCATTCTGGATAATTCAGCAGAATCTTTGACCCAGAGTATTTTATCTACAGTGCTTTTGGCACTCCCCAAAGAGTGCTCCAAGATCTCAAGGATATAGATTATCAAGGAATTTGTCCTTGAGAATACAGCAACAACACCTCTGGAACATAGCAGATGAGATAGCAGCATTTTACAATTCAACATGGATTTTGATAACTAAAAGGCAGTTCAGCCTCCACGGTGGAATGAGACCTACAGTCTTAGAAATTAAAACTAGCGTGTTCTATCCCCAGAGAAACTATGTTGAGATGCACAGGCTCATTTCCCACGTTACCACAAAATTACAAAGCTATCAGGACTTATCACTGTGCAAAAAAAACAGCATTAAATCCGGGAAGACAAGCCCTGTGATCTCTCACTTAAAACATACACAATCAATCAAACTACAAATCGCTCATACAAACCTTTTATTGTCCCTTCTTGGGCAGATAACCAGGAAAAAGAAAGCTATGTTGCAGTGTTTAAAAGCCTGAATCAAGAGCATCACCTAGTGGTGAATCAAACACCACAGGCAAAAACTAATTAGGAAAATTCAAAAGAAAGCAGTCGCCTTTTCGTTGAAGGAAACATGTAAAATCTACTCTGGCTATAAAAGCATCGACTGGGTATTTATCAACCAGAATTTATTTCAAATTTATTTTCAAACTGTTTCTTATTTCAAAGAAATTGCAAGTTATTTTTCATCTGTATATGAACATTTTTCTTTTTTTAAACTTGCACTGCCTATTAACACCCAATACCTGGATGTAAATAAACTACAGCTACTGACTGTTGTATTCATAATATCTAAATCCCACAAGTCTAAACATGAATATTAATTTACTGTGATGTCCTGCACTACTTCTATACTGTGTTTACTATCCATTTGATTCACTGAGCATTTCTAATAACTCTAACAGATGTTTCAATTTTTAAAGGCAGAGTGCCTTGTGCCTTTCTTACTTAGAAGCTTTAGAGTTTTCACCTCATGTATGCATGTTGCATGTGACCATTTATCTAAGAAAATATCATCATTGTTCTATAATCTATTTATTTTCTTTTTATTATCTTTTGTTAATACTTTAAATTAACATCTGTTTTTAATATTGATTCTAGGGAAAGCAAGTTCAAAGACTGCAAAACCAGCTATACTTGAGTTACACTTCACAGTGAGGGGACACAACAGAACTGTAAGAGGCAAACATATTTGAACAATTACCATATATTTTAGCGACTTAAAGCTTTTAGAAAAAAAGACCACCTCATTTAATTAAATTACCTAATACAAGAAAATGCAAAGAAGACCAATAAAGTACATTAAATAGTCAGGAGCATCAACCTCTAAAGAAAGAATTTTTTCATACCTGTCACAGATAAGCTACACAATGAAGACAGAAATATTATTAAACCTGAAAAATGAAACTGTGGAAACCTAGCTGCAAAAAGGGAATGATGGATTTAGGACATGAACAATGACATTCAACAGAACAAATTAAGCTACCGACCCTAGTATGAAATAAGTCAGTACATAATATTTAACAAGTTCTATTTTCATAGGCAAAATACCATTTTTCCCCCAATCCAAACTGCTTCCCAGAGCATCTGCCTTATTACTGTACATTTGTACCTTAACTGGCCAGCAGGGCTGTTCCCTACTACAGACCATCTTCCTCCTGCTGCCATTATTTTATCATAACATCCCAGTTTCTAACCTCGGGAAGCAGGATTTCCCCACCTTACCTCCAGAGCTCTCTTGTAGTCACCCAAATGAAACGCACAGTATCCAATCCAAAGGCTGCCATCCTCCTCCTCCTCCTCCGCCACGTGCTGCTTAAACTTTGCAGAGAATAAAGAATATAAGAATTTTGTCAGCTGCCAGAGTTTCTAAAGCCCCACAGATAACCAAAGCAATACTAGGCTATCACATATCATGGACGGTTTGACAGCTGTGGATGCTGCTGGGATGGAGCTGCTTTCACACTTCCAAGGGCAGCAGCAGGCAGCCCTCACAGGCCAAACCCGGCTCTGTGAAGCGGGGAGCAACAGATGCCGCTGCAGGGCCCCAAAGGGGCTAGAGGGTCCCAAGGCAGGGGAAGGGATGCTCTCGCCCCGCAGCCCTAAGGGCACAGCGTCGATACCGCTCTCCCGAGGAGAGCCCGTCACCTCCAGCAAGGCGATCGCGCCGGTGAAGTCCCTCTGAGCCAAGAGTTCTTCCAACTGCGGCACCTCCTTCCCTTTCTTCCTCCGCCTGTCTCCCGGCGGCGGGGTACCCCCCACGGCCGGCTTGGCCCGAGAGAGCATCTGGGCAGAGAGCAAGGAGGAGCTGGCTCAGAGCGGGCTCTCCCTCGGCGGTGCCTTCTCCGCCGCGTCCCCTGTCCCGCCGCCCCTCACCATCCTGCGATCCCTCACCGCCCCGCCGCCCCTCACCATCTACCATCCCTCACCGCCCCGACGCCCCTCACCATCTACCATCCCTCACCGCCCCGACGCCCCTCACCATCCTGCGATCCCTCACCATCCTACCATCCCTCACCGCCCTGCGATCCCTCACTATTCTACCATCCCTCACCGCCCCGCCGCTCCTCACCATCCTGCGATCCTTAACCGCCCCATCCCCCTGCGATCCCTCACCATCCTACCCTCCCTCACCGCCCCGCCGCCCCTCACCATCGTGCGATCCCTCACCGCCCCGCCGCCCCTCACCATCCTGCGATCCCTCACCATCTACCCTCCCTCACCGCCCCGCCGCCCCGCCGCCCCTCACCATCTTGCGGCCGGGCCCGGGCTCCGCGTTGCGCCGGCGGCGCCGTTGCCAGGGTAACGGCGGGATGGCGGAAGGCCGCGGCGAAAGGGCGCCGGCTGGCGACCGGCGCCGTCTCCAGAGTTCCGCCTCCCCTGCGGCGAGCGGCCATCTCCGCGGCGGCCGCCTCAGTGAGACGCGCGCTGGTTCCTCCCCCAAAGCCCGTGGCGCTTCCTCTCCTCGCCTTTGGGCCCTGGCCTGAACATCCGGGGCCTGCCCTTGGGTCGCAACAACGCCATGGGTTTGGGACAGAGTGGCTGGAAAGCAGCCAGGTGGAAAAGGACCTAGGGGTGCTGGCTGACAGCGAGTCCAGGTGGCCAAGAAGGCCAATGGCGTCGTATCAGATAAAATGTGGCCAGCCCCTGTACACTCATGAGGCCACACCTCGAACCCTGTGTCCAATTTCTAGCCCCTCACGACAAGAACGACATTGAGGGGCTGGAGCTTGTCCAAAGGAGGGCAGCAAAGCTGCTGAGAGATTTGGAACAAAAGTCTAATTGTCCCAAAATAGGGTTTTTTTTCACCCGGTGTTCGAGGCCAATCCACACACAGAGTCAAGGTCTTTGATGTATTTACAGTTCTGCACAGAAGAGGGTGCTGAGTGGCCAGCACACAAAGCCAGCATGACAACTACGAAAACTTCTCATTGTTTATCCATTTTAGCAAACAAAGGCATTAAGGTCCATTATCGGCAAATTACATAGTTCCCTTAATAATCAGTATTCTTCTATTGATTAATAAGTCTCTCACTTTTAATGCTGATTAGCCCACACAATCTATTGGGTCAGTGGCCATCAGTCAGTGGTCACAATTTACCCATTGCCAATTACCTTGTACCCAGCTGGGGCTGATTCAGCACAGTCGCTGAGCTGTCTTTATTAGCTTCTTCCTTTGCTTGGGGGTTCTGCCAAATGTCCTTATGGCCTATAAATTCTACATTCCTTGTGTCCACTATCAGTGGTACGTCCTTATTCCCAAGCTTTGTTAACCTCCCTGTAGGTCTGAGATAATTGAAACATGTCAAGCCCTAAACCTTGACAAGGCAGTTCTACCAATAACTAATTTTTCTTTCTAACACCTGGACATCACTTAGAGCTTGCTTGTTAGCTGCTCCCTGTTTCACAGATTAAATCTCTTTTTGATTAGTCTTGAAAGTATACAAAGATAAATATCAAAGAACATATTTTCTTAAGATTAATAATGTAAGCATGAGTGGCTGAAGAAGCTGGAACTGTTTAACCTGGAGAAAAGGAGACTCGGATGAGATCTTACTGCTTTCTACAGTTACCTGAAGGTGGGGTTTAGCAAGGTAAGGGTTGGTCTCTTCTCCCAAGTGACAAGTGGAAACACTTCAAGTTAGGTTGTTGGAGGTTTAGACTGAGGTTTAGACAATTAGGAAAAAATTCTTCATGGAAAGGATGGTCAAGCATTGGAACAGGTTCTCCAGGGAAGTGATGGAATCACCATCCCTGGAGTGTTCAAAGGACAAGTAGATGTGGCACTTAGGGACATGGGAACTGACAGACCATAGAGATCTTTTCCAGCTTTCTATGATTAGAAATGTCAGTGCAGGGGACTAAAACATTACACTACTGCTGACAACTCAACTAATTAAAAAACACATATCCATGGGCAGAACTAATGAAGTATCTGCATTTCTACCTTTATCAGGAAAAAAACCCCAGCTTTTGTTTTTGGTATGAATAAACATATCCTGTCAGATTGCAATCATCTGTAATATAGACCAGCAGTAAAGAACTGTGTGCTGCTTCTTCAGAGTATGGGTTCCATATTTACTGTGTCCCAATCACTTCAAGATGGCTTGACCCAGGAATGATACACCCAGCTTGGAGCTCTGAGAGATTGCTCTCCAACCAGAAACCACTGGAGCACAGCAGCACTGTGACAGTGTCCCTTGATAATGAATGTGCATTCACACCTCAGGCCACAAAGAAGGAAGGCAGATAATCCACTCTCCCACAAAGGATTTCTCTGCAAGAAATTAATTTTTAATTACTTAGTCAAAGTGATAAAGAATGTTTGCTAGTGATTTAGTCTGCTTTTATAGCTCTTCTCTATTATGTAAGGTATTATTTCTGTCAGGAGAAAATTAATTTCCATAAATAATTCTGAAATTATTTGCTCTTTCAGAGATTTGATTTCATGTGGTCAAGCAGATAGTACAATTAGGTAAGATCCTTTTATTTTTTTTAAGAAAAAGTAACTGAAAATTCAATTTACTACATTGCTTTCTTCTGGTTTTTAACAGATTCTTTCAGAAGACCCCGTTGTTCTAAGGATCAACATAAATACAGCTAAAATATTAACTCAAATGAAAGAAAGCTCTCAGCTGCTCCACTGGTTTCTCCCATTTCCAAGTGGCTCCTGAATTTGTATGTGGTGGATCCAAATCTGGAGAATGCCCAAGAGCTAACAGAGTGTCAGTGTGTTAGGTGTGGGCACAAAAATGACAATGTCAGCTGTGATAAAAAGTGATAGCAGCATCAAATTGACCAAAATATTTTTAGCATGCCTGGTGTAGAAATTTTTACTAAGATGCAGTACAAAGTAGGTGGAAATGTTATAGTTTTTCCTCATTTGAAACACAAGATGACAATTCATAAATTAAAGACAAGTCAAGAAGTTTGTCTACTCTAGAATAATACTGGAAAACTGCTACAGTTCTTACCTCCACTATTCTTTTAGCCAGTGCCATTATCCTGAGCCTATGAGCTGTAAAATTATTAATGGTCATGTTTATTTCCACACAGAATTGCTGGGAGAATGGGAATTTACTCACACTAATGGCAGCAAAAGGGAAATCATGCACTCATGGCTAAACACCAAGGTAATCATCAGAGGGTGCAATGAGTGTTTAAATAAAAAAACAGAGACTGGAAAGTGAGATTTAAGAAAAGGAGATGAAGGAAATTTTTAAAAATGAAAGAAAGCAAGAAGTGGAAAAAACCTTATCATAATATAAACTAAAGCAAGAGGTTAGGACATGACCTTTGCATCAGCAACAATCATGTACTTCAATTTCCACAATATCTGGGTAAGATCATGTTCTTTCAGTAATGATGCTTCACTGTGTTCTGTGTCTTGTACCTTTGAAAATGCACCTGACAACATCTGGCATCTCAAGATAAATGATATACAAAAGTGAGAGCAATGAAATGCTCCCCTGCTACAGCTACAAAGGCAGTCTCTTGAGATGAGAAAATGGAAAATGATCCCTTTTAAGCAAGGAACTTGAACAATACTTGCTTCTTTTTTTATATGGCGCCAGCAACTTCTGAGTCTTGATCTACCCTGGCTGGACCCCCCATGATGAGAGAAGCTGAAACACGTAAGTTGATGGATCATGTGTGCCTTTAATGCTTTTGTTCTGTCTCTACCCAGCTCAAGAAAGCAAACAAAATTCGTGTCAGTTAAAGACCTCCAAATGGTGACATGAAAATTCATCATTTTTATCTTTATTTGGAAAGGGGAAACTTTAGTTTTCATTCATGTTTATGTCTGTTATTTTTATGGGTCTGTGGAAAATGCACCTTCAGAATTTTTCTGATATTTCCAGCATGTAGCTGTCATCAAGAGTCAGTCAAGTTAATAAAAAAGCTGTTCTTGTATTTGATTTTAGCATTACATTTAGGTAAGTTTTTAGAAGTTTATATATGTAGAACTGAAGGAGTGGAGGCAAGACAATCCACTGGTCCAGTATGAATCAGTGATAGAACTGAAGATGGATTGCATGGAGAGCTGTGTCTGCACAAACTTATCCAAGCCAGAAAGCCACATCACTGCAGGTGCTGTGTCCCAAAGAATGCAGTGGTACTGGCCCAGGACATGTGCTTATATATCTGCACAATGTTCCACTGCCATCTGGATTTACAGGATCAAGTGTGCACTAGCTTGAATATCTCGTAACTCCATCCCAGCACATAGTATAAACATGTGTAATGTTTAATAGAAAGAGGTTAAGGAAACTGAAATATATGTCCAGGACATAAATTATTACACATTCAAGCCATTTACCTTTGTAAAGATAAGCCGAACAGATGTTTGCCCATTAAGGATAGCTTACATTTGTCTCTTGACAGAGATGTATCCTGCTGATACATGTGTAAAAGAGGCAAATCAGTATGCTGAAAAGGTGAATGTGTCCTGTCACTCTGGAAGCAAAGTCCTTTTAAGAAAGAAGCAGTAGTTAATAGGAAAGACTTCCTACTATTTATTTTTGTAGTACACAAGTTAGGTGGATAAATAATATTCACATCAAAATGTATATATGTGTTGGGAAAGAGTTAACAGGAAGAAGACTTTCTTAATTGAGCTAGATGTTTATGACACATCACATATTTAGCTTCATCTTCTGGTAGTGGCAACATAATAGATCAACGGGAAGATGGGGCCACCACCCAAGCTGTTGGTAATATGATGCAATTCCACTTTCCTTATCCTTGTCTGCAGTGTTCCTCTTACTAGATTGGTAACTTCTGATGAGAACAGTCAGTGCTTTGCAGTGTAATTTCATTCTAATCTGTGCCAGCAACTAAATTATGGCAGGAACCTGAACTCTCAATAACCCATGGCAATGGCTATATTATTGTGCTCTACTATCAGGATCATGCATCACATGACTCACTTGTTTTTATGTTGATTTACAAGCTTGTTGCTTATCAGTTGCTGGTTCCAAAGGATTGTGTTTGCAAAATCTTTCTTTATGTTCTTTTGTAGTAAATGAGAAAGAAAAAAAGATCAGTTCTGAAAAGTCAATATAGCTGCTATGCAGCTTCTATACATGTATGCTATATCTATGTATACAGCTGCTATGTATGTATACTATACAACTATATTAAAAATAATTTACATTATTGTCCTCTAAGCCTAGATAGTAGAAGTGTTGTAAAAATAATTTAAAATATGGGAAAACATTATTTCATATCCCTCATCTCCTCTCTCCTATTGAAAGTTAAAGAAGACATCTTTATATTCTCCAGTTGACACCATTAAGTTACTGACATTAGATAAACACAGGTGTTACAGTCCTGTATTTTTTTCTTTTCTGTCTGTAACCATATTTGTGATTCTAACTTCTAACAAAACTGAGAAAAGGGAAACTGAAACATTTCTATTTTATTTTTCTTCAATCTGATTTTTGGAATCTTTTTAAAGACTGGGTAGAAGCTGTTAAAGTCCCAGACAATCAATATAATTTGGAATCAGACTTAGTAATAGTGGTTAGAACTTGAAAACAATGTCAATGTTTTTCAGCATTTATCCTGTTGGCTAAATATGATGAACTATACAACATATAATGTCTCATGCATATTTCATATTTCTTATTAAAAATTCTGTATTTTATGCAAACAATGTTGACAGCCTTGCTTATTCAAAAACATAGACATGATAGATTTTGTGTCACTGAAATAAAGGAAATTTGTTTTCAGAGTTAGTGAGAATTAAGAACATCAGTACATCTACTGTTATTTTTATTTAGAATCTTTTCAGATTTTTTTTGTCTCTCCCTTTTTCACATTTCTCAGTTCTGCAATGCTGGAGACTTACAGCATCTCTTTTATTTTAATAGAACCTCATATTCTTGTGTACTGTCAAAGTTCCTGGCTCTGGAGAAAATAAAAAAATAATGAGCAATTGTGAAAAACATAAGCTGATCACAACAATTGTCATTAAGAGAAATAATTGTAGCAAAATATTCAGGGAAAAATTCCATTTTGAAGGACACTGTCAAAACATGTTATTCTGCAAAATAAGATGATTGTATCATAATGCATGCTTCTTTACAAACTAGTGACTTGAAAAATGTTACCTTGGTTGTCTTTGGTACCAAAGAAATGGAAGACAAGCTGACAATATGTTTGTGTTATTTTCAGATTTATTAGGACTATTGTTACTAAGTACCACAAGTAGCAGTTTGACTGACTGTAGGTACTCGATACTGTCACGTAAGTCTTTGGCTCTTCTGAGATTTCTGGAATTTTCATTCTCTGACTATCCTTGAATTTTCCAGAAGACAGAGAGAACTTCTCAGAGTAGTTTTAGATCAGGAAGTCAGTGCTGATTATCAGTTGCAAATACACCCTATAATATCTAGTAATTTATTATTCAGTAAATCCTAGGGCAGAAGCAATACAGTGCTTTAAAGTACTGCAGAACCAGGCACTGAAAGCCACTTTTCACTAAAACCAATGATACAGTTCTCTGGTAAGTTAATTTGAGGTGGTATTTCTAATCTAACACTGACTATCAGATTGCCTAAAGAGAGCTGTATTGATGTTTTGTGTCTATACAATATATGGACAGGTAATGTTGGGGAGGAACTGAATTCTTTTCTTCAGACAAATAAATACAAGACCTGCCTATCTGAATCTGAATCATCCCTGTGCTGCTGAAGCCAAAATAAGTGATAAACTACAGTGATTGAAGGGGAGACCTCCACGAGCTGTTACGCATGCTAGGATTACAATGATGAGGGTCTCAAGCTGATGTTCACCTAAGAACTGACTTCTTGGATAGACACTTGCACATAGTGAAGATATGTAACACTGAGGATCTTTTTTACCTTTCTGCCAAGATTATAGCAGTAGTTGATACCTAGAAGCAACAGCTAAAAAGAATTGCACTGGGGATGTCAGATGCTGGTTTTTAGCACCTTATTCCTTAGACAGTGATTAAATCTCAGAACTTTTATGGGGGAATAAATAGTTCTAGAAGATGTGCTTTAAAAATGTTTTGTGGATTGTCAGGAGAGGTTACCTTAGGCAGGATATTGCTGGTGTTTGAATTTCTTGCTCTGTTTCTCCATGCATGAGAGACACTCTTTCAGAGGAAGGCAGAGTTACTTGCATGTGCTTTCAGGATGCTCCCATTACCTGTAGTTACGTTGAAGCCAGTATTTCTAGTTAAAGCTGCAGTCACCTTCAGGAGTCATAAAGCTTTCTTTTTGCCTCCAACACATTATTTGTCTTCTGAGCTTCTGAACTTGTCCTTCATTGACTAATCTTGGAAGTGTGAGGGCTGGCTCATGGTTGGGGAAAAGTTACTGAGATAGTGGAGAGAGTGCTCTAGAGAGATATACAAGGTTTTTTTGAGTAGCTGTCTAGTTTGTGTCACTGTTAACCTCTTGGATTTATAAACTGCTAGGTCAGACCATAGGAAGGAATTAGATGAGTTTGGCTCCTTGGGAGCTTAACTGTGTTCTGCAGCCAGGACACTATGAATTGACTGGCATTTGTATCTCTTCTATTCCTCAGGGCCAACAATGCCTTAAGCAGAGACAGCAACAAGGACAAACTTACAGATGTTTTTTTTTTTCCTTGTGCCAAGCCTATCAAATATTATCCTTTAAATCCTAATCTGACTCATTTATTTACTTTTTTTTCTCTCCACCCTTATGAACATCTATAGCAACAGTAACTGTCATATTTACAGTGCAATGACACAGCTTTTCTTTGTCTCTCTTATGCCATGAGGCAGATGTTACTGATCAGTCTGCCAGGCAACTGTGTTTGATGTCCAAAGCCCCAAGGTACAAGGGAAAGTGTGCTGTTTGGCAGGTTTCATGGAGAGTTTCATCCTGGCTGCTGCCTCCTGCCACATTCCCTGCTGCTCCACGTCACCAGATTCTTCTGTCATGGGAATTCATTGAGAGATTACATACGCACGAGGCAATTAAAAAGTTTATAAGTCAACAATTAAATTTATATCATATTTTGGCTGGGGCTGTGGCATTGTGATGGTGTAGGACAAGGGAGAGAGTAAAAAGAAATGCTGTGATAAGGCTATCATTGATTTTACTTTCGTTTTGAAGGACAGTTTCAACCTGCTAAGAAAACCAAATAAATACATTAATAGATACAAAGTCAGGGAGATTTCAGTGCTGTTAGATACTCCCGTGTGACCAGCTGTGTAAAATACTCAGTTCTAGTTGCATTATTCATGCTGACTGTTTCTCCTAGGTAGGCTAAGAAGGGTATAAAAATGCAAATCCTGCTCTGCTGAAGTTAATGATAAATCTCTTATTGACTTATATGGGATAAGTTTCAAGGACATTGGAAATACCTATAAAATGAGCCAGTGATGAGCAGATGATCTCCACAGGAAAAGCCATGTTCCATTCCCAATCTGTGGCTCTAGCCAACCATACATGTAAACATGTGGACAACAGTCCACATGTTTACATGACAGACTGTTAATTTAGAATTACTGTATTATTAGTTACAAATGCTAGATTAAATATGCAGAGATGTTTATATACTACTTTTAAATGCTGGGTCATGGTCTTCTCTGGGTATTAGATTCAAGCAATAGTAATTTGGTATTAAAACAGAATCACTTAAAAAGGTCTGTGCAAATATATCTGAAGTGTATTCAATACTTTCTAAATATAGGCTTCAAAAGAAGCCATGAAATTGCAGTATTGTTTTATACCACAAGCCCTGTTACTTACATTGTTTCTGATTATTTTCATTATTTGTCTTAAATTATTTCAGGAAGATAATAAAAGTTAACTGATTTATTATCTGACAGCCTCAGTGTAGGTTTCAGTAGAAAAAAAGAACCTCTTGTATGAGTGCATAAACACCCCATATTCAGCAAAAGCACACTTTATGCTTTATTTAAATTTGTCTCCTTTGTGCCTAGAATGCCTAGAATTTTCCATAAGGCTTGTGGGTTGCTGGGGTTTGTTTATTGTTTGTTATTGTTTTGTGGGGTTTTTTTAGTGATGGCATTTAAAATTTAGCTTTGGTCCTGTAGGTCTGAGAGTCCTTCAGCTTTGCTAATCCTTACCTGATGTGAGAGGCTCATCACATAAAGTATGAATATCTGGGGCCCCCATTTGAGGGGGTGGGAAAGGGCGATGAGAGCAGGGGCAGACCCAGGGCACTTTGGTGCACAGTGCTGGGCGAGCATGAGTGGACAAGCCTTGTACTGAGTCTGTAAGAAGAAAGAAAGGCTTTGGTCTGAAGGTCTGCAAGTGAGACATTTTTGCCAACACAAAAAGTACTTCACTGTTATAAGCTAAAGGAATGAAATCGGTAACTTATCTCAGAAGAAAATACACCCTCAATTTATGAGCTCAATCAGCAGAGATGGTGTGGCAATGTAATCAAGAGATGTAGGGCAATGCAAACATGAAGTAACCATCTGTTTTCCTCTAGGCTTTAACAGACCTTATATTTTATTTCCATTTTGGAGAGTTGTCTTTATGGTTCATTTGTCCCCTCCTCTTTCTTCTCTCAGCTTATGCATGTGATGAAGAGTTAGTGCACTTATCATGCAAGGTTTCTGGTAATGTTTCAGTTTATAGCCTCAGCCTTTCCATGAGCAAACATTCTCAGCAACCTTTAGCCTCTCTCTTTTCCTGAGTTTTGTTGCTGCTAGTTTTCACCTTGAAGTGCCACCTAGTACACTGGAGGGACGGGCAGAGGTGAAGGCAAGGAAGGGATAGGGAAGTGCAGGAGAGAGAATCGCACAGCCTTTGACTCTACGGAGTGGAAATCTCTTTTTTTCTTTCTTTCTTTCAATCCAGGAACAAAATCAATGTAGAGTATCTGAAAGAGAGTTAGGAGACAGAAAGAAGTGGGAGAGCACACACAATGGGTCTAAACTGAGCAAGGATGAAGGAACTGGTATTGGTGCTGGCCATTTGGCCTTTGTTTTCCTCACTGCAGCTGCTGAAGACAGTGGGTTCAGATCGATGTAACAACAACTATTATGCGATCAATGTGATGCTCATGAATTACACGGATTTCCCATCAAGTACTGACAGTGTGAGGGTAACTGTGGAACAAGCAATGGAAAGGGTACGAAAGGAATTCCAGATGACAGGTAAGTCAATGGATGTTGGTTATCCCTCTCTTCCTGTGATTTCTTGTCACACTTTGTGTCTACTCATCTGACCTTTAGTAAGGTGCTTCTCAGACAGATTCCTTGCTTGCCCATCTTATGTAGAACTTATGGAAATAATGACCTCTCTTTGTATAAATTGAAGTGCTCTACAAGTGGGCAGAACCATATATATTTTCATGGTGTTTGGGCAGACTCTTCCTGCATGCTTCTCTGGAGATGTTCAGCTGGGTTTGGTAATGTGGAAATTATTGAACTAGATCAGACAAGACCAGTGATCCATCTCGTGCAGTAATTGGGTTGCCCTTGCTTCCTCTCCTGACTGGATTAGCCTCTACTTTCTGAAAATAATTTTCCTCTTGACCCTATCTGTTGATCACATCACGATCTGAACTGTGAAAAATCTGCAGTCCATATTTTCCTTCATTTAGAGTCATATAGCTTTTATTTATTTTGATATCTTACTTCTCCTTTCAACATCACCAATCTACTGTCACTCTCTAGAATATCATAGGAAAAAGAGATTCCAAGGAAATAATAAAAGAAATATTATCTATTCCCTACCTGCCCTCTAGATTAAAAGATTTTGTCCAATTTTATTGGAAAGTGGTGTCTCAGTTACTTCTTACAGAGCCTTAAAAAATTTGTCTAGTAATGGTCAACACTAAAAGTACTTTTTACTAAAAGTACTAACACTCAACAGAAGTCAGCAGTCCGCCTTGGAATGGACTTCACAGTCATATCCATAGTAGTGGGGGTTGGGTTGTAGGTAGACGTTGCAGAAGCAGGGAGACCTCAGAGTATAAGGCTGCTCAGACCTGTGTCAGAAGGAGAGGGATAATAGTGTATTAGTGGTTACCTGCAATTCATGATGCTGTTTGCTTTTCCATTTGTGTTGCAGGAGAAAATGTTACATTGAATGCCACCTTCCACCTCTTTAATTCATCATTCTATGTCTCCCAAGCCTGCCGTACTAGCACCTGTGAAGGTGTGGAGCTCCTCAGAACCATTTATGTGAGTAGCAGACTTCTTTCCTTCTGCCTTGGTGTGCATGTGTGTCTCTGTCTTTCCTTCTTAACCTTTGATCCTGCTATTCAGTTCCAAAGAAATTTGATAGGGAAGTGAAGTTTTTAAAGAGAAGATGTTCCTGTATGTTTTGTGAAAAGAAGTAGGCAAATACTGAAGAGAGGTTCTATGAATGCTTCCAAGAGACTGCCTTCAGCTTTTGGCTCCTTTTCCTATGCTTAAGTTACCTCCTTTTTATATCTGCACAATCCTTTGTGTGGTCTGACAGCCAAAGCAATCCATTAAAAAAACCCACAAATAACAATTAATTAAAAATCCAAACCAGCAACTCAAACTCTCAAAACAGCCCGAGCAGAGCAAAAAGGTCAATTTCTAACTGGATCAGATCCTGATTTGGTTCACCATCAGTTTACACAATACACAAAAGAGAGAGCTGTGGTGAGAATGGGGATGTGGGCAGAGAAATCCTTAGGCTGGCACTGTTACCAATGAAGTGGTTATGGAACTATGCCCAAAGGGCAAAGATGAAGTGCTTGCTTCTCACTAGAAATCACAGAAGTCATGTGAGAGAAACTATGTGAATTCTTTAATATGAGGAAAAGCTTCAGTTAAAATCAGTGCATTACGAGAAGCCAAGTTTCTGAAGATTTTCACACCTCTGAATGAAACTTGGTCAGTCCAATGAGAATTTTTAAGTCTACTAAGCTATGACTATGCTCTAGTCTTTGCTAAGAAATTCTCCCTCATGACACACAAAGATACAGGTCAGGCCTCATTTGATGGTCATGGAAGGAGTTTTTGAAATAATAGTTTCATATATACTTATGTAATAATTTTTCTGGTACACAGGACCTTGTAATACCAACCACCCTGTCTTCAGCAAATGCAAACTCTTCTGGGGTGTTTAATCTCAAAGGTGCAGCTACAACAATATTTTAATCCTTACTTGCTGTCTATGTCTTAACAAATATTGTACTCTATCTTTTTTTGGCTGTCTGTGATTTTTTCCTCCTCCCCTTCTTGTTTGTTCTTTTAAACTTTTTGTAGCTCCTCTCTTGTCTTGCTTTTGCCAGGTAAATTCTGTGACTCCTCATATCCTACAAATTTCTTCATTCTCCCATCCTCCTCTCTCTGCCAGTCCTCTGCTTTATCCCAAATGATCCTTTTTGATTCCTTGCAGGAATCTGGCGACCTTGGCTGTGCTGTCATAGGACCCGCTTGCACTTATGCCACCTTCCAAATGATCTCGTAAGTACCAATTCTTCCCCCTTATATTGTGATGTTAAAGATGTCAGCTGCTGAACAAAGTTGTTTTGTGAGCAACAAACCTGCAGAGACATTGGTTTAGAGTACATCAGACACCTCGAGGTCTACAGTCAAGGCAGTAAGACTTTTATGCATAGCCACTCTGTTTGGTAGGTGGGGAAAAAAACCCTTCCAAAGCCCAACTTCAGTAGGGAAATTGCTAACTCCTGACAGTAAGTTGAATGATTGATTGATTGAGGAGCAGCTGGAGAGCAGCCCTGCAGAAAGGGATCTGGGGATGCTGGTTGGCACCCCCAGAGTCGGCAGTATGCCTGGGCAGCACAGAGGGCAAACCCTACCCTGGGGTGCATCAGACCCAGCATCACCAGCTAGTCAGGAGAGGTGATTATCCAGCTGTACTCAGCAGTGGTGTGGCCTCACCTTGAGCATTTTGTGTAGTTCTGGGCCCCATGAAATTTCAGAAAGATGTGAAGGTCTTTGAGTGCTTACAAAACTGGTGAAAGGGCTGGAAAGCATATTCTGTGAAGAGCTGAGGGCACTGGGTTTGTCTGGTTTGGAGAAAAGGAGGCTGCGGGGAGACCTTGTTGCTTTCTACAGCTTCCTGAGAAGGGCAAGTATAGAGGCAGGTGCTGATCTCTTCTTCCTAGGATTCAGCAACAGGACAAGTGGGAATGATTCAAAGCTGCGTGTATAGGTTGGACATTAGGAAGAGTATTTTTAGCAGGAGCATGGCTGAACACTGGAACAGCCTTCCTAGAGAGGTGGATCATACCTTAAGCTTGTCAAGTTTAAAATGCATTTGGACAATGCAGTTAGTAAGTTCTCTAGTGGAAGGTGTCCCTGTCCATGGCAGGGTGTTTGGAACTAGATGATCTTTAAGGACTCTTCCCACCCAAGCCATTCTACGTTTCTATGAATAACATGCTGTAGCTTTTGGTCAGTACTGAAATAATCAGGACTGTATGATTTTTGTAGGTCCCTTTTAACCAAAATAATCTATTCTCTTTTATTCTAAGTCTGTCAGGAAAAAATAAAAAGCCTGTTTAATTAGTGAAATACTCTCCCTGTCATTATATATTACATCATCTATGTCTGTTTCTGTTGCAATAAGTAAAACCCCTGTAGTTGAGTAAGTGAACTTTACCTGGAAAATAAAATTTTGTCACAATAATGCCAACAACACTTACAGCCATGGTTTTTGCAGGCAAAATTCCCTGTTATAAGAAAACAGCATACAAGAGCAAAAGCATTTTGAGTTTAGTTTGGTAACATTGCGGCATCCAGAAATATACTTTCGTCCTTAAAAGCTTACTGTCTCTGTATATAAAGTGATTTTTGTTTTACAAATTCCTTGTCAGCAGAGGGTTGTCTTAATTTTTTCTCCCTGACTGCTGCTGTTGCACAGCTCCTAAAATACACCTTTGTGAAACAAAAAGATTTTTCCTTTGAATTGTAGAAGTAAAGCTTTTTTGATAGCAAAAAGCTGTCACCCTGCAGCACTGTCCCAATAGGGAGATTAAATCCATCCCATGGGAATGACATCCAGGTAGCAGAAGCTTGTCTTGAGCCTTTGGACTCCTGTCATAACCCTTGGGGCTGAAATGGTGTGTGGTACCCAAAAGGATAGGGGTGACTGGGAACAGTGCAAGAAGATGCCTAGAGCAATTCAGCAGGGCTTTTTGGTACCAGTACAGGCTTGAAATCTGCTTGTGACCTTGAGGAACCTTCTGATTCTGGTTCAAATTAACTGTGTTAAACTAACTCAGGGCACAAGAGGAGAGGGAAGTGAGGATGGAAATCAGTAGCTGCCTTGGTGCAACAGCAATCTGTTCAGACTTGTCCTCTTATCTCTTTCTTCAGACTTGAAACAATACTGAGCCTGCCTATGATCTCTGTAGGGAGTTTTGGACTGTCCTGTGACTACAAAGATAACCTAACCCGCCTTCTGACCCCAGCCAGGAAACTGAACCAATTCTTCTTCCATTTTTGGAGACATTCTGAGCTGCCATTCAAAACCACAACCTGGGAATCTGTCTACATTTACAAGAGAACTGAAACCTCAGAGGCATGCCTCTGGTAAGATCTGGATCCACCTCTGACCCAGCTGTTGATAAATGCTGTCTCCACCTTCAGACATGGTTTCTGCAAAGTGTTCTCTCAGTCCTACACTCTGAGAGGTGCCTTGCTACTACCAAGGAACGAGAGAAGGAAAAGATGGATTGTAGCTTTTAGCTATAGCACTTACCTGAATGTTTCTCTCAGTCCGTTTTAAATATTTGCAAGCCTTTGCTTTTCCTTTGGACAACATAACCCACATGTTATGTTGTGATGAAGATACTTGTTTACAGCCTCCTCAGTATAAATAGTGTGACATGAGAGGCTCCTCCACAGGCTCCCCATAGATGCCTTTTTAGGTCAGGGGTCTTACTAAGCTTCTAAAATATTTCTCCACATTAATGTCCTCAATACGTAGGTGCTATTTCCAAAATTCAAGCTTTACATTTCTTCAAGCAAAATTACCCCAGTGATGCAGAGTTTAAGCTATATTCTCATCAGTTTGGAGCAAAGGAGACAGCTTTCATTTTGTGACCTGAAACATCAGGTTGTGCTTGGTTCTCAGAAATGCTGGGTTTTCTCCTTGCCTGAAAACAAAGGCTGCTTTTAGACAAATAGACTCTTTAATATACCAGTACTTATAAATACTTTTCTATTACTGAGTCTTATTTAACTTTCAGCTCATGTGAGTGTGTCTACGCTACTTTGATTTTTTTTCCAATTTTGGGATATTAAAAGCTGATTTATTAAACAAAATCTAATTTCTCCTACTAATTTTATAAATGTAGCTGAGAAGTAGCGAAGAGTTCATGGAAATAACTATTATATGTATTTCTAATTTATAACCTGAGAGACTTGCAGAATTCTAAGCAAAATTTATGCTTCAGATTGATAGAAGCATATACTTATGGATTATTTTGGATACAGAATTAAAGAGTTTTTTTTCTAAATTAGGAAACCTAAAACCTTATCTCCATTTACCTCTATTGTAGGTATTTATGGACTTTTATTTTTTCCTTCTTCTTTCTTAGTATAGATAGCAACTTGATCACATGATATAATTGCTATGATTACCTCTCTTTGATGCTTTGAAATATCAGTGCACTTCGTTCACCTCTTACTACAGGCCTACTCCTCCACATTTGCAGCTGTAACTGCCAATGCACTACACACGCTTTAGCTAAATCCCTTTAATTCTGCAGGTTTCATAGCTTTCAGTGAAATAATTGCATGGAAGCTATTTCTGACCTTTCCAAGCTTTTCTTATTTCACTTTTTTAAATGCTTCTGGCCAGGACCTTCTTTATGACTTCAGAATTGTTCAAGTCCCTTTATTGCTGAATTAACAACAAAAAAATTAATTTTGTATCTGCCTACTTTTCATCCTAATTTAGTTGTAACCATGTATCTCATCCTGCCTTAATAGAAACTGTCAATGTGAAGGTTTTTGAAGTCTAATTTAAAAAGATCCATTTTCTCTAAAGCACAAGTATTGCTCTATGAGCTAATTGTTTTTTCCCGTATACATACAAAAATAAATGAATACCCACAGTGATAACAAAATCAGGTTATGTTTCAACTATGCATATATTTCTGTAAATTAGCAGTTAATGATTCTGTTCCTGGAGAAAAAAAGGAAGCTAAAGGTATTTAGTAGCTCATAGGACTGAGATCTCAGTGCTGGTAGATCAAAGGTTATGTAGTTTATAAATAAAGAGAGTTCTTTTGGTTTCTCCTCTGCATTAACTTTATTTCAGATAGAATATCTCTTCTCAGAAAAAACATATTGAAGCAAGAGTAAAATTGAGGAGCTGACTGTTTTTCCTTAATCTTTTACCAAATTTTACTTGCTTGCTTTTTATGCTGAGCTCATTTTTTCCTTCAAGTTTTAAGTGATTCTGCATAGGTTTCTTCTTGCTGCTTTTCTTCCTTTGCTTCTCTCACAGTCAGGGTACATGTGTTATTTTTATCTCAGTTCTTTCTGTAGCTCCTATTTAGTCCTTTGGACCTTCACATATGCCTTCTTAGATTACCACTGATGTGTTAAATAGCAGTGTCCTGGCTCTGCCTCCCTGTTAATCTCACTTCCTGCAGTTTCCTCATATCCTTGATTTATTTTTTCTTAATTGCTAATGTCTTATTAGATTATTGCAATTTCCAAATTCACCCTTTCTATAACCATGCTCAAACACCTCTGGTAGACTTTCCAAGCATTTCTGCATCTTTCATGCCATGTATTGGTTCTTTCACTTTTATTGCTGCAGAAAAGGTTTCATACCAGCTTATAAACACTCTTGTGTGCTCTGAACAGCCTGTCTTGCACATCTTAGGAAAATGTGAGGAGTTAGCAATTTCCTGACAATATCCTTGCTCCTTTGTGCCAGGTACATGAATGCTTTAGATGCTGGAATCACAGAGTTCTCTGAAAAACTCAAGTTCAAGGATATTTTGAGAACTCCAGAGCTGCTTAGAAAAACTGTGAAAAATCCAAACCGGAAGAGCAATGGTAAGGAGGGGTTGAGGCTGCACTGTCTCAGCAAGTGAGTTGCTTTTCCAAGGAACTCAAACCCACCCCTTAGTTAGGTTATAGGGGAAGCCTTTCACCAGAAATGATGGAAACAAAGATACACCATTTTACATGGATGTAAAGATAAAATGGCACAAAGTTCCTAGATTTCTCTCTTCATCCTCATAAAATATGGGGGAATATCCTGGCTCCAGAGAGCTTTTGGGGTAAATTATCCCATCTAAGCACAAGCTCTTTTTTGTGAGAGATTCAGAAATCCAAGTATCACAATTTCTCTAAGAAGGGCTTTAAATACTACAAGAATATAGATACTGCAAGCTCTCTATCACTCATGTGTTTGCAGCCCTGGTACATTTATGGACCTCATTTTGATATCAAGGGGCACTTCTGGAAATGATTTATCTGAACTAGAAAAATGAATGAATAAATACCTCATCTTCTCCTAAGATTAAGCACCTGGCATCAGCAGGCCAAGTGACTGTGAGAGTAATCAAGCTAATGGAATCATTACTTGAAGGCCATTTAACCTAGAAATGTTCATATTGAGTAGCTGTTATGGCACCACAACTCCTAATGTTTATTTGAGTGGGATAATGGTAGTGCTCTGGTGCAATCAGACAGAAAATGGGGCAGGTGTTGAAGCACCTTTTACCACTTCCCCTCAGATATTGTGGTTTTACTGCAGAGAGGCTGGAGCTCTGTGCCTGGGCCCCAGTACATGACAGATAATGTGCCTTAGTCCAGAGTTGCTCTACTGCCTGCTACTCAAACATGGGGGAGCAGGCAAACATCCTCTTCTTGTCTGAAAATCTCACCAATCTCTCTCCATTTTTGCCCATTCTGTAGTGATCATCATGTGTGGCTCTCCAGAGAATGTCAGCTCAGACCTAGGGACGGAGAAGGTGGATAATGACATCGTTATCATCCTGATAGATCTCTTCAAGTAAAGTATCACCTTTGTTTTTCTTCTTTTCCCTGCAGTTTGCTGATGGATATAGATAATGGGGATAGTCTGAGTGAAACTGGTTTGTTGAAGAAATGCGCTTTCACAAAATGTTTTCTATTGCCATCTTTCCTCACGTCTCGCCATTTATATAACATGCATAGTGTTTAATTCATGGCATATCCTCTACAAAATCCCTTTTGGTTCATATAATATTTTTCTAAGGCAGTGACAGAGCAGGTAGGTTTAATGCCTTCCTGGGGCTCCTCATTGCAGGAAACCATGAAAGAAGCACAGAGTCTAAAGTCAGAATGGACATGAGATATAGTCCATTTGAGATATGGTACATATTTCATACACTCTGCTCAACCAGACAATTATGTAAATAGGACTTACAGTATATTTTTCTAGACTCCATCTATTCAGTTTTTAAATTATTTATGTGATATAACTGTTCTCCCAGTTTATAACTCTTGCACTTTATAACCATCTCCTCAACATCTTTATAACCGCAGAAACATAACTTCTCAGAGAAGCTTCTTAGCATACAACCTTGGTTTTCTATTGTTTAATTTTCTCTTAACATTGCTAATTACAAATTCTTTATAGAAGATGTCTGACATAAATTGGCTTTACCAATGGTATCCTCAAAAGCCTTGGCTATATACGAGGACTGAGAACTGATCTCTGGCCCTAAACTAACACAGCCGACATTACACAGCCGACATTACACAGTAGATACCTAAACCAAGTGGTTTTTTGGGTATAATCCCAGTTGCCATAGTGAGTCACAGTCTGGGAGAAAGTTAAGTGCCTGGGGCAGTCTGGTGGGATGGATGGATGGATGGATGGATGGATGGATGGATGGATGGATGGATGGATGGATGGATGGATGGATGGATGATTGCAAGGCAAATATGTGCCCATGCCTTGATGTTACTTCACTGTTGGTGTAGCAAAAAGATTCCATGAAATTCTAGGGCCAGTGGGACTTGCCAGCTCTTGTGTCTAAATGACCGTAACAGGTCAGTTCTGAGAAACTCTGGGTTAATGATTTCAGAGATTTAACCTTTCGTTCCTAAGTGGACCCTGTTCAGGTTTTAACAGGATCTTCTCTATCCTGTACGCCTTCAGTTTCACCAAATCTATTTTTCAGAAGTGCCTTTAAGAGCTTTTGCATTCCACAATTTTATCCAGGCATTAGAAATTCCCATTTTCTTTTCCTGAGGCAGCTGACCTCAACTCTTTTTCTTTGCAAATGCATAATGGGAACAGTGTATGTGAGTGCTTTACCAGTGGTGTTGTAGGTATAGATGTTGCTTTACAATAGGTGAGGGTGATTAGGGGATTCTTTGCTGTGATATGCATCCTTCTGATATACCCAGCTGCCTCAGGCTTTTTTATATGCTGCTCTTCTTAAGCTTTCTACAGACCCTTTATTTTGCTGAGTATCTCAAATCACACTATTCTTCTTAAAAAAAACCCAACAAAATACAGACAGATATATTAGATGAAAACTGAAGCTGCAGGAGGCAGAAGAGGCAAAGTCCTATGCTTCTCCAGGAGTGAAGTGCCTCTGAAAAAGTGATAGATTTAAATTTTCTTCAACTCTGAGTTGTCTGGCAAGCAGGACACAAACGTAGTCTTTAAGTCTCCCTCAAGAGAGGTGGGATGCTGGAGGATTATCCAATCTGGTGGAGATTAATGAGGTTTTCTTTTCAACTGGCTAGTTCAGCCCAAGATTGGATGAGAAACGTTTTGAAGTTCTTTAGGGTGAAAAGTGTGTTGTAAAAATCAGAAGGTTCGGGGAAAGGCAAGTACAGGGCTCTGGTGTAAGAATCCAATCAGATGGCCAATCAGTACTGACTGACAAAATAAAAGGGTGATCAAACATGAATAATGGGAGAAGGCTCACACAATTATTTTCTTTCTCTTAATCTAGCCATAGCAATGACAGATGCTGCCAGTTGACACTAATATCTATTCATAAATTCTTCTTTAACATGTGTATCTGGTGGTGGCCAATTTGTGAAGCACTTCCAGATGGCCTGTCAGGGTGATGGAACCAAGGATACCCAAAAGCTACAACATCTTCTGCTTGTTTTAGCAGAGTTTTCAAGTTGACACAGTTTCCTCTGATTTTCCTATCTCACTGAATTTAACAAATGAATCAATAATCTGCTCTCTGCACCTCTGTGATTGTTTCATTCCCTCCTGTTAAATGCTTTTAGTGCAACTGCTGCTGTGCTCAATTCTAGCAGGAAATATCAAAATTAGAAGAACAAGCAAGAAGAGTGCAGATGAGCTCAGAGATAGGCACAGTAACATGAAGAAACTATGATTGCGGTATTGTGGATTCCAAAGAGAAACCGAGTTTTAATAAATATAAACTCCACTTGAAAAAAAAAGAGGAAGTAAACAGGGTAGAAAACAAAGAGTTACAATAATAACCATTGTTCACAACAACCTTTGAGTGTCAGATTGGCAGATCGCCTTGATATTACCTTTTAATATATTTAGGCTCAAAAGCTAGCATCAGCGAATTAATGATATAAAGAGTTGTGTGCATTATGAAATTTTATTTTTAGAACTACTGTTTTAACCTGTTAAATAACAGAGCTGTTGGGAACAAGTGACTGATTAGCATGGATACTGCTGAGCCTGTTGTTCAGTGTTCATGGGGTTCTTGTGCTTTGCTTTGCAGTAACATGTACTTCAAGAAGAACATCTCAGCTGATTACATGCACAACGTACTTGTCCTGACTCTGCCACCAGCTAATTACAGCTACAATACTGTAATTAGAGACTATGTAGAGATGGAGGAGGACATCCAGGTAAGAACACTATTTTATATCTGATTATTGCATTTCGTTCATTCCTGTTCATGTATGAGGAAATGAAAACTAAAAATGCAGCTGTAATCATCCCCTGTCATGCTTCTAAGGTGATATTCCTTTATATTATTGCAGGATGGTATTTTGTCCTGATGTAATAATGTCAAAATATAGTATCATAAGGCAAATCTGCAGGATGTCATGTTCCTGCTTTGTGAAGTTCAACTCAAACTTCTTATTTGTTCTGCAAGTGTCATATTCACAGGGCATGAGGAAGACTTACAGGCACATGCTTTTACCACTCCATATCTGAGTGACTGACACTCTTACATGTAGCCACAAGGCATCGCTCAAGAAAGATCTGTACATGCAATTGAGATGTGAGCATGGAAAGTTCAGAACTAATAATTGTTGACTAATTTGCGCAGATATGTCTAAGAGATGACAACCATTGCAGTTTCTCTCCAGTGGCTTTCCAGATAAGCTTCAAAAACAGGAATCTTTTTTTTTTTTTCCATAGGAAATAAGGGTTATTTTTAATTTCCAGAAAAGCAGAACCTATGAAAATGCTGTATTTGTTTAGTGAAACTGATACTCCCGCCATCTGCCCAGGAAAGGAACCAGGTTCTTTTTGTATAGTTTCTCCATCCCAGGATTTGTGGCTTTGAGCTCCAGCTCTCCAGCAGGCAGCCTGAAGGTTCTGGCTGGATTTACAGGGCTTCTAGATCCCCCAGCCTGGGCTCAATGCTTTTTGGGTGCCAGCTCTATGGTAGGCTGCTGGAAATTCTGGCATAGCTCCTTGCCCCTGAACTGTGGCCACTGGGAAGCCCAAACTTGCTGGCACCACACTGAATTATCTGCACAGAAACTCATATTCAAAGCCAGGGTCTTTAGGACACACTTAGCAAAGCAGAACTGCCAAGAACTTACAGTGTAGGATTTCTTAAATCCTTTCTTGAATCCTTTGCACCAGGATCAGCATGCCAGGTTTTTACCTATTGGCCTCTTTTAAGTTTTCAGCACCTTCCTGTCTTCATACATCAAAAATATATTTTGTTTGCCTTTCTTTTTTGAAATGAAAACGCTCACATGGCATTGGCCATCTACTCATGCAGTGTTCAGCAGATTCTGGTCTTCTCTGCTGGAGTTTCTACCAAATGGAGCCAATCAAGGTTATTATAGCCTTATGGCAGAAGCAAGAACTCTTAAACAGTCATTTTTATTTTCTTTTGGTCTAGATGGAAGATGACTTTCTTGCTGGCTATTTCAATGCAGTGTTGCTGTTTGGACATAGTGTCAAGAAATTTGTCATCTCACAGAGCCCAATGACACCTTTCAATTTAATCCGTGAATTCCGAAATACCACTTTTGAAGGTAAAAGAAAAGTACTGTCCTTTGCAGGGTTCACTAAATTGATGAGGGGAAAGAAATTTCATTTTAAACACTCTTAGGACAAGTCACTTCTACCCTAAAAGAAGTCCAAGCCTTTCAATGAGTTTTATTCCAGACTTTTTTCTTTTTATATAATTTTTACAAGGATGCTGTTTTCAGTATTTGATGTTCAAAATGACTCTGAAGTCACTTGGCTGAGCTTTAATGAAGTAGTCTCAACCTTTTCCAGTTTACAAAGCCATGTAGGCCTGGGTGCCTGCAGTGTGGGTGTAGGCCAGCTCAAAGTGGGTTGGCTCCTCTTAGTCAACTTTCTTGTTCCTCTCTCAGGTTGTCTAGCACTGGAGGGCTTTTGTTTTGTAGGCCATGGGCTTAAAATCACAGAATTCAATCATTAGGAAAAGACAGAGGCAAAACTTATGCAAAGAAGTGAAAATGTTATCTCTCTGGGAGTATAGTCCCAGTTGTTGCTTCATATCAGAGATCTGTACCAAAACGATGACTCAAAGTTTTGTGTTTTTGCCCCACCTACATTCAGCAAATATGTGTGTAGAAGTTTCCCAGATTTTTCTAAGATAGGAAAGGTTGCAGGCTTATCTTTGCTTTAACCATGGTATCTAATACCTAGCAAAATATAGTTTACTAATTCCTTCTGGAGACAGCATCCCTTTCTGAATGTCAGTAAACTTATCTCTTCTGTTTAAGTTTAAAAGTTAAGTTGCACAAACGTTTTTACTCATTCAAAATACAGCACTGTAATGCTCATCTTAACTTATAGGTTTAGTTAAAAAAAAATTCTGAAAGTGATAGGTTTTGAACAACCTTCATTCTTTCCTGTGATGGAGTCTGGTACAGTAGGGATTTCATACAATAATTATTTTGATATTAAGAAGTTAGACCATGAAAAAGTTAGCATCAGTTTTTGAGGTGAAAAGGGAGAAGGTAATTGCAGAACTAAAATAATGCTGATACTGAACAAGGAGAAATAAAACAAGTCATCATCAAGAGCAGAGAAAGGACAATCTGAAGCTGATAAAAAAAATCCTCTTATAAAAAAAGGGGAAAACGAGGTGAGACTTTCAGGAGTAGTGAATATTGGCTAAGCTTGTGCTCATGTTGAGGCAACTGACTTATGCAGTCAAGTTGAGGCAAGCTGTGCTGAGGGATTTGGGAAGTTCCACTTTAAAATCCTTGTAATGTGCTACACAGGCAATTTCTCAATGTGCACATTTGCTGATGTACAGAGAGAGGAGGCTAAAGGCAAAAAGAACATGGTAAAAACATTATTATTAGGCTTTCAAAAGAATAAAGGGAATGAAAGTATCCTTGTATTTCTTTTACTACTGATAGGTGGAAAAACTGCAGGTGGAAACAGACTATTTTGCTTCTCACTTCCAAAATGGTCTCTTCAAGGGAGAGACATTCTTGGTATGCGGAAGAAATCTGACAAATATATTTTGTTGTAGCTAGAGGGAGACTTTCCTCTTCAGTGCTGTCAGTTCAACACTTTTTATTGGATTTTGTAGAGAAAGTGTAGTGTGGTATTAAAAGAAAAGTTAAAAGCACCACACTGAGCTGATATGTATCTAGCACATACCTGAAGAAGAAAAGTACCCTAAGTATCAGCAATCCTTTTATTTATCCCATCCCTCCTGCCCCATACTTGTGTTTCTGAAAAAGCAAGCCCTCTAACGAATTCCTTGTGTCTGCAGGTGTAGTGGGTCCTGTGATTCTGGATGAATTTGGAGACATTGATACCAATCTGACCGTGCTGTACACATCACACACTGCAAATTATGTACGTATGTGCAGGGTGCAACTGTTCAACCTTATATATGAAAGGAGAAACAGAATGCCCTGTACTGTTGCATAAGAATGATGAAAATAACTGCAGCAGGTGTGGTGGAGTGCCAAGGGGTTCTGTGCATGCCAGAAAGGGGTCATGTGAGGTGTACTGGAGACTGGCAGGATTGATGTAATCTGGTGATTCAGTAAGTGAAGTGCAGCTGGTATTTTGTGGGATTGGTAAATTTATTTTCAGAGAGAGGGGAGGAATGAGAAAGAATATTGCAGCCAAGCATATGGCTACACTGAGAAATGCACCACTATAGCAGGAAAATTAATTTGAGTTTGGGCAATACATTTATTAAGGGTAGTCTGGAGCAAGGGACAAAAGAGGGAGAACACAGCTGCTGACTGCATTTCTTCCCTCCTCCCATCCGTAGTTCAAACCTCTCCTGTATTTCAACACTCAAAGCAATGGCACGTGCGTGGCGACTAACAGTCCGGATTTTATTTGGAAGAACCACAAACTGCCCAGTGATACTCCAGGCACTGGTGAGACACCTATTAAACCTACCACCTACCTCTTTGAAGACAAGTCACACAGTCCTGAGATCCACCTGCTGTGTGATCCAGCATGCCACTTTCACACTGCCCCCAGCCAGTGATGCAAGGAGCTGGGTGCAGAACAGCATCTTTCCTTCTCCTGCCTCATCCCCACCATGTTCTCTGCCCCCAGTCCAGTTCAAAACCTTTAGTTCTGTTTTGGTGCTGTACCAAGTCTCTTGAAAACTCAATACTGTACCAGTGATTATGGGGGATACCACGGGGTATTTCAGAAGAAGTCACCCCCAAATGAATAATCTTCACTAGAATGTGGTAGTGGTGTGAACTGCTTGAAAGAGTGTCCAGGAAAGGCAGCAGAATTAAGGTTATGATGAGTTATCTGACTCTACATTTCTGTATCTGATGGATCATCGTGGCTTCTTCTTGCTGCTTTATCCTTGTTGCAGGGAGCTGGGGAGAGGACGCAGCACTGTGCAGATTCAGGGGGCTCTGAGAAGAGCTGACTCTTTGAAGAAAGACCATGGGGAAACTTGGTTATAGCTCTATTTACACCCATACTTTAAATCTAAAATCTCAGAAATCACCACCTTATTTCCTTCTGAGTTTTTGGTGACTCCTGAATAGAATGGATGAAGTCATGAAGTCCCTTGTTATTCAGCATAGCAGAGCAGAGCCTTGGCAGTCTGATCAGACTGAGATGGTTTCCCCCTTTAAGACTTCTGCCACATGGTGATTGGCAATGGAAGGGCAAATGCTTCAGGGTATGATATGCAGAATAAAAATTATTGCAGTGGCAGTAATTGCAAGGGTTAGTGCATAGTGGGTTAGTGTTCACCTGAGTCATTCCATCAGTGAGAATCCATAGATGAAGCTGTTAAAAGTCTCTGCTAAAGTAGTCCCATTAATTTGCTGTATTGCTTGCCTCCATTAGGGAATAGGCAAAGTATAATTGGAGAGATAAACATCTTCTGCTAACTAAGAGTCCATTCACAGTAAGGTGGTAAAATTTAAACATTTTTATTCCTCAGTAAAGTAAATCAGATGCCCTAAAATTAGGCTTTATCCCTCTTAAGAGAGGCAGGAGTAGTGGTTTATTGCCAGAGACCCATGGGAGTTACCAGGAGAAGGGAGGCAGGAGCTTTGATAAGACTCAAGTTAGTTCTGGGAAGAGCAGAGAGATTTCAGTGGAGCTTTCATTTTTCATCTCTGGTCAAATCTCTGGTCTCCCTTGGTTTGACTATGAGTGCTGTTTTGTTTCAGAGACAACAGCACTGCACACATCAGCCACAAGGTCTCCCTGTACCAGCTCCATGAGCTTTGTGCTTTCTGGCTCCTATAGAAGATAGGATGTTGCTCCAGTCCCATTCTTATCCATCCCTTGGGCCCCATAACATGCTGTGTTGTCAGTGGATCTTAAATATCCTTCAAATATTCTCTTCAGTATGTCCTTGTTTGAAGCTGATGCACAAGGGGGAAAGAGAATTGCAGAAAGCCAATGTTTACAAATGTCAGTAGCTTAACATCTAGTGCTTAACTGAAGCCTGACACTGTGGCCAAGCCATACTAAACTTAAACTGCCACCCAAAGGCACTTGATTACTTTGTTTCACATTAAAAAAAAATAAACCTTCCTTCATTGTGATTCTAAATAAATATATCCCCCCAAAAAAGGAGAATGGTCAAAGTTTAAGTAATCACTGTGTCTTGCTATAGCCAGTCAAAACTTTCCATCCTGGAATAGCTTTTTTCCTCCACGTAGGTGAACAGCAGAGACAACCAGAGAGCCCTGCTTCTTCTAAGGCATAACTGAGAACAGCTGACCCAGTTCTGCTGCCTACCTTCCTCCTAGTATTCCGTGAAAAAAACGGGGGCTCATCCATATTTTCCCCTTATTCAGAAAGTTTTAACCCTCATTCTAAACACAGATAAGATCATTCTTCAATAAACAAACGTTTCTGGTTCCAGAGGACCAGTTGTCTCCCTCTGCCTCTTGTAAAACTAAGAGCCAGAAGGTGGCAGCAGAACCTCAGGAAAGGGAAATTACGGTCCCACAGCATTTCGACGGAAAATTGTAATCTGTTTGTTGAAGCTGTATGCCACAATTCACAAACCTGAAGTTTCAGACAATTTTTATGCAAAATTATTTTCCCGTTCTCATTTATCTCTCATTTTATAGTGGTGACTTAACTTGTGGAGGAGAACGATAGTACTGATGATTTTCATCAGAGAGCATCAGACTAATACTAAATTACCTTGAGGCCCTTAGACATACTGAAAGAGGCCCTGATGAACATACTGAAAGAAATTGGAGAGATGTGATACCCAGAACAAGAAAAATCAAAACAGAAATCTGGCTCCAAATTCCAGAGGAGTTCATAAACGGAATCCTATGTCAGATACAGGCACAAAAATTGCTATGTTAAAAATCCTTCCTCAATTGCTGCTTGATTCTGAAGGCAGCTAGTGTGTGTACATTTGGTTCTTATTTCTTTACTAATTTTGATATTTTTTTTCTGTGTCCCTTCATTTCTGGTCCTGGGCACAGACAGAAATATATTAGCCTCAGTAAGGCTGAATAATTCAGCTCTTTTACTGTCCTTGATCAACATGGCAATCTGAAAAACTGGATTCTCCTCTGCCTTTTTTGCCTGAGACATTTGCTCAGTAAAGCAGGTTCACTCTAGTCATGTGACCACCAGCTGAAGCTCTGTGATAATGGCCTGTTATTCTTCAAATGAAGTTGGTGGCCACCAACTTTCCTTTCCAGTACCCCCAAGCTCCAAGAACAGACACGAGAGAGGCTTCAGTTTGCTTTTCCACAGTAAGACAATCAACATTAAAACTTTATTCAGTTCCCAGCCTTGTTCATCCTGTGTACCCGCTCAGGATTACAACCCTTGTGGGCTCTGTAGGTTTGGGGTCTAAGTCCTCAGATGCCTGAACAACATGATTTTCAAACTATTTGGCTCCTAGCAGCTTCCAAGGATACTTTACTGGCTTTGTGCTGCCACCAGATTAATTTTCCTCTACAGGATATTAATTTCCTACTGAAGAGTACAGTCCACACAGTAGCACCATTGCCTGGGTGTGCCCACAGATTGCCCATTCCTCAGGTGGGGATGTAAGGCTGCACTAATCTGGGTCATGCTTCATCCCACATTGAAAGAGGCAAGTGTCATTCCAAGGCAGTGCTGGACTTTACAAAAGCCTCTCAATTTCGATGTGACCAAAAAAGTGCCCTTGGTCAGCTACTGTGATTTCCATGTGTGTGAGGGTAATTTCTTAAATACAATATTGTTTTTCAGCATCCTCCATGAAGTTATCTTTCATTTTTTCTTTTCTGCAGGCCCACACATCTTGACTATTGCTGTCTTTACACTCACGGGAATTGTGATTCTGGTTCTGATCATCTCTTTGCTGATTCTAAGGTACCAACCCCTTTGGCTTTCTGTTTGTTTGTCCTTGAACAGTTTTCCCACTAGGACAAAGCCTTTGATCCCTCCTTGAAGAGCCCTTCATTAGCTTACCTTGCAGACCTGTGTGGTTGTCCCTAGTGTGAACTCTGGTATATGCCAAGTAGTGCTTGCATCCCTGGTGTTGTTATGACAGGTTAATAATCAAGGGAGAAGGTGCAGCAAGGCTCAGTGTTCTTGCATCCCCTAAAAAGCTCTGATTCCTATACATACACAGAAACATGTCTCATACCAATCTTCAGAATTTTTCCACTTTACTACCCATCTTTGGCTTTCTTGGGATTCACTTATATTTCTTCAATGTATTGGTGACATAAAAGCTCAATCTAGAAGGTGGTGTTTCTCTTGAGACACCGTAGGAGTCAAAACACCATGAGGTTTTGGTGTTTTCATTGCATGGATCCATTCCTTCAACTCTGTCAACACCCTGCATAAAAATTTTTCTAACAGCTTGGAGTTTCATGCAGTATTATCATTATGGAAAAGGCAGAAATAGAAATAATTGATGACTCCTTTTGATGGAAGAAATCCCACCACAGTTCCAAAGTGTAGGATTTTCTTTAATCTTTAAAAAAATCTTCTTACCTGTGCCTCCCTTTTCAATCTGTATTTTTGTTATATAGTGGAGAACTTCAGAAAAAAACAAGAAAATAAGATCTTAAGAAAAGTTTATTAGAAACAGATGCTATTCAGGCTCTCTTATTTTGAGTAGGCCAATCCGAGTTGCTAACTAAAACAAGGGAAAAATCAAAGATAAAGATACACAACTCTTATACATCCAGTTGTACTCAAGATACGTAGGCACTAATCATTGTCACGTCTTAGCACTGACATACAAACAGACAGTAAAGTTTCCAATGCCTATGAAAATTAATAAACAAAAGCAGGGACTTGTAAAATATTCTATACTTCTTCATATTTGCAGATGCATAAAATCTAAATATTCTCTTTAGATTATTGTCTACATATCTTTGTGATATTCCCAAGCATCAAATATAGAAGAGATTTCTGAGACTTTTTTCGAATAAAACTTGCACTTTTAATGTCAAAACAATAGTAAACTTCTCAAATATAATTGCTACTGAAGATTATCCCCTAACAAGCAAAGAAGAGAAATTCCTACGAAAATCAACAAAATGTCTCATTATTTGTTCTTTATCTCCTAAGTTTCTAGCACACTTGAACTATTCTACAGCTACCTGTGAAGTTCTGACTGCAAAGTAAAAGGTCTAAATCCTGAAAACATGTAACTAAATATTAGACCTAGTAGGTTTTAATTCAGTTTGATATGTTCTTAATAACCAGCTGCTACCAGTTTGAACTCTAGTGCATTCTAATGACACATAGACACACCTTACAAGGTAGAACCGAGAAAAACAGTTCTTATTGCAATTGTTGGTCTTCATTTTCTTAAGCAAATATATGCTAAAAAAATGTAGTGAACAAGGGAATATTTGTGTTATTAGTCAGTAGTATGGGTTCTGCCATTTGGAGCATTTGCCAGCAGTTATCAGTGTGTTAGGATTCTCCTGCAAACTCTCCACTCAATCCTGTGCAGTTTTTTTAGTTGAGGAAGGACTTGCACAAGTAAGGAGACAATTTGATGAGCACTAGCTGTCTTTGATGAGCACTAGCTTTTCTCTAAGACTGCTTGCTCTGAATTTCTGCAGGGGAGACAGCAGTTTCTTTCTCCCATTTCCAAGGACTCTTCCCTCATTTTTATAAAATGTGAAGAATACAAGGGACACCCACAAAAAGGCACTCAGCACCTCCTCTCCTGGCATTGTATTCACAGCAGTTCTTACTAACCACTGTGGATGGCAGGACTTCCTTTGGCTTACATTTGTTTGTGGGACCTCTCTTCCAAGTACATTTAATAACATGGAGGAGAAAACTGTATAAAATCCAGATGGTCCTTTATGCTTTAAATTCTTCTGACCACCCCCAAGACTCTGGCAATTGCCTAGCAGCTGTTCTGCTAAATCTGTTCTGTTCTGCTACAGAATGAATGAGCATTTAGGCTTTCCCAAAGCTAGGAGAATTAAGGAGTTTCCTCAAACTGGAAAACTGGATGAGAGCCACAAGGCTTCTGCTCAAGTCTCATCAACCTGTCACACCATCCTTGTGTCATCCTGACGCTAGATGCTTCCCTGTCCTAATCTGCTGTTGTGGGTTTTGGTTCCCTGGGAGGATGTCCCAGAAGGCTTCTCTTGTTCTTCAGGAAGTACAGGAGAGATAATGAGCGCCGGTGGAAGAAATGGTCCCATATACCACCTGAGGAAATCCTGCCTCTAGAGACCAGTGAGACAAGTTATGTTAGTTTAAAGGTAAGAGAAGCACAGTGTCCAAAGCTGGATCTTGGATTCTGTCTCCTAAGGACAATCAATGCTGGGGTTTTGACATGTTCTGACTACAGCACCCTATGGCTCTGGTAGGATGAGGCCCTGTTGATTTTTGATTTTTATTTTAACCCACACTTGCTGTATTGAAGAAATAGAAATCATTCCCCATCTATTGCTCCCTAATAGAATATACCTGTTTCTATCGGTAAAGCTCATTTTATGATGGGGGAATGGGCTGGGTATTGACTTCCAGTCTCTGTTACAAATGATTTCCTGTGCATTGTTATGCCTCTATAATGCCAAAGAGCATGAAAACAGCAGGTGGAGGCCCTGGGAGTGGCATGGATGTCCCACAATTTCTGTGGCATGTAGTGACCCTCCCTAGAGAGAGAGGTTTATGCTTCTCCGTGTGGCACACACAGACATTACTAATCCCTCTGGACCTGTCAAGTGAGGAGTAGGTGATAATTGCAAGTTAATTATTCTTCTTTGTTCTCAGATTGATGAAGATAAGAGACGTGACACCACCCAGAGACTTCGCCAGGGCAAGTATGACAAGAAGGTAACCTGACTGCAGTGTCCATGCTCCCTTCCTCACCTTTAGTAGGGCACATTTTGGGAGGAGGTCATTCCACCTCCCCTGACCTTGCAGAATGGTTAGTTCTTATGGAAGGAATAAGCCCTTTGTTCCCGATCTTCTGCTATGTATTTTGTTTGCTGACAGAAGGCCAAATATTAGACTCCATGAACCCCTAGCCCAGGAGTACAGCAGCATAAACACAGGGACCAGAAATCTGATACATTTTGTTACTAAAGAGGTGAATAGCTTAATGGAGGACAGGCCATTTACATGGCAATTCTTTGCATTCAGTAGAGCTATCTGCCTGATTGAGGTATATTAAAATCTGCACAACTGATAGATCTAAATCCTTTGAAGAAAATATAGCTCCAGTACTTATTAGCTGATTAACTGAAACTCCAACAGTGAAACAGTAGGCAGGTGTTTCTGAAGTATTTCTTTGTATGGACATTTCTTGGAAGAGAAAGACTAATTGCTGTTGTACTAAATATATGACTTTTTTTCTCCCACTGGTATTTTTCCTTCAGGTGGTGATCCTAAAGGATCTCAAATACAGTGATGGAAATTTCTCAGAAAAGCAAAAAATAGAACTGAACAAGGTAACTGTTGCACATAGAAACTGGACACAGCAGGGTGGGATGGAGGCTATGAGTGAAGTCATTGCTTTCCGCTGTCAACTCCAATAGCCATATGCTTGTGCATGTTTGTGAGGTGGACAGGTAATGAATTCCTCAAAGGATATTGCTTGATGAACTTTATCTTTGTTATGTGATCTCATCACCACTTCAGAGTCTGAATTGTGTGCCAGTCAAGCTGAGGATGAATGAAGTAATTCATGTGCTGTCATATGGCCTTACTTAATCAGTTTTTATAGCTGATGCTAAAAGGCACTGCACTCTTTTGACTCATATCATACTAATTCATCAGTAGTGGAATGTTGTAGTTAAATCTTATTATTGAATGCCAAGTGCAGCTCTTTAAATATAAGTTACTCTCTGCTGACTTTTACATACAGACTTTCAGCATGGGAGATTAATTTGGCTGCAGTACTGCATCTTTTTTTGAATGGTTTTCCTATTACACAACACTGCTATATTGTGAATTCAATAAACTCTAAAAATACCTCAAAGTAAATTACTGTTGTCTATTTAAATGGACAAACTCCATAATATCATGCAGCATCATTAAATTTTTATTACTTGCTCATTTACTGACTGATTCACATCATTCTGTCACTCATAATGGCTATTCTGGTCAGCTGGGAGGTTTGATAGAGAGGCAGTAATAGATACTATATTGGGCTCTAAAATTAACTTGCAGTACCCAACAGCAGCCACTCTTATCTCCCTAATCCAGAAGATTCTGGAATGACAAATGTCTTCAAGTGTTTCACTCAGTGCCTTAGCACACTCTGGTTTAAGGGAAACTCATACATCTTATCAGGGCCTGAGATAAAAAGTCATGTCATACAAATATCCATGTCCTATGTTTCTGTACTAAAAATGATTGCTTTTAAAAACAGATTAAATGTCTCTGCTCCAGCTCCTACAGATTGATTATTACAACCTGACCAAGTTCTATGGCACTGTGAAGATAGACACCATGATCTTTGGGGTGATTGAATACTGCGAAAGAGGTTCTTTGCGGGTAAAGAATTTTAAGGGTCTCCTTCTACCCCCAAATTATCAAATTTCAAAGTAAGAAAAGAAATCCCCATCTCTCTGTCTTTGACCCCCGTACAGCAGCCATGGACTGAGCAAGAGGTGGCAGGTTTCTGATTCTAAGTTTCCTCCCCCTTGCTTGGTGCTCCCCATCCCTCCCCAGGTTCTGCTGTGTCACTTTGATGGTTCTCAGCAGCAAGAGGACGAGGTGAGGGGGAGCCAAGGAAAAGTACAGACCCAGGCCACAGTAACAGCCAGCATTGGTGTTGTGTCCCCTATTGGAAGCATATAGGATTTAACTTGTTCTTAATTTTCCAATCTGTAGCTGTTTTCTCTGCTGATGTGCTTGTGTACCACAGAGTATGCAAGGACAGAAAAAAAGAATATATTCAATATTAGTAAGGGAGAAAAATGGCAAGTTCTGCATTTTAAGGGAAAATAACCCTTATTTTTTGTTTATAAAAAGAAATGGTAAATTGATGCTGGCAAGAATATGGAAAGACTTACTACTTTATTACTGGTTTAGTACTACCAATATTATTTCAGTGCTAATCATGAAGTGATAATCATCAGCTCTTCTGAGGGTATATATTGTCTCTGCTTCTGTGATCATACAAGGACTGTCATCAGTAGCAGTGGTCTCTGGAACAAACTCACAGCAAGGCAGCAAAATAATTGTTCTCTAAGTTATTTTCTGGTAAACTGGCATACTTATGGAAGTTCACCTTTATCAATGGATGTCAGCATGTCTGAAAGAACTGTAAATGACTGGCAGGCAAAGATAAAGCAACAGTTTACTTTGAACTTGTTAGGCTAGGAGTAAATTGGTAGGAAATGGACTGTGAGCACAAAACATGGAAAATCCTCTCCCTTCCTCTTGCACAACTTGACCATTTGTTTCTCAGCTATTTTGTGTTATTAAAAACTTGTTTTGAAAACCGATTTCGCAACCTATTTTAATTGCAGAAACCTTTATTTTCTGTAGTCCCCACTTTTCTAGCTCTGTCTGAACTTAATATATATTTAATATTCCCTAATTTTTGAGTCAACTTCTGTTCTAGTGCATGTACTTTCTATAAAAACCAAAGTTGCTGGTTGAAAGGCATGCAGTTTGTGCACCCATATCTCATCTTCTGCTTTTTCCCTGAAAAACCTTTCTTCTCTTGACAGGATGTTTTAAATGATAAAATATCCTACCCTGATGGCACGTTCATGGACTGGGAATTTAAAATCTCTGTCATGTATGATATTGCCAAGGTAAGTGTGCTGTCATATGTAAATGTAAATCAGCCTGTCCTGTCTTGCAGAACTGATCCTCTGAGGAGTGTAGCTCTCAAAGTCGTCTTCTTTCCTAGAGCTGTGTGCCCTTCCAGTCTGTTCTCCTCTGGGGACAGTTATCTGAGGCAGGCTTTCAGACTGAAGGAGGAAATAGGGGCCAGAACTGGCCTGGGGCTATTTATAAATAAACAAATCAAGTATACCCCAAAGAAATGTGGCCCAGAGATCAGAGGGTTACAATCTGCTGACCAGTGGTTCTGTTAAGTAGGGCTTTTGCCGTCACAAGCTCTGCAAAACACACTGCTTTGTGGCCTCAGGTAAAGCATACAGAGCAAAACTGTATTTTTTCAAATCACAGACTTATTCTAATATCTATCCAGAGATGGGATCAACTTTTTCTAAACAAACTGTTCATGTACCATCCTCATTTTCTCATTAGAGCGAGACACTGGTTTCTCACTACAGCTATCGATTACAAGCAGCTGGAGAGGGAAAAATTTAGTCATGTACAGAAACCAAGGCTGGTTTTCAGTAGCTTTCAACAGATCTTTGCTTTTTAGGTCCTTGTGGTAGGAAAAATCAATATGCACAGTAAAGGAAATTCTGTTCTACATTAGACACTCGTAACTGTTTAGCTAGTAGGTCAGGACCCTTTGTAATTCACTGGTATAATAATTCATTATGCCTCTACAGATAATGTAAAGAACACCCTCCACAATCTGATCTTTTTGCCAGGGCTCAGCTGCTCTCCTCTTCCTATAGCTGGTTTGAGTTGAACAGGCCTCCTATTTCCCTACATGCACCAGTTCAGATTTGGTCTCCACGATGAATGACTCCACTGTGTCTGTTCTAAAGAGATATTGAAAATCTTGTGCTTTATTAAAGCCTACTTAATCCAAATTGTCACAGTTTCTTGGCCTTGTTAATGACTTTCAAGTTCAGTTTACGTTCAGTTAAAGTTTCATTTTAAGTAGCAGCAGAGGAGTTTCTCTTCCTCCTCAAAACCCAGAGTATTTTTTAACCCTTTGCACCCTCAGATCACCTTCAGATGTTTCCTTAGCAAATAATGATTAGTACTGTCTCTGTTTATGAGGAAAGAGAAATCCCAGTCCCTCTGAAGGGAGTGACCAAATGCCCAATGACTGCAATTATGCTGAGACTGCACAGCCAGTCATTTGCTGCACCATTGGTAAAGGGGACATGGCACCTGAGGATGGATTGGCACAAAGCATCTGTTATGTGGAATGGCTCCTGAGCATTATTACCTGTGTTAGGAGAGATGGTTCACAAACTCTTCATGAAAACTTGTATGTACCTAGGATTATCAGGAAAATTACTGTTGTTTGGATGACCTGCCAACTCTCCTATTCCTTGATACTATGGTGAAGCTTCTGGGACCTACACATTTCCATGAAATTCTAGTATTGCTTTTTCCAAACAATATCTTCTAAACCTCCAAGCATCATATCTATATTTACTTGAATGGCTTCTCTTTTTAAAGAAGTAATTTCATGCCCTCTCAACTCCAGTTCCTCTCATCTCAGTATCTGTCCTTTTCAAGTCCAGCTGCAGCTCTCCAGGCTATTAAAATACTTATGACCTGGTGTTCCTTTGCCTTCCTTTTGAGATGCTTCTCCCTCTCCACACCACCACTTTCATTCACTCTGCTTTTACCATGGCCCAAACAGTCCTTGTACTATGCTTGCTTGAGAAGCTGCTGCATCTGTTTCTGAACAAAGGTTGGGTCTTCTGTATTCCCTGGAGCAAACAGCCAAGTGATGACTATTCTTGAAGCAGTCTCTAATTCAATAGAAAAGGTGATGGGGCCAAAGAGGAAGTCCTAAATCTATTCAGTTTACTTTCCCCCCTCCATTTTTTCTTTCTTTCTTGCTATTGTATCTGCCTCTTGGATTGATGGGACCACCTTATAACTACGTGGATTTGGCCATGTGCCCAAAGAGCTCTGATGAAAGGTCTGCTGAGAGGGAATTGCAGTAATCAAGCCTTGTAGTTATTAGTGCATACACTGTTGTTGCAATACTATTTATTAAATAAGTGGCTGCTGCAGGATATTGTGCAAGGGGTTGTAATATTCTTGCATTATGCCAGGAAAAGGTTTGTCAGTCAGAACTAAAGCTTCAGAGCTCCGGAGCAAAGGTTACAAGAATGCTCAAATATTTGGAACTATTGTACTGAAAGCCATTTTAAATTTTGAAAATCACATTGTGGGTTTTTAATAGGTTCTGTGTTTTCAGGTAGGTGCATATGTTAGTGGGGAGGAAAGAGGAAAATTTTATCAGGGACATTTACAAGACCTTTGCCTCCAGAAGTTGTTAACAAGAAAGCCTTGGGGTAAGGAAATCTAAATTACCTTTGCCTGTCATTTGATGCTGATACTAATTGGGAATTCTGCTGCAGTAATGGAAATATTTTGTGGCTAATGAAAGCAGGAGCTGGAAGAAGGCGTTGCTGGAGGGAAAAGGGCCTAAAGCACGCAAAACATCCCGGGTAGTGTCATCAGGGCTGCATGCGAAAAGCTGCTTAATCAAGAAATGTGTTCCTTGGGTATAGTGTGCACACAATCTCTGTAAATTTGGCATGGTCTAGATAGATCCAGGATAACCAGTCCAACAACATTCTCCAGAGATTGCATCTTTTGCAGGCAGCTTGTGTCTCAAACGTACATCTACTCTGCCCAAAACTCAGCTTGTATCTCAGTGATCTCTTGTAGCATTTGCTGATCCATTCCCAATTAGGAATAACCCAGTATTTGAAAAGAAGGTAAGGACTTCTTTGAAAAGAAGACCCAGCATGTCATACAGTGTATCATGACCACATGAGCCATGTAACCCTGATGGGATTCTACCAGTTATAGAAAAAGATGAGCTATACATGTAGGAGCCTAAGTGGAAGATCATTCAGAGAAGAAACTGAACAGATATAACATACCTGTTCTGACTTCCACAGGATAGAGATTGCACTTCATATACTGAGCACGAAGAAATGAGGGCTATAGGAAGAAGAACAACCAGCAGTAGGTTATAAGTTGGTGTGAGTTTAAGTCGTTCAGGAGAGTGAAATGGAACAGAATAAATAATAGCAAGAGGGTACAAATTAGCATACCTGCTCCCTTCTTCAGTTGACACCCACTGCTGTGCCTCAGTGCTAGCCCCTTCTCATGGATTGCACCATATTTGAATGTCTTAGGCTAGATCAGATAATTTAGAGGCAATGAGTAAAAAGGGGCGAGCTACACACCTCTGTATGCCTCTGTGTGTTGTGAGTCAGGAGTCTGAATCTCAGGAGATAAAGATGAAACTGTACTGGCCAGGCCTCATGCTCGCTTCAGGTTTAGCTCATGGATAACTGCTGTGTATTGCCTTGTACAGAGAAAACCGTAAACAGGTCAGCAGAGACCTTTATGTCTGTCTAGTCCAAACCTCTGTCTGATCTAAGCCCTAGTGCATCATCTGACACTCTTTGCATTGACTGCTCTGGAGCCCTCTGTTTTGCAATTACAGGATCTGCTGCAATGTTTCAGAAAACATTTCTGGTGTATAGTGATCTTCAAAGAAAATACAGACATAAGAAGCAATTCCTCTCACACTTCTTGTGTCTCTTGGATGAATGTGTAGTTGGAAGCACTTTTTGTGTGACATTCCAAGAAATCTATATTAAATTTACCCAAAGACATTTATTGTAAGTGAAATTAAAACTTTTGTGGGAGGAAATACATTTCCTTAATTATGTGTGCTCTAATATTGAGAAAACGAAGATGGTATGTCAGATTGTTGTTAACTAAGAGTAAGAATGGCCTCCCATGACCCATTTCTCAATACTGACTGTTCCTAAGACCTTGGAAAGTCTCCTTTGTAGAATAATAATATGAAAGGGAATTGTGATTTATGCATATCCATTGCAGATGAAGTCCATCTAATTACTTGCACAGATACTATGCTAATATTCACATTCTTGTTGAGTCTGGTAACATCTGAGTGTCCCACATGTAGTTATGCTTTCTTTCTCTTTTATTCTCAACCACAGGGAATGTCTTATCTGCACTCAAGCAAAACTGAAGTCCATGGTCGACTCAAATCCACAAACTGTGTAGTAGACAATCGCATGGTAGTGAAGATCACTGATTTTGGCTGTAATTCAATTCTGCCTCCAAGGAAAGGTAAAAAAAAATGCCTGTCTGGACTCTCCTTCACAGTTTCCAACCCAGTGGAATTTTCTCATCTTCATAACCAGTAGGGTCTAATTACGTCTTGTACACAGTAGAAAACAATGCAACTTTGATTCATATTATAGCAGCCATTATATGTTTTTAACTTGAATAGCACAATGGAAGAATTACTAGCAGACAGTGTGAGAACAAGGAAAGATGAATATTCAGCTTTTAGTTTAGAAAACAGAGATTTCACCTGTGATTGAGATGTGAGAAACATTTTCAGTATCCAAGTCCTTCATGCAAACAGCTCTTTTCAGCAGTAGTACTGAAACTGTGTGAAGAAAAAAAAAAGAGTTAATTTACCATAAATCTTGTAATTGACTAGATACATGTGTTACCACAGTGCTCTGTGGTATCATTTAAACAGTAACAGACATGACTCTGATAATCCTTGAAAAAATCTGTATTGATATCTGATGATAACTCTGTTTCTTATTCCTTAGTTAGGAATCTCATAATATATGCTCAGCCAGATTGAAATAATATTAATAGCTTTTCTCTTCATTTTCTATTCACCTCACATTCATAGAATATTTCTGTAAAATAGAACACTCATTTCTACTCATCTTTTCCTTCTTACTTGATCTGGAGTGAAAAGATGAGCCCATCTGAAATTATGTCATATGAGTATGCAGAGTAGAGCTTGAGATATAATAAACACAGCACTGTGCTGCAACTGCAACATATGACCTGAAAAGAAACTGGTTGCAACAGGTTTGCAGAAAATTTTTACATTTAGACACAAACGTACTCAAGAGTAGCAATAAGAACATTAAAAAGGACTAAGAAAAGTTCACTGAACATAAATGTTCTATTATTTCTTCATTTTAAAATTTTAATTTTTAAATTTTTATTATTAGTATTAGTATTAGTATTACATTGTAATGTATTTATCTTCTTTTATTGCTTGTAAACAGACTCAAAATTTCTGGCTACTCAGTCTATGTCCTTGATGAAAACTCAGTGTTTCACAAGAGATCCACAGATTTATTGTGGTTGGATGTTACAGCCTAATATCATAACACTGTCTTCATGGTCACTGTGTTCAGGTCTCTGTTATGTCACCAGCATGTCACAGCTGTTGTACCATGGCAGCATTCTGGTTTTGAGGTACAGCGGTGCTCATTGCACTAGAAATACAGATTAATAATTTCTGTAGAAGGCAAGTAGTTATGAGCAGGTAATATTATGCCAGACTCAAAAGCACTTGAAAATTATTTCAATAGCTTCATGATATCAAGGTCATTGGGAAATATTGCTGCCTTTTTATCAGACACTGTGTATAAAAACTCCTTGCACCTCCTAGCTCAATAATTTACGGCTCAGAGTATTTTTATTATAGCACTGGCACTCCTTGGTCTTATCCAGATACATAGGCTACTTCTAAGAAGCCTTTGACACATAGCTAAGAAGAGCAAGTTCATTGCCAATAAACATAACTTTTCTGAAGGTGTAAGAGTCTGCATCTACAGTGGAAAGTAGCAGGGTCAGCAAATCCCAGAAAATTGAAAACTACATCCGAGTTTTATCTAACCTGAATTGATGTCAGCTTCTCAAGAAAAGTGCTAAAGTAGGAAATCCAAAATACCAGTGGGCTCTGGATTGGATATGAAAATAGTAAAAGGAAATATCATTATAGCCAGTGGATGGTCTGAGAAGGATCACCCTTTTTTGCAATTGCTTCTCTCCTTTCCCCTTTGCATCATCCTGCATTGACATCTGTATCTTCAGACCTGTGGACAGCTCCTGAGCATCTCCGGCATGCTGATGCATCTCAGAAGGGTGATGTGTACAGCTATGGGATCATTGCCCAAGAAATCATCCTACGCAGAGAGACCTTCTACACCAAACACTGGTGGGACAACAGAGGTAATTCCACTGGTTTCCCGTCTATTGCAGCCTTCTGGGATGGTTGTAGCTGTAGCTGGTCCATTCTCCATGTTTTGTGAAAGGCACTGTCTCTGATAACTGCTTGAACAGCTGCTCCTTTCTCTGTGGTGAATGAAGAGCCTGTTTGAAGGATCTCACTCTGGGCACAAGTGTCCCTTCTTCTGTAACTAAAGTTTGCATTGAGTTTTCTTGCCCTTTCTTTTCCTTCTCACCTGGAGCCCAGCATTACGGAAGTTAACATTATACAATGCTGTCCAGACTTACTGTAACATTTAAAGCACAAAGATTTTTCTATTTTGACTTAGAAACAACATGTAATATGCCATTTATTTTAGGCAGCATAAATCAGCATTGTCAACACAGAAAAACAAAAACTCAGCTGCATGACACAAGAACAGTTGGCATTTAAAAACTGGCAATTCAGACTTCATTCAAGCTGGTTATAATTAACTTTAGCAATTTAACTTCTGTCAGAAAAATCATCTCCTCCTGTAGTGCATCTATTAAACCCTGTATTGTGCATTTTGGGACATTGTTTTTGAGTAGCTGTTGTGGTTTTAAGCCCAGCTGGGAATTAAGCAACATGCAGCCACTTGCTCAACCTCCCCTCTCTACCGTCCTTCCCCCTGGTGGAATGAGGAGGAGAATCAAAGTAAAAGTTACAGGTTGAGATAAGAACAGTTAAATAATCAAAAATAAAGTAGCCTCTCACTGGCAGGGGACCTAAAACAAGTTTAAAAAAAAGTCCTTGGTTTAGGATAAATACAGCTTAGCAAAATACCAAAACATCAGTGTGTTACCATTCTTATTCCAAAATCAAAACACAACATGCTGACAGTTTCTGAGAAGAAATTAACTAGCCTAGCTAAAACCGGGACAATATCCACCCCTATCCGGCCCAGTCAATCCCAATTCCCAGAATCCAGGCATTATTATGTACTAAAACTGACAGAGAAACATGTGTGGGTTTGGGATTTTCCTAGTGACTAACAACAGTTACTAACAACAAATTTAGACATAGCCTTTACCTCTGAGTCATTCTGTTAGATCCGCCTCACATTTGTTAAAACACCTAGAGCAGCAGCTCAACAACCTAATAGCCCTTTTACTGAGTCACTTTTGAGAATAATTTCTGGGGCACGTTCATCATCCTACACTACCACAAATCTGTGTTCATGTTTGGGGAAACACAGTTTTTGACATCACCAACTCTATAATAGAAATGTAGATCTAATGGAGATCAGAAATATCTGTTCTCCTGAAAACAAACTGTTCAGGATTCCATGCTTAATGAAAGGTAGAGAAAATAAGGCCTTTCTATTCCTATTTCTTAGGAATAGGCAGGCACAATCCTTACGAATGCAAGAATTTTACAAATATTGCCAACATGGAGAAAGTGCAATGCCCTGCCTTGCTCATTTTGACTTGTGAAGCAAATCTATAGCAAACTACATTCTTTTAATGGCTTGTTGAGCATTTGCAATCTTTCTGTGTTGTGTTAATGGTATTAAGTTAGCCTCAGACATAGTGTTTCTTTGCTTTTCTGAGATGTGGTGGCATCCTCACTGCTCTGTTTTTGACCCTGGCTAACACAGCCAGAACCTGGTTCTTTGTTTTATCTTTGACCTGTATCTTAATGCTGTATTCTGTCTCTTTGGAAAGACTGTCCCTTTCAAACAGCAAGAGGGCAATCCATGGAATTTAAAGATTTTGTAGCACCTAAGCTAGGTACCTAACAGCACCTAAGTGATGTTGCTGGAGATGGTTACATATTAGCATGTGAGGTAAAACAACAAGAAATTTACTAGACGTGAAATCTGTTTGCTAAATCTGGGTCCACTGTAACTTAAAAAATAATCTGCTTTGTAAATTTCAGATGAAATTTTACATTTTCCATTCACCAAGGAGATTGTTTTCTCCACAAAATCTTTTTTCTATAAAAGCATTATTAGATGTTTAAGATACACATTGCTGGTTGAATGGCTTCTGGTATTATTCTTGACTTTTGTTTATGCAAGTTGAGTAAAATATGTTCATCAGTTCATCAAATTTCATGTAACAGAAAGGAATTCGTTTTATTACATATTGCTGAAGTGGCTCCTCATTTAAATGCCTGATTCATTCATTAGCCAAGATGAGCAAGACAGTGAACCAACTTATTCAAACACTTCTGCATTTTGCTTGTGGCGTCATCTAACTTTGGAAGACAGTAGCTTAAACTTGGGGTGACCAATAATTTACAAATGTCCAAGATAAAAAGAGGGGGAAAAGTACCAAATTAGATTCAGTGGTAGTGGACGAAGAAATGTCCCTGTTGTATGTTAGATTCATTTGGTTTTTAAGTCACAAGAGAAACTCTTTCAATGTCTAGGCTATCAGAAGTTAGTCTCTGCAAATTAAAAGACATTATATTAATATTTCAGGATAACTGATATAACTGCTTCTGCAGGCTTAAATGGCACTAGCAAAGATTGTGTTCAGACTTTAAAAGACTTATTTTAAAAAACCCCATACCTGAGCTCCATCCACCAACTTCGCAAAATTAAACTCTCAGTTAGTCTGTGAGCCAATTTTCTCAACATGAAAATATGTATCAATCAACTTAATGTAGAATAATATTGCTGCTAATGAGAGAGAAGAAGTCCCATTACAGGTATACAGAACTGGATTTCTAATGTGTAGAAGTAGGTCATAGTCCTTTTCACTGACACCTCTGCAAGAAGCTGTTCCCCATCTGGTTACTCCACTCTTCTCAGAAACACCTCATTCACTGCTCAAGACTGTGAAGTCTTGCCACGTACCAATGCTCAATTCAAGCTGCCTTTCTTGTCCACTACTTTCTGAGTAATTGCAGTGTTGCTAATAGGTACTGTTACTTCCTCTCTCAGGTGTGTGTCCAAGCATGGAAAGCCAGCACATTCCTTCTGCAACATGAGCCCTACATAGACTTTCTTGTCTCTTAGCCCACAGAAGACTTCTCAGCAGTTTCTCCCCTCTATAGCATTTGGGAGACTCAAGTTTCCTGCTCCTTCTCTAGTCTGTAATTTCTGTACCAAAAAGGCAGAAGCTGCTGTATCATTTTGATGTGATCATGCACATTGGCATGTTTAGGCATCTGTAGCTGCCCTAGACCAGTGCAATTATAGATCTTCCTCATGTCATTATATGCTTCCTTCAGTAAAATTGTATCCAAAATATAATCAGACATTATTAATATAAATTATCTGTTCTGATTCACAAATCCTTTTTAATTTCCCTTAACTCCAGAGGTTAAAAATTACTTCTCTTTTTTAAATACCTTCCTTTCCCTGGAATTCTTGAAGTTTGCAGGAAAAAGACAAAGGAAGATGTTTTTGCTTTAGCTCTCTCTTACTGTGCTTAAATTGAGTTGTGCAAATGCAGCCTGATTTTGATGTGTTCAGAGTCCAAATAACTTTCATAGAATGGGTTTTATGACTAGGAGTACAAATGAGTTAACAAATGCAATGCTTTTAACCCATTTATATGAATAGCTTAGTTTTAAGGAAGTTAAGCATGTGCAGGATGATTTGAACTGCTCTAATGAGCAGCGTATGTCTCCACACTTTTGATCAAGTTGCAATGGGCTTTTCTCATTGTTTTTGACTATAATTATACTTCATGCTGAGAAGCACACTAATAATGCCCAACATTCATTTGGGAAGATGCCATAACCACAGTGTCTACTGTGACCAGTAAATACTCATGTACATTTCTATTTGTTTTGCTTTCAGGGACCTTCAAGCCAACCTTTTTTGGTCTTGTGCCATATATTTAGAAAAGCTTCAAAGTTGAAATTCACATCAAAATGAGGGAACTGTGCTCAAGAGTTCTGTTTGTACAGTACCTTGTAACATCATAGACTGCTATAGACAATGACAATGTCCTTTTTATGTTTTTTTGTTTAAAACTTTGATATTTTTTGTGTACTAGAGAAACTTTACAGAGTGGAGAACTGCAAAGGAGCAAAGCCTTTCCGACCAGACCTGACCTTGGAAACAGTGGGAGAAAGACAGGCAGAAGTAAGCTAATAATTAACAAAGCCATTTTCTGGGTGAAGAGTGGAAGCCCTGGCCAAACTAAAGCCTATGATCATGGGAAGGTGGAAGCTATGCTTTTTATTCCAAAGGCCCTAACTTGTCAGAAGAAATTGCATTCTATAGTTGTTAGCAGCAATGTGGAATACGAGTAATGGAAATTATTTCACTGGAAACAAATAGACATTTATGCTCTCACTCTTCTGACCTATTTTAGGTATCTTTGAGATGGGATGAATTACACCTCAAGTATACCTCTTTTCACTGGTGTAGTCCCTATGCCTTCTTGCGTGGATGAAAATGTCTGTGTTGTAGATATTCACATATTCATCAATCAGCCTCATTCTTTTTGGCTGAATCACCAGTTTCAGAAAAATCCCAAACATGGGATATTAGAAATTACCACAGCATTTACCACCATGTCAGTAACTGTGTCTGACACCAGTCTACAAGACTGGATCCATTCACTTGCCTTTCATTTGTATATTGCAAATTTGAGTTAAGATCATGTCAGTAGTCATCACAGAGTTGAGATGCCTGCAATGAGTGTTCTAACCATAGGTTCAAGACAGTTAGTCACACAATTTAATATGTTGCTAGTCAAGAATAACCAGAAATTCCATAATGAACTAGTGCTGTTTAGCACTACTCTGTCAATATCCATTACTCAGGTAGACTTTTCCTTAAATTTTTGTTTGAAGGTATATACACTAGTGGAGAACTGCTGGGAGGAAGATCCAGAGAAAAGGCCTGACTTTAAGAAAATTGAGAGTACTCTGGCTAAAATATTCAGGTGAGTAGCAGGGGCTTTTTGTAAGATGCTCCAAACTCCTCTTCTATTAGAAAGCTCATATTTTAAAGTGTGTAAATTGATATGATTATGATTCAGTCAGTGAAAACCCTTAATGCCTTCATTTAGGTTCTCTTCTATTCTTTGGCAGAAAAGTAGGTGAGCATGTGTATATGTTATGTATGCATACACCTGTGTACAATTTCCTAGTTGAGTAAGGGTGAGGTGATCACCATACTTCAGATTGGTACATTATGAAAGTAGCAAGCTGGATAGTTAGGGATTTTTACCAATCAAGTAATTCTGTCCTTATCTCAAGTCAAGAGTTGGATAGTGACTCATGTAATTTAAGTTTTGGTAAATGAATGCACATAGATGTTTGAATGATGATTTGAAAGTTTGGATGGTTCCAAATTAAGCTGACTAGAAATGTTGAGTTGTAACACACAAGTATTAATTACAGGGCTTTGGTGGTACAGAGCTTTGTGGGGAAATAATAAGGCTGACAGCTGGATAAACCCAGTGGGGTTACACAGGCCTTCCACCTGGACAATGCTGCATTGTTCCTGCAGAACATTGGTCTGAATTAATTATTTCAATGACCAAACCATGAGCTTTTAATCACTTCTCCTGGGACATTGCTTCCAGTTTTTAAGGCTCTCCCAGTCAACAAACCCCAACAGCACCATTTTACATTTTACATGGGCAGGACAGCTGTACTATGCATAGCAATGTATCAGCTGAATAAACTTTCTGCAGCTGAATATAAAGGTCTCCTGGTTCAGCTCCTAAGCCTTCATCCTACAAAAGCAAAGAGGTTACCTCTTGTCACATGCAATATGGGTGGGTCTAAGATGATGAATCCCTGATACAAAATTTGTTTGAAGTAAGAGTGATTTTGAAGTCCTGTTGGATACAATACTAATCTGACTCTTCCAGTCAGTCTGGTACCAATTACTTTCAGATGGCTTTGGTGAGTGCAGGCTGCCCAGACAAACATGGGTTTGAGTGGCTCATGTTACCACACTTCTGTGTCCACGTGTTAGTATGCTTGAGTCTGCAGGATTTTGTGAGTAAAATTAGCCCTGGGGCTGTTCATTGTTCCACTGTATTCTTTGTTCTTCTAAACAGACAGCCCCAAATTGTCTAAATTCTTCTGCTGCAGTCCCCATCTAAACATTATGTGCAGTTTTCTACCTACTATTTTTAGCTTCCTATCAGAATCTGAGCTTCCCAATTACTTTTTATAAATGAATGTTCCTGGGTTACCTAAGGTAATCTGGAATAGATAATATATTAGCAGGGTTAGGTGATTGAAGGGTGCTTTAAGAATTACCAGCTCCAACTGACAAGTGTGGATTATAGACTTTCAATTCATCTACATAAGGCCTCCAAGCAAACAAAAGAATGACACACTTGAGGCACTTTGCACTCTAACTACAGGGAAGTCAAACACCGGAGAAGTTGTCTGCTGCTGCTTTTTGGCCTCCTTTTAACTGCTCTCAACAATGTCCATCTATCAGTCTTTCTTCTTGACTCCTGTGTAATTCTGTTATTTGCAGTAATTTCCATGGCCAGACCAATGAAAGCTACATGGATACCCTGATCCGGCGTCTACAGCTGTACTCCCGGAACTTGGAACACCTGGTGGAGGAAAGGACAGAGCTGTACAAAGCGGAGAGAGACAGAGCAGACAGGCTTAATTTCATGTTACTTCCAAGGTAACTGGCCAGGAGGATTTTTGCTGGCATTTTATTTACATACATATGATTATTGCAGAGTAGCGGATGGGATTAATGTTTATGTTCTATTTTCTTCCCATCTAATCTAATCCTGAGAGAAAAGAAAGAAGAAGCAGCTGTCCCTGAGCTCTCCACTCTATGGTAGAGTTTCATGCCAAGATGGTATTGGGACCCATTATCTTGCTCAACATTTCTTCATGCACGGGATCCCCCTTTCCAGCCCTAGCCTCTCTTTCACTGCCTTCCAGGGAACACAGGTCTACAGTGACCCCACATCACAGAGCTCTGCTCTGCCAGTTAGAAGGAGTGTCTTCAGCTGAAGAGCACTGAGTGGAGTCCAGCTTCAGGCTGGGGTTTAGCAATGCAAGAGAGGGGCTGAGATTGGCTGGGCCATACTGGGTTAGATGGATTCTTTGGAATATGCTATAGGATAAGTGTTATTGACATTCTAATATTGGCAATACCAGTAATTTTGGTATTGCGCACATTTGGAATAGTAAAACTATCTTGGTATGTCATTACTAGTTTAAAGGGTATTTCAGTAGTCAAGTTATTGATTTTATGACTCATCAGCAAAAAGAAAAGTAAAAAAAAAGTGTGTGTTGAATACAGTTTTGGGGGAAATCAAAAACGATCTGACTGTATAGATAGTTCAACAAGGAATTCATGTCTCCTTCCACTCTCTGTTGTTCCTATCAGTCTGCTACCATTTCATTGTAGATGGAACACAGCACTGTGCAAAACCTATAATTTTCTGGGTCTCTTTCAGTTCTTCTCTTCTTGTATCACCACTAGGAACAGATATTTCCCTGGATTTAGAATTGCAAAAAAAAGAAGGTCCCTCTTGAATAGACATTGACTATCATGGTATTGAATTTTTCTTCCATAAATTACCAGACTAAGATATCTCTTCTGAAATCAGGATGAGTTGATGTAATTATTATAATGAAATTACTTCTGTGCTGGGAAAACAGAAAAATATGTCTGTTCTTACTTATTGTATGGGTAGAATGTAGTCTACATATCAGGAAGTTCAGAATTTCAGTTTTAAATTTGACTCAATATCCCTGTTTCTGACCTTAACCAAGAAGCTCAGTTGCCTGGGTCTCAGTTTCCTCATGACTGGATGTTGAAAGTCTGTAGTGCATTAATTACCATTAGTAAGTGCTTTGAGGTCCCTGGCTGAAAGGCATTATGGGCATCTAAAATGTGATTACAATGGCAGTTTTCAGCAAACTATTTAATGTTTCCTACACAGAAAGCAATACTGCAATTAGGTTGCATTAAAAAATACCTTTAATAGTGAACCCTAGTCATCTGTGTTCCTGCCTTCTTTTATTTCCACAGGCCAGTGGTAAAGTCTTTGAAGGAGACTGGCCTGGTAGAGCCAGAGCTGTTTGAAGAAGTCACCATCTACTTCAGTGACATTGTTGGCTTCACCACGCTCTGCAAATATAGCACCCCTATGGAGGTGGTAGATATGCTCAACGATATCTACAAGAACTTTGACCACATTCTTGACCATCATGATGTTTACAAGGTAATTAGCTCTGTACTTCTGCTAATTTACAACCAGTGGACACACAAATCAAATTGCATGATGTGGTAGATTTGGGAATCTGTCTTCTAAGCAAAGCAAAAGAAAGAAAAACAGGTCATATTCAAATGATTACTTCATTTAAATATGCTTTCAGTGTGCCTACTTATACCAAATTTCCTACAGTAGGTGGTCAGACATTCATTAATTGGAATGCTGGATATAGTCATAAACACTTATATACCCAAATGATGTCAGCTACCTTAAACTAAAAAAATCCTGTTCTCAGGGGAAGACATGTTTAGTCATGATCAAGAGGATCTGATAAAATCTTTCTGCTTTTAAATAAAGATGTACTCTTCTATGTCTGGAAATAGTGAGTTCTGATTTTATTTCCACAGGTGGAGACCATTGGTGATGCTTACATGGTGGTAAGTGGTTTACCGAACAGGAACGGCAACCGGCACGCTGTGGACATCTCCATGATGGCTCTGGACATCCTCAGCTTCATGGGATCTTTTGAACTGAGACATCTGCCAGGGCTGCCTGTTTGGATTCGCATTGGAATTCACTCTGGTACACAGTAATGCTGTAATTGTCTGGTTTTGCACAGAATTAACACCCATACAAGATCGGGTAATACACCATACACAGTGCTGATACCACAGCACTCCTCATGAAGAATCAGGTTGAAAAAATGTTTATAGAGGAAGAGTAACAAGAGTAAATAAGTCACTCTTTTGCTCCTGCTGCAGTGAAATAGCTCATAGCCATTAATTCACAGCCTAAGTCAGTAGCTAGCATGAGCAACAGCCACTGTTCCTGGTGTGATTAAACCAGTTGTATCAAATAGCCTTCACAGATTATTTCTCTCTGACTGAAGGGGAGATCAGTCATGGCCAGCTATGCTTATCTAGGCAAAAGATGAAAGCCTGTATTTTGTGCTTTTGGAGCAAAACTTTTTTTGAGTCTGTGTGGGACTTAATGTTTTAATTTATCTATAAAAATACTTTTTGTCAAAGGGGAACTCCAGATAGCACAACAACTTTGGGAAATTCCTCAACCACTTCAACACCAACTGCCAGGGGAGGAACACATCAGAGAAAGTGACTGAGGCACTGGGAAGCCTCTTGAGGCACTACTATTCACCCTTGCAAAATAAAGCTTATTCTATTTTTCTCTTGCTTCCAAACATGACAGTTAATAAATGTACTTCTTTTTTTCTGCACAGAAATTCTACTTAAATACAATTAACACTGTGCAGCTGTGTACTTTTTATCATATTATTATATTATGCAAGAATAACAGAGCTAGGCTTGGTTTGTAGTGGGAGACCACAAGATACTGTGGGAAATGAGGTAGAAAGTACTGCCATTGGTGAGGAATGCAGAGTTCCCCCAGGCATTGCAGTGCTTTGCAGCAATGAGACACCTGCCGAATAAATCAAGTCTCTTGATTCACCCTTTTTACCTCTCTGCATGCCATTTGCAGGTCCGTGTGCGGCTGGTGTGGTTGGAATAAAAATGCCTCGTTACTGTTTGTTTGGAGATACAGTAAACACAGCTTCGCGGATGGAATCCACAGGCTTGCGTAAGGAGTTAATTTTAGCTATCAGTGTAACAGGACCAAAGGCTATTGGTTATTTGTGACTGAAGTGTCTGTTTCCAGATGAGAAGAATACATTATCAGCTTGCAGAAGTTTTAAGGACAAAGAAGCCATATTTGTTTTGATTATCAATTATTTAATTGTCCAGTGTGACAGTGGGCACTTCACTGGGCAACGAAGAGTTGTTCCCTGTTCATGCTTCAGTGCTGGTAACAGGGAGTTTGTAGGCTGGTTCACTGCCTGAGTTCCTTTGGAAGATACGATACTTATGTGTCTGGAATTTCATTTTACTCTATGAACCATAGCTTTTAGTTTGACCTAGAATTGTATTACAGCTTTGTTGTGTAAATATATTGACTCTGTATTTTAAGTTGAAGCAATTATGTCATCAACTTCTCCATTAGGGAACTGTGGCAAGAGCCAGTTTTTCCTCCTTCTGCCTAGTGTCTTCACATAAGCATTCCCTATATAGGTCACTCACAATTACTCTTTTCCCTTTTGACATCTAACTACTACAGATACCATTGTCACCTGTATTTCAGATCAAGGGCTGTACCAGCTATTCCTGCCTGGATATGCTCTGTAGTGCAGTCAGAGTTTTCATACAGCAGTGTAATTACTTCTCATTTAATTTGGCTCTCAGAATTTATGATGATAACAATTGAAGGAGCTTCTGTTATAGCACCAGTTTTCACATATGCTTAATATATGTGAGATGTTTCCAGGCTGAGCTTTCATTGTCTCTTTATTTTTTTAGCGTTAAGGATTCATGTAAGTGGTTCTACAATTAACATCCTGAAAAGAACAGACTGCCAATTCCAGTACGAAGAGAGAGGAGAAACGTATTTGAAGGTAACCTTTACCATGTGCAATCATGAACACAGAGAAGAGGAATTTAAAAAAGCATTGTATAGCTGAGAGTACCCCAGAACTCAATTAACAGCTGGGGAACAAGGATTACTGATCAAAATAGGTATTACGGTCTCTAGTGGTTGAAGACACTTCTATAAAGACAATTCAGGCAATGAAAAGCTCTCTAATTCATAAATTAAAGCAACATAAAGATGTGGAGAATAAATGAAACATACCATGTGGAACAGAAGATTGTAGAATGAAGTCATCTGCTGAAAGGGAAGCTGAATATAGTGTTAATTTGTTCATGCTCTAATATCTACCAATCCATTTATTTCAATCTATTCTACTTGTCTGTCCTTGGGAGTTGATGGCAGGCAGCACAGCTCACCTCTCCCACAGTTTGTGTCTCAGGTCATGGAACAAGGAAGTGAGAGTGCAGCCGCATCTGCCCCATTCTTCTTCTCACATCTAATTTGTAATCCTTTGCTGTCAGCATCAGTTACTGAAAATAAGCAAAGGCAAACATGGCAATATGCAAGAGAGCATTATTTAAGTAAATTAACTACAGGAAATTGCATTCTAATCCCAAAATTGTGCTTTCTCTTCTTTAGGGCAGAGGAACAGAAATTACCTACTGGTTGACGGGTACTGAGGACAAGAAATACAATCTCCCAACACCTCCTTCTGTGTAAGATGTTTTTTTATGTGAAAAGGGAGGAGAAATTCCCATTCTTTGCACTTTAGCCTTTATTGTTTCTCCTTGGCACTTGTGGATTTTTTATATCATTGAATTTGCCTCCAGTTGTTAGAGGCTTGATAGTGTATAAGCATATAAACATGTAAATATTCATTACATGGGACTGTGTGTGTGCTGAAGGTTGTCTATATAAATCTTTAGCAGGTTCTTTGCCTTGGAAATGTTCTAAGACATACAGGACAAGTTGCTGATGTGATAAAAGCAAGAGATGGACAGGAAAATTAAAAAAATAAAATTCCCACAAGTTAAGTCCTAATGGCACCTGTGTGTCACACTACAGGAAGAGGATAACCACAATTGAGTGTGCAGCTCTGTTGTGCCTGTGAACTCTTGTGGAGGAATTTGTAAGAGGAATGAAACTTGCAGGATTTCAAGCACTATTCTGCTACAAGAGGTGGACAAAGTTACTGTATACTGCACAGGGATAAAGCCTTTAAAAATTAAACAAGAGATTACTTTCTAACATTTAGAGAAGTTATCAGTAAAAAAAAAATGAAGTTGATATTTTGGAGCTGAGCCATCATTTTGCATTAGAATTGAATAAAATGTAGCAATAGTGGAAGTGATGTTTTTGAGCAACTATGCAAAATTGAACTCAGGAAAACTTGTTGCATTTTCTTAGGGTATATTTTGCATATAAGTACCTCTTTATTTCCTGCAAACTCACTAAATGTAGAAGTTCCTCATTTTCTGCTCTTAACACCTGGGCACAGTTGCTCTTCAATAAGTAGGAATTTGTTGCCATCCGCTTTGAAATGGCAATGTTTCCTTACAAATTGAAGTAATGATATTGTAAATTGGTGTTTGCCAGATACAGGGATCCCTTGTCCTGAAATGCATAAGTAAATGTTACAGCTTGCTCCTGGCTGTAAGTTTTGAGTCTCACAGTGTGTCCTTTGCACAAATAAATTTCTCAGTCCATTTATTCCCTAAGAGAAAAGAGGAGATTAAGTGGAATATGAGGGTTTTCTCAGGGTATTTGCAAAACAGAAATAATCAAATTTTTAATCTGCTACAGAATCTCATGAACTTTGTTGTTTTTTAAAATGGAAAGTACAAGAGTCTGGGCTGAGCAGGAAATACTGTCAAGACTACCTCATGATACATCTCTTTTGTAAATTCAGAACTGCTTTTTTAAAATTAATATGATCTGTTGAGACTATTAGAATTATTGAATTGGCAATCTTCTGCAATTCAACAATTTAAAGTACCTCTTGAGCTGTAGCACATGATGCTTTTGTTTTCACTTCTTCATATATGATTGCCCCTTAAAAATTGTCATATGTGGGGTACTCCAGCAAAAGCCAAATACACTGAAGAAGTTTCTGAAACAATGGCAACTCTATTACTGAAGGCCACCTGAAGTTGAATAGTTAAAGTCCTGGTGCCATAAAGTAATGATATCGAAAGCTACAAACTATTTTGATTAGGATTGAATTGGTGTCTTCCTTTTTGTGCAAGTGATCATGACTTTTTAAGGTCAATAATGACACAGCTACCGACCTCTTGTGCAAAGACACTGATCCATACTATCTGGAAAAATCACATGAAAATCCTTCTTCTGTTCCTAAATTCAGAAGCCGAATTTGTCCTGTCCCCACTTTTTATCAGTAGTGTGTGAATAACATTAAGATTAACATGGCAATAGAAATGTTTAAAAATCTCTGGCGACCTGAGGATCACCAAAAACGTGTGAATCACTGAATTTTTTTCCCCATCCTGTTGATTTCAGGGAGAATCAGCAGCGGTTACACGATGACTTAGCAGAGATGATAACCAACAGTCTTCAGAAAAGGGAAAATGAAGGATCCAAGGCACAGGAGCTTTCGCGGGTAGGTAGCCACCGATCAGGTACCCTGGAATACCTGCAACTGGTCAGCACAGAGAATTTTACCACTTATATTTAAAACTGGATATCTAGCATGACTCAAAAAGCTACAGCAACTCTCTGGACAACTTCATGTGGAGGCTGGAGGCTTGTAGACACAATTAGAGGAAAAAGAAAACACCTTTTCAAGAGTCCTTTTTACCATCCAACCTGCTATCCGTAAATCAAACTGCTCCTCACTGAAATTGTTGGGTGACTTTGTTAGGACACATGCAGCACGATTTGAGGTAAATGGAAATATTTGCACTCGAGTCTGGAAAATAGTGGGGGGTTTTGTTTTAGTTATTTTTTTTTAAATTGTGATAGTCTGTTCAATAATCCACTCCTGAAAATATTCACAGGAAAACCGTAATTTGTCATGATCTTTAGATGTTGTATTTAATTTGTAATTTTTATGTGAAGATAGATTTGGTGTAATATATTTGAAAATATAATGAAATATATCATATGTATAATGTGAATATGTTGCTCTTTTGCTTCTTCTGCTATTTTCCTCTGTGTTTCACATGTTTTCTTGAATCAAGCTGACTTTGTTCAAGAGACAACACTTCTGTTATTTACATTGGGAGATTATTCCAGAAGTATGGTTTGTAAAGTTTAGCTGAATCTCCTGGGCCTGAAAAATGAAACTCATTCATACAAAACAAGACACTTTCATATCTTTTCACTACTTCTGCTTCTGCCCCCAAACCAGAAGTGAAACAGAAATTAAGGAAATAAAATTATCTGGATTTCTTAACCTCAGACCTTTGCAATTCAACTTTTTTTTACTGTAAAGCAAATTTTACTCAGATGACTCATTCTTCAACTGACACCATGGTACTGGTATTAATAAACAGCTTTAACAAGCAACAAAAGCACAGGGGTCACATGTAAAAGAAAATCAGCATTCACATGAAGAAATAACATCTAGTGAGTGAAGAATATCTGCTTTTGCAAGGGCCTTTAGTGCATTGTTGGCTTTCAAAGCAGAACTACTTCCAGCATTGTCAAATATTGGTCAGTATTCAGCAATAAAACTGGTGCAAATTCATTATTTTATAGTTTTGAACAGCATTTTTGCTCAACTAAACAACATAAAAAGAATTAAAAGAGAGCAATCCAGTTGCCTCTGTTTTTTCTTTCTAAGAGAAGCTGGCTTTGTAAGAACATACACACGTTAAAAGAGCAATATAGATGTAAATAGATCTGAAGTGCAAAGATTACTGGAAAAATTCAATAATGAAGTTCTGTAGGGCTTATACTCTTATCTAACAGATGTATATTCCTACACTCAGGAACATGATACAGACAAATAACAGAAAGTGTGTACCCAACAGTCACAGCTTTCACATGATATATAACCAATCTGAAACTCAAACTGGCATTAATACCATACCATCCGCAGTGTCCTAATGGAAACATTCATTGGGGTGAGGATAGAAAAAAAAACCCAAAAACCCTGATGAGCTAAAACTGGTATGTATTGAAAAGAGTATGAGTACAATAAAAATATAAAGTTTGCTATTTCCTACCTCGTGGTGCCAATCCACAAGCTTTGTCTCTTTGTCTGTGTTTTTGAGCATGACTGCTGGGCTACTGGGCACTGCTGGGCTATTCTGGTTGCTGTGGCTGGAACACTCAGCAAGTGGAGCTGTATTGTAGTGACAAATGCTGGACTCGTCAAGCCTGAAGATGACCACTATGATTACCCCAAGCAGAGCCGTTCTGATCTTTGAAGTGATACAAGTGACCTACTTTCTCTTTTTAAAGAAGAGTTTTATGGGTTCCTTGACACCCCTGAGATACAAATTATTTTAGAGCATGTCTGCTGACATTGATTGAGAAAATTACTTTTTACAAGTGCTTAGTTTTCAGCAGCCCTTCTCTTTCCAGTGTTCTTCAGACAATACATTTTGTATCATTTTGTGAAGAGAAATAGGTACCTTAGCAATGAGTTGATGGACCCATCTTCTGGTAGATTTTTCACATGATTTTGTCCCTGCACGTATCTGTTACCTACACACCACAATAAAATCAACACTGACTACCCTTTTAAAAATCCTGGTTTCTGGTTTGAATGTCTGTTTTTTCCTTCTCTCTAAGTGAAAAGTAACCCAGAACAAAGTGGTGATAGGTACGGAAGGATCCCTGCAGCCTGGTGACACAGTGCTCTTACCCAGGGCTTGGGGCCAAGGCTTACTACTTGGCCTGAACTGGTTGGCATGTGATCGTGTTATATGGGGCTATTACAGGCACCGGTATCAAATTCAAACTGTCTTAAACAATTACTGAAACACAAAGTACAAATAATGGCCCTTTTCAGATAATGGCAGAATATCCAACACTGGGTGAGACAAAAACGCAGTGCCTCAAAATGGTCTGAATCACGGGTGCAAAGGAAAACCCCAAGGAAAGTTGTCTCTATCTGTAAACCATAGGAAAAGTTCTGCCCCTCATTTCTTCTGCTGGGACACACACAGCAGTTACTGTTCTAACAGGGCTGAAAGCTGCCCTTCGCTGTCGTTTCTCACGCTGTGATGCAAAACGCATATTTTGATAAGCATCGCGCAACTCCTCTTGCGTCTTTCCACAGCCGTTTTTGGTAAGCTTTCGCCCCTTCAAGGTTAATCACCCTCGGGAAGTCCAGGGGCGCCACAGGCACCTGCCTGGGGACCCGCCTTCACTACCCTGCGACGCCGGACCTCGGCCAGGGGTGATTCCCACACTTCAGCCAGGCCCTGGGGTCTCCAAACCCATATCGGAGCAGGAAAGATTCCGCCGCTCCCGGGGCACATCCCGGCGACCGGCGCGGGGAACAACCGTCCCCAGCAGAGCCACCTCCAGCACGGGCCGCCGCGGCCGGGGCGGGCGCCGGAGGAGGCGGGGGCAGCGGCGAGACCTGCCCTGAGCGAGGGAACTTCTTAAAGTCCCGCCGCCTCCCGGCGCTCGGAGGAGTCACGGGGGAGCGGCAGCATGGCCCGGGCGGGCGGCAGCGTGTGCCGCTGCTGCTGCTGGGCGCTCGTCCTCCTGTGGGCGGCGGCGGGCGGCCGCGCAGGTGAGGCGAGCGAGGGCGCGGGGGGTGGCCGGCCAGAGCCCCCTCGCCGTGGTGGGGGGGACGACAGGAGTCACAGGGGCTGCCCCGCGAGTGTTGCCAGGCGGTCGGGAGGGGTAGCCCGGCCCGGGCTCGGCTGCGGCGGAGGCTGCAGCTCTCCTGGGGTACCGCCGGGCTCCGCGCCCCGCCCGTGGCAGCCGCGCCTCCGCCCCGTGCTGCCTGGGACGCGGGTGCGAGGCCGCCGGGCCCCGCTCCCCACGGCGGGACCCCGCAGGCCGGGCTGGCTCCGCTCCCTCAGCGGCCGCTCCGCGAGCACCTCGTGCCTGGCAGCCGGGCCGGCGCGGCCGTGCTGCCTCGTGGGGGTTCGGTGCCGGCGCTTTCTAAACATCCTCCCAGTTCCCAGAAGGGGCGCGGGGATTTAAACTGAGGATCCAACAGGTGGGAAATTGCCTTGAGCTCCCAGCCGAGCTGGTTTTCAATGTCATATGCCGGCACGGGAATCGTTCGGGATGAAGACTTCGTTGTGGTGCTGTGGCCTACAGCGTGCTGCAGCTTGTGACTAACAGAGTTTTAGTGCTGCCTTGTGGGGTATAGGTCATGGTCTGTGCTTCAGCGCTCATACGGAATCCCAGAATCGTTTGAGTTGCAAGGGACCTTAAGGATTATCTTGTTCCAGCCACGCTGCCTCGGGCAGGGACCGAGTATCTCACTCTTGTGTTGCTTTCAATAAATTCTGAAGGTTTTAAAGGCTGGATTCGGTGCTTATCTTCCAGGAAGTTTCCAGTCAATGTATGAAGTGGCACAAACCAAGGAGAAATTCACGTAACAGTTGTTTCAACGTGTGCAAAATATTATAAGCATATCATTTTTTGGGCAGTCCTATCTCATCTTGCAGACACACTTTCAAAACTTTGCATGGATCGGCAAAAACTTCAGTTAGGAAAGGGAAGGAAGGGTTAGCTGTAAATTATCTAGAGGAAATGAAAGGAAGTTTAGGCTATGAAGGAGTTTCACCTAATGCCCAACTGATTTCTAGCATCATAATTGAGTTACTAGGAAAGCTACAAAGGAGCAAATAGAAATGCCTTTAGGCTATTAAATAGAGTAAATGGCTTTCAACATTGTGAATTGTCTAGATTCCATTGTTTGGGTTTTTGAAAATTGGTTCATTGTTCTTTAGCACTTTGAATGCCTTGAAGATTGTTCATCATACACTTTGGAAAATGTTTCTAGAGAATGTTCTTTAATATGCCTTAAATTGAGGTGCTCTGACATTTCTGAAGCTACTTGTTGAATGGCTGGTTTTGTTTCCTTTGGGTGACTTATACTAGGTACCTATAACTGTTTTGGCAAATTTGCTGAGCTTTACTAGTAAGTATCCTTGTGAACATGAAAACCATACAAGACTGAAACCCTTAATTGATAGGTCACATTTGAATATTACTTTTCACTGATGTAAGCATAAATCAGGGCATTAGGCTTCAAAGGACAGGCCTGTTGGAAGCAAATTGAAAAAATTACTTAGACCTGAAATGCATGAGGAAATAGGATTAATTAAGGCCAGTCAAATAGAAAGCACAAATAGCTTATATTCAGGCAGATCAAGAAAGCATTTACTCCTTTATTTGAAAATTACTGGGCTTTGTTAATTTCTTGTGTGGTTTAAGCTAATCTCTAAAGAAGCCCTGAAATACTTTTGTTTTGTAATAGATTCCAATCATAACCATGTATTGAAATCTCCCTTGTTCTTTAGAGTTATACAGCCTTTTAAAAATAGTTTAAATGCTGCTTCTAAATAAATAAACACATGGATAGGTGGGGTCAGAGGAGTGTCACAAAGATGGTCAGAAGGATGAAGCACCTCTCCTGCAAAGGCAGACTAAGGGAACTGGGGTTGTTCATCCTGGAGAGACCTCACTGCAGCCTTCCAGTACCCAGAAGGGAATTATAAAAAGGAGGAAATGGACTTTTTATACGAGCAGGTAGTGACAGAATAAGGGGTAGTGGTTTTAGACTGAAGGAGGGCAGATTGAGATTAGATGCAGGAAGAAATTCTTTACTGTGAGGGTGCTGAGGCACTGGCACAGGCTGCCCAAGAAAGTTGTGGATGGCCCATCCCTGGAAATGTTCAAGGGCAGGTTGGATGGGGCCCTGAGCAACCTGGACTAGTGAAAGGTGATGAGGCCTGTAGCAGGGAGGTTGGAACTAAGTGATTTTTAAGGTCACTTCCAGACTTTAACATTCTATGATTCTATAAAATTTTTAATGGAAAAATAGGTCAAGGTCTTTCAAATTAAAACATTGAACAGAAACACCCTTATTATGGTTGACCTTAAATATTTAAATGCTATACTGTGATAATAGAATCTTTACTACTGAACATTAGTTGTAGGGGAGAGTATACTGAAATCAAATGTGCAATTTTGTTCTAAAGTTTTTTGTATTTTGAAGTGATGCAAAACTAGTCTTTGGTGAAACAGGAGAGTGCTATCTTCCCTATTTAGTGGAAAGTTTATGGGCAGAATCTGTGAAGAACACCTCTACAAAAAATAGCTTCACATTTGGAAAGCCACAGATAAAAATTAGTAGTTAACTACTGGTTTCCTTAACTACTAAATTTTCATATTAGTAGGAGATGCTCACAATTGTTAATTTAGCTTGTTACGTGTGAACTAACTAGTGTTCCATTGCTTGTGAGCTGGCTTGCTTGGCAGACTAAGGAAAAATACGAATATTATTTCTCACCCCCTGACCTTGTAGTTCTTTCATCCAGCAAGGAAAAGAGCTCTACTCATTTCTCTAAGTATAAAGTCGGTAACCTAACTTGATATATGTATGTTTTAAAAACAACTTATAGCTGGGAAAGCCTAAGGAAAAGCTTTTCTTTTCCAAAAGCTGTTGCATATCGCCAAATAAATCTTACTGGTGTTCTTAATGCATGCCAGGTGTTACTTTTTGGGTCTAATTTATTTAATAAATATTACTAGTAGTGTGCTTGTTAGATTGTCTTGGGCCATCTCCATACTGCTTTTCTTTCATTTTTCACCTTCTCTGTCAATTCTCTTCTTTTATTGCAGATTGCTGCTCTTCCTTCATGTCTTCTTCACCATCTGCTTTCCTTGTGTTTCATCTCATGTCAGTCCTCTATCTTGGTATTTCCTTTAATTGCTTGTTTCATATTCTAATACACATGTATGTATTTCTGCTCTGCAGCTGCCACCAAGTAAAAGACAATATACAGTTTTAACATAACTTTTGAAATGCCTGTACTGAGCCCAAAAGGCAGAGAACAGATTTGGTGTTTCAGCTTAAAACCCAAAGGGACTGCTACCACCTCCTATTTTCCTGGCTGAATACCCTTTTCCCATTATTTAGGGAATAATTTTGACAGAAAGCAGATATTTCTCACTTGCTGTAGAAATTCCAGCACTCTCCCAGCTGCAGTCTCTGTTTCTGGATCTGTATTTGGGAGAAGGGTTGATGTATCTTTAAAAGGAGGCAGCTTGAAGGAAGGCTCCTCCCAGTCCCCTTTTCCTGCAGAAAGGAGAAGAGACTCTTTTTTCCAGGCTTATTCTGTCGTTGCACTTCTGCATATCTCTCTCCCACCCCACTGGTGGTTGTGGTGAAACTCTGTAGTGCTGATGCTGTGCAGTTCTCCTGGCTGGCTCATGGAGGGGAAGGATGATGCCACTGGCCCACCCCATCCCCCAGGATTTGGACTTGTTCATTGCAGTAGATAGTGTGTGCTTTGGTGTGTTATTGAGGTTATTCTAAGCAACACTGTTGTGCAATAGTTAGAGATTATCACAGTCTCTGATTTGTCAGAGTTCTAGCAGGCTGAACACTTGGAGGTCTTAACTTTGATGATGAAAAGATGAGTTGTGGGTTCATGGAGACATTGCAATTGCTTTCTATGCAAAAATTGACCAATATGACGGCTGGGATAAGAGGTGCTAGGGCTTCTGTCTCACCCTCCAAAAATAAATGTAATATTCAAATTCAAATATAAATGTTATTCAATAGGAGGGCTTCTGTTTTCTTCAGAACTCAAACAGAATTGTTTGAAAATGTGCACATATTTCTTGTATATCTATATTCCGTATTATACTTCTGGATGACTTTCTTGGCAAAGGCAGTCCTGCTTGTTTAGATGAATACAGAATGAAATTGGACCAGATTAGGTGGTACTAAATGCTTTGATTACATTGTAGTGTAGACAGTTTATAAGCTTGTAGTTTTAACTCCAGCTGCAAGGTGAAATGAGACGATGAGTCAATCAAAAGAAAAAGCCGTAATGGGAAATAGTGGTTTGCAGCACTGTTGTGAAACTGTAACAGCTACCTTGATGCTGTTCCTTTAAAGGCCTCTCAGGGTTTGTTGCAAGTTCTCCTGTGGTTTCATGTTTCTCCTTCTCTCCCACCCGCTTTGAGCTCTGGTTTTCTTCAGATTAAATTTGTCATGTAGGGAAGCTGGGACAGGGCAGACTCCAGGGGTAATTCAAAAGTTTGTTTGGACTTTTGAAAATAGCTCTGCACGTTCATGCTCTGGCAGAGCAAAAAACAAAGGAACCCAGCCCACTGTGCAAGTACCTGTGTCAGATGAGTCTGTCTGGCTTTGGCATTAGCTTTCTTTTCCAAAGGAAAGCAACAGCTCTTTTGATTTAGGCAGGCACAGCTTCTCTACAGGTCTAATAGGTATTCTGACATCACTATTGAGTTTGCAGGCACTAATAGCAATACCCAGCTGCCCTGATTCCTGTTGAATGCCAGCCACCTCTCCACAGCCACCTGAAGAGATGGAAAGATGGTCATGGTTTGCCTTAGTTTGTTATTTCTCTTTTTATCTGTTTCTCAACATCTTTGTTTACTGTGCAAGTAGTCTCTCCTCTGCCCTGCAGGGGGCTTCTTGGTTGGAATCAGCCCTCCCATTTACTGCTGGACAGGCAAGTTGTGTTCTGCTCTGACCCCTTGCATCATCCCCTCACACAACTTTCTTTGCCCTGACTTTTTTGGTATATAAGCTTTATCTTTGTAAGGTGGTCTTTGGCTTTCATCAGTGATGACCCTTATCAGCCTGCTCTTCAGTTCACAGATTTTTCAGTCTGAGTGATTCCCATGTTTGCTTTTAATCTAAAGTAGGAATTACTGCTTCTACTACTAGAAGATAGTTAAGGAGACAACAGAAGACTAAGCTCATAGCTGTTTGAAGAGCTAATGAAAGTCTGTCATGTCTGTCCTTTAAATATCCTCAGTACCTGGCAGATGAAAAACATGTTTTTAAACACTGTATTCCAAGTCCCTGAATTACTTCATCTCTGAATAGACTCATGTAACAACTTCTTTTCACAGAATGTGAAAAAAGCAAAGTTCTTTCCCTACTAAGATTCTCATTCTGCCAATGCATTTGCTGTTCCCATGAGAAGTGTGTCGAGTACGTCATGAAGACTGACCTAGTGCAGAGTGGTACAAAGCCTAGCTGGAGGCTGGTAACAAGTCGTCTGTGCCAGGGGTTGATACTGGTCAGCATCTTCCTTGATGACCTGGGTGATGAGGCAGTGTTCCCTCAGCAAATTTGCTGGTGATATGCCAGAGGGCTGTGCAGTCATTCAGAAGGGCTATTTATGAATTTATCTCTTAAAACTTTTTAAATGATTCTTGGACCTCTGACATACAATTTTTTAACTCTTCTCACAGTGATGTAGTAGTGATTTGATCAGTCATGCATAGAGAGCTTATGTAATCACAGCTTCTCTTAGAGAGGAGTCAATTAGAATTGTAGCACATGGGATTTTTTTGATGTTGCTTGTTTGGTGGTGTGGTTTGGGTTTTTTTTCAGAAGGCAGTTTACGTTGCTCTTTGTTCTTCAGTTTTGCAGGATTGAACACAAGTAATCAAGAATGTTTTTTAAAACAGCAGTCCAAATGGAAATCTGAGAAGTCTATTCCCTTCCTTCCTGTTTGTATCATGCTTAGGATCAATTCTATTTCAGATGCATGGTAAACACCGTGTACTTGGTAAAGGATTGCATACCTGCTGTGCTTTTGTCTTTAAGTTTGTGATCCACTGTGTCCTACTGCTTCTGTTATGTCATCTCAGGAATTGGTTTCCCAGATGGTCTGTGTAGAAAGCTTTTAGAAGTTTTTGAATCTTTAGGTGGAAAATTAAGTCAACTGTAGTTTATAATCCTTTGCAGTTCCTAAGGCATGCTGTCTTCTAAAGTTGCTTTCAATAAGATTTGTATAGCTTGTGTTCTGGGCCAGGTAAGGAAATACTACTCAGAGTTTCATGTCAACACTGCTATGCTGGAGCTGTACACTGAACGAGTTGTAGAAAACTTCCAGAAGAATAACATGAGAATGTTTAGCTGTGAGCTCTTGTAGAACTCCAGTTACTCCTCATGCCCTTTTTCAGTATATTAGCATTAGCGTTGATCTCTGCAGTAGAACTAAACCTGATGGAAAGCTATGAAATTAACTTTTAAATTGCCAAAATACTGTCTTGACATTTCAGTATTGCATAGGAAACACCTTTTATATTTGTTTCCCTTTCTCCTTTCTTCTCCACCACAGAACTCCGCTATGCAACTGTGTACTGGAATAAAGCTGAAAAAATACTTCAGGTCAAGAATAGTCTGGACAGGAGTGGAGATGCTTATGGCTTCTACAACAACAGTCTACAGACAACAGGCTGGGGAGTCCTGGAGATCAGAGCAGGCTATGGCTCGCAGACCTTAAGCAATGAAGATATTATGTATGTTGCTGGCTTCTTGGAAGGCTATCTCACAGCTCCGTAAGTACCTCAGGAAGCAACTCAATTCATGGCGCTTCCAGTGGATTTCTGTACTTGTGATGTTCTTTGGTTGCTTTCATTGTCCTAAATTCCTTTCCTTTTAAACTAATGATACATTTTGCATCTGTGTGGTATTCTTTAATTAGTAGCAGGTACAAAGTATAGCTTCTTCATTATGGGATCAGGATGTGCCCTCCCCTTCTCGTCCTGCAGCATCTCCCAACACTTTGGTGGGATAGATGGGTACTGTATCTGTATTACTGCTTAAGTAATGTAATCACAAAATAATGTAAGTATAAGGAAGTGCATAAGGAGTAGCAAGAAGTGTGGTTATTTCCCAGCTTGTAGTTTGGTGGCTGATCAGGCAGTTGAGAGCAGCTCAGGCAGGGAGAAATGTTGCTAGCAAGGTCTGCAGTGCTTCCTTAAGGATGTTTTTCAGCAGATAATGTCAAGAAACTGCCGGAGAGCAGATACTGAAACTTCACAGCATGGGGAGTTGTTTTGGCTAACTTAAAAAAACCCCAAAACAACAGCAACAAAAACCCAAAAACTATAGGCCTGAAGGCAGACTGGGGTGTGTCTGGAAGGGTTAGTGTTCTCCTGAAAGCCCCGAGGGACTGAGCCTTTCCCACAGTGCACATCTGTGAAAAGTGAGAGAATTTTGTACTTGTTATGAATCCAGTGCAGGGTTTTTTTCCTAAAATAAAACAAATAGAAAAATCCATAACCCCAAAAAATAGCCAACCAAAAAAATTAATCAGACTTTGTTCTTTCTGTCGCTAAGTTGGAAGACAGAATGATATTATGAAGTATTCCCTGATAGCAGATGGTGGTGCTAGGTTGAACTTGATGATCTTAAGGGTCTTTTCCAATCTTTTAAGTGATTCTATGATTTTCTATAGCTGGTGATACACGTGGTGACACATGGCTTGTTGTTGAACAAGCTCCATCTTTTGCTCTATCAACATAGTCATAGGAAGAGAAAAATGCCAAAATTCTGATGCTGGGAGGAGTTTGCAATGGCTGCTGTGACTTGACTTTTTGGCTTCATCAGCTTTGCTTTCAGAATACTGAAATAAATACTCATAGTCTGTGTTGCACAGGCCAGCAAGGGAAGGTTGTCTGCTGAACATTTGTCAGGTACAGCTGCTGGACAAGATTATATTCATTTAATTAGTAAGATATTTTAAGATCAGTTAATATTTATGGATAGTTCTCTGGGCATATGATAATGTAATTCTCTAGTAGGTTTTACTGGTGAGGCACCTAGGTCTCTGGAAGTGCATAAAGAAAATTCAATAAAGTAATATTTGTCAATAACAAAACACTTCTGAGGGAGTGAAGGAGTCCTAAAATTCATAGTACACAACCTGTACTCCAGACAGGAAAGGACATTAAGCTCATGAGAGATCTGTTATTTGATGTGAGAGGTTATTGCCTTGCCCTGTTTGGCCAGTTTATGTAAACTATCCCTGAATCTGGGGAATGCTAGCATTACATCTAGAATATAGTTAAAATTGGGTGTTGTTCAACAGGTTTTTTTCCTAAGGCTTTACCTAGGTGTGTTAATCAATAGGTGATTAAGCTTAAGTTTTGTCATAGTACAGGTAGCCCAGTCCATGCTAAGCTCAATTAGATGGCAAGTAGTGCTGTAGTAGGAACAAATCACACCCTCTCCTCTTCTGCCTCCACAGTAGATTTGTGTCTTCCTGGCTTTGAAACAAACTTAAGTATGTGTCTGCTTCTTTTTATGTGGTTTGAATCTGGAACAGTGTCTGCAGGGATTTATCTGATGTCTTATTCTAGGCTAACTTTTAGAGGAAGGAGGTTTTCTCCCTTTTTTTTTTTCCATGTGTGTTGAGTGAAGATTCACAGAAGTGAAGTTATCCAAGTTGTTCTGCTCAAGGCTTTTGCCTCCTGCAGGTTATGTGCTTACTGAGGTTGGTTCCTAGCCCTGGCTGCTGTTACTCTGGGGCTAACAGCTCCAGCACCGAGTGGCTCTTTGTAAAGAAGTGGATGTAGCAGAACTATTAATGAACAGAAGTGAAGCTGAGGGTTTGTATTAATATGGAAAAGTATGGTTTGAGTCTTAGGCTTTTAAGCAAAATGGGAAATTCAGCTGTTTGAAAGGAGGTTAAGTGCAAGAGTGGGTTAAGATGCAAAATCAGAAGTAGCCAAAGCCTGCCTTTTCCGGGAAGACTTTTTGAGAAAATCCACCAAGAAATCTCCTGGCAAGTGCAAAATCTGAAAATGCTTGCTGTCAATAAAATGAGTATCAAATATTATACATACTGAGTTTAATTTTTTTGGCTATTTCTTTGCCCCACTGTCCATCTGTAACTGCAGTGCAAGCGCATTTCTCTCTGTGAGTTACAAACAAGTTTTTTCTGTCAGGTTGTGTAAAGCTATTTTGGATAAAGAAGGCTTCTCCAGAAGCTAATACCTTCTGAAAATGTTTCAGGTAAGGAACAGAGATGAAATAGTGATGTACTTTCTTGTCCCTTGATAAGACAGAGAACCTAGTACTTCAGGTTTTAGCTGCATGACCTTGGTGGGTTTTTATTTGCCAAACTGCAACTAATGAATCCTTTTATAGACTGTGTTTGCAATTTCTTAAATTGCAGGAGAAGTGAGAACTCCCTGAGTCTGCAGATGTTAAGATTGCGCTCAGAACTCCATTTCTCCTTCATCTAGCCTAGAAATTTAGAGAATCCTCATTAACATGCAGGCAGATGTTCTTTCTGTGGGACAGTTAAACAAGTCTTCTGGGGTAAAACTGGGAAACAGCCTTTCTCAATCAGTAACTCCGTTCCCATCAGACTGCCTGGCCCATTTAGCCTGTTTTATGGAGCTCTAGCACCATCACAGTTTTCCTTAGAGAAGGTGTCTCTACACACTGTTGTTCTACTTTTGCACACATTAGTGTCCACAGCTCCAGCTTCCCTTTTAAGTTCTTGGTAAGAACAAGGGAGAGTGTAGGTATGTGTTTAGCTTTGGGGAAGGCTTTATTTGCATTGTCAGCCACTTAGCTGCTGCAGTGAAGACCCTTATGTGATTTACCTGTACAAGCACCTCAGGTGGTTCAGGCACAGCCTTCCAATGTGAAAACATGGGGTGTAATGCTTGGTAATTGAAGAGCTTTTTAGTACATGGCTGCCTGTAGTCTGAACAACTCCATGGTCTCCAGCTGTCTTGCATCCATATGTTGTAAGGACTCCATGAAGCAGACCCAGGGTGGCTCTTTGCAGAAATCCTAGAAGTCCTGCTAGGAAGAGCTCTGATGTGATGCATTGATAGGATGGAAATGTTGGTGCCTGAACCCATGTTAAAGTACAGCTTCCTGCAGAAGCTGTTGAGGTCCAGCTTGGGCTGCAATTTGGAGACCTTTGGGAATTCTCAGCTAGCTCAGATCTCACATTACTCGTAAGGCATGAAGGAGAGTTTCCAGACACAGCTGGGCCTTTAACATGTAAGCAAAAGAGTGACAAAGTATCTCTCTTAAAAGTATATGCCTTGCCTATAGTAGGAACCTAAACAGTCTGTAAAATAATGAGATTAAAAAAAAATCAAAATATGAAACATGCTAGAACTGTTTCATTTTGGATTACTGGGGCATAATTAATTTCAGCTCTAACTGTATAGGTCAGTGGTAGAGAAAACAGTAGTCAGACCAGTTTTCCAGTGATGGCAGAAATGTAAGTCTTCTCTAGAGTATGCTTCACCTTCCTAGTGTTGACACCTAATTCTGAGTATGAGAGTATCCACGTGTTTTTAAAATGCCTAGTTAGACATTGGATAAATTGAATCCTAGTGTCTGTAGTGTCTGGGGATCCAAGCACTTGTTTTTATCCCAAATCCTTCACCTTTCTGCAAAGTCCAGTCATATCATGTGGCCAAGGTACTTGCTCTGGCTTTCTTAGGCATGAATTTCCTTTCCCCATTTCTAACAGAGAAGTGTTAATGAGGCCTGACTTTACTTAGTGGCAGAACACATCTAAATCTGTGACATTATTTTAAATCAGTTCCAGCTGGGACATGCCAAGTGCCTAAAAACAGCATTTAAATTTGAAGCAACATTAATTTTACTCTTCCTCATATAGCCTCAGCTGACCGGAGTCCTGTCATCTTGCTTGCTAATTTAAAGAAGGAGGACTCTGCTTTTCTGGTTTTAGGTTTGGAATTCTTGTCCCAGATTTGCAATTGCCTTGTGTTTGGCCATAGATGTAGTTGCAAAGCCTTACTGTAGTGATCCAGTTTAATTCAGAGAATAATGCCCTTGCAAAACACACAAGCAATGCACATAGAAGCTTTGTTAAAGCAAAAAAAAAAACTGAAGAGAGCAACTGGGGGGAAAAAATTCTTGATAACCTTGATCATTAAAAAAAAAAAAAAATCAATTCCAGGAATTGTTTGTCCTCTGTTAGCAAATAAGAGTGAAACTATTAAAGAAGATCTTCTCAGTCACAATTCTAACCTAACCCAGTCTCTACATCAGTCATGACAGCTTAAAGATACTACTGCTGTAAAGTCTGCATAACCTCTGAGTGCAGAATAGAGAGTAGAGCTGATGGTTGAGTTGGAAGCCTGATCATTTGTCCTGGCTTAGGCAGTGGTTATGCCAGTATCCCAGCTGGATTTTATCTTCCTCATCTGGCTCTAATCACTAAATTATCATCTGCCAGATGGACCAACCTGTGCTATTTGCTCCTCTTTAGTGACATGAGAGCTCTGATTTCTAGTATGGTGTATGTTTTGTATGATTTCTAGTATAGAGTATGTTTTTAGTTCCCTTCCTAAAATTACTTGGGATTTTTATTTGCCAAATTCTCTGTGAATATGCAGGGGTGGAGAATATTGATCTGTTTCTCCAATTTTCTTGCAGTCTTGTGGAAGTAGATTATGATATTTTATGTAGTCTTGCTTTACATGGGAGACAGAAAACTCTAGAACTAAAAATTGTTGCTGCAGTTTTGTGAGAAATGTAATGGTGCAAAGCTGTTGAATGCCCCCCTCTTGTCCCAGCATCTCCCTTCCACAACTTAATTCAAACTACAAATGAAAACAAATCACATTTTTGCTGGATTACTGTTTTGCCTGAAGGTGTGAGACAATTAGATTTGATTGTCAGAATGGTACCAGAGCTGAGATAAGAAGCAACAGGATCATGCTATCAAGTTCATGCAATTGTCTGGGAATGGGGCAAGGGACAGAAAGAGGGGAGAAGGTCAGTAGATGATTCTCTAGTCATCAGCAAACCATTCTCTCTATCTGTATTCTTTAATTATGCCCTGAGGGAAACTGGGAAGAGCTCCTGTCTGCATCCCTCCCAGAGAAAGCTGCTCTCATAAGTTTTATTACAGGAATTTTGCCCTGCTGGCATGTGCTTTCCTTGAGGCTGGTATCTGTTTCTCAGTGCTGTTTTCTTTCTCTCAGCACTTGGTAGAAGATAAATGTACTGATGATGGATGTAATTCTATCTCTATCAACTCCAGACCTCAGTGAAATAATTCTCTGCTGATGTCCCCCCTTTTTTTTTGCAATTTAATCAGTGACTGAAAAAAATGTTGGTGAAGCTTGACTCACATTAAGAGAAATGTTGAGGTTTTATTTTGGCTTGGATCAGACAATTACATTTCAGCTAAAAAGGAAGGGTGACTTTAATTCTGGGCTCCTGAGCATTTTTTAACAGTTGATTTCATCTTGAAGTACTTCACTTCAGGAAAACAAACAAAAAAGCCCTTACCAACAAGCAACAAAGCCTTTTCAACTTCTGTTTTTAAAAGTTAATGTGGATAAAACAGCTAACTGAGTTCAACAACAGAAAAAGCCACAAGAATTTTGGTCTCTATGAAGCTGAATCTATTTAGGACTGCCATGAGTGGGAGTTTCTGTGGTAACATGTAGGATCATCTTATACATGCTTAAAAATGGAGATATTTAGCTTAAACAGAAAGGAACATGGTTACTGGCAGGTAAAACCTGCTAGATATCATGCTGAAATTCTCTCTGAAGAGTGAAATGAACTGAATCAGTAAATTATATTACCTTTGCCACTGTGTTTCTTGTGATTCCAAATAGCATAGGTCTCCAGAAAACTATTTTTGTTGTGCTTAAATTAATGTGATAATGCTTTCAAGATGTTTCTGGCCTACAATTATTCCCTGAAGGTACAGTTTTTTTATGAAGTAGTTCAATCAAATTCTTGCTTATCGTCTTTCCATTGTGCAGCAGTTTGAGCAGACGTTGACAAAGTAATTTATTTTAAGTCACATTTTAACAATCCTTTTGTGTTACTTTTGCTCTTTGTCATGCACTGGAGTGTTTTCTGTGAGTAGGAAAAACTTACTTTGTGGACTGTGTTGCTTTTGCTGTCAAGGCATATTAATTAACTGGTTGATAAACAGAAGATGCAAAGGAATAACTCCTGTTTCTCTTGTTCTTTCAGGCAAATGTATGACCATGCTGCAAATATGTATCCACAGCTAATTAAGACTCCCACCGTTCGAACAGGAGTTCAGAATTTTATGGCGTATGTATTTATTTGCTAAAAATAAATCAATCAAGACTTGGAGTTGGAGGATGACAGAATTTTCAACCTTTTTTTATTCTCTTCCTTATGGGCTGAGGGAAGCATGTGCTTCCTTTCCCTCTGATTGAATGCCATTATTATTAAAAGAAATTCTAAATGTACATGAAGAAGTGCTTATACCCTTCCCTAATTCTGATTCTTTCCAAGAAATGTTTAAAACCATTGCTGCCAAAGGGTGGGGAAAATGTCAATGAATTCTGAAGGTCATTCTAGTAAAATTCCTTTTTTGAAAAGTTGATATTTTCAATATTACACTGAACAGTGGTCTCCTAGCACCTTAATCGTCTTAGCATTCTGTATCCTTTTCTTCTTCTGTTAGGTTAGTATTTTATTCTACCACCAGTGTAAATTCTATCCTAATCACAAAAGTTGTGATTCACTGTTCACTTTAGCTGTAAAAATCAAAAGTAAGAAAAGTGTAGCTGCTTGAATAATGCAGCCACACTGGTGGGGAAACTACAATAGGAGAAGAACCAGGCCAGGTACTGGGAAATTCAGCTGTGATTACCAATTATTTTAATCTCATTAGGCTTGTGTTTTATTCCATTACAAATACTTGTGTGAAATTGTCACTTTTGGGGACTAATTTTTTCCATATTTGCCTTGTCTTGCCCTTTCCATAAGGGGTTGAATATCTGACTGTTATTGGTGTGCATATATGAAGTTAATTAGTTTTATCTTATTCAAAACATAGAACAAAGAATCTTAGTGCTCCCTTGCTATAATTTTTCAGCATTGCTGTGCTCCTCCTTATGAGAAAAATGGGATAGCTGCTGTATTAGTGTATATGTGGTTTTTTCCCTAGAATGACACAGCAAAGCAGCTGTATTCTCCAAGATGCATTGTTGGATGAATGGGGGCAATACTAGGTGGCCTTGTGTTGCTTTTCTATTGCCTTTTTCCTCAACTCCTGCATCACTGCTTTACTTTATAGCAGTTTTGTAATATGGATTGCTGTGTTGTCTTGGAAGTCCTTAGCCCTAAATGCTCTGACCATATCCCTCTTTCCTTGGACATACTTCTTGCATCTTGATGTTTCTAGAAAGCAAACTCTGGTTGGTTTTCTCTCCATATGCTGCTGGAAGAGTTTGCTTCCTTTACAGGTTTGTCCTCTCAATTTGCTACTTTTTATAGTGCTGGATGGATAGATACAGGAGGATGGAAGAGGCTAGCATCTGATTCTCATTTCCTGTGGTTCTTTTGTGGCTCTTTTTGCACAGCAAAAGAGAGAATTCTGGGAGGTCCTTACAATGTTGATGGCTCTTGCCCTAGGGTCTGTTCAGCTTGTGTTGCCTCATGCCCTAAACCTGGGTGATTTGGCTCTTGACTGGATCTGGCACAGGGTACAGTTGTTTGGCCTCCCACCTGTTACTCGGAGGAGCAAAGACATGGTTCTCAGGCAATGTTTGAGCACCACCAGCAGAAAGCCTTCACTGCACTTGAACCCAGGGGAGAGAAGGAGGCTCTTCAAATATCAGTCTATTTTTATTCTTAAATAGACATTTAAAAGGGAATTTTTCATCCAACCTATCAAGCACTTGTTTCCGTTTACTGACTGAATCTGCTATAGCAAAATCCTCCACAAACATGAAGTTCAATTCCTTTTTTGACACTAAAATCTGGTAGAGGCACATGATAGTAGGGTATTTTGCTTAAGTCTGAACATTTACACTTGGAGGATATAATGCTTATATCTGCAGGATTTCCAAAGCGTTATTTGCCTCAGATCTTGAGTAAGACTGGACCATCTGGGTTATAATGTATTTTCCCCTTCCCTGCATTATCAATTATACTCTAAAACAACCCAAGAAAACTCCTACCTGTTTGTTCCTCTGCAGGAAGCAAGATCAATGGACAAGACAACAAATCAGAAATAATAAGGATGACCCATTTTGGAGGCATGCTGGCTATATTATTGCACAGTTGGATGGTCTGTACATGGGAGCTCTCGAGTGGGCTAAACTACATAAACTAACAGTAAGACTACTGCATGTCTTTTTTAGGAGCTGGGGCTGGGATGTCAGTGGACAAACATGGGAGAAGGGGATCCACTTTTTAAAAATAAAAACCAGAAATAGGCTACTTAGTGGCAAGTATGTATTCTGCATGTAATTCTGCAAAATCTTTAGTGGCTGTTCAGTGTCGATAATGTGACTGAGCCCTTGGCTGATGTAACCACAGATTCTTCACAAGGGTCTTGGAACCCTGAGCACTCATGTGGTGATTAAGTTGGGAGTGGCTCTTGTATCCATGTGAATGCTTGAAGGACCAACACTTCTAAAGTGCTTGTTGTTGTCACTTTACAATTGTTATTAAGCAGATGACCCTTTAGGTATACCTGCAACAGCAAGAATTAAAGCTTTCATTCTTTTTTCCAAGCATTAGATTTCAAATCCTAAAAGCCTTTCTATCCTGGAGTATGTTTTACTTTACTAAATGACTTCTTCTTTTCTGTCTTTTAAGTCTCAAAAATATATGGTCACAAAAGATGTGGTCTGTGTTGTGGCAGGTCAGATGGGATAGATTTTGGGGTTTTGTTGGGTGGAGGTTTAGTTGGGTTTTTTTGGTGTTTTTTCATCATTTGTTTTTCTTTAATTTCAATTGGAATTGAATTCCATATCATCAGCTTGTATGTAATAGCAGAACTTCTTTAACTCCAATAGAGATATGGCAATTATAATGCTGTCCTAAAGTCTAATATCTAATAGGTTTTTCAGTGTGCGAAGAAGGACTTGAGTAATTGTAGTTGACCTTCTTAGCTAGGTTAATCATACCAAGAATTTTGAGAAGTTGGGAGTTCTGAATTGTAAACAATTGCATTTTAGTAAAATGTATATCTTTCTTGCATAGAAGTCAATCTGGGGCTTTCATGGATGGGGAGCCAGCTCAAACTGGAAAAAATAAAGATGTTTGTAACAATAATCCATCCTGAGGGACCTGAGTTTATAGGGGAAAACACTAGAAACCTTGACTTTCTAGGAAAAGAACACGTTAATATCCTTTCGTAACTCCTGTATATGAAGAGCCCTGTCAAGCTCATCAGGTTTTTGGCTTTTTTGCTGCTTTAGAATCTTTTAGATTCCTGTGAGGAGAAGGGAAAAGTGCTGGTTTGTGTCTGAGTTACTTCTTTGTGATAGGCATGTCCTGCTTGCAAAGTGTGTTCCCTGATGCTTGCTTATTTAACTATGCACTAGAAAGCACTGACCTCTGAAGTGTTTGAATAATTTTTATCCTCTCTTTAGAGATCTCACTAGCATGTCTATATAAGAATAGTGCATTTGATGAAAGTTCAGATGTGTGGTTCAGGCTGAAATATATGTGTCCTCCATTCTTGAATTATATGCATGAAATATTTTTTCTTTTCCTGGACGTACTTGCAGCAATTGATGGGATTTATTTTGACTCTTTTCCTTGCCAGGCACAATTTTAGCTTTGGACATTATCACCTATGTTAAGATGCATATACTTTATTCAAAGCAAAAATGTTCACTGTGTATGTATTTCTTAATTGAAATGGTGCTGCTGTTTCTTCTCTTTGCCACAGCCACTAAGTTAACATCAGTCCTTGTCTTTGAGTACATTTTGGACTGCTGCTCTTGCAGCCAGGTCCTTAGGTTTTCTTGGCATCAGAATGATACCTGACATTCTGTAAAATGTTCTGTAAAAGTACAGGGAGTTCATTTTGTTGGACACCATGATACTTTTTAAGTACTTTGGAGAGATTAGGCTACCACTGTGTGTGCATATTTATTGCTGTTAGGTGTCCTTCAGGAAACAGGCCTTGAAGGCTGTTGCTGTGAGCTTACATGGGCAATAAAAACAGGTGCAGCTACAAAGCTTCTGGCTGGTATTCTAGATTTGGCACATCCATTCATCTGAGAATCAGCTCGGCTTCTGTAAACTGTTGGCACTTATAAGTCCCAACTAAACTCACAAACCAACCAAACAAGCAAAACCACCACCAGTATCTCTCTTATTCCTTGTGATTAAAGAAATCTACCATCCAAAGTGCAAATAAATTTACCTAGTAGATTACTTTTGTTAAGTATTGTACTTTAGTTCTATTAACCCAATTGTTTCAGTTTTGGTTTTTTTTTGGACAGCAACTCCAGTAACAAATACTTTTCTGTTACTCAATTCTCAAAATAAAACAATCAAAGAAATTTCATACTGAAAGTCTCTGTAACAAATTCTGCATGTTTTTAAAAGCAAATCTGATTCCTATAGCACATTTTCCTCAGTGCTTTGGAGGTCTCTTCTTAACTCTTTCCTTTCGTAGATACTATTTTTTTTCATTAATAAAATAATCCTTTCCACGTGTTTATTGTCTTTGGATTATCATCATCAGGAACAAGTCTATCTTTTGATGTCTAGTAGTTCAATACTTCGAATTCATGGTGGTAATGAACATCAGAAATATTAAAAAATACCTCTTGTATGAATTGGGGCATTTTTATTTTCCTTTTTTTTTACCCACACTCAAACAAAACAAAAGAAACACCCTAAACCCCAAACAAACCAAGCCAAAACTCAACATGTGACAGTCTGTATTTTGTAGCCTGATGTTCTACTTGCTGTTGGGAAAGCTATTATACTTCTAAATTCAACATATTATTCTGTATATGTAGAGGAGAATTGTTCCCACTGTCTTAAGCTTAAAATAAGAGTAAATGCTGTTGAAGAAAGGCTAGGAAGGTTTTCCCCTTAACTCCCAAAATACCAGAGACATGAGAAAGAGAAGGGGAAGAGGAGATAGTTTCAAGGTTCTTATGTTTCCCTGCTCCATGCCTGATCATACATAGACAGGATGGTCTCCTGAACCCTGAGAAGGTGTTTGGTTGACGTGGATAGGCTAAAAGAGATAAAGGGGATGAAGAAAAGCAACTGTGTGTATGAAGTCTGTGAATTGTAACGCTGGGCATTGGGCAGAGTTTTATAGAACTATTTCCTTTTCAGGAGAATGAAAACAAGCTGTTTCATAACTAATCTGCTTTTAATTTTTTAATTCTGTTTTCTGGTACTATGCATGGTAGTTTGAAACCAGAGCCAGCTACTTCCTAAGTGAGAGCTGGGTTATGTGCACATAAGTAATTCTGAAATGTTCTGTTTTTCTGCTCTCCCCTAAAATTCAGATTGCTTTATTTGAATATTGTAAAACCATTGTGTCTGCCACAAGTAACTGAGCCTTACTGCAGAAAGAAAATCTGGGCTTTGAATGATTTGGTAGTAGCACTAGTATATGTATTTTTTTATTCTTTCTGAAGGAAATGCTTTGTATTTGTTTAGAACAAAACATATAAAATGTTTTGTTCTAAACTTTGGGTTTTTGTTGCATGGAGTCCTGAGGACTATTTTAGGTAGATTCTTCCATTAAGACCTGCATGAAGGCAATGTACATTGTAAACTTCTGTATTTTGAATTTGATATTTACAGGTATCATTAAGAGTGATGTCAAAATTTGAATACATTTTTATGTTAAAATGTTACATTATTCCATCTGGTTTAGCAACATTTTATATCCAGTAAACAAACCCAGCCCTTTTGTCAAGACAATTTCTGAGGGAGAGGCACTGAAAGAACATAATGCCTTTTCATCTGCCTAATGCTCTTCCAACACTGTGATTAATCTTGGGCTTGTCTACGCAGGGATATTACTCTTGAATGAGGAGGTGTCAGAGTTTTAAATACTAGAATGACTCCAGGATAGATCTCTATGCTTCCTTATTTTCTACTCAGAGTGCTCAGGCTTGGACAAGTTACTGGAAAACAATTGTTACAGAATAACTTGCCTATTTTAATGTCCCATGTAAACAAGCCTTTAGGGCTGGTTCTCGGTTCTCTCCTTTCTGCTGCCCTTTGTAAGTTTATTTCTGCCTTTCTTGGATTGGCAAACAAATTGATTTTTTGTTTTGCTGTTCAGGACAGCACCCTAGAGGAGACAGACATTCTAGCAAAAGGACTTTTGATGTGGCTTTACCACCTCTCTGCTTGCCAGTTTAGTTCATTCATTCTTCTTCAGGATCTAAATAATGTTTTTCTGACATTGCTGAGTGAGATGGGAAAAAGTGATTACAAAAAATTGTAATATGCCCTATATCATGCATTGTTATGATGCAGTTTTTTGGGTTTAATTCTTGCTAGTGGACACTGATTAACTCATCATAGAGAAGATTTCTTCATATATCCTGGAAATCAGCTTTAGTTTTTCCAAAACTGGCACTCTCAGCCGTGTTGTGGCAGATGCTTAAGACCACTCCTGATTGGGCCTGCAGTGCAGGTTCTTGTGTCTTCTGTTTGAATGCATTGTTTTACTGAGACTCCAGAGGAGCACAGTGCTGATGTGATGTCACATCAGACAGTCTTAAACACAAAAACAGGTTTGTTCAAGGAGAGTAATGAATTTTTGGAAATAAACTAGAACAAAATTTGCTTGACCCTCAAAAGGGAGTTGAAAACGGAACTCTGGGGGGTGCTTAACAACCTAGTCCTCTTTAGCATCTCTGATATTTTGGCTGGCTATGGCTGCTGGCAGCCTAATCTCACCCAGTGCCTTAGGAATTTGCATAACCTGTGCTCTGAATGGATCTTTCCTCCTGCTCTCTGGGCACCTTACTGTGCCTATTGTTCTGAAAGCTTCATTGCTTGGCACTTTTGTTCTAATTTGAATGGACTTCCTAATAATTACAGAAGTTTTAATTTGGAATGATGGTAAGAAAGCACAGAAATGTGAAACTTTTTAAAAATACACAGGCAATTCTGACTATTGCTGTAGCAGTATCAATGTAGCTACCTGTAGATATTACAGTGAATGAAGCTTTTATGAAGGAGAAAATGGAGTGGTAGCAAATGGGTGTCAAGTACAATTAAAATATCTTGATTGCTGGACCAATCTCATGCAAGCCAGTTTGCTCCCTTCCTGGTGGTACTGTACAGTGATGCCTGTGTGAATCAGACATTGGAAAATGACCTTTTCTTATTGTGTGGTGAGTTTTCAGTGCAGCTGGATAGGGGAAATGGTGCTTAAACAGTGCCAAGTCTCTCTACATGGATTCCAATGAAATAGAAGTTGTGACTGGTTTGTAACTGATTCATGCCTCTAAGTTGCTTAAACCATCCAAAGACACATCTCTTGATGTTGCTCCCTTGTATGGATCCTTACAGCAAAAACATGATGAACTAAAGCAATGTAACACATGAAAGTTTGTTTTGGATTTCTCCCTCAAACTACAGCTGCTGTTGGGGATTTCTGCCATGAATGGTTTTAATTGTCAGAATGGCAATTTCTGACAATTATTTCTCTTGTCTGTAAACATTGTGGGATATGGGATGCATGGACTGGAGTTTACATGATTTCTGGTTTTCCTGTTGGTTATTCTTTCAGCCAAAGCAGGAGATGGATAACACAGAATTCAGAATTCAATATTTTTATATTTAATATATTACATTCAATATAAAAATATTCAGAATACTTTTATTCTGAATAAAAAGTAAATTAATTTGATGCTGTTTCATTTTTCCTTGTCCCCCTTTACTGGGGTTTGTAGAGGTCAGCTATATGGTTTAGTAACAGTGATTTATATTGCAATGTGTTTCTTTGCTAAATGATTATGTGGCATTATAAAATTACTATTCACAGCACCACAGTGATGTGTGTTCTGACTTTTTTCTTAAGCCTTGCCTTAACAAAAGGTAAAAGCAAGAACAGGAAAGATTTAGAACATGGTATTTGAAGGTTGAGGTTAAACCACTATTAAGCTCTTATTTTTGAAGAGGCAAAGTAAGAGGAGGTTCTAAAGAGCATGTTGCACAACCAGCTGTGTGTAGTTAACCCTGTTAACCCTGGCTAGCTCTACCATAGGAGTTTTCTAAAGCACATAGCAGAGTGCCTTTTGACTGACTTTCCTTATTCAGCTATTTGATTGGTATTTATTATCTTTTTCCCCCTCATTTGTTTCTTCCTCCTCAGTCCTGAGGATGTCTTAAATTGCAGTGTTTATAGATGTCTGAGAGCTCCCAAGACCATTAGTGGAAGACACTTCAAAGACATCTAGATAAACAAAAAAATTAAATTTTATCTCAGTAAATCATAACAGACTGATTGACATGCTGCTTGCAAACACACACTCAGGTTTCTTGAGTTACAGTTACATCTTCCTTTTTGCCTCAGAAATTGTAGCATTGGTAATGCCACTACAAGGGCCAGATCCTGAAAGCTTCCTCAGTGCCTGGTGCCATAGTGAGTGTGAGCATCTGGGCCTTGTCAGTAGGCATTTCATAGGCAATATGAGAGCTTCCTTCTGGAGCAAAAGAAAAATTCTAACCACTGAGGCTGTCTTGATGTTTTTCTGTCTCAAAGTGTTTTTTGTCATCTTCTCCTTCATTCAGCCACTGAGCAACTTTGATGTCCAGTTTCTGAATGCAGTTGGAGACCTGTTGGACCTTATTCCTGCATTGTTTGATTATTCTGCACGAGGTAGACAATGCAGTGTGGATTCAGGAGGCCATGGGAGATACCAGTGGGACATGGGACACTGCTCTGCACTGATCAAGGTGAGCATCAGAACCTTATCTCCAGTGACTGTGTTGGTTTGCAGTGTCATGAGTCTGCATTTCTGCAGTCTTCCCTGTTCATGTTGCATGTACTTAAAGTCAATGATCAAGATGCATATATGCAGTTGTCATTTGTGCCTCTACAGGATTTTGAGTCCAGTTTTTCTCACTTGAGTTCAAGGGGAGGGAAAAGACTGAACTAAAACCACAGAGATGGATGTTGAAAAGCTGCTAGAACTACTAGGGAATGAAGAACTACCAGGGAGGGGAGACTAAATGAGAAATAACTCATTCACCTAGAGAAGTGGCATCTGAAAAGGGATGTTGTGAGTGACTGCAAATACATTGGGCAAACAAGCAGGGAAAAAAAGGAAAAGGATTATTTAAAGTAAGGGATAGTGCTAACATAAAAACAAATGGATGCAAGTGGCTGATGTTTTCTGTTAATAGTGATACCTTTGAATGGCTTTCCAGTAGGAGTGATGACAGAAAAAAACCCCACAGTTTTAAGATAAGTGACTGATGCATCATGTTGGCAATTACATTTTTCAGTTAAAATTGCTAAGAAGATTTAATCAGCATCCAGAGAGTCAATGTATGGCAGAGTAACAATATTCACCTTAAATTGAGAAACATGAACTAAAGTATTTGCTTACAGTAAGAGGTTTCTGAGCTAACAACAAATCGCAGAACCAGGGACATATTTTGAAAATATGAACTATCAACATATATATTTACCTTTTCAAATGAAATTTACTTGCATTTGCTTCTGTACTTCACTTCAAAGTGAGCCAGAGGAATTCTCACAGAAACAGCATGTTTTAAATTGATGTCATATATTTGAAAAGATGTGATTTGAATGTGTGAATAGAAATATTCCAATTGAAATTGGAGGAAAACCTATACCATGTGATGCAGGTATCCCAAATAACCCCACGATGTTTTATTTTGAAAACAACACATAGGTAAGAATTGTTTCTGTAGGTTTCAGAAATTCATTTAGTACACAGCTAAAAGCACAAGAATCTGCCCTTTCTTCAATAATGCAATTAATTAAACTACTTAAAAAAGTAGTTCTCCCAGTTTCTATCAAGTAGAAAACATGCAGAATATCATGAGGTCTGAAATTATTAATCTTTCTGCTTCTGTTTTCCAGGTTCTACCTGGATATGAGAATATATATTTTGCCCATTCCAGCTGGTTTACTTATGCAGCCACACTGAGAATATATAAGCATTGGAACTTCAATATAATTGATCCATACACCAGCACTGGCCGGGTCTCATTCAGTAGTTACCCAGGTAAAGTCAAGAAAACCAAAAATATGTAGATATTCAATTTAATATGGACCACCTTACTGTCTTGTAGCTGTCCTGGCTGTGAAAAGAAGCACTGGCTTCAATCTACCTTAGAACTTTTAGCAACCAAGAGGACAAAATGCTAGCTTGAATTTTCTGTCTTGAGCATGATATTGTTGTCATTGTCTTTTGTTGTTGATTAATCACCTTCAGTGCTCTGAATAATACTGGTTAAATATTTTACCTCTGGCACAAACATGCTGCTTTGAATTCTGCTTGTGTAGTCTGCAGTCATCTCAAGTACTGAACTCCTCACCATGCCTGTAGCATTTGCATGTTTGGTAACAACAATTTTGAGTGCTTCTGTTTACCACTGTGACGTGACTCCTACTGTAATGGGATTATTACTGAGTATCAAACACTTGCTGTTTGGAAGTGTATCAGTTTCTTTGATCTTGGGTTCAGGAACCTTCAGTTGTTTTGTTGTTTTTTGGGTTTTTTTCCCTTTCTCCCCACATCTTCCTTTTCCAGCTTCTCTATAAGCTGTTGCAGAGGAGAGTATGTTTTAATGCTTATTTGGTGTGTTAGTAATATAGCCAGCCAAAATATTTAGGAAAATATTATTTTGGGAAGATTAGGCCAAATGTTAGAAATTGCCAGCAAGTAATGTTTGAGGAGCAAAATGTGTGCTCTTGGTAGTACCAAGAACAGCACCAAGAAATGAGAGCGTGAAAAACCAAAGCAAATCTGTAACTCCCTCTTAGAGCTGACATTGCATAAGGTTTTAGAGGTGAAATTTCAAGTTCAAAAATACCTAAACAGTCAAAAATCTTCATAAAACATTTTAAATGAAGTAAATACTATAGCAGACTCTGTCATTCTCATGAAATTTTGTTGGCTGATGATTTCCAAATGTGCTTTGTTGAGTAATGGTGCTTTACTGTAAGGGCAAGGGTTCTTCATGGCAGGGTCTCCTGAGACTGTGACTGGGAGAATGTTTTGAAAAGCAGTTGCATTCATTTCACATTGAAAACAAGACTTTTTCTGTGAGGGTCTGAGCCTCCTCAGGAATGCAGCATTTTCTGACTGAGATTTTTAATTTGAGGAAGGGAGTAGAGGTAGCCTGAATGTCTCTTGAGTGCACAGCCTTTGAAGAGCTTGGATTATCTGTGATTGCCTCAGAGGAATTTCACTTGCTTGTTGCAAGGAATTTTGCCGAGTCTGTGTAATTTGGTTGAAAGCAAAGGTTTCTGAGCTCTGTTCATCACGTGAATGTTCATGAGGTTATTCTGGCTCTCATATCTCTCAGCTGAAATACTGATGATAGCACTACCCTTGACAAAAATGTGGCTCTGTTTAGCAACTGTTGTATGTTGCATTGTGCTGCAGATTCAAAATTGGGGATCGTGATCAGCCACACAGAGCATTTATTATTTTATTTTTAGTGGATGTCTGTGGTGATGTATTTCAGTTGTCCCCTTTTGTGGATTCTTTGTATAAGGAAATAAAAATATTATGGTTTTATGAGACTGGCAAAGCATAGTGTGTGGCAGGATACCTGAAAATCAAAAATCAGCTACTGCTTTGCTGAAATGGTTGGTGTCAGTATAGGACACGAAACAAAACAAGCGCACACACTGCTGCTCTCAAGGTGAAGAAAAGGGAAAGTTTGTTTTCTGATTCCAACACTTACAATTTTCCAAAAGTGACTGGATTAGAGGGTGAAAGTGCCACATCTCCAGTGACACTAGCCAAACTTACAGTCCATCAAATTTCTCCTCCTCCACAAAAGAATGCAAAACAATAAGTTATTTACAGAAAGTTTGCTACAAGAATGTAAACATCAGAATGCTTAGAAAATCTTAAAAAATCAGGGCGACAGTTGGGGGTCTGTTCATTGGTATACAAAATCACACTGTGCTTCCCTGAGAGGGCTGAGGTCTGCAGAGGTGGCTGATTTTAAAGCCTGCTATGTGGACTCTAACATAGTGGTGTGGGAAGGTGTACTTCTACCAACAAGATGAGTGAGAACTGTTGGAAAGCATAGTTCCCATGGCTACAGTGAAGTTAGAGAGGCCTGTGGCATGCACAGGGTGCTCACTGATGACAGGGTGCTATCACAAGCACTAGACAAGCATGTTCCATTGACTGCAGCAAATTGCATTAGCTGTGGGTGTAGTTCACAGACCTGCAGTTTTCCATGGCATGAGTAAGCACTGGCCTAGTAATGCTCCAGGGGTGTCACGTAGGAAGGAGGCAACTGCCAAATTCCTCTGCTCCATGTTATGATGAGAGATATTTTCAGAGCATCTGACTCTGGAATCTGCAGCTCCTGGCCATGGTTCGGCCTGACAATTGTAATGTCTACTTGCATAAATGTTCCTGCTTTTAGTCTCTGCCCTGATAGACATAAGAACCAGTAAGAAAGGCTACATAGTAATCTCAACTGAATAGTAACATGATCCTATGGACATAGAACTTTTAACTTCTGGAGGAAACAGAGAGCACTAAAAGACAGGTGCCCTTCTAGGCCTTCAGTGACACTTAACTGAGTTATTCAAAGATAGTTGTCATCCAGTAAGATAGGATATAGAGTAAAACTATGCTGCTGTCCAAAAGATGTGTCAGAAAATGTTAACGGGTCATTTGTCTTCTGAGAAGGAATATGCCAAATCCATGATTTCTCCTGGGGTCACAGAATAAAATTATCCATATTATTTCTTTATTTACTGAATTTCAAAAGACAGGCTACTAGATTGCAAAAATTAGTATTAGCTGTGACTCAGTTTAGAGGTTCTGAGGCTATAGACTAACCATGATTTGTGTTAGGGTGTGCATTGTGGGGCAGCTGGAGGGCCTTGCGCTTCTTTGCTCATGTTGTGAGTGAGCAGGTAGGAGGACAGGCAGGAGTAGAGTCCATCCCAGCTTCCCCAGCAGTTACCAGTGTTCTGCCACCAAGTTCAAATGTCCATTGTTAACAGCATATCTTCTCTGCTGCTTTCTCCCTTTCAGAGCAGCGGTAGTCCTGCAGAGGCACAGTCAAGTGGGAATTAATGGAAGTTGTAATCTCTGTTTTTGCAGAATGATTTCTTTACTTGCTGCTCATTTCCACACTAACTCACCTTAATTCTCACTTGAACTCTGCTCATAGTCTTTGTCCGCAGAGCTGCACGTAGGACAGTTCTGTGAACCTTTGGAAAGGAGGAATGTCTCTGAACTGGAAGCTTGAGCTTCATTGTCTTCTTCAAGCTCTGGACATGAGTACTTCCTGTGGCTTGTGAATCAATGCATAGCAGAGAGAACTGAAATTGTACAGAGGATGTTTCTGTTCCTCACAAATGTTGAATGAAGCTGTGCTCATGTGAGGGAGTAAGGAAGTGATAGAGACAAGGTAGGTTCTATGTTTTGTGCCACATATTTAGTGGTGGATCAGACAGGAACCTGCACTTCTCCCTCTCTGCCCCTTTCCCTCCTCACCTCTGGTCAATACTTTACACTGCTTATTGAGGCATTCAAAGAAATGAGCCAAACTAACTGATACAATTTATTATTTTCTTTGGATAGCAGGGGGGTTGCAGCTTCCAGGATTTTCATCCATTTGGATGGAGCTCTTTTAAACTCCATTTAAGAGCAGGAAGGTGCCATTTTGACTAAGCACTCTGGTTTGGATAGTGAACTACCTTCTCTGTGCTGAGACATGGTCTTTTAAAGTATGTTAATTTGATTTTAGCAGCTTAAACAAAACAGCTGAAGAAGAACAGTTGAAGACTTTTACTTCCACCTTTCCTCCTCTGATCCATTATTGGGATCTTTCTGGGTTGAGCTAGGTGGTGATGTGCGAGTAAGATGGCACAAGTTGTCTTGATGGCTGACTATACATGTCATATCTATCCATCTATCTATCTGTGCTAAGGCAGGAGAGAGAGGTAGTTTGTGTCCCTTGCTTTGAAGCAATCTGGTGTTAATGCAGCATAATCCTTCCCCACAGCTTGAGGAAGAGCTGGGAGGAACAAACCATGGAAAAGATGGTAGCCTTTGTTCTCAGCAGTACCTTGCTCATGAGGTATTGCCAGAGCATTTTCTGCTTCCTCCAGCATGTGTTCAAAACCTGGAGGGAAGCAAAGGAAGGTGTGGTAAGCTTTGGAGTTGAGACCAGAGCTATGGTGTGGTGTGTGCTTGTTCTTAGTGCCTAGGAGAGATGTGCAAGTGGAAGGGAGGCAGCTGATGGGTGTTCAGTCTTGACATGAGAAGCAGTTGCTCATTCTCTGCTAATCCAGAGAATACATTTATTTTCCCATATTCAAATGTGTTTATGCACTAGAGCATTGGGCATCTCAGCGAGGAGCTACTCCCAGTCCTGAGAGGTGGGCTAGACCTCATAGCTTTGACTTTCAGCCAGTAAAGCTGACCCATGCTATACTTGAAAAAGCACAGTGACCTTTTAAAACATCAAAAAAGCTGATGCTGTCTAGTTCAGAAAGCAGCACTCTACCTCTTTCAGAACAATAGTACCCCAGAACGTGCTGCCACCCGCATGCTCTTTGATGTGCTGACTTTCTGGAGAACACTGTGGCTCAGATTGCAAAAAATGCTTTGCTTGGCTGATTAATGTCATGGTGAGTGCAACTCCATGTTCTGGAAACTTCCGTTTTCCAGTGGCATTTGGAAATGGAATCTAAATGGATCAGATCCAGAAAATGCAATCAGAAGTACTTTTGCTTGTTTCTCTGTGGAGTTGTCAGGTTCGTTGGAGGGAGGGGTTAAAAAAACCCCAAAAAACAATGAAATAAAACAAATTTGATTGAGTGTTCCTAACAAAATGGGAAGTGGGTTTGCAGAGATGGTTTTACAGGAAAAACATAGAAGAAGCATACAGTGAGATAACACCTTCATTTACAACAGATTCTCATACACACTTAGAAGAATGGCTCAAGAGGACATCAGACATCTGCTGATGTCTCTAGACTTCTCTACCCAGGTTTTATTTTTCTGGATGTCTTTATACCATGGGTAACCTGTTGCTTGTATTTTAGCTTCCCTTTGTTTCAGAGTTGCCTATGCCTTAAATCAAAATGCCATCTTGGAATTATTAAGTTGGTAATGGTGTATAATGGAGGGCATGTTGTGTTATAAAACATTTCAGGATAAAACTTGGTAAATACTAAGACCCAGAAGGAAATCTCCTTCTTTTCAGCTTAGCTGAGCTTTGCTGAGCTCAGCTTAGCTGAGCTTTGAATTACAGAGTTCAACCTTCAGTTAATTCAGCATCATTCCTTGTGTTAGCACTTGTTTTGAGTCAAGTTTTTCTGTTCTATCTCAGCTGTTGATTGAAATTGGAAAGAGAAATTACTTTGTTTGTTTTGAAGTAGGACACTTGGCATTGTCACCCGCAGGAATTGATGCTCAATTCACATCACAATTGTTTCAAAAATTTCAATTATTGCCTGTGTTTGGGCAAGCACCACTTGACGTGTTATGCAGCAGATTATTGCTAGACTATCCCAAGTCCTTGTATAAAATAGACTGGCAGAGCCAAGTTTAGGATGTTTCTCATTTCCTTACTTATTTGAGGGAGATCTCTGCTGATAATGCACATAATGTATTACCTCTCTCTCCATGAGTAATACCAGAGTGCTCAGTCTATTGTATACTGATATTTTTTTAGAGAACAGATATCCACACAGTGTAAGTTCCTAGATCTGTTCTAATTTGAGAACTTGCTTCTTTAAAGAAATTTTGCTGAACTAGAGCCCTTAAAAATTACTTTTGCTTGAAGGTGGTCTGCCTTTTGATAAAAGCCCAGGAGTAGGAGGCAGAGCTGGGTTGTCTCTCTTGCTGTCGTAGGTTGGTGACTTTTGCAGTTTGTGTTAATAAAGTTTGCTGTAGAAGATTTCATATGGGAGCTCAACTATTATGGTGTAACACAGCATTTTAGCATTTTGTACTCTTTGAAGATGGATGCTATTAAAAACTTCTTAACAAGAGTTTAGGCTCTGTATGACTTCCCCATGACCAGATTGCTTAACAATCTTTCTTCCCCAGCCTGGCAGCCATGTATCTGCTGAGTTATCTAAAGGCCAAGTTATTTCTGCTCTACAAGTAGTCCCCATACTATCCAAGGCATATAGCTGACCTTTTCAGCTCTGTGTGCCACCTCCTGGCAAAGGGTTTGCAACTGGACCTAGGACTTCTGTTGGCATGTGACCTGGAAGGGAATCCTGCCCACAGATCCATCGCTGTATTGACTTTGCAGAGCTGGCAGGAATAAAAAACCCCTGTGACAACATGTCAGGAAGAGGAGTAGGTAGAGCTTCTCCTCATATACACGATGTGGTTTATGATTTAAGAGATGCCCGTGTCTTGAGATGCTTTTAAGAATACTTAGGAGAAGATTAAACTAGAAGGAAGATTTTTCTGCTTGGTTTAATAAAGAAGGAGTTAATTAAGGGGATTAATTCAAATTAATTAAATGAATTTAAGTTGTCTTTACAGACTAAAAATCTAAAACTGATACTGGTTGATGAAAGTGTTTTTGTGGAGTTTGTACTTTGCTTTAGTTTTCATTGTTGAATTTTTATATTTTTTTAGTTCACTTCTTTGTTAGAAACAAACACTTCACAGGCATTTAAGGTATGTAATCCCTAGCATAAGACATAGGTTGACTTATGGAGAAGCTTCCAGGCTTGACATACAAAGACAAAGCAAATGCTTTAGATAAAGAATTAGGTGTCTTGAAAACGTGACAGTTTCTTATTTCAAACTGTGTTGACAGGTGGGCCCAAAGCCCTTGCAGAAGTTACTACCTCATCTTTAATCTTTGTACAGTTTCAGTTCACACACACACGCATGGACTCATCCATATCCTCATTACTTATCTCTGTTTTGTTCTATGAGTATATCAAAGGTTCACAAAGATAACAGGTTTTGTGTTACTGCTTTTTAAGGCTTTTTGGTGTCCCTGGATGACTTTTACATACTGGGCAGCGGCTTGGTAATGTTGCAGACCACCAACAGTGTTTATAATGAAACCCTCATTAAGCAAGTGGTGCCTGAATCCTTGCTAGCTTGGCAGAGGGTCCGCATTGCCAACATGATGGCAAATGATGGCAAAACTTGGGCAGAGACCTTCTCCAAGTGCAACTCTGGTAAGTACACCTGTATATGCATCTTAGGAAAAAAATATGTGTTCCCTCTACCTCTTGTGCTTGTTTCCTTCCCTTGGCAGGACATGTAACTCTCTCTGTTCTCGTACCCAGGAACCTACAACAATCAGTACATGGTTCTAGACCTGAAGAAGGTCAAGCTGCAGAGGAGCCTTGATGATGGTGCATTGTACATTGTCGAGCAGATCCCAACCCTTGTGGAGTATTCTGATCAAACAAATGTTCTCCGGAAAGGTAATAGCTGCTATAGTAGTTACTGGCTTAGGAAAACCATCTCTTTATGCCGACTGAGAATAATGTTTTGTATCAGGGAAGGGTTTGTTGAACACTAGTCCTGAGTTTAAAGTAAGGAAGCTTTGTGTGAGCATCCCTCTGCATCTGGGTGAATTGCAATCTATTCATTTATCTGGTATGCTGTGGCAGGAATGCAATAAACATCTGTGTCTCCTAGAAGCAGAGGAGGGAAAAATAGACTTTGTGTCTTTGCTTGTCTGCATCCTTGCCTTTTTTCTGGTATTATTTTTCCCTGTTGTAGAGACCAATGAGGGAAAATGTGAGATCTGTTTGGGGCAGTACTAAATAACTGTGATGCTGTGGGCTACTCAAAATGATTGTTGAGTTGGTCACCCTGCAAGAAGATGAAATTTTGAATACCAAAGAAGTTCTGTTGTAAATTAATCTCCTGAACTTTTCTGGATCTCTGTTTTCTGATAAATATTTGCTTTTTAAAAGCATCTTTAATTCCCTAGCAAGACTGGCAAGAACTTGATGGAAAACAAACAAAAATCTTGGTCAAGTAGAACATTCACTGTCAGGTTTAATTTCAAGTGTTTACTAGACACTTAGAACATCAACAAAAAGCCTGAGCCTTAAGTGTGTCTGGTGCTTTTTGCTCCTTCCCCTAATCACATGCTGAGGGGATAAATTGATGAATTGCTCATCATCAAAATGATGGGAAATTTGCCTGTTAGCAGCTGGGGTTGGTTCTCTTTGAAATTTTTCCTTGTGTCTAGCTTCTTGGAAAGTTCTGGCTTATTCCAGGCATTGCCACATTGTCAGTCTCTTTTGGCTTCCTTTGCCTTGGGCTTCTCAATGCTGTGTTGTGCGTGGGATGCAGACAAAGCAGCTGATAGAGACCCTCTAGCTCTGGCACTGGAAACATTGCAGCCCCAGCATGGCAGTGCTATACCTGTGCAGAGAGGCCAGGCTTGGCAGGTACCTTGAGTTCCTTTTCAGCAATGATTTTGGAGCAGCTTGTGGCATTCTCTGTAGGACTGAGCCCAACTCCTGGGCTTGGGCACACAGTGACCACTTCTTCCCTCTGAGATGTTGCAGCTGCTCTGTTCTCAAAGGTGGCAGCATGCATTAGTAGTTACACATTACCTACAGGAGTTACACTTCATACCTACACTATGTCTTTTCCCAGATATCTAAGTGTACCTTGTGCAGACTGGATAACAGAGCAGTCAGTCTCTGGGAATTTAAACATTAGGAGGACAGCCTTCAACACACAGGGTGAGTTAAGCCCTGCCAAAGTGTAGTTTTGGAGACCTCAGCTGCTGTAAGCAGCAGATCTGAACTCCTCCATGCCACGCAGGACACCAGACAAGTCCCATCAAGGCCCCTGCCCTGTTCCCAGGTGCTTGAAGCAGCTCAGGTGAAGGAGGTTTATCTTTCTCAATACCACTGCTGGCTTAAAGCCTTTGTAGAATAGCTGACCCTGACAAGCTCCATCATTGCCATGTAGCAGGTGTCCCAAGATAATGCACTTTGGGCACGCTAGTTTGGTCAGATTGAGTTTGCCACCAGCATCTGCTTTTTAAGTCTCTTTGAAGCATAAACCTAGAAACAACAGAGAATGAGAATTGAAATCTCAGGTGAACAAAAGCAGGTATTGCTGTAGTAAACATTGTACTGAGGAAAAGTGAAACATTTCCTTATGCAGGTTTGAAAATGGAAAGGTTTTTTTCTTTATGGCTTCTGTTGTTTTTGTAGGGCAGTGCAGATGAGTTCTCAATACCAGGAATCTCTTACATTGCCCTTTCCAGGCAAAGGTGTCTGGGTGCTTTCTGTATATTGACAAAGAAAGCTCAGAAATCCTTTAGAGGAGGTGAGAGAGGGCAACACTGTCTGAAGAGAAGGAGTAGGTCACAGGAATAGGCTGCACTTCATTTTTCTTGATGATGAATGAGTAATATATCAAAATCAACACATCAGAGCAAAGCCTGGGATCTGTGTGTCTTCTGCCATATGTGCAATATTCTTATTGCTCTCTCTCCATGTTGCTGATATCTTTTACTCTCTTAAGTGCAGAGGAGGAAAGCATTTTGATTCAGGGATTTTTTGCTGTCTTTGTGTCATCCCTTCCTTTCAGCTTCACAGTCTCTCTTGTTTTTTGTCACTGTGCACCCTGCCAGGTTTCACTGGCTTATAGCAGCCCTTGGGTAAAGCCTGGCTTAGGTTGTCTGCTGCACTCTTTGCATGGGATTTGCAGTCTGGCAGAGCCTGAGACACAGAAGAGCTCTTGCTAGAGGAGAACTTTAATAGCTTTCTCTGTTTTAGCAATTTTAACAAGTTTTTCCAGGTGGGAGAAAGAGGTCATCTGTACACACTGTGTTCATGTGAGACAGCAGCACCTTTTTGAATCACAGCTAAACCTTAACTGGTTTGGAAGCTGATGTATCCGTGTCCTTGGGCCTGCGTCATTACAGGCTGGCAAGTTGCTCATTTCTGGAGGACGCCTGTATTACAACACAGCCTGTACACAACCTGTTTCCTTCAGGTAGGCTCTAGGTCACGTAAGCAAATGCCAGCAGACAGGAATACCCTGTCTTCCCTATCCTAGGCAGGACCCAAGCTTGTGAGGCCTCCACTCAGACAGTGCTCCACTGCTTATGCTGTCTGCATATCCTTCAGTTTGTATTTGTGTGTATTGCTCCCGGTGAGTTCCAGTTGATTTTTTTGAGCTTCTTACACCAGACTCTTCACACTATGCTGGGCTGATTTTAATATGTAGAGTCCTGCATTTACCAGTGCCTAGATAGTAAATCTCTAAGCCAAATCCTGATGTGTGTGATTTGAGAATGAACAACAAGGGAATGTTAGTGCTTTGGAGACAACTTGAAAGTGTGCTGCTCTGGGACCTAGCTCATGTTATATACTTGCTGCCTAAACAATAGAAAAAATTAAATGTTAAGGTATAGTTATCTATTTTTATATATTCTAGGACTTCCTATACTCAGATTCTGACCTGGAACGTCTCCTGGTTCTTTACAAGAGCTTTCCACAACGGTCTTCTTTCAGGCAGTTTTGTGCAGGATTGCTTTTGGGAAAGTTAGAGCAAGGCTCTGCTCTGCTGATCACTTCTTAACCTTCAAAGGCAGCTTCTGCCAAAAGTGCAGCAATCCCCCATCTTTCTTTATGGCTATGTGCACCCCCCACTGCACAAAGCGTGTGTGTGCTGACCTGCCTCCTGTTCACCTTGAGTGTCTGTCGTCTCCATGTGTTTGTGTGTGTCAGTCCCTCCCTGACATCTCAGCATGGTGTGTTCTGCTTTCGTGAGACGGGAAGGGGGCAAAACCAGAGTAAATGATTTTGCAGTCCTTTAAGGTTCAGCAGGGAAACCTCTGCCAGAGGGCTGTGGCCATGCTGCATGTTCAGGCTCCTGCAAGTCTGATCTCAGCTGTTTTGTAGGATGAGTCCTGAGGCTGGAAGTCTGGGGGCGGGTTGCCTGGGTATGCAGTCTCCAGTGGTGTTAGGCTGGGAGTCAGCCCTGGTCATGCCAGTGACTGTTTCCTTATTGTGTTCAAACCAGTTTTCTGTGTTGTTCCTCGACATGCTGGTGAGGCAATAGAACATGGACAATTTATTATTTTCTTTTCTGATACAAGCAAGAGCATCCAGCTTTTTCAAGTGATTAATAGATTGGGGTTTGTCTCTGACAGGTTACTGGCCTTCATACAATATCCCTTTCCATGAAAAGATTTACAATCTCAGTGGGTATGCATCGTATGTTGTCAAGTATGGCATGGATTTCTCCTATGACCTTGCTCCAAGAGCCAAAATCTTCCGTCGAGACCAGGGCAAGGTGACCAACTTGGAAAGCATGAAGTACATCATGAGATACAACAGTAAGACACTTGTTTGTGTGCTGTGGAGCTGATCTTAATAAGCAGAGTTACTTTTATTTCTTGGATTATAGTGGGAAGCTGCAGCCTCGCATACAGATCAGTTATTTTGTCCTAAATGCAGAATACACACAAAGCAAAAAGGTAACACAAGCTTACTTTGGAGGTAGGAAACTGGGCTAAAGTTTCCTATTAAGAGCAAGGCCCCTTGGGCTTGTTATTTCACTTTTCCAGAAAGCTTCTGACTCCAAGAGAGTACTCCAAGAGACCTCATGGACTGCTGTCACCTAATACATCTACAGCCTGTCAATCTTGAAAGCCTTAAGTCCTAAGCAACAGTTAGATGTGATCAGACCAGAGAATTTAGTGTAAAACTTGAGGTCTTTTCCCATGTTCAGGCAAACGGTCTTTTGCAGGTGGGATAGCGTTAATTTTCTTAATTAAGTGGTTAATACAGGAGTGTGTTTTGAATTTAGTAAGAGAATAATGTTGATAGCTCTGTTATTTAAACTCCAATGTTTTAGTTGTTTGTGAGTCAAGGACTTTTCAGTTTCCCATGCTCTTCCAGCAAGCAGATGCACAAGAAGCTGGCAGAGCAAAGCCAGTACATCTGACCTGAAGTGGCCAAAGGGATATTCTATACCATTGAACCTCATACTTACTGTGTAAACTGTGGGAATTGGCTGGAAGGGGCTGATCCCTGCTCAGGGAAGGGCATTGCATTGGTCAGCAGGTGGTGAGCAATTGTATTGTGAATCACTTCTTTCTCTAAGGATTTTTTTCTCTTGCCCTCCCTCTCCTTTTTAATTTTTATTATTAACAATTCACTTACTGAAATTGTTGTTATCTCAGCCCATGGTTTTTACCTTTTTCCAATTCTTCTCCCCATCCCATGAGGGGTGGGGCTTGGAGGGATGTGGATGAACAGTTGTGTGGTACTTAGTTGCCAGCAGGGGTTGAACCAGGACAACAGGTAATGCTCTGTTGTTTTTTCCTGACAGGGCTCTCCTGAACTCGATTAAACCCAGCTTAATTAACTTCTGGCTAAGCCCATCTCAGAGTACTGATAGCTTTAGATGCTATATTTTTATTCCCAATTACAGGGAGCGTGCTGCTTACTGGACTTGAGGTTTGGGAGGCCTCTCCCAGGGTGGGGTGTCATTCCTGTCTGGGCTGTGAGTAGCAGCATGCTCGTAGATGCTGAGCTCACCACCTTCCCCTCCTGGCTTGCAGTTACTGCAGTGGGTGTTCAAAGGTTTTGCTTCTTTACACTTATTTTAATCCAGAACAGGAAAACAAAGGCTCTCATTTCCCCTCCCCTCTCTCTACCCCCCACCTGCCACTTCCCTTTCTCTTCTGCTTTTCTCTTCTGAGAAAGCTTCTACAAGCTTTTGTCATGTAGAATTTCATCAGGTGGTATTGCAGATACTTGTGGTTAGAGGTTGGCAGTGGTGCCCCTGGGTTGCAGAAGTAGCTGTATGGTCCTGAATTAGGAGCTTGTCTACTTAATGTCATGTAGCTGGTACCTGTGGAGAAGCACAAAAGCAATGTGACAGAGTGCAGTTACCCAGTTTTTAGTGGCTCTAGTACTTGGCATCAGCTTTCTGTGAGGGGGCTAACGTTTTTTCTTTTCTTCTGCTCTTCCCACCACATTTCACCCCAGACTATCAGCATGATCCTTATGCTGAACACAATCCTTGCAACACCATTTGCTGCCGGGAAGACCTGAATCCTTCTATACCAGTGCCTGCAGGCTGCTATGACACCAAGGTAAATTACCTCAATTCCAATATCTGCTGAATGCTGGCTGCAGCCTGTTTGTGCTCCTGTCAGACCTGTAGCATGCTTCCCCGCACCAGGCCAAGCGTGGCCAGGAATGTCTGTTCCCTCTTTTCATGCTGTCCCAGTGCTTGGGCATCCTCCTCAGGTGGGAATTCTCTGCAGAGTCTCATTTCCTGTCCCTGACATCAGTCCTGGCACAGTGGCACAGGATACAGGGGGAGATGTATGAAGCAACTTAATCCATGGGAGCTTGTGGTGTTCAGGAGTTAAATTCCAAATCCTTACAGCAGGAAATGAGTCTTCAGCTCACTCAGGGAAGGAGACTGTTGTACAGCCTCAGCCTCCTGTTCATTAGAACTCTGTGGGTGCCTCCCAGAGCCCACAGGAAAGGGGTTGCAGTCTCACTTTATGTTTACATTTACAAAAGCCTGGCTCTCTAGTAAGCTACCCCACTCTGGGGCTCCACCTCTCTGCAAAACTGCTTTCTCAAAAGTTTGGTGAAGATCACTTTGCATTTTAGGGGTATGTGGGAAAATCCTTAGACCCACTGTCCTGGAGAAAACAGCATTTATTTTAGGCAGGTGATATGATATTTTCACCTGAAGAGCAGTGCCCAAGTAAGCAGCTGTGCTGAAAAGTTGTTCAGTGTGTCTATCCTGTGGGGTCCAGCTTGCTGCATTTCTGGATTACGAGTTTGGTTGCTAGGGTGGAACTGGGGGAGCTATTTTAATATCTCCATTGCTGTGTCCAGCCAGCTGTGTGTTGCAGTGGACAGTAGTGGGAGATTCCCAGAGCTGGGTAATACAAGAAGAATGCAGAAAATGGCGTTGTAGAGGGGTCTGGTAAGGGAGTGGTCAATGCCTGCTGCAGTGCCTAGCCAGCACAGTTAGGCAAGGAGAATGGGCTGGGCTGGAGGTGGAATGGGGGGCTTAAGAGGGGCATTGCAAGAAATGACCCAGAGCACAGGCCAAACCTGTTTAGTTATAAACCCTACCAGCACATTTAGTGTCTGAGTTTGGGAAGACGGAGGAGGCTTGGGACCTCTTTGGAGACCATGAAGGAGCAGTGCAGAGCCTGGGTAGCAATATTAATTCTGCTGCCCTTCTCCATTCCCGAACTGCCCTGACATGCCCCGGGGATGGCCCAAGTGCTCAACATGCAGCAGAGCTTAGCGCAGACCCCTCATCCACCTGCTGCAGCCCCGTAAAATCAGGGAGGGTTGGCCTGAGGGCAGATGCTCTGGCTCTTTCAGCCTGGCAAGGGCAATTGTGGGCTTGTGGTTTGCTGGTGCCCTTCAGCACTGGCTGCTGTGTGACTGGAGGTGCCTCTGCGCAGGGGAGGAATTGCTGCCTGTGTGTGTTTCCCTCTGCTCTCTTCCCTCACTTTATAATGAAATCTCCCAGAGCTGTTCCTGCTGGCTGGGATGGGGATGTGCCAAGCCTCACGCTGCCCTTTTGCCCCGGTTCCTGTCCTTTGTTCCAGGTGTCGGATTTCCGCCTGGCTGCAGCGTTCACGGCCTCGGCCATCAATGGCCCTCCGGTGCAGGGCGGTCTCCCGGTCTTCAGCTGGAGACGCTTCAACCGCACGCGGCACCAGGGCCTGCCCGAGTCCTACAACTTCGGTTTTGTCACCATGAGGCCCATCCTGTAAAACCAGCACCAGCATCCACAAGTAGATTTTTTTTTTAATGGGAATTTTATTTCTTGTGTAATAAATCGACCTGGATGTCCACATCCCTGTGCCTTATACCTGCCTTCCCATGTCCTGCCTGCTAAGCACTTTGTACTGATATTGGCTGCTTCTCTGCAGCCCAAAGCACGTTCCTTTCTTCTGAGCTGAGTGGCCCTTCCTCTGACTGGGATTGATGAGAAGCAGGTGGCAGAGCTTTCTGTTGATCTGAGCCATCATCACAGCTGTTCCCAGAGCAGGAGTGAGGAGCAATGCCACCAGTGAGAGTGATCTGTTTCTAGCAGCTGGGACAAACCAGGTGGCTGCTTTGGGCCGTGATGGCCTTACCTCAGTGCTGGCTTGATGTCTGCCTTTTGTCTGAGTAGTGTGCTGCAAGTTGCTTCCCATCAAGCGTGCGTTCTCCATGGCAGATCAGTCTGTTCTGTACAGGATGTGACTTTTAGTGGCACTGTCAAGACTTCCTTTGTGTGGCCAGAGCAGCACAGGCTGCAAAAGAGGGTGAAGAGAAGCGGCCTGATGCTTTAGAAATGCCTCTGCCTCAGGCTGCAGGGACAGAAATGTGATGCAGTGGATCTCTTACAAGGGATCTCTCTTGGAATGGATCAGCCCATGCAGTTGCTCAGTGCCATCTTTGTCTGCTCTCTCAGCTGTAGCAGGGGAATGTGACAGTGAGATGGCTGTGAGGGCCAGGGCTACTCTTAGCTACCTGTGTTTACACCAAGGAGTTGAGTCACTAGGCTGTTTTGTGCTAGATGTTCTATGTGTAATTAAGTAAAACAAAATAAACAGCTCTTTCCTCATGTCCTTGATGGTCCAAGTTAAATAGTGCACAGCACTGCCCTGTGTTATGAAGTTGAAGAATGATGAGCAGTGTGAGATTTTAATGAAGCCTCTAGCGTTTAGCTTGTGTGATGGGGAAGGGAGCAAGTTACTGGGTGAGGTTCTAGCTAAATATTTGCTGTCAGAGTAAGGGTGATTTTTTGCCAAGGGAAGAGGGAGACCAGCAGTTACAGCAAAGCTGTTGTTGATGATGAAAAATTCATGAAAGGACTGAAGTGATTTGTTTGCTGAGGTAGGAGATAGGTGTGAGATGCTGTGTGCAGAGACCTCCTCCATGTGGGGGTGGAGCCACTGCCACAGATTGGATTGAATTGACCTGGATTGAACAGGCTGCAGCAGGCATTAAGGAGGACACTTAGGGAATGGATCTGGGTCATGAAGAACACTGCAAGGAGCTGAGCTGCCAGCAAGCAGAGGACCAAGAATCAGCTGCTTGTTTGAAACTGAAAGCACAGAGGGGCTGGAGGATGGCTTGATTTCATTGTCACTCCTAGACAATGCACCAACACTGCAGCAGCATGAATTTACTGCTTTTTCACACAGTTTTATATAAAAATACAAATGGAGAAGTTCTGTTTATAAGTTGGTCCCCAGGGACCAGGAAACTGCCAATGGATTGCTGCAGTGAACAGTGTTCTTGACCCAGGGCACAGCTAGCTAGATGCTTCCACCTGCAGGGAGTGGAGCTGTGTGGCACCTGTGATGTGCCCATGACACAACAACATGCCTGGAAATGGCAGCTTTGCCTTTCTGTCACCTTGAGCCTCTTACCCTGAGGTATGACCTTTGTGCTCCAACCTAGAGTTGTGGGACATCAGAGCTGTTCTGAGAGTGCCTTTCTGTAAGTAAATATTTACACCAATGGGATTTGTGAGCCTTTGGACTCCAGTCTGTGTGACTGTGGCTACTTTTTGCCTTTGGTTGTGCTGCTAAAGGCCACTGCCTTCCTCTTGCTGTGCTGTCCTTTGTGCTTCTTTTGTTGCCAGGCCAGCTAGGGCTGATCTGCCAGTCCTGACCACAGCAGCTAGGTCCAGCTCCTCTTCCCTGTACAGCTGCATCAGTGGCCAGAGGAGGCTTTGACGGCATTGCATGGCTCTGTTGGCCGGTGCAAAAGAACTGACAGACAGCTACATGAAGTTTAAAGGTCTCTTTGAGTATCTTATTTCCTTCTGCAGATGCCACTTGGAATAAAAAAAAAAAAAATGAAGGTATGGTCTAAGCAGAGGATTTGTGGCAGAAGTTGCCACCTTTTTCATACTCTGCTTTCAGGTTTTTCCAAGTCTTGTGGCTTCTGATTCTTTGACTTCAGGTTTCCAGGTCTGGCTGAAGAGGGACTTATTTGGTGGGGAGATGGAAGTGGGAGGTGATAGTGATAAATCTCTCTTGCCATAATGAAAAAATACTCTTCAGTCAATGCCTAGAGGAAATGACTCCTCTCAGTAGGAGCATCAAAATTGTCACATGGAACACAAGTTTTCACATGCTTTACCATTCCCCTTTTCTGAAATTCAGTAGCAAGCCTGCCCCTCCTGGTTCCAGTGGTCATACCCTGCACAGCCTCAGCTCTAACAGGGGCCACAGTTTGTCATAGCAGGAGACACTGGGGCATGGTACCAGTGCCTGTCCAGGCTGCACAGTACTTCAGGGAGAAACCAAGAGCACTGTGTTGGCAATGTGCTGGTGCTGTGCTGCTGGCTCAGATTTGCTTCTCAGCTGACTGCTGGAATTTTTTCAGTTTCCTTACTAGAAGCATCAGTGGTGTGGAGAAATGGACTTTGCTCTGGGGCTGTAGCACTTTCCAGACCTACCATGGAGTTTGTGCCAGAGCTACTGTGCAGCAAACAGTGTGTTCTGTACATTCACATTCTCACTTTGCTCTACTTGCAGTTTCTCTTCAGCAGGAACTGCAATTACAGCAGTGCTTGAGCAGAGTAGTTACGCTGTATTTGATGATAAAACATAGGTTCTGCACTATGTGCAGTACATATACTTGTAGTTTAAATAGGCAGTTTGAGAAACTCAGGACTTTTAAGTGGGATTGTGCTGAGGCATCACTTCACAAGAGTCCATCATCTTCTGGTCAATGACTTGAAGCAAATTTTAGTAAGTGCATGGAAACTAATTATTAGCATCACAAATTAATTATATGCCCTCAAAGTACAGGCTTGGCACATCAGTAACTCCATGTTTTAAGTACTCTGAGTTCTCTGCAGTTTGGCAGCAGAGTTGTGTTCAAGAGGCAGATTTTCCCAGACTGCCTTCTAGTCCAGCTGTTTATTGGTCCCAAAGGAGTTGCACATCATCTGTCAAGGTGCTGCTCCTGGCTTCTACCCTTGAGGCAGCTGGGTGGGGGGGCAGAGCCTTTCATGATGCCTGAACATGTTTTAATTAATTATTTATTTATAATTTATTAATCCTGATTTCATAACCCTGAGAGATGCACTTTGTTCTGTGCACAGCAGCTGCTTCCTGGCCAGGTGAGTGGGCCTTCTTGCTTGAAGGATGCTCTGAAAAATTCCAGTACTTTGACGAAAGCCTGTTGCTGGAAGAATGGCCATTGCTTTGGTGGTCAAACCTGGCATCTTGGAGGGCAAGGAGAGCAGCACCAGCAACTGGATTTCCATTCCTGAGTTCATCTAGGGCAACTCTGGGGTGCAGGTCACTTTATTCTCTCTGTCCATGCCTTGCAGAAGTGCATGAACGGCAACTTGGCAGAAGTTACAGCATTGCTTTGGTTTTTTGCTTCTGTGAGGGCAGCACCATGCAGTGACTTCCTGGGAATGACCACAAGCCAAAGCCTTGCTGCTCAATGTTGGTTGAGCAAGGTGGCAACTCCTCTGGAGAGGAGGAGCAGGCTTTGGGCTCTTTTTTGAGAGCTGCCTCCTGTAGTGTCAGGAACTAAGCACAAATGACTCAAACTGTTAAAAACCCGGTAGTTTTATTTCAAAGTATAAATTCCAGGCTTGTCAGACAAAACCCCACTAACAGTTAACACAGACACACACTAATCTACAGTACATACGAAAATGGGGAAAGCTGGCAACTGCCCAGTTTAAAGTGGACATTAAATCAGTCCTACATTTTTTATTTTGTATTTACAAGTCCAGCTGCAAAACAAAACAAGAAATCAGATTTGGAATTTTCCAGCAAAGGATTTTGCACATTTGACTTCTGATATCCAATAAATTACTAAAGCTGAACAGGAATCCCTGAACAACTACTACTCAGCAATTGTATTTACAACTACACCCTATTAGTTTAAGACAGCAGTACAAATATATATGTGTGTGTGTGTGTGTGTATTTATATACACACATCTGTACATATATATAGGCATATGTATATAAAAGAAGAAAAGAATGCTCAGCCTGCATAATGACAATGAGAAAGAAAGATACCTTTTTAACTTAAAAGGGATGAAAAGGAAAATTCATTGATTTGTTTTCTCCTAGCTATCCTTATTTTTTTCCTTCTCCTCTCAGAAGGTGTTTGGAAGGGAACAGATTTGCATGGCAGGCCTGGCTTAGTGTCATTTAATTTCTTCTCCCTCCAGCGTTTTCATACAATGCCCACCCCTACCCAAATCAACGAATTAAAAAAATATATATTTAATATATCAAGCTTCTATTTAAAATATCTGCATAGATATTTTTCACAAAAGGAGAATACTCAAAGGGTGTGGAAGAAGGCAGAATCACAGCTTGGTTTTGTACAGTGTATACAATACTCATCCTGGGGAATGGCTGTCTTGGGAGCAGGAACAGACGTGACCCATCCCTTTATATAATATTGGTTTTATTTACTGTACATTTAAGACTAACAGCATCAAGGAAGAGCTGAAGTGGTTATTTCTGTTACAGTACAAAATGATGTTCAGATCCTACTATTGAGCTGAGTCATGGTCCCAGTGAAGACTGAGGGGTTTTGTCTTTGTTTTCAATGGAAGCAGGGTAAGACCTCTTAATTTAACAGGGAGAACACCATGAGTGTTTCCAGCCTTGTGCTAAAAGCCTTGGGAATGGGTGTCAGTGCTTGTGCTCAGTGACCTAACATGGCCAAGGGCAGCACAAACAATTCCAAGGAGCAACGTCAGACCAATGCATAGGGGAAGGTGCTCAGAGCATGGAAATTAATTACAGGCTGAGAGATCTGCATCCATGTGTTTTCTGAAGCTGTCACTGGAGACAGTACTGATGCAGTCTGCAGTCAGTCCCCTCCTAGCATTTATGTTTTTGTATCCAATAGTTTTTTAGCCATACTGCAATAAAACAGGCCAGTGAAGCTGTAACTAGGAGAAATGCAGAATGCCATTTTGCCACCAGCACTCCACAGCAGGGCTACTCTCCAAGTAGAGGAACTAACTCAAATTACTTTCAACTTGGACATCCAGATGCCCTTGTATCACACACAGAGAATACAATTCAAACCTAAAGCACACCCAAAAGTAAATAAGGATGGGAAACACCACTGTAGTCAGTGCAGTATTTGCTAAAACATGGGCAACTCAGTCCAAGGCAGTACTGCTGAAATGTCATGTGCCCAGAGGCAGCAGCGAAACACAGAATCACAGAATTCAGACACAGAGTCAGGAACAACTTTATACCAAGCTATTGAAAGATGGAAAAATTTGCATTAAGTGCAGAGAAGAAACCAAACTCAACAATTCCACTTAAAAACCATATAGAAATTTTTAGCATATTTAAAAGTGGATTATTGGAAGGCTTCAGGTATTGATACTTTTCATTAAAGAAGAGACCAGTCTAGAAGCACAGTATTAACAGACCTGTACTGAATGTTGCCAAATATTTTGGTTATACTTTCAAATAAAGTCTGTAAAAGAAACAAATTGTTTCTGATTGATTGTTGCTAGCAGAAAGCTTCTCAATAGTTTTAAGCATTCTGGGAGGTTAAGGATAATAAAGCCATCAGCCATTCGACTACATGGGAAAAACTGCCATGAGGTAAGGAATTAAGCTCTACTCGTGTTTGTTAGCGACTCACTGCAGAGATCTGCTCCACAGTGACAGTGACTGCACAAAACTGGGACAGTTTTCTCTTTGGGCATCAGTGATTTAGGGACCAGCTCTCTTGGAGGTCTCCACACCAACTCAAAGTCAAGGTGTGCTTTATCACACATTTCTCCACCAGTACTTGCTCAAGATACTGAAATTCGACCTTTAACAGCCCTGCTGGGATGGAACAACAGGGAAGTGATCATTGACGCCAGAGCTGCAATGTCTTTGGTCAATGAAGTGTCTCACAAAATCCTGCCAAAACCCCAGACTGCTGCCATACAGGCCAGAAATGGATCTGGTAAGACAGAAGCCAGTTTTTACAGTCAGTTCAGTAAAGAACTAAATCTTTAGTAAGTAAGTATGAATCTTCTTTCTCTTAATGATGCAGCCCACAAAACCTCCAAATGGAATGACACACCATCCCTATTAATATCTCCACGGAGGAAAGAAAATACTTTAATGCAGGACTTTCACCCCCTGCCTATCCCAAAGGAGACAAACCTAACAAGGGATATCTAAATGGAAGCTCCAACTATAACAAAGCTCACTTATCGTTTGGGCTGGAATAACAACTAAATAAATGAAGTTCTAGGTTGTATCCTCATGTTTATTTCAACTTTCAAACTGTAAAACTTCATACTACTAATACAGCCAAAGGCTCTTTGGTACCACCTCAAAGACACATTAACAAAAAAATTGCCCAAGGACTTGACAGCCATCAACTGGAAATAACTGTTCTAATCTCTATTACAGAACTGTCTTTATAAGGACCGTAATTTAGTCTACTTCCACAAACAATCTAAATGCATTATTTAGTAATTATTCCTTAAAATAAGCAAACAGAATATTTACTTAAACACAGAAAAATTCAAGGAGCTTTTGATAATAGCACCAGAAATACAGGGACAATTGCAGATCAAAGGAAAGGTTACACATTGTTCATATACAGTGTGAACCTTCTCTGAGGATACTTGGATTAAGCCAGAAGTTTTGCTTGCCAAAATTAACTTTTAAATGCAAGTTTTCATACAGAGAATATCCATAACTCACCTGAGAGAAGTGACACTCCCAGCTACATGAAGTAGTGCATTAAATCAGATAGATGTCTACATTGCCCTTTTTTTCGTTGTAAAGGTTCTAAACAAAGGAACCACAGCTACAGAACCCATAATCTCTTAGAATATTTCAGCCCTGTTTGAGGATTTAACTTCTGTGATACTTTTTCAATCTTGCTTCACACTTCACCATGCTGGTTTTGAGAAAGAGCACTGAAATGACAAAATGTCATAGTCTGCACCTTTGCTATATGGTGAAGTAGATTAAAAAATATCTTTCCCCTCTAAACCCATTGTTTAGTTCTACGGGGTAGGAATGCAACTGAAAATTGCCAAAATTCAATCCTCATATCTACTTTCTTGTCCAGGTGTGTTACAATTGTGTTCTGCAAAAAGCAAGTTTAACAAGTCAATGACAGCAGGGGAGATGCACCAATTTCTTTTCTCAGCTCAGAAACATCATGAAAGCATCTATTAACATTTGCAATCACTCACAAAGTTCAGGCCAGTGTCTAAAACAGTTTCTAAAACCCCCTTGGCTACATCTGCTTTCTGCAGAGGCAGGCAGATGATGGGAGAGAGACGCACACGGGGAAGCAGCTCCTCCTTTTGTACTCACTGAGCATCCAAACGAGTGCAAACAGGCAGAAGCTTTCATGGCACTGCACCACAGGGGTTTCTTCTTTGGCTGAATTGCAGCTTTCCCAAAAGAACCAGGAAAGGCTCTGGTGGAAAATAATGTCTGTATACTCAATATTCTTGACAGGACAAAAACAACTACTCAGTAAGGAAAAGGTTGAGTGATACTGCAGATAAGAACAAATTCACAATCAGCAGATGTTACACTTTCTTGTCTTTACATAAACAGCAATCACTGCAGGCCTGGAAAATGAGAAGCACTGATAAAAGACTAGAAGGGTAAAAGGAAAAATAACTCCAAGCAAATAAAAGAACACCACAAGGTATCTGGCTACATTTTATTTCTGAAATTATTCTTTAAGGCACAAAATAAATCTAAAAAATAGGGCTGGATGTATGAGGGGAGGAACAGAGACATTGCCAGAACTATCAAGGTGTGAACGGAGACTTTACAATCCAGTTTCAGATCTGGGAATGCTCCCAGGGTGAGTAGGGGAGGATAGTGAAAATAGAGGAGCATTCTTACTTATAAGAGGTAGGAGGTTGTGGGTTGATTATTCTTTCTTCTCCACCACCTCCAAATTTACATGGGTTCCTGGCCAGACTCAAGTTCCCTTCCCTCCCCTCAGAGAGCTTATTACAGTTTGTAAGGTAAGACCAGACCACTCAAGCCTCCAGTAAAAAAAGTGAGACCTTGAATCACCCTTCATGTTATGTCACAGAATGCTGGGGAGGGGCAAGAGGCAGATCTTTTTTGCCCTTGTGTTGGTGTCTCAACAGACATTACAGATGTATATGTTTTACTTCAGACAAACTGCAATTTACTATTTTGTTTCCATTCTGAAGCAGAACCCCAGGCATTCAGGATGTTCTTCAATAAAGGATAGTAGGTATCTAGGTGGAACACCTGTCATGGAAGGAAAACCAAAATTTTCAAATGGCCAATGGCATGAACTATTTAGAAAAAACAGGCTCTCTTGCTGCAGGTCAGACTTTATTTCTCTGTTGGTTCTGAGTGCATGTAGTGTATCACACAACTGTCTAAAATAATCCTGCAGAGTGGATTTAAAGGTGAATTACATGCATGGGATCAACTCCTCCCAGAACTGGGGTAATTCTTGATAGCAGGACAGGTTTCAAGGGTCCAAAGATCTCTAGTTTAACTGCTCTGGGAAGAGATCACATCTGTGGACTGGGGGTCACAGAAGGGTCCAAAGCGTCCATAGACATCCTTAGCCCGGACTGCAAAGTAGTATTTGCTGCCAGACACGAACTGAGTCAGGGTGCACGCCATGGGCAGCGGCAGCGCCTTCACCTCCCCGATCTTCTTCCACTGCGAGGCCATGGTGGCGCTGGGGTCCTCGTGGTAGGCATACAGGTGGTAACTGTCCACGGTGGCACAGCTCCGGTCCACCTCCATCACGCTCCACGACAGCACAATCCCATTCTGGCTCTGTACCCGGGCCAGCTTCAGCTGTGGCTTTTGAGGTGGAGAAGTGTTGGCGGCTTCGGGGGGCAGACGTGGTGGCTGTGGTGCCTCTGGAAGTGGAGCAGGATGTATGGGGCGTGGTGGCTCCTAAGCAGCACAAGAGCAATAAGGGAAAAGTCAGAATCTACAGCAGTGGAAGGAGCCTTCAATTCATTATTCCCCAGGTAACTGGAAGCAAATGAGCCTGCAGTCACCCAGCCATCAGAACTCTCACAGGCAAGGCAGCAGCTGCAAATGATGAGAAGGGGTGGGAGCAAGGATGCCATAAATTTTTACATTATTAATATTTAAATCTCTAGTTGTGCAAATGACATTAATTTCCCTGTACCCCTGTATCCCACAGTAATTTCCCTGTATCTTCTTTACTTCCCAGCCAGGGGGGATGAACTCAACACTGTGCCCTTTACCAGGACTGGGCAAGCAGGTTCACAGTGACTTTGAACCAATCTACATTTGAGCTGCTGTTCCCACGTTACCTAACACCTCAGACAGGGCATTAAGCTGACAACTCATCCTCTCTTCTACAGACAGGTATTCAGTCACAAAAGGAAGACAGGGTAATGATGACTCATAGATTCTATCACTTTAAATTGATAACAGAAGCTCAGCCTCACTTTCCAGAAAATTTTGAAATGAGGGCACAAATGTGTCTTTCCAGTGATACTTCTTTTTTATACTGCAAAAATAGTCCTAGTCCCTCATTTATATTAGTTAGGGTGAATTTAGGAATGTGGTTACCATGCTTCAAGCCTGAGATCTTTCAGGTTGGAATCTGGGGTAGTTTTTGGCATCTTAAGTGTTCTGTGTGATATTTGCTTCCTTTATTCTCATTATTTATCATGGACAAGTGCACTGAGTTGATTATGTCTAGACTAAAAGGATGGTAAGCCACCTTTTTGACAATATATTTACCATTTCAGGACACTGTAAGTAATGTGACCGCCCAACATTGGCTGTACAGGAAATGTAGTTGAAATGAAATTAAATGTGTTAGAGAGAATTCTCAAATTCTAACCAAAAGGGGGTTTAGGTGATGCAGAAGTGATCACCCTCAACACTGACTAAAAACCTTTGGAGTTTGGGAGTTGGCAACCTTGGAGATTTGGTCTGCACCTTGTTCTCCTAACTCAGTTTCGCAAAGAGCTGTACTAAAAAGTGGCCACCCAATTCATAGCCAAACCATGACAACACATTTTACTGGCAGTTTTTCTGTACACTTGACTCCATGAGTCACCTGCAGACAACTCATGTACTAATTTTCAGTATGTTCTCCTGGTAATTTGGAGAAGGCCAGGGTGAGCTAACAGATTGCACAGCTTTTATCATTCTGGGCAGGCTGTAGGTGACTGGGTGGTGCCATGCCCAGAATTGGCTGTGGAGTGTCAACAAGGCATTTGAGTGCTCTGCAGCTCACACTAAGAGCAGCCTGAGAGCGCCAGTGTAGAGACAAGGCTGTACATTGGAGGAGGTGGCTGGAGAGCCCCACTCACAGTGTGCGCTTGCGGCGGCGGTCGGTGGTGCACCGTGAGCTGAGGCGCTCCCGAGCCCAGAGCCAGCCCGTTGTTCACCACGTAGGTCGTCTGAGGCATCCGCACGGTCACACCTGCAAGGAGCACAACCAACACTGAGCATTCCATACTTACAGGCGGCTAAACACAACATTGGAAGACCAACTCCTTGGTTCTGCTGCGTGAAGCCAAATTTCAGACAGACTCTTACAGCTGCCAGCAGACTGATGAAGCACTGTGTAACAACAAAGTCACCTCCCATCCCCTGAAGCTGTAAAAGTGAGACAGAGCGAGTGCTTGTGTTTGCAGAGGGGACAGAATGTTGTTTTAGCACTTTGTAGCATGAAAGAAATGGGTGAGGAGGAGAAGCGTGGGAGATACAGGGAGCTTAAGTATGAAAAGAACAATTACATCATTTTGGGATTCAGAAAGGAAAAGAGAAATGCTGCTGCAGCACAATGTTATTCACTCAGAAGGCTGTGCTGTGGATGACACTGAAAGCAAAAAAGCTAAGTCACTGTCCAAGAAGCTTGTCCTCCCTCCCAGAACAAACTCCATGATGGACACTACTTCACAGGCATCACTGTTTTCAGTCATTCCCACAGCAAACTAAGCTGCCTGGCAGGAATAAACTAGACTGTTTTACAGCCTTGTAAATAATAGCCAAAACTCTTGCAAGCTACCAAATTTTCATTCATTTTATACCACATCTAATTATCTTAAAAACCACTATCTATTCACTGATGGAACGTTTATGTTCTGTGAACTCAAAGCCTTCGCTCATTGTTATGGATTGCCTGGGTTATCCCTCCATTTCTGTTGAGAAATACAAGATTTGAGGCAATCTCTACGATACCCTAGTTCTACACTTGTGTAAGACTGAAACATTCTAATACTCCAGAAGACATGCTCACAAAGCAACACATTATCAGGAAACCACAGTTATTGTATGGCAATTTCTTTTCTTCATAAACACACATCAAACTACAATCCATAGGGAATGAGGGTCAGAAATCTGTGTAATCTGTGAGTGCAAGGCAGGGAGCTCAGTGCTAAATCTTAATGCTTTAATTTAAAGTGCTAAACACTGGGCAGGTGCTTTGTATCTTTTTCTTATTGGAGTCTCTCTAAGAAGCTGATGAAGCTTGTGTGAACTCCTGTGTTTTAAACTGTAACCTGAGCTGGCTATTTCTCTGTGAGAACCTGGTACGATACACTGGTTTAGTATGACTGTAGCTCTGTATCAGGAAACTACAACCATCTGAAGATGGTCAGAAATGCCTTAATAAGATACAAACATAGCATCACTTCTAGGTAGGGATACTACTCGAGGCAGAAGTACAAAACTGCAATTTGCAAAACACTTTGGATGGGTTCTCACAATTTTTCAAAGACAAAGTGCAGCAGTGCTCTTACTCAAGAAGCATCTGCTACTGGCACTAAAGGCTGTTGCAATGATAACACAAATCAATATACATCAGTAGCAGCATTACTACCAGGACATCACAAAGGTAGGCACATACTCATAAAACTGGGAAATTTATGTTAAACATAAAGGTGTTAAAACAACCACAGTGTAGAAATTCTGGGGAGCCAAAAAAAACAGGTAAAATCCACCACTTTGTAACAAAATATCATTTAAGTTCTTTATTTTTGACATCTATTACTCATTTCAGAAAATGAGTTTATTGCTAGGAGAAGGTATCACTTATGCATTTGCAAAGTCAAGGGGAACTTGCCAACATTTCTAGGAAACTCAAGCATATATCAATTTCTGATACATCTGGTGAGAAATTTCATCTCTTGAGGCCTTGAGAAAGGAAAGAAATTTGCTGAGCACAGGACATCAGAGATTGCTAAGGAATTACACTAGGATGCCTGACAGAAATATACCTTTTAGACAGGAAATCAAACATCATTTTCTACAGTGATGCTTGTCATATTACCTTCCACTGCCTTGTAAAGTATGGGGTGTGTCAACCACAGATACTTAACTGGCAGAGCTAGTGCCTGGGATGACTTAACTCCAATTTCTCCTCATTCACATAGCTGCAAATAGAATTTCTTAGTAGCTCGAGAATTTTCTAAATTCTATAAACTGGGAAAAAAACCCTAAACTCTCTAACTAATACCCGTATTGCAAAAAGACCAAGCAACACATCCAAATCAAAAACATAAATGCCACATCCATGAGGTAGAACGCACCACGCTGTGTCATGGTAAGAAGCACATGGAAGGAATCATCCCTTACCTCCAGTCTGTGGGGTGACTGGCCTTAAGCCCGGGCTGGTCATGACAGCTCCTCTTACAGGATTCTGGGCTGGTGGGGCAGGAATAGTGGTATAGACCACCTGATGGTTAGCAGGGGTTCTTGGGATAGGAAGCTTGGGATTAGCTGGAGCCACGGGCCGATGAGTTACATTCACCGCTGTCGACGCTGAAAAACAGACAGAGCACATCCTAAATCTGATTCCATGAGTCAAAGCCATATGCCTATTCCAGAGTACACATGTCCTTTGGAAAACTGACTCATCTGAGCCATGTCAAATAACAACTGTGTCTGCTTTGGGTACTGCAAGAGAAGCGAAAACAGCCTAAACGGTATTTTACTGAAATATTAAAGTCAATATATATACAGCTTCCTAACAGAAAAGATAAATATAATATCTCCCCCACTCCCTGCAAAGGTCTTGCGTGTAAGGACAGTGGAAGAATATAAAATCCATCAAGGAGTCTGCAGAACATAGTAATCATAAGGGAATTCCAATGCCAACTAATCTTCAGCAATCACAAACAGAAAAAGAATAAAAGGAAGAAAAAAAGAAGATCTGTGTTTCTTTAGACAGGGGAAAACAATCACACTGCAAAGTAATATTTAACTAGGGCTAGAACTTCAATGTCAGCCTCGCCATTCCCTCTGCCAAAAGAATTAACTGCCAATGGACAGACACAAGAGTGATGCTGATAATGTTTTTTCCCCGTTACTTAAAGAAGGTACAGGTTGCTTCTCCTTCACTTTTACCAACAGTAGTATATTTCATAACTTCCATGACTATCCTTAGCAGGATTTTTTCCTCTCCATAAATAAAATTGATCCTGAATTCTTTTCAAATCAATAGAACTATCCTTCCCCTTTATCAGTTTAAAAGAAAAAATGCTACGGGAAACCGACTAGAATGAAAGATTATGAAGTGACTCAAACATTCTGCATATTCACTTTAAAAGATTAGCAAAATGTAGAGCACACAGCAGTCTAACTCAAGGAAAAAAGCAGCCACTGCACTCACTCAGTGATGTCAAATGAAGTTACCTGTTGGTAACACATGGATGGTGGTCTGGGAAGGGCCACTTGTTGGCACACCTGGCTGCTGCACAGGGCTTGGCTGCAAAGGTGGCATAGGCTGCAGGGGTCGAGTCAAGGGCTGCGTGGGTATGCTCAGTCCTGGCACAGGTGCCTGGCTCTGGTTCTGCTTCTGCTTCTTGCCATCTGCTTTAAAAGAAACAAAAGATATAGGCAATAGCAAACAGAAAATTTTATTTCTGAATCACAGTTCCAAGCACCATGGAGTTTTACAATCCTTTCCTCCCTCTCCCATTTACAGACTGGTGAGGATATTCGAAGCATGACATTTCTCTGACCTTTTTGCTTATGCAAACAAATCTGCAGAAAACTCATTTAAATCTTCTTACTTTCAACCCTGCAATTTCCCCTGCCCAGACACACTCTACAATGTTTTATTCTATTATCATGAAGTCTGCATATTTCAGAGCAATTTGGAAACCTGAATTCAAGGGAACACTGTGCCAAAGTCTTTAAAAGTTGTTACTAAAAGCAAGTCTTAAAGCCTTTAAAGGCCTGAACAGTGCAGTACTCAAATTTTGTTCCCTAAATAAATCTTGTCTACCTTTGATGTTTACATCTTTTTATTTGCTGACTCTTTCCTTTTTTCAGTCTGTTAGTCCTCTTGCTGCTCTTTTGAATTTTCACAGTATTTACTTAAAAAGGGGGAAATTGCTTTATTATTTATAAGAAATTTTAAAAAGAAAATTTGTTTTATCACATTGACACCCTCCTCAACATGACTTACTGACTTGTGATACTGACAAATATTGCATGTATCTGTAGCTTACTACTGCAATACGTTTTCCTTCTTTAGTTTATTTGTGACTATATAAAATATTAATTAGAGTGCAAGTCTGTATGCAATCAAGACTTTGCACAAGTTGAACTAAGAAAAATTGAGAAGCTTTCATCTGGACATTAAAGCAGTAATGTGCAGAGCAGGCACCCACCCCTGAAGAACTAAACACCACAAGATAAAAGAGTAGATTTTAAGGACTGATACTCAAAAGGATTCTCCACTAATAAAACTGTACATACATCAGCCACTAATTTAGTAAAAGAGCATAGAATATAAAGATGACAATATGTAAATACTCATTTTACTCTTGAGAAAATAGAGTAATATAGTGAGGACCACATTTAAAATGTTCAACTAAGTATACCAGCTAGATTTGAAAGCATTAAGAAGAGGGTTAATGCCACCATAGCTCAGTGTTGGGGTTTCTGGCAGTTTAAGACTATTTGGATGGTCTCCCTGAGCTGTGTTTAACACCAGCTGCTAACAGCTTGAAGTAGCAGTACCCTTCACAAACTGCTCTATGATTCTATGAGACATAATTACAGAATCACAGAATCATCAAGGTTGGAAGAGGCCTTAAAGATCATCTAGTCCAACCATCAACCCTGCACCAGCATAGTCACCCCCAGACCATATCCCCAAATTCAAGACCTCAAGAATAAAACACAGTATGAATTGCAGCCCATATTGTTTTTCAGTAGACCCAACAGCCAAGCTACTTCACTGAATCCACTGTTCAATAAACTACTGACTCCAAAGAGATTCCTACAGACATGTATACACATCTGTTTTTACTTCAAATATTTAGAGACTGCTGCACGTCTCAACTACCACTGAATAATTTCAGTGATGTGAGTGCCTTCTTACTCATTACTTACAAGATGTACTTACAGTGCAACAACACCTTTACAGCCTACTGCTGTAAATGGGGTTCAAGGAAAGACGACAGTCTGGACAAACAAGAGGGATTTTCCAGTTTTGCTTTTGTTTTTGATTTCACACTGAGCAAGTTCATTTACCCTTGACAAATCAAGAAGAGCCCTGCTGACATTCCAGTGACTGGAAACTAGGTCAGCATTGCACCACCCACAGGAAATGATGACAGATAACTAACTAGACTTCATTAAATAAATGGAAATAAAAGAGGCAAAGGCTATTTAAGCAAAAAAAAAAAAAAAAAAAAAAAAAGTGAGGAAGACTGGGTACATAGTAAGCACAGGACTAAGATTAGAAGTCATTATGGAACAGTTTCCAATACTAAATGTACACAGCATCATATTCCCAACAACCTTGGACCTAGAGGACACAGAAAAGTATGATTTATGGAAATAAGCATAAAATGGAAACTGTTACTACTGGAGGTGTAAGCAAAACTCCTACTCTAACATACAAATCAGTAGAGGGACTAATTTCCATGCCAGAAACAGTCTACAACACTGCAGTTATAGCACAAAGGAGTTTTGAACAGTGTTCTGGTTCATAACTGGTATAGGTGCATTACAGAACACCAAGCATGCCACAGGCATGCTCAAGAATAAGAAAAAATTATCCAGAGAACTACAGATTTGTTAACTAGATAAAACACCTTATAAAATAAAACACTGATTATGTATATAATAATTTTCTTACAAAATAATGAAAAAGCAGAACATAGCTGTTTTAAGAGTACATTTAGGAATCTTTCTTAGACTACAGACCCACTTTAGACTAAATCTAATAATTGTTTCAATATTAATACAAAATAATTTGATGATCCTTTTATAAAAAGGCCAGCAAGGTCCAAAGTGCAAGTATTGCAAGATACTTGCAGACAGAAAAGCATCTAGATTACTCTTAACATGGTTTCTCAAAAATTACACACCCTCTTCATTCATAATTTTTGCACAAATCAGAAGATGATATTAGATATTAGCAGATAATAAGATCTATTCACATACCTTTTACAGTAGCAGCATTAGGCTTACTTTTTATGTGGGTTATAATGCTGTAAAAGACAATCAGGAACTGATGTTCCCAACAACACTATGTAAGTGTTGATCTTGAATTTGAATTAGTATTGAGCTAATATTCCTGCAGGAAACACCATAATGCTGAAAGTATTTTCTATCCTGAGGTTGTGTAAATCTGGGAGAAAATAAAACCTGCTCCACATTTGCTGTAAATGAACTTCAGTGGAAAAAATACTTGGCCAAAGGTATACAGATGCTTATGATCATGCAAAAGCTCTTACAACTGTAGTCTTCCTCTGTTTAACCTTGAAGTTTTTATCAGAACACATTCCTGAGAAACTTGCTCCAAAATCCTAGTGCTGTGTTCTCACTGCAGGGTGAAACTCAAGCTTTTATTAGGGTTGCCTATGTTTCTAACAGTACATATTAAAAACCACTGACTTCTCACACAAATTCTAAACATCAACTAATCGGCATTGGCTTCAGACTATCAGCTTCTGCTTTACAGGGAAGAGACACAGGGGGGCTAACCCAGCACAAAAGTACTCCACTAACCTTCCTCCTAATGGAAGGACAGTATTCTAAGACCTGACATTAAGGGGAAAGAATCTCAGAATATCCCACTGGATAAATTTTTAAGATACTGGCTCAAGCCCCAACAAAGAAACTGAGGAAGAATTAAGCTGCAATGGAGCTATGACTCTGTAGCACTCCTACCTACAGAAGCAGTCTTACAATTGTATGTGCAACTGTGGTATTGATCTTTTGTGGCAATTGTGAGGTGAGCATCTACTTCATGCAATTAGGAAGAAAAAATGTTATTTTCAGAAACTTTTAAGATAGAAAAATATTAGCTGAAATATATTACAATACTGTGACATGTTACTTTAAAATATATCCCAAATCCATTTTAATCTATCTGCTGGGTGTCTTTTACAAAATATTAAACAGGACTGGGGAGGTTAACCTTGTCTGACAGGCTTGCACAGTCTTAAGGTAACCACCTTTTTATCTTTTTGAGAACTAACCCTCAGAAGAGATGACAGTGATAAAAACTTGTTTGCCTCAGCTATTCTGCCACTCAGCTTGTCAAGTCAAACTCCTGGCTGAAAAGGACCTCTGGTGGCTGTGTAGTCCAATTTCTCGTTGAAGCTGGATTGCCAATAGCAATTTATTCAAATGATCTGTGGTTTTGCCCTGCTAAATCTCAAAAACATTCAATAGGACAGTTTCTACCATCCCTCTGTGCAGCACTATGCTGATTTCTTTCCTCCTCATTCCTGAACTTGTAGTTCATGGTCACAGTTCCTTAATGTATCACTTGGCACTGCTGAAGAGAGTTGTGCTCTGTCATTTTTGTAACTATCCTCCAAGGAGCTGCAGGCTGCCCTGACATTGTCTCTTGCTTAGCTCTCAGGTCATGCACTCCAGGCCTTCACCATCCTGACACCATCAGTGGGGGCCTCTCCAGTTGCTACCACAACTCTTCTGAGCTTGAAGAAAAGGGAGCCAGAACTGGACACCCTATTTCAGCTGTGGTTCCACCAGTGTCAGTTTGGGGGAATACTTAAATTGAAATGAGAACACAGTGTCGGCTCATACTCAATTCACTGTGAAAAGCAGACAGTCAGCAATCTGAATTGCATCATGCCTCCCTAATACTTGTGTACCTCACACACTCCCTTTTTGGTGATAACATCACATGGAACTGTTCAAGGCCAGGCTGGATGGGGCTTTGAGCAACATGGGCTAGTGGGAGGTGTCCCTGCCCATGGCAGGGGGGGTTGGAATGAAATCACCTTAAAGATCCTTTCCAACCCAAACCATTCTATAACTCTACGATTTCTCACTAGAAGAAATGCTACCACATGCCAAAATGATTTTCTACATTTGTGTAATACAAATGCAAAGCAAGTCAAGCTATTAAGAATGTTTGTGTAGAACTTGAATGCACAAGCTAGAGAAATAACTATCAAGTTTGTCCAGAGGAATCAAACTTCTTGGTGGCTGGACTTCATAATATAGCACAGGGACATGCATTTAGAGGCCAAACAGAATGAAAATTTTACCTCCAGTAGTAGAAATATGATTTTTTCCCAATGGAAATGACAGCACAGCACATGGCCTTACGTAGAGACTCATTACTTCTGTAAGTACTACCATTCTTCACTAATCCAATGCTAACTATAATTAGACTGGCCTACATTAACACAAGATTTATATAAAAAGAAATGTGTTCTTTTAAATGATGAAGTGCATTGAAACTGCCAAAGTACACAAGAGCATGACTATATTTACTCTGCTCTTGGCATACAGTCCTAAAGCAAACAATAGTTTGCATTTGGTCTTTAAACTCTTGCACATAAAGTGTTAGTTAAACAAAAGATTAGAAGTTGTAGTACTCTAATGCCTAAATATCAACTGTAGAATTAAAAGGCCTTTAATTATAATCAGTAAACAGAAAAAATAAATACATCTAGAAGAGCTTTTGAAAAGTTCATCAAGAACTCAAACATCTCAAATTACTCCCCAAGCCTGAGGTACGTATGCACAGATAGCCCTAATGCTTAAAAAAAAGAATAGTAAAATTCTTTAAGACTGTAAAAAAAATTCCTTTTCTTTAATATCTAACATAATTTCTTGAACAGGAGTCCTATCTAACTGAAACATCAAAGAAAAGAATACACTAAGCAGAAACAGAAGTTGATTCCTTTCTGCCATTCAAAGGATGAAATAACACTTGTAGCTCAACTATCCCTGCAGCTAGGAAAGTATTTTTCACCTACCTTGAGAGCAGCTGTCATCCTCTTCATCCAGTGTAAGATCAATGACACCTCCTGATTCACTTCCTGTGAACTTCCCGCTCTGAAAGACAAAACTCCTTCATTTTGCAAAAGCAGATCCAGGGAACACAGGTGGAAAAGGGACACATTGTACATTCAGGAGAGATCTCAGAACTGATACTTATTAGAAAGGAACTGATGAAATGATCAAGAGAAGGTAATTTCAGACGAATATCCCAGGACTTGAAAAATGGGCCATAACCAAATGACTGTATTGCAGAAACAAGTATTAAAGTATTTTCAGCTTTGTAAGGAGTAAAAACCCCTGATGAATAGTAGCACATTGCTGTTTTACAGGTAAATGCATAACAATTTGCTGGTATAAAGTATATTTCAACTATGACTCCTAACATTTTATTCTGGTTATAACCTGTCCTTTCCTCTGCATAACTTTGACAGAGCAGTCATCAGGACAATGCATTACTTATCTTGAGACAGCTTTGCCTATGTACTTATGAAGACACTGACTTCATATTAGGAAAAAGGGAACTACCCTGGAACTTGTATGCTTACAAAACACATCAAAAATCATCAGAAAACTCCAACTGTACTCAGTAATTTTATTATTGTGTTCTCACCCATTATGAAAAACTTTAGCATTTATTATTCTACATACAAATCTATTTTTAATCTTCCCTTTAGAGAACATAAAGAATTCTTTTAAGCTATTGCCCAGGTTATATGTTTTAACAAAAAACCCTAGAAGACCATCAAACAAGATTTATCTTGTAGATCAATTGCTGTCCATGGCTGGTCAGACTCTAGAGATCCCTAACATTTTCCCTTAGGTGATGAGAAAAATATGGGGGAGGTCTTATATATTTCTGTGATTTTAAAGACACTTTCTAGAAAACAGTCATGATTATATGAGTTTCTACTTCCTTAAACTTGCTACAAAAAGTAGTTGAGGTTTCTTCTTCTTCTGTGGAGAGATTATCACTTATTCTTGGACTGAACTGCTACAAATTTATGGATTAAACAAGTTTCCTTAGGACAGACAAGGAGTTACAAAAGCACCATAATTATCAAATATCTCTGAGCAATTAACATGGGAAAAAGTATAAGTTATCACACCCACATGGTCTGTACAAATGCTGACATGATACACCCTAGGAATATTAAGAGATTTTTCTGTGCAGTCAGATGGTGACAGATGCACAAAGCCTAAGCATTGAGATTATCTGCTCTATGACCTATCATTTAGAAAAAAATAGGCATTTAAGGAAGTCCTAAAGGCAATCCTCACACAGGCAAGGCTCTGAGGAGAGGCAAAAAGAGGCATCTTATGATTACTAAATGCAAGTAGAAGCTGCTTGAATTATCAGTCAGTGAATCTGGAGTGCCTGACATTTCTCTATATTATCCATGATTACAACCTGATTTCTTTTTGTCTTAAGTACTGATGCTGCCACTGATGAAATTCTGCTAATAAAATACAATACCAAATTTAAGTACAAAATATCTAACTACTTATATTCACAGGTGGTAGAAGAGATCTCTATAGGGATTTATCTTTCCAATACATAGAGAAACATATTTCAGAGTTATTAACATAACATAATTCTTCTGTTGAGTGGTTGCTATTTAAAATACTTTCTAGCTTCAGGTTTCTTAGTATGATGAGCTGATTTAACTTGAAGCTTAAGAAAAAGGCACATTAAAATAATCAATGATAAATTAATTAGCATAAAGTCAAGAGGAATTTCATTCCAACTGGATGATCTTCCCAGCCACCAATGTGTATTTTGAACCATGGCTCCCTCTGCCAGGAGAAAGCAGATTGATAAATGGAGAGGGAGATTTAAAAGGAACTACAGAAAGAAGAAAACCGAATATCAAGCTATTTCTTCCCACTAAAAAATACATTAGTCTGAAGTAACTTCCTTTCAATTCTTCCTCTGCAAGGAAATCAAAATCCTTAGAAAAATACTCTGTATGACAGCTAACTGTTTTGAAGCCCCACTTGACTGTGCCAGTGAGAAAGTTCTTTGAATTTCCAAGTCAGCAAGCGTCACAGCATGCATTTCTTTATTTTAATAGGTCTGGAAGGCCCAAATCCTGAATAAGCCTTAGTTAAACAGACTTATTAAATCAACTCAGCCAACAAGGTCTCATATGTGCAATTCTCAGGAAGAAAGACCTTCTCTTGGCCAGCTCCACTGTTCAAGGCTTTTTATTAAATGACCCTGGACAGCGATCTCCTCAACAGGAGCAATGCAGAAGCAGTCAGGCTCCTTCTGCAGCCCAGCCCAGAAGCTGCAGATCTGCAGGGCTCTGTGCAACAACCCCAGTCCTGGTTCTGAGACACCCATTCCAGCTACCCCCAGCAGATGCTGTACTCTATACACAGCACACCATGAAGTCCCCAGCCAGATTCCCCTACTTCACCAACCATGCATTTCCCTCAAATGAAATTTAGGGAAAATCTTAAGGAAACTTGAGAAACCAATAAGGCTGAACATTGTGTTTCCTACCTAGAGGAGCATGGTGTAGGCAGGGCATCCCCAAACAAAAGAGACTGCTCATTATGCCTGCCATAAAGGTCAGCATTTTGACTATTTGCAGCATCCACCTACACTCATAAGGAGGAGAAGGAGCATCCATTTCTATAACCCATCGTGCTGACAGTTTTCAGATGCTTGTAGATATCTCAAATTCAAGATTTCATTTGAGAATGAAAATGAAATCCAGGAAGAACTAGCAATCTGGTGTTAGAGGACTGGTCCACACTACTTCCCCATGGTGAAATTAAGCATCTCCATGATCTCAGAGAGCAACTTTATCACCTTATCCAGATGTTTCTGGAGTACTGACACCACCAGAATGGTTGAGCTACAAATTTAACCCCAGAGCATCATCTCTGTGAAATGCAAGTAATAGTTTTCAGAAAACCCTGTGCCCAACCAAACTAGAAAATAAAAGCACCCTTTTTTAGTATTGTGACTATTTCACCCAGAAATTCTCTCAGGGAAATTTTTTATTGTACAAGGACTTGTGGCAACTCCAGTTTACAACAGAACTATGTCTGAGGAAAAACTACAGAGAAACAACTGCTCTTTTCTTCCATAAAAAGGAGGGAATGGGATTCTTCGGACAAGATTGCCATGTTAGACATAAGAAATGGAGATTCAGACATACTGCTCTGAGCAAAATTAGAAGACAACTTCAGAATGCTTGCAGCCCTGATGAAGTCAAGAGGAAGCCTGGCACTGGACGTTCAGTCATATATGAACAACACTTTCATATGTGTCAAAAACTGAAACAAGAGAACAAGTCTTTCAGCTCCTAATATTAGATTTCAGCAAGCATTTGGGTAGAAACTGGTAAAGCAGAAAAGTCTAGTCAAAGCATTGTGGTCTGCTATCACTTTTTAGCTATCTCCAAGCACAGGAAGCCAGCAACATGAAACTGCTTCAGCTGATCTCAGCAGAAGAACAGATGACGCCATCTTAACACCCTTCTATCAGCGCAGCCATATCAGTGAAATAATGGAAACCATTAATGAGAACCTCAAACATTTGCCTGATGGTTTGGTTTATATACTGCCTAGCAAGACTTAGTAACAAAGGATTCACACACCTTAGAATACAAATAAACTGAAACAGAAACAAAACAACCACATCATAAATTGATCTGTATATACTTAAAAAGTCACAGTTACAAATAAACACAAAACCAAACAAACCCAACGAAAGTGAATAAAATCACAACCCCACAGAAAACCTGTCAATCCTTTGTCAGAACCAGTGCACCTGTCTCCAGACCAAACAGAAGCTGCACTTAAAACTGATTGTTTAACACAGCATCTGGGCAATTTCTAGTAATCTAGCAAAAAAGGTCTACATTGAGATTTAAAAGAAATATAAACTACCAAACCCACTTTTCCATACTTTTACAGCTCATGTATCTTAATGTAAGTGCCTTTAAATTCCAAGTAAGTAGAAATCCTACAAAATACTGTAATTTACATTGTCATTTTGGACCTGTGTTATCTCAGCAGGCGAGCAAAGCTTGTATAGCCTGGAAGTAGCAGCATCATGGACTGAATCCAGTTAATCACAACTGTATCTGAGCTTCCCTTGTTTAAATATCTCTCCTTTCATATGGCTGTAACAGTCTTAACACAAAACAGTGGAATGAGAAAAGTGAATTAAAAATGGAATTAAAAATTCAAACTAACAAATCCCACTCTGAAATGCCAGAGTTTTAAATACGTATGTAAAAATAAATTTAGGAAGAAAGTAAGAAAAATACAAGACTTCATATTTTCTTGACTTCCCAGTTTTAATATGGCCACATGTTTAGTCTTCACCTGGTAGGTGCACTTCAAATTGCAATTAAAATGTTTTGCATAAGAGCAATGTGTCCTGTAACTGAACATTTCATACTGAAATCAAACTCCAGCCCAAGACAACACATGTAACAACTTGGAGATGAAAGGCAAAACACAAGGTGAAGATGGCAAGGTACAACTAAGAGCAGAAACAAAGGTGAAAAAAGGAAGCAGGAAGAAGAAAGGTAGTGGGGGAAAGGAAAATAACAAGCCATGCAGCAACTGAGCCTGCACCACCACAAACACAGAATGATGGGGCAAATGTACTCCAAAGTTACTTCAATATTCCCAGCGTTGTGTAATTTCCCTGAAACAGCCCGCAGAGGAGAAGGCCCTTTGCATTTACAACCTTGATCTGTTTGGAAAAATGTGTTCTTTAAAGAAAACCTTGTCAAATTGCAGGCCCTCTGCCCCAGCTGCTTTAGTCTGCAAAGTCATGTCCACACCTATTGCTATTACCCACATGAAATGATCTGTTTGTGCGTCACATGCCCCAGGCAAGCATCAACTTGGCATGTGTGAAGGAGAAGTATTTTAATGGCAAGCACAGAACTTGTGAAAGCAGCAACTGAAAAGACCTTAGAAAAAAGGGCAAAACTGAAAGTGTAAACATTCTTCTCTTTTAAGTATCTGAGTGAAACCTGTCAAGTCCTGAAATAAGACCTTATAACCTCTTCTAAATTTCCCTTTATCAGTTACATGGAAACTGCTTTATAGTGCATATGGAAGTGAAAACAATGAAAAGTATGCATTAAATGAATGCAACTACTCAAATTTGTGCATTTTTCCTACTTCATATTAGAAATTGGTACTTCTAAGTGTTCTACTAACTGTAAAACTTTTGCTTAAAACTAACATTTCCAGATTTTCTTGACCATGAAAACTACCAGAAACAAAACTTTAATTTATTTGATTACACAAAATCTCTATTCATATTTTAGTAATTACACTTCAATTAAGGGTTTTCTAAAGAGAATCAGTAAAAATTACCTATGCTCACAATTTCATGCATTTTCTACTATTTATGCACAGACAACATAATTGCTTTCTTCCAATCCCAGCCACTAAAGTCTTTTTAAGAATGGAAGAAAGTACTGAGAAATTGATGGACTGACAAATAAGATATACTGGTGGGAATAATTGCGAGGAAAAAGCAGCAATAATACAGTTTCCTTGAGAAAGAAAGTAATTATACATTGACTTTCTAAAACCAGTGGATATTAAAGAAATTTAAACAGTAAGTATAACAGAAAAGGGGTTCTTAGAGATAATAAAAATCATGGAACTTGTCAAAAATGGATAAATACAGGGTCACTTGAACTTGACGTTACAATTAAGATAAATTGTAACGTCAATAAAACCAATGCAAATGTTTTATAATTAGAAACTTTTTTCCTGCTATTGGAAGACTGTCATAATATCCCATATGTCATCAACTGCAATATCAAATAATTAATCCACACACTAGAAAACAATATATTAATAAAGGGAAATCAGAGGGGCATCAGCCTTGCAATAAATGAAGGGCTGTCTCTGGCATCCAAGTGGTTCTGAAGCAGTTCCCTCATCTGCCTCTAGAAAAGCAGGGACATTCAGACAGGCTAGTACTATTATATGTGTTTTTCTACTTGCAGAGAGCATTCTACAGTGTTGGAAAATACAATGGAGTAGGAGAAAGAATATTACCTTAGCTTTGCTATCCAGCAACCTTTTCAAATCATTACTGCTGCAAATTAGGTTGATTTATTTGCAATTTTGAAAAGAAAGAGAAAGCTTTTTTACAGACACCCATCCCCACGATTTTTTTCTATTCTGATGCTACAAGGAAAACACAGGTAAAGAAGGAGACAATTTAGGGACCAAAGCACAGATTGGTAGACATGATATTGAGAAAAGAAGTTATCTCCCACCATAACTGCAATTGTGAAATTTACCACAGAAAAAGTTACACTACCACAGCACATACAGGTCAATGGGCAAATTACTGTTGAAAACTGGGAAAGAAACTTCTAAAGCTCAAATGGAACAGCTCAACAACATGCACATGTATTGTACCAAATGAAAAACCAAAAGCTACAACTTGGAATTTTGAAGGAAGTTCTGAATATGCACTTCTCTATTCACATATTATATACATTATTTAAAAAGTTTTGGTATTATATAACGCCACAGTTCAGCTCATCACAAAGAGATAAACAAGGTTATTCATTGTAATGCCACCTGCTTTTCATACAGGAAACATTTCAGTATGTAAGAGTGAAAAATTAAGGGGAAAAAATGCAACAACAAAAAAATACATTGCAACGTAAAAAAATAGTTTCAGGGTAGTAAAGACCGAAATTCTGAAGATTATGTGTGGCACACTGACACAGTGCAGACAATTTTATTAATAGTTTCTACTGTAACAAACTAGAAAAAAATCTGGAGGTTGCAAACCAGACAATTAATGAAGCATCACACCACCACAATAATACATGACGCACCAAGGCGTTATATAATAGCAAAATCAATCTTAAATTATGGGGAGTGATGTTAAAATATGTCTTGGGAATGGAATGCATGTAGAGAGGGTGGCAATACCGTGTTTGTATGCATAATTATAAGGTCAGTATTTCATTTTGAGTCATCTGTATACAAAATTACAGACTTCAAGCACAGTTTAAGCAGTTGTGAAAATTATTTTTTTTATACATTTTTGAGCATATTTCAGCCACAGACTGTTTCAGTGTCAAATTTATCACTCCTCAACCGTTATTTTTTCCAATGCAGTGACTCCCACAAAATTGAAGTAATTATTCCAGCCTTCCAAAGATGTCGTGATAATCTACTCAACCAGGTACCAAACACATTTGTCATCTCTTACCAAGATAAAAGGAGAATGATAATGTAATAAAGGAAGCAGTTTACCAAGATCAACGTTTACACAAACAAAATTTCATAGTGCTGCAATACATGTTTTGATAGTGGGGTTGCATGTTTGTGTAATACTCAAAAATACTTTTAACAGACACTTTATGTGTTGCATTCACACAATTGCTCCATTCCCCTTACCCTTAACTGGAACTGTGCTAACTTCCCACCAAACAAGAACAATACAAACATGGAACAAATGAATAACCAGTTATATTAACCCCTATGTATTATATACCCTCTCATTTCTTTGGTGCAAAGAGCAGATACTGGCCATCTTATTGAACAGTAAATATATTTATAATACTTTTCAGATTAGTTTTCTGCAGCTTTTAAAAGCTATTATCCATGCGTGGAATAATGGCATAATCAGTGAGATTGTTTTAATACCTCTCGCAAATTTTCTGGCCTCAAATGACAAATCTGAGCCTACAATATACAAGTATATTTACTCATTAAAAACTGCTCAGTAGTTGGGAGTGGTTTAAGTAACACAGATACAGTCGCAAGGAAAGACAATCACTTTAAAGTCACATGAGAATGGATTCACTTTAACTATGCTCCTTAAAACAGCCATCCAATTCAGCTACACGATGTTCTGCTAACAACTTTATAATTTAGTTTTCTAATTAGTCTCAGGCAAAGGTTCCACCTCACAGAGAGAGCTAGTGGCATTTTAAACAGCCCAAACATAACCCCATGGTCAGAGACAAAAGTCAAGCAGTCCATTTGACATCTATAACTGTATATGTTTATTTTGAGTGATAAAACCATGAAATGCAAGGTAACATATTCATCAATAACGCTTCAACAACATAGAATTAACAGCTGCTTATAAACTGTACGCTGACATATCAACTTTGTTCACATTATTTCCTAAGAGACACTCATAAAGTTTGTTAGACATTGCAGAGTAATGTGATAGGAGTTATAAATATACTTTATTAATGTTTTACGAAATGAATTTCCAATAGTCAGCAAGATAGCTTAAATTAAACTGTAGCTCAACCAAAGAAATCAAGGTGTGTCAGAAACAATGGGAAATGGGTAGGACACTTGTGGACTTTTATTTAATAAATTAATAGCAGCTGTAAAGTGAAATGCACAGATGAAATTTAGACTAAAAAACAGGTTTACTCCTTAAGAAAATAAATTGCACATGAAGTAGGAACAGGAAAAAAAGACTCTTCACCTGACCTGGTGTTTTAATAAATATAATGCAAACAATTCTTGAAGATTGACTTATGCCAGACATTTTCACCCTGTTAAGATTTGCTCACTGTTACTTTAAGTTACAGTGTAATAAAACTGCTTTCATAGATTCTCTCAGTATACCATAGCTATATTTATATATTATATATAATATATATAAATCCTGTATCTATAACCGGGATTTGTACTAAAATACTTTTAAACCATTCTAAATATTTGCTATATAATTAAAAATGCCTCTGCCTCTATAACAACAACATTTGTCCCAATACAGTAAAAGTGCTTGTCATGTCTTCAGAAATGCAACTCAAGGACCCAAGGCACTGGAATGGCCATAGATAAAATGACTGGGACCAAATAACAACCCTTAAATTTCTGTGTACACAGGAAAAAGCTGAAGATGAAAGACTAATACAAGTAGTAAGACATCCCCTTCCACATCCCTGCAGCCACTCCTTTTGGAGCAAGAAGCAGAGAGAAAGGCTGAAAAGAAGGAAACAGTAACACAGCAAAATCATACATCCAAGCTGCATACGGAAAACTTTAGCAACTACTGAAAAGCAGTTCAGTTCAGGATAACCAGAGGTACTAGACTAAAACCACAACAAACCCAAGAACAAATTCCATTTCAAAGCATCCTTTCAATGCCTTCAGGTATTCGACACTGCACAGTGGAGCACTTCACATGGTACAGAGAAGGTGCATATAAGCAAAGAAAATTTAACATACTTTAAGATACCATGCCAACTTCATATAAACAAGAAGTAATTGGAGTACCCCTTAAGTAACAGCTGAGATTTCCAAACTTCACAGGAATGCACAGGGAAAACAAGTCCTGTATTCACAACACTACTACCAAAGCTGAATTATGACTATGAGATGCAAAACTAAATTTATTCAAGCATTAGGTAAGGAACCAGTTACTCTTCACTGTTTTCAAGGTCATCTCCATCAAAGAAAATGGAATTTAATCAATAACATAGCAGTCACTATTAATGTAGTTGACTTAGACTAAGCGCTGGGGGTTTGTTGTTGTTGTTTGGGTTTTTGGTGGTTTTTTTATTTGTTTGTTGGGATTTTTTTGGTTGGGGGTTTTTGGTTGGTTTTGCTTTTTAGAGATTTTTTTGCAACTGAAATGAAACTATCTTATTTTAGGAGAAGATCTAATTAGAAAACTCAAGAAACACAGACGATAAACTTCTTCCAAAGAATATTTCTTATATTTGGATTTTTAAAATTAATTTTAAATGATGACTGGCGATTTTGCATTAAATTTGCAGCCGAAGTATAAATCTAAATTTAGACAACAAACTATATTTAACCTGTTGGTTCACCAAAGAGGTTCACTTATAGCAGAGAAATAATGGGAAAAGACCCAAAACTTATTACCCTGCTATTCTGAGGTTCTCTGCTGATACTGCAACTGAGGAGTACAATAATGTCCATTTTGATAGAATTTATTATGTTCACACAGCATAACCTGCACTGCCATGAGGAGCACTGACTTGAAACTTGACTCCCTGCTCCCTGTACTCACAGCCAAAACTGACTTCACAAAAGCTGCAAAATATGCATTTGGTTCATTTTTTCTAGAAATAAAATACATGTAGGAAAGATTTAACACTTTAGGTGGGAGGGGAAAGAGGAGAAAGATTTTTTCAGTTCTGGAAAGTTAAAAAGATGTTCTACTAATTAGAAATCAAAGGTTACCAGAAAGCTTAGTAAATAATGATGCCAGGTCTTGTGAAGCAATAATACTTCCAGTCCATATAAGGAATACTTTCTTACTAAAAAACAAAAAATAAAAAAATTCTCCCATACAAAACCCCAGAAGGTAGTAAGAGGACACTGTACAATTGGTGCCAATAGAACTAGAATTTAACAAATGAGAATCCAAAAATACCCAATTATAAGCCAACAGAACAGAAGTCACGTCAGAAGCCAAACTATAATCAACAAGAATGAGAGACATGCCAAGACTGGCCTAGAGTCCCTTTTTCTATTTTAGTCACCAACTAGATTTGTGTTGGAGAATGAAGCCATCAGCAATTTGCTGTTGCACTAAGTCACCCAGATGCAGTAAGAACCAGAGCAGGGTATGTGGTCAGTATGACCAGAGTATGGGGCAAGAGGGAACACAGAATCCACAGAATCATCTGGCAACCTACTTTTCTTGTTCCTGGAGGATAAATGTTCAGTGCCAATATACTGGAAGAAGCAACTACCCGAGACAAAGATGGTAACTTTTTTCTGGGAGAGGACAGTAATACATACCCATCCTGGTGGAAGTTTAGATTCAATTTAGAGATTAATTTTGCCAGTTTTGCCGAGTTATTAATTCCATGAATCTCTAAAATTTCGAAATCTGTGTTACCCTAAAATAACCTTGAAGAAGTTACTACACAGTTCTCCTATATTTTGAGAACTGTTTGCCATTTGTTTTTTCACTTTTTCTTCTTGCCATTAGAAAGGATCACTTTCTTGACCATCTCTAATTGATTTACTTTAGGCTTGACAAAAGGACCCATGCTTTCTTTCCTCTAATCATTTATGTCATGAATTAACAGTCCTACTAAGGAAGCAGAACAGTGTAGAAGTAATTTCTGTATTTACAATTACATCTGATCAACTATCTCAACCATAGATGAGTTTAAGATCACTAAAGAACTTTTAAAACCTTTTAACTGTTATCACAATCCATTAGAAAATGGAGCACTGTGTTGGTCTTACACTTTGGAAAATTGATGCAGTAAGTATGAATAATTGACACAAGGTCACAAAAGTAAATACTATCAGCCAAGATATAAACTCCAACATTCAGGCATCAAGTCCTCTGCACAGACTATAACAGTGTCTATAATGACTATACACTATAACAGAGTGATAAATCTCATTCAAAATTTGAAAGCCTATCTCAGCAAGGAAGTTCTCTACAGAATTAAGAGTTTACCACGGTCAATTTGTCATTTCAGCTGCGACTTTTCCCTATTTTGTCCATTGTTGAGCAACATCAACATTTCAAGTGAAGTCCTTAGTATGATAAACCATGTGAAGTGCCTCTGTGTACCCGCATTTGAAAAGGAAAAAACAATTTTTATTTCATTGTTAATATATGGAAAGCAGTTTTAAATGTTATGCTGTTTCTTCTTCCAAAGTGGACCAACCATAACCTGTAATTCTATAACCAGTTTTCTATTTTTATTTACTGGAAGATCTCTCGTCAGAATCTATGATGAAAATTATTCACATCCACTATGCTGAGAAACCTGTGAAAATCTACAGAAAAGACAATGACAGGACCAGTTTACCGACCTGAAGAAGTTAAAACCAAAAATATTTGGACAGGGTTCAGTGAGGAAGAACAACGTGTACTTCTTGTGAATTATATATACTGGCAAAGACTAGAGTGCAAAGATGATGTGACAACGAAGGGGGTTGGTGAGAGGAAATACAAAAAAAAAGACCCTCTCACAAGTTAGGCACAGAGACAACACAAACACTAATTACCTCGCATTTAAGCAAGAAATCGTTTTCAGCTCTTTTGAGAATGTTTTCCCCGTTTCATGCACAACCAAAGAGATCCCAATTTTAATACTACACATATCAATAATGCCTTTGGAGAACAGAATGACTGGAATCTTAAGCCAAGAATATTAAATAGGAAAGACCTCCAATGCAAATCTGCAGCTCACAGAGAAAATCAATTTAGAAGAAGGTTTAAAAAAAAAAAGGAAACAAAGGCACAGTCCTCTGGTAGGTCTGATAAGAATCTGAACAGAGGGTGACAGTGGTTAAGCAATTCCAGGTGTTTTCATGCGTATGTATATATTTGTAGAGCATCTGTATCTATTTCATTCAGCTTCTATTTTCTTGGTGCTCTTCAGTAATCAAGTATTTGATTTGTAAGATGCTACATTAGTGCCAGCAGTCACAAAATGGTATGATATATAACACTCTTCACAAAATATAAAAACCACACTCTTAGTGAAGAAAGCATATCTTCAGCTAAGTGGAAATCAATATCTCCCTTTAATGTTTTTTAAATAACTCTGCTCCGCCACTTGGAAGAGTCCCAGCTGCCACAAAAAGTAACACAAACTCCAAGCCCTCCACAGTTTAAATTTCTGCTCCATAGCTGACATCTTGAATGCAAACAAGATACCTCTTGCTGAATTAGACCATAAGGAATTTCCTTCATAGACTATATAAAAAACCAAATCTGATAATTTTTCCATTTTAGCAATTCATCTGAAATCAGTTCTATTACAGAAGCATCAAGTCATAGGTTCTTGTTTTATCACACGCTTTATAAAGACAGGTTTGCTACAACAGCCTTGAAGAGGACCAGCAGGTAGGTTCCCACTGGTCACGCTCTTGGGGAGAAACACCTTGGATGAACTGCGGTTCAACAGGACTGGGCTTTTGTAATTCAGAGCTGGGCGTCCCTCAGGGACTAAAGCCACAGAGTTAGTGCCAGGTGGCACCAGAGATTTTGTAGGGAATAAACTTTTGTTTTGTTCTAGAACAGTACGTTTCACAGAGGAGGTGGATGCACCAGATACGGATTCTTTTCTCACTTCATTTGGGATCTTGCTGTATCGACAACTGGGGGCATTGTTTTCCATTATATCTGACCAGGCCCTGTAGCGAACCTCTGCAGATCCCCAGTAGTGCCTAATAGCAGACTCGGAGCGATGGCCTGTCACTGCCATTATTTCCCTAGGCCCCAGTCCTGCTTCACACAGTAGCTGGATGGTGGTAGTTCGGAGAGAATGATTGGTGTACCGCTGAGAGAGCCTGGCTGCCACACTTATCCTGGGCATCATGGTACCCAGGTAGTTCACACCCATTGGTTCTCTTTTGTACCAGACAGGCTGTTCTTGCATTTGCTCTGACGTTAGCTTTAGAGGGTGCAGGTAAAAGGCAGGGGGCTCTGGAGGCAACTTGGACAAATAAAGTTCCAAGGAAAATACAGGACAGTTTGGGTCCCCAGGCATATCATACATTTTACCCATTTTATGAGGATCTTCTCCATTTTTGCCTTTGCCAGGGTATCTAAACATAGCGTATCGACGCCCATTCTTGTCCATCTTAACCACAAATGCATCTGGAGCCAGATCTCTCAGAATTTCCCTCCCTCGCTTGGCAAAATGCAACTGCAAATCAAACCACACCTTGTTGACGAGTGCCAGGGGACTGTGCAAACCCAGCACACCAGATTGCTTAATCTTACGCAAGTCCTCGGCAGCTATAGGAGGATGGTGGTGAGTCTCATCCTTCCCCTGCATGCGCAGCATCTTCAGCACGCTCACAAACACCATGTTTGCACTGGCAAACTCTTTGTCCTTCATTAAGCAAATCTGACGATTGTAAGGCGGCATTTTGAGATGCCGGTTTAAGCCGGCACGCATTGACTTGTAGCTTGCCACACTGTAGGTATTTCCATCGTGATTTCTTATTGTGTAATAAAACTCTCTCAAGATATCATTGAGTTCACTTACTGGGACCAATTCAAAGCTAGGATCCTTGCCATTTTTGGCCAGCCACTGTTTTAATAGGTTAGCTGCCCAGCCAGTCTGCTTGTGGGTGTTTTTGATGCTCTTAGCATCCTCTTCCTCTTCCTCCAAGCCAAAGAGAACATCCTCAGGGAAGTTAAAATTCATCTGTGCTGCTTCTACTGCTTCTTTATTTTCTGATGGAGTCTCTTCCTGTTTCAACTGCTTTTTGAAACAATTGATCAAAGCTGTACCATCAAATATGCCACGGGTATTCGGCACACAGCGAACTACTTTATGATCTGAGAGCTGTGAAGTGTGCAGTAATATATAATATTTTGGATTTTACCTAACAAAAAGCAGGTGGCATTAACTGGGTTTTTCAACTGAACGGCATGTCAATTCCATACTGCACTAGCCAAGTAAAATGCATCAGATTCTTCTTTTTTAACCATGGCATTACACAAGCTTTACCTGATTTCACAGAAAGCAAACCTAGAACATACACTACACAACAGAAGACTGAAAACCAGAAAACATCCTATGTCTTATTTCCCTCCTTCCAGCTCATCTTCCACTGCTAAATACCATTATCATACACAATCCGTTTTTCCAAAAATTTTCCAGGTTTCAGGCTCTAACTGAAGAAAAATTCCAAAATATGCATCTTATACTGAAAATTAAACCTTAAAACTGTACTACTGTCATCCATTATGGTACTGGATTTCCTATGTAGCAAGTACTAACAAGGGTTTTGAACAGCTATAATCCACAGGTATCTTTGAAAAATGAAGTTCCAAACAACCATTCTTTATCTTAATTGAAAGATAAGAGTGAGGGATAGTTTATACTCTAAAATACTGACTACCTTTGCCAGACTACTTTCAGCAGGTGAAAACCAGAATATTGTCCAGTATATTTTCTTCTTGCTTTGAAATACAATTTAGATTAACTGTACCATGAGACACTAATGAATTTGGAAATGCTGTCTAGAAGCAATTGATTTTATTCCTCTTAATAACATGACTTCTAATTAATAGGAAGAGTTAAGCATGAGGTGCTTTTTGAAACATATATCGTCAGAAAAAATTATTTATGAAGAATTTTAAATAGCTTAATTTCAAACTTTAAATTTCAAAGCAAGTCCAACAAATTTTAGACAAGGAATCCAGAAGTACTGCAAGCTATCCTTTATGAAGTAGCTATTCGTGAAGTAGGTTTCTTTTCCTTTTTTTTTCTCCCATGATATATGGCAATCAAACATTAAAATTCCAATTTTAACTTCTGGATTAGTGTAGCAATGAGAGCAGTGCGATAATTTATAAAATATTTGTATCTATATAAGTTCAAGCCATTCAGACAAAGATTGGGCAGTGTTTTCTTTGTATGCTAGCTCTGTTTTAGCAGACAACTTTTAGTCTGCTCCTGATTTACCAACTCGTCTACCTACAGAAATCCCATCAGAACACTTCTGAAAAAATTATCAGAAGCTCATGCTGTAAGTAACAGTGAATCAAAAAAAGAAGAATATAAACTGAGAGAAACTAGAAAGGAAACTAGAAAGGATGGCACAAAAGAAACTAAAATTGTGCAATTATAATCAATAAAGAAAATCTCCTGTGGATTGTAACTTTAGAATTTTATATAGAAACAATCAACAGCCTACCTGTGTTGTTCCCTCAGCAGGTCGCTTGTTTGACGAAGTATCTGTTGGTGGCCTGCTTGTCTGGTTTTCTGAGGGGTCAAAAAATTGTTCATTTGCAGTATCTACTCAGTGCTACTTATTGCTACCCACTAGCCATATTTGAAGGCAATATTCAAAACTGTCTGACATGAAACATTCAATATGTGACATATTTTACATTTAGCCTCAGTTTTCAATTATAAGTAGTCAAGTTTGATTGACGTGTTCCTTTTCTTGTAAGTTTGACAGTATATTAAAAGTATTTTATGAGCAATTTCTTTGCCTGAGCACAAAGTATAACTCCAATCTCTCCTCCCCCTGTATGCATATTGATAAGCTATTCAACTAAAAATTAATACAATTGTTAAATATTTCTGTACAAAAAAAGACCTGACTGAAAAAAGGATGCTTAAAGAGACTGCAAAATATATAACTGAGGCAGGGAGACTGAGTATCTTTAGTAGCTCAGCCAACATTAAACTAGCAATTTAAGAAGTTGCTTTAATATTTGATGCAAATATATAAATTCAAATTTGGTTCTCATTCCTTTTCATTTTAATTAGAGCTCATCAGCAACAGTGCTGGCCTAAATCAGCATTTCAGTTCTGGTGAGAAAACTACTAGGGTACAAAGCAAATCTACGGAAACTGCATAAAATGAGACATTCTTTGGACACATAGGTCCTCCCTTTTTTCACTGTATCTCATCAGCCACAACCCTTTTTATGTTGTCTTAAATCACATCTTTTTGCTTTAGAGCTAAGAGTCAATATAAAACATAAATGTCTAACTCTACAGAGCACATATTTTAGCATAAGTAACTTAGATACAGGAAAATGAAATGAAACTAGTTCTGATGTCAAGTTTTGCTTGAGATCCTTCTAGCTTATATTGTGTCAATGAGGCTATAACTCCAACACTTATAAATCCTGAAATCCCACCTATTAAAAAAAATCCAAAATCCCACCTATTAAAAAAAAAATTGAGGTACATAAAATCAGAAATGCAGACAACCGTCAGGGCAGGACCAAAGACTGAGAAAAAGTATTTTAAAATAATCAAGCTAATTATTGTTATCTGAATATTTACTGTATTTAGAGACTTTATTTAAATACTGTAAATGCATTCCTTTGGAACTAGGTTCATATTAAATTGCCTTTTTCTACCAATTTGTTTTCTTTTAAGTGTTGTTAAAATTAAGTTACAATTATACTTTCTTTTCACAGTATGCCTTTACTTACAAAGGTAGTTCATTTTATTCTGAGAGGCTGTGTTAAAATGAAATACCAAGTTCTTCATGACAGGAATTTCTTACTTCACGCTAGGAATTATATAAATCAAACTCTAAATAAAACAAAGCTTACAAAGCCACACCGCTGACTTCAAGAGGAGTTTACTTTCAACAATGTCTGAAACAGATCTGTCATAGAAATAGATTATTTTGATCTTGAAAATTTCAACAGAAATGTAACCTAGAAGAACTATGTCTATAAGACACCTTAAGAAACAATTTCCCACAGAGTGCACTTTTATGTTTCCCTGTGACCACTATCCTCCTCTGCCAGTGCCAACATTCAAGCACAACTTACCAATCTTGGGTGCTGCAAGGGGGGGTGGTTCAGTAGGAGCTGTACTATTAAATGCAGAGAGAGGAAGCTTCATCTGTAGGGGCGCTCGACTGGCAGTCGCATTATAAAGTCCTGGAGTACCCACTGCAGGCAAAGAAGTCCTTGTGGTCTGGGCAACAGGATGTGAAGTAGGAACAGCCTGTACTGCCAACGTTGTGCCTATAGACCCAGCACTGGCTGCAGAGTTCCTTAGAATACCAGGACTGGGCACAAGTGGGATGTTATTTGGTTTAGTTGTGTTAGTTGATGCCAAAGACACTGTCGTTTTGGTAAGGCTACCAACTGTAGATGAGTTTTGTACAGATATGAATTCAACGTTGCCTGAGGGCTGGTTAGAGACCAAAGTCCCTGTGTGGCCTTGCAGAAGCTGAGTCTGGGATGACACTGCCACAGGTACATGCAGGATTACAGGCAAAGACTGCAATGAGACAGACACTGACTGAGTGCTGCCAGTGGGCACTGTGTTAGTGCCTACAACTGTAGCCGTGTTAGCTGTGGGAAGCACTGCTGTTGTCAAAGAGCTGGTGGAGGACACTGGAGTCTGAAGCTTAGGAAGTCCACTGACAACTGCTGGAGAAGCAGCAAGACTGGAAGCAGGCACTACACATAAAAAATAAATAAAAAAATTAAGTATTTGAATCAAGTGGGAAGTTTCACTGAAACACGACAAATGGAAACAATTTATGATGAGGGCAGTGAGTCAGTGGAACTGGCTGTCCACAGTGACTGGGAACACCCCATCATTATAAGTGTTCAGCGTCAGGCTGGACAGAGCTTTGAGCAACTTGATCTTGTGAAAAATGGCCTGGCCCATGGTGGGAAGGTTGGACTAGATGATCTTTAAAGGTCCCTTTCAACTCAAATACTTCTATGATTCTATGAAAAAAGTGGTGTATAATTACTCCTTTTTGCAAATAAAGGCTATAGGTGTTATTTTTCTGTTGTACACTCTCATGTTCAATGGCCTGGTTAAAGATACAGTCAATACTGAATTTCTGTTTATAAGAAATATCAGGAAAAAATATATATAAAGAATTATGACACAGGCTTGAAGAAAGCTCCAAGATTTAACTGCTGAAAACATAAAATACAGCATTTTAAGCACCCATTATAGAAACAGCAGAGCAACTGGTGCTTCACAAAACACAAGAAAAGAAAAACTATTTCAGTTATGACTAGCTTGTCTTGTATAGGCAGAACCTTGTATCCAGAAGGTTCTACCAAAACCAAGTATTAATGTGTCAGAGAAGATACTGACTCTAATGCAACAAAATTTCAGGATTAATTCTAAAGATCAGGAGCAAAACACACTACTGAAAGCCAGTACATACAAACTGTAAGATAATCCTGTGGGAAAGATTCAGATGTGCTTTATAATTGCTGTTTAGTTTCCAATTCAATTTCTATAGTCATTAGGTAGAGAGAAGGGTATCATCACCATCCTATTATGACCAAGTACAATAAGGGGCCTGAGACAAGTCTCAGTTCTTGACAACCAATTTTGTATACCCAGCATGCAGTCTACTGAAGCATCTAATTTACCACAAGTTCTGCTTGGCCAACTCAACACCTTTTTTCCATACCTGGTAAGCACACTAAACAAACATAAACAGGGAATGCACTAGACAACTAAAAATAATGATTTTTTTAGGTCAGAAAAAATGAGTAAAATCAGTTTTGCTTGGTTTGGTTAGTTACTTCCTTAATGGAAAGCAATAAAACTTTTAAGAAGTGTGTTTATAGTCCATAGGGAGTTTCTTACCTGGATTCGCAGGGGCTTGAAAAGTTGCTGGTGTGCTCTCTCCTACATTCCTCTTTGACTCCAGCATCTGCCTTACTGTGCCAGCATTTCTAAGAAACAAAGTTGGAGTTGGCATTTCTCTCAAAAATTCACATAAGGTATATTTATGAACAGTACAATGGTGAAAAAATTCCTAATTTTACAGCTGTTCTCTTCTTTGAGATTTACTTTTTCAAAACTCACTTTTGCTTCTCAGGCAAATTAACTTTGGCTATTTCCCAAATAAAAAGAAGTATGGAATTATTCATAAATTTTCAAGTCCTTGCACCATAAGAATTTTCCTGTTCTTGAAATTAAACTTCCACTATTATCTGTACTTTTTAAACACTGAAACTGATGCTAAATACCATCTAGATTTAACCAAGAATGGGTTCAATTCTGTCAATTTATGACTTCTGTAAAAACAAATCAGATTTTACAAGTGAAGAGCAATGAAGGAAAAGGAAAAAACACTTTAATTAAAAAAAAAGGAAGTACAGAGAGTATCTGAAGCGTCCTATTGTGCATTTTAACGCGGTCCCAGTGATGTGCTTTGCTTACCGGCACGTGGCATTGTTTACATTTGCAGGGTCGGGTGCTGCTTTCGCTGGAGATACAGGTGCATTTGCCACATTCTACACAGAATGAGAGAGAGGCCATAACAGAACAACTCTAAGGCAGCTTGCAAATTTATATTTTCATTCTATTTCATATCCATTCACTGCTGTGTGAGTGATTCATTTTCTGAAGTCAACATTGCAGGAGAATTTGACATATTTTACAACTACACAAAATCTCCTTGGTCCTACTGTCTCCCTCTCCTATATTCTGGTCTTCTTCCCCCTCTCCTCTCTCAGAATCACAGTAGTGGGATGCACTTTTATTTACATGGTGCTCTTCATACTGAAGTAAATTTCATTCAGTTATATACAGTTTAAGGTGTTTTCACACTAGAAACAGCTAAAGAAGCTTCTGTATAATTCAGAATTACATAGCAGATGTTAAGATTTCTTTAACTAAACCAGACAAACCCAATTGTTAATATCATTGAATAAACAAGTCTTTCTTGAATAAACATCTTTCTGCATATAAATTTTCTTTTTGTTTTCCAACACAAGGATTAGGCTAAGTCAGGAAAAAACCCCAGACCCCAACAAATCTAGTTCTTACTTCCTGTCTCTTCTTCAAGTCCTCCTTGGCTGCTCCAACCCGCTTTGTCAATCTTGCAATTTTAGCCTAAACAGGAAGAAGACGAAAACAAACAAAACCATAAATCCCAAGAACCATCAAAGAAATTTTATAAACTAAGAGATATATAACTAAGACATAGTTAAGTCAAATGCTATTTTCATATCAGGGAAATTATTCTCCCTTGAAATACAGTACAATTATGTTATTTTCAACTATATTATAGCAGAAAGACAAATGTATGCATCACAGTCAAGGTATCTTAGAGAAAGGTTTAATTATTTTCCTTCCTAGTCACAACTGCACAAACTGAATCCATCTGGCATGTTCACACAAAACTACATACATGAAAGCCTTATATGAAGTTATTCCTTTGACACTCTAGCTGATGGCTAAAGACACTGGTAAACAAGTATATTGAAAGCATCTTAGAAAGCATTTAAGAAGTCAACATAAAATGTCTGTGGCAACAAGAGGAAAGAGTTGTACAGTGGGAAGTGATCTGGCAAACTCCATGTTTCTTGTCATAAAGTAGAATGGCATTATTGTTTGAATTTGTTATAAGCTTTTAATTGTCCTGTCAGTTCAAAATTCTTTTTTGTGATGTTCTTCACGTCACCACTATGTACATATTTTCTATAAATAATGCAGAAAAGCATAATGCATTCAACACTAGCTATGTGCCTCCTTGCTAGAACATAAACTATTTACACTCTGGGGAAACATGTAGAACAATGTTCCAAGTCCAGCACTACTGTCCTCTCCTTTCTGCATGTTCCCATTTTTAAGTAACTTTCCAGCTTCATAAAGACCTTAGATATTTTCATACTTGGATTTTTTTTCAAAATGCCTAAATGGAACAGAAGAGTGGAAAAGCAGTCTGCTAACAGCTAATGAATAAGTTTGCCACATGGAAGATACCCTTTGGAGTTCTGTATGATTAACTGGTTGCTTCCCTCCCTCTGAGCAAGAAAGTAGTTTTAGAACTCAAAAAGAACATTAGTATTTGCTGCTTCCTCCACCACCTCCTCCTCTTGCAGAGTCAGAATGGTTTCCCAACTACTGGCAACTCTAGGAACCTTACTACTAAACACCGAGGAAGTTATTTTTGCATTTGACCTTAGTATGGAGCTGAACACACAAACACTCACCTGCATTTCAGTAAGCACACTTTTATGCCTTTTGTTGCATTCTACTTTCTCCATTCGGGTTTTCAAGTCTGCCAGAGTCTTGTCAAATACCGCACACTGTAAAGTGGTAAGTTTTTCTTCTAACAGTCTCTGGATAATCTGCAAAATTGTTATATAAAAAATACAACAATGCAATCCCAAACTTTGGGGGACCACCTATAAAAATATTCTCAACTCTTATTAAATACCTTGCTATAAAGAGAACAATGACAACTGTTGTATCCTGTCAATCAAACAAATCTACAGTCAGTAATAAGCGTGTGGTTGCACAGCTAAGTTTTGACATCATTTTGGAAAATACAAATGGTTTTCCATTAATTCAACAAATTAATTTCCTTGCAGTATAATAAGGGTATAAAATATTACTATATATAAAAAGAACCTTAACAACAGAAGGTATTCTTTTAAAGTGCAATTAACTTGTGCTTACAGAAATTATTTGTTCTTCTTACTTTTCTATTTTTGAGAGGGACATTGGCATTCAAAGAACAGAAACTTAAGACATTCAACAAAAACTTTTTTCTGAGATATATTTTCTCCTAGCAAAAATTCAGTGTTGCCTTTCTTGCAGAAGCTAAAAACGTAAGAAGACTGGTTTTCACAAAGGTTACTTGACAGAAGTTATTATTTAATGTTCTTCTCCCATCTATACCTACTGCACTGTAAAAAGTTTTCATAGGAAATAAGAATAAATAAGCCACTAATGTGGTTCAGTTTTTGCCATCCTAAATTAATGAAGTTAGAACACATGCTAGCTAATGAACTAACAGAAGAACAGCACAATTTTCTTTTCTTCATGACCATAGGTTCCTTATACAGCAATAGTGCAATCAGGCTATTAACAGCTCTACAAAAATCTGCAAAATGCCAGGTAGATTACAGTCTTCTTTGGAGACTGCCTTTTTTAAAAAGCTACGCACAGAATAAAGTGCAGCACATATAAATCATCATGGTGAGATACATCCTTTACTAACGTTTTCCACCTACAGTCACTTGAAACTTCAAGTATTTTATACATTTCAAATATAATTCCTGCAGCATAGTCTTCAAATGGTATTTGGTCTCTTCTTAAAAGGAGGGCTATGTAGAACTTTATATGAATTAAGCACCTTTGTTATTTGAATTACATCCAATGTTCAACCACGAAAAAGAGAAAATGTTTGGGGACAGAGAGTGTGTGCAGAAGGACTGCTAATTCAAAGATGGTAACACAAGTGACAGGCATATTTTTATGTTCTTTGCTCTGCACCTCTATTTTACCTTTTGTAATTTTAGGTCAACATCCTTTCTGGCAGTAATTTTGACTTGGAGTTCTGCTTCATAATCTTCTCCCATGTACCGACGATGTTTAGAACGAACATTGTCCATGTCCTCAGATTTGGAACGCTTTCTCTTTGATGCTTCATCTGGAACAATTAGATAAAACTGCTCATGAGGAACTCGTGAAAAAACAGGTATCTTCAGAATGCCATAATTACCATGAAGTTGTTCTCAGTTTAAGCTTTTTCATGGTAAACCAGTAGGAATGCCTTAGGAAAAACAAGCTTGATTGACATCAAAGTACAAAATCAGTCCTTCTGGTATCTGTACATTACTGCCCTGTCAGTGAGTTCTGCTTTGTGATTCACCCAGTCACTGCCCCAAATGCAAAATAGTTCTACTACCACCAGTCCTCTCTCCAGAGCCTCCCTCCAGTTCATCCTGCTCCTATCAGCACCATCCTGTAATGAAACATGGCTTCTGAGAAGCAAAAGAAAACCTTCTTCTGAAAAAGGAATCCTCTTCTCAGAATTCCAGCCAAATAAAACGACATCTCATTTAACTATGCCAGCAATTAACTGTATTTACTTGCCATGAAGTTTTAACTTGTACCTCAAACACGTGACTGAAAAACCATTCAAACATTTTTTTTTACTTCTTGGTTAAGATGGAAAGTAAAAAACTAACAAAAGAACAGGCTCAAAACAGAACTAGATTGTTATTAAAAAGGACTTTTACAATGATGAAGCACAAAAGAACCCAAGAGACCTTAGTCACTCCTCCAGCTCCTGGCACTGTGTCCAGAAGGTTCTCGAAGACAAGAGGGACATCTGCTAAGGACCCAGGGAACTACAGGATTATCAGCTTTACTTCAATCCTTGGGAACATGACAGAACACAAGTACATCTAGATAGAAATCATCTCAAGGCCTATCAAGAAGGAGATGATGAGGAATTGAATGGATTTATCAAAGGCACCATCAGCCTGATAGCCTTCTACAGTGAGACCCCTAGCTTGGTGGATGAGAGGAGAGCATCTTTAATAATGCTTCTGACACCCAAACTATCCTTAAATTCTTGATGTATGGCCTAGATAATTGCACTGGCTCATCTGTTGGGCTCCACGAGCCATGATTATTGGCACATAGTCCAGCTGGAGCTCAGTAATGCACACTAGCAGATGCCTGCCACTGGTACCAACACCACCATTTTTATTCATGACCTAGATAATGGGGTAAGAAGATTATCTGCAGCCACTTGCAGGTGATAGAAAACTGGAAGGAGTGATTTCTACACTCCTAAGTAGTTATGCTGCCACTCAGTCACACTGACAAACTGGAGAAATGGGCAAGCAAGAATCTCGTGAAGTTTAAGAGAAGGAGATGCCCAAGTGCTATGCTTGGATAGCAAGAAAACCATGCATTAGCACAGGCTGGGAATTCACTGGCTGGAAAACCCCATTTCAGAAAAGCCTTGGTGGTCTCCATGTACATGAAGATGATCATGGGCCAGCAATGTGCCCTGTTGGCAAAGAAGGCCAACAACATTCTTGGCGGCCTGAGAATGAGTACTGACAGCAGGTTGAGGGAGGTTAGAGGTTCCCCTCTAACCAGGAAACGTGAGCCTGAACCTTGAGTCTTTTGTCCAGTTCTGGGTTTCTAAATACAAAAAAAATAGGTGAGCATACTGGAGAGAGTGCAGTGTAGAGTCACCAAGATGTTTTTGAGATAGGAGCATTCATCAAGAGCTGGAATTGTTCAATTGGAGAAGGCCCCTGGGGGAGATTTTATCATGTGTGTGAATTACCTGACAGGTGGAGAATAACCAGAGCAAGACTCTTAGTGAGTAGCAGCGACAGGACAAGAGAAATGGATGTAAACTGAAATACCAGAATTTCCACTCAAACATTTAAAAACTTTTTTACTGTGAGGGTGATCAAACACTGGGATCAGAACACAGGAAATTTGTGGAATCTTAGCCTGTGGAAATACTCAAAACCTGTCAGGACGTAGTTCTGGGCAAGCTGCTTTCTAATTGAGCTGGCTTTTAACAGGGGCATTGGACTAGATAATCATCAAAAGTCCCTTCCAAACCTAATGATTCTGTGCTTCTAAAAACATACAACACAGTGAAACACAATGGTTTTAACATTACATACTTTTCTCTATTTGTATCTCCTCTTCTTTGTGAGCCTCTTCTTCCTCTTTATCTTCACATTCCTTTTTTCTCTCCCCCTCCACCTCTTCTACAAACAGAAGAAAAAAATCACACTTTCTCAGATCTACAAAAGTCTTGTAACAGTCCTGTTTTGACTAATGAATGTAAAAAACATATGAAAAAAAGAACATGTGAAGGAAGGCAAGAGAAATAATCATGACAAAGAGGGAATGCAGATATAAAAAAAATAAGGGAACACCCTCAAAACAAAAATTTGAACTATCATGCAACACATTAAGACTCACTTGAATTTGCTTAACATTTTAACCAGAATTACCGAATGGTAATTATGAGGGAAACATGTTTCAGTTACTTCTGAAATATAATGATATATTTTTAATGCAGCTGAAGTTCTCAACAATTTATTTTAGCTTACTTTCCCACTTAGGGACAAAGCATAAAAATTTCAGCAACAAAATACTAAAATACCAATATCTCTCTGTATTTACAATTGGCAACTGCGAACATAATCTTAATGGTAGGAAAGGCCTAGATTTAGGTAAACAGATATGAATTTTAATTTGAAGTTTCTTGCTAATACAAAGTATCACAACTTAGGACTAGCCATTTAAAAATACTTAGTTTAGGAAATGCTTAAAAGAAGGAAAACCGGAAGCCACCAAACATACAAAGATAAAAATGGTAGCATTTCCTGAAAAATACTATTATATGCACCATGAGCTTCCATTACATGTTTTGTACAAATGTGAATGAAACAAGCTTCCATTATGTGTTTCTATTGCTTTTAAGATTACAGTAAAATTTATCCAGAATATAAGAGAGTAAGTAAGAACTCTTATGCACATCTTGATCTGTACACTTCATTTTCCTATATTAATTTTGTTATTACAGGAGAGTTTACCAGCTTTTCTAAGGAAAGTTCTGGTTGCAAAGGTATGCCATAAGTCTCCTTCTATTATGAAGAACATTTAAATGACTTAAAACAAGTTACCCAATAAATCAGAAAAAGGAGGAGTCAAAACCCGATAACCTGGCACTACGGGATTTTAGTTTTTCCTATAAATGTAAAAATAATATTCATAATACAACTTCTTCAATACAAATATGATTTACATTTAAGGTAATAAATTAGTATAATGCCTATGCCACCTGTTTCTTAAGACTTAGAAATAAACTTCATGTATTTAATTGCTATGAATAAAATAGGACTCATTTACCTAGGAATCTAAAGGAGAATTGCTAAGTTTAAGACAACTTTTCCCACAACTCAGAGATTTTAATATTCAGCTGAAAGACACAAATATTCCATGGAAAGATACACATACCTAGAATGTCTATATATAAAAACATATGTGTATATATGTGCGTATATATGTGCGTATATATGTGCGTATATATGTATATTCCCCCCCCCCAAAAACCTCTATATATAGAGGACAAGTAATTTCAGGGCTGAGAAAGCCCTGAAATTACTAACTTCCATTACTATGAACAAATCTGTCATTTAACTACAAGTGGTTTCAACACGAAGAACTCTCTAGTTAAGGAGAAGATTTCACAACTGGCTATCAGCTTAGTTTCCACTGCTAAGCTGTGATCTCATCATCTTGATGCTCCACGAGCAGAAGCAATGAATGCAACCTTGTCAGCCTCCCATGAGCTTGATGTATCATAGAAAAGTTTTCCTCTTAGTTGATTCCAATCATTCTTCACTTGATTTTAACTGCCATTTTATCAAGGTTTTGTCAAAAGCACCTACTGTAATACTGAAATATTTTTATTGAGTGGCAAGTCAGTTCTACCTTCTGATAAAGTTATGAGTTTTATACTCATGTGCACCACTTTGTAGATAACCACTATGAGTTTCACCTGCCACGTTTGTTTCTCAGTCAATCCGCATTGTAAAATTCTTCTCCAGTTCTTCAAAGCAGCAAACTGTGACATCACGATTTACCATTCATTTTAGGCTATTTATTAATTCTGTCATACAGCAAAGTCTCTGGAACTAGTCTCTGGAACTCTGAATTTATTTTTTATTCTTCAGCTGATTATTTCCTCCACAAGGACTTTCCATTTTACTGTTTCATTTCCAAAATTTCTTGATAAGAGATCACTTGTGTTAGGATATCCAAGATAATTCACATCAGGGCTTCCTTATCACGTGCTTGTTTGCTTACACAAAAAGCTCCAAGGCTTTCTGATGTATGATCTTTCATTAAAAAAATCTGTGACAACTTTGCTATTATAGTTACTAATTCCATTTGGGAAAGACATTCCATTAATCGGTACATTTGAATAAAGCCTTCTAGTACCATTTTTCCATTGTTGTTTAGCCATGTTGGCTTTTATCTGGACTTGTTGAAATCCTGCTTCTTAACTGAGCAGTCTGCACCTGTTTCTCCGATATAGCATCTTGAAATGATCTCCATACAGTCTCCACAGTTTTAATTTTCCCAGACTCTTTCCAAAAATTACTCTTTATAAGGTAACTCTATCCGTTTTCTCATACAACTGTTTCCTGCCTACACAACCTCTCTGCCATTATCTTTGTTGCTGGTTAAGGCAGAACATCACAGTGACCAATTTTGATTTCATGAACCGTCTCAGTTTACAGCCACACAACTGTAAGAGTCATAAGCTGTTATTAGTCAATAAAGAAAACAACTAGTCAAAAGAATTTGTCTTGTCACCAGAATTTAGAATCTTAAAAATCTATTGCTGGATACATTAATTTTAAGCTTCTGCAAACTGTAGCACAGTATTTAATATTCACTTCAGTCTTTCTGCTCCATAGCAAATTCTTCTGTGATCTCAGAGTGTTTTCTCATTGGGTAAAATGAAAAAAGTAACATTAATAGCTTCAATGAGAGAACTTAAACTGCAGTGAGAGCAAAGATAACCAATTTATTTGTACCATTTATTTCATAAAATAAACTCATAACCCTACGATTTTGACATAACTACACACAACCTTCCTTCCCCCACCTCCAATAGTTTCTGGAAGACTTTCAGTGCAGAACAATGGTATCACTTTTTCAATCTCATTGACAACAGCTAATGCCTAAATAAGCATATAAATAAAAGCTATATATGGGTGGGGGGGCAGGGGGCTGGGGAGAAGAGGGCAATGAAAAAAAACCAAAAAAATAATTCCATCTTCAAGATAATCTGAAACATCTCTCTTAATTACATATAAAAGAACACTGTCAACTTATTTGTAAATTATTTATCTGTTTTATTTTCAATAGTGCAATAGAATCACAATGACTGTCCATTGTCAAAAAGAAAAAAGCTTACAAACTGTATTAAACAGTGTATACTACAAAGCACATCCATTGAGTTTAACTTTAAAAAAAAGGTTCTGCTAACTATATGAAGAGATTCCACACTTAACATCTAAAAGCATCAATCAGCTGCCATAGTCATCAAAGAAAACTTAGATAAAACCACTGAGTTAAATGAATAAAAGATATATAATATAAAAACAATACATGACATGCGTTTTTCATGAAACTTTTCCAATACTGTCTTTCAGTGGGGGAAAAAAAGTTAAAAGAGAAGATGAGGCACATCTTGATTATATGCATGTTTTCCTTATCATTTATTTGCATGCTAAAGAAAGCTGAAATACTTTCTTCTCTGTGAAAGCAGTAAATGAATGCAGTTCCTCTTCTCCCAAATCCTTCTGTTCCCTCTCTGACAATTACTCATCTTTCCTCTTTTTCTACCCACTACCTCATCCAAGTTGGCACCCAAATTTAGAGAATATGAAAAAAACCCAAAGCAAACCAACAACAAAACAACAAACAAACTCTAACATCAAAATCCAAAACAAATAAACAAAAAAAAATCAAAATCAAATGGTCATCTTCCAAATCTGGAAGATGACCATTTTTCACTGCAAAGTCTTTTTCCTGTGCCTCAAATACCAGCCTTAAAAACTAAGACTCCATAACATTATTGGTGGGTAAGACTGCCTCTTTGATTTAGAAACCTGACACGTGTGTCATTCTAAGAAATGAACAAAATCCCAAACTTGAATGGAAATGAATGATTTAGAAAACTCTTACCTGGAAGACTTGACTTGTTTGGCAATATCCCTTCAACAAGTTCCTCTTTCTCATCACAGGGATCGTCTTCATCAGACAGTACTAAGAAAGCCTCTTTTGGCAGGCTTTCATTGCTTTCCTGCTTGGATGGTGAACCCAAACAATTGTCTATTTTCTCTTCTAAATCTGCGACTGTGTCATCCACTGGAAGCAGAGAACTTTTAGAAAAACAGCTCAGATCATCTTCAGCAGGGGCTAGTTTTTCCAGAATTGGAATAATGTCATCTGTTTCCATAGAGTCCGTATTGTCTAAGATACTTTCACTTGGCTCATCTATTGTCTTCGAAACAGTGGTTTCTGCAGGTCCTGCACTGCCTTCTTGTTTTTCCTGGTCAGCTTCCATACTGCTAGAGATGGCTACTTCTCCAACAACCTCTTCAGCAGTTACTTCTTCAGTCCTCTTTTCCTCACCAGATGAACTTGAATTAACAGGTAAATAATTTGTTTCTCCCTTCTCTTCAGAAGAGTCACTAATATCACAGACTGGTTTACTTTCACCTTCCAATGGGATATCATTCTTTCTTTGGTCCAAATGATCTTTTTTATTATTTTCTTCATGGAAGTTATCTTTACTGCTACCAACTCCATTTTCAGCCTCACATTTTACTGCAACGTCAGTATCTTTAGCTTGTTCAGGTGTAACATTTTCTGAAGACAGCACTGGAGGTTTGGATTCTATGTCATTGGCCATGTTTCCTGCCCTGCTTTCAGGGCTTTTGGTCTCACTAATTTCATCACAAGCTGTTGTTCCTTCTTCAGAGTTAACACACAAGTCAACCACACCATTAATTTCTTTCTTGACTTCTGTACAATCTGTATTGCTTAAAGGGGAATTTATATCAGAGTCTCCATTCTCATGTTTTCCATTTACCAGTTTCACTTCAGTTGTCTTCAACAGCTCCTCTTTAACCTTATAGACAGCTTCAAGTTGTTGCCGATCACTCACTCTCATGGTTTTTCGTGCTTTAAAGACTTTTTTCTGAGGTTCCTCTGTGCTATCCATCTTAGCCCTTAAAAAATTCAGAAAGAACTGTGAAGATATAGATTTATCATTGTCATATTACACTGCTACTAAGAAAGACTGCAACATTTAGCACATTTTAAAGTAAACCAGTTGAAACGGTACTGACAAAAACAAAGAAACACCTGTCAACACTTCATCTGACTTCCCAAAAAGTGAATCCAAGTTTCTCTGTATGCTGCACAAACACATTTATGCAAAGGTCACAGAGGTCACACTGAGACATCATGCACTAATATTCTAATTACACATTTTACACCACTTGTCTCACAGATTCCAATAAAAATAGATGTTATACTAAGGTAAGAGCCAGCAGCCTCTCTTCTCATCAAAAGGTAAAAAAAAATGGAAACTGATGGATCAAGAACATTTCCATCCATCCAAATATATTCAATTTCATAAGTTACAAACAGAATTAATAACTGGGGTAAATGACAAGACTTTTTTATCAAATCACTTTTAAGAAAACTTCATTATATACAAAGAATTTCTCAATGTATCATTAAGATACTTTTTTCTGCATAAATACGACAGACTTTCATCCTCCACCTCTATACAATGGTTAAATGAACTCAGATTTTTAGACCACCTTCATTCAGTTTGTAGTAACGTTTTACTAAGACTATTTGAGGCCATAAAAACTACAGCTATAGGAGCACCTTGTAGAAAAACTCCCTCTATCAAGGAAAACTGCTGGGTTTGCCCTCAACAGTCATATTCATTCCATCCACCCACACAATTATTAAGAAAAATATAAATGTTTATAAAAAGTGTAAGAAAAATCTATTTTATCAAATCAAAACCAGGAGTTAAATCCAGTGTTACCTAGGAAGCTATAATGATTCTGTTGAAATACACCAAAATCTGATTTCATCTGTTTCCATGAAACAAAACAAATCCATAGAGATTTTTAAAATATATTTTTTCCCCCACATGGTCTTGCTTAATGGCCTTTTAAGTTTTAAAGGATTACATAAGATAACATTCACAAGCAGAAGGCAGCTACGAAAGTTTCTATATTCTAAATGAAACTCAACAACTAAGATCTTGAATCAGCTGGTGCTAACCAATTTAGGTCTGCTGAAGCTACAAACCACCATAAAGTTATTCCCATCAAGCATACAGCTTTATTAAGTTTCTCAAAAACATACAAAAATTACATTAACAGTAATTAAAAGAGAAAAATCATCAGACAATTATCTCAATGTGACTTTTTTGCCCACAAGGACCAGATAGACAAATGTTTTTAACAGTGACACAGGAGAATTATTAGGCAAAGGATGCACTTTAAATACTTAGTATGATTCATTTTGTGTCAGCTCCCAATTAATCTTCATTTACAGAGCTAAGAAATTAATAAATAGATTGCATTTTGTCTATTCAGGTGGGATATAAATTATTTTAAATTTTTTTGGGAAAAGAAAGCAGGACTACTGCCAACACTAACTCAGATCAATGACAGTTTTGTGTAGTCGCAAACTCCAGAGCATTTGGACAACCCTCTTGGGCAGGTGGAATGATTCTTGGTGGTGTCCTGTGCCAGGTGAGGAGCTGGACTCAATCCCTGTGGGTCCCTTACAACTCAGGATATTTGACAAGTCTATGAACCAAGCTGCAAAATTCACAACACAGATGGCATAGCCTCTAAATAACAATGGCTCCACTCCATTTTGTAGCTGACCTCATCCACAAGTTTTATTTGGGCAATGCTAAGATTGCCCTGTAGCCTCCTCTGCAGAAAACTGAAGCTGTTGAGCTCCTTCAGCATCTCATAGTGGGTCACATGCTTTAGCTCCTACCATTTGGGTTTGCTGGATCTTTCCTAGTTTGTTTGAAATAATTTTTTTGTGAAGAAAATTATTTAACATTTGTCCCTAACTACAATATTCTACATTGTAAGGTAAGAATATATATTCTAAAGTACAATATGAATGCTACTATTAAACCCAGCAATCACGATGTACCTTACATTACAATTCTAAGGCTTGTTTCATACTTAATTAATGCAACCTGACAAAAACAGGGACAAAGCAATTTTTAATATTTCCTTTTAACATATCACTGAGCTTCCCTTACCCTTTTTTGAGTTCTTTTCCACAAAACAATCTAGAATCCTCAGATTTGTGTTATTGATAGTACTTAACAGTTAGACTCATGCCTCAGGAACACATGAACAAATTTTGACACAAAGTTGTATCAGGTCTATTTATGAACTTGCAATAATAACCATTATGATGATTTTTTGCCATTCAGACCTAGATTTTCAGAACTGGATTGTCTACTACTGCATTGCCACTGGTGGGAGCAAAATATAACACCTACAAAAATAGAGATCTGAAACTGCAGTTTACTTGAGTTGAAAAAAGGTTCTCATCACAACCATTTTCCGTCAGATGACTTAAGCACTCCAGGTGAGCTGTTAATGCCTTTCCAGAGCTGTCTACACACTAAATAAAACTTCTTCATATTCCTTCAGAAGAGAATACATTTAATGCAAGAATTTTAGACCTGAAAGTACAGAAAGCACATCCCATCCGTCTTCCCAAGAACTCAGAACAGAAAGCAAACATATTCACATGATATCAACCCCTTCATTCATAGAAACCCCTACAACCAACACATATGATGTTACAGATTTTTATCTTGTGAAGGAAATTTGGAAAAAGAAATCAGGCTTGGCTAACATTGAACAAGTCCAAGAACTCCTAATAGATGAGCCACTAATGAGAACCCTCCGGTAGCACAGTACAAGAACAGGCCTCTGCATCAAAGTTACAACAGGATAGTTCGACCTCCCAGCCTGCAGTGTTTTCTTTTACAGGCATTACCCACAGTTTGCAAAATACATTACAAAATTGACAGTCTTACTTTTCCTATGACCAGAAAATACACTAACAGATTAATGTAACATTTACAGATGTCTTAAAACCAAATCTTTAAGTGCATCACTTGAATAACCATATAACTTAAAATAAATTAATATTTGCTGTTCTAATTTCCTTAAGTCGTCTAAGCAGTTTTTCATTAACATTTTTAATACAGAGTGAATACAAAGAAAATAAAGGACACTTCTTTTTACATTTGCCAAGAAGAGCAGTCTTAAAAAAATTCAAACATCAGAATCCCTTTATATTGATGCACCCTTTTTATTAAAAAAAAATAGATAAACATGTTTGAATTGCTTATATATTTAAAAATTCTGTTCACTTTTTATCTTTGGATATTATCCAAAATCTAGTTAAAAACAAAACACGAACACAGTTCTAGAAAGAACCTGTAGGAAATACAGGCTTCTTAAAATTCCATTGTTAAATGGTTATGGGAGTAACTCATGCACATTTTCCTGCTCAATCCCACAGTCTTTTGAAAACAAAGAATATTTGGTTAAAGCTACAAAAAATATTCCATAAAAACTACTGTGACAAAATTAAAAGCATAGATGAGATGAACCAATGTTTTGGGTTCGTCTTTGAAAATGATGTTTTAAAATATCTTCTAAGGGCAGACCAGTCTTTAAGCATTTCCAGCCATACCCACAAGGGAGCACAGTGCAGCCAAAGAACAGACTCATGTGAGAGCTGAGTGTAAAAGAATCAAATCAACTGGTAGCCAGTCCAGACAGGCTTGGTCACACCAGTGTAAGCCAGCCAGCCACCATTTGATAAACACTGGTTTCCAGTCTTTCAAAGGGGCAAAGTGCACCTCTTCTGGGAGCAACAGAGCAAATTACATGGATTCAGTCATTTTATCTTCAAATAAAACTTACTATTATGCTATTATTCTAAATGAATGCATTTTGGTAGTCTCCCTTTATAGTGAGCAACATGAAGTTTAGCTATGTTTGTTAAACACTTCCCTTATCTGATGCTTGGGTGTTTTCTTTTTTTACTCATTCTGCGACCAAGCCACAAAGAGGAAACCAACGGCCTAGGCACCAAGCCAACAGAGCAGCACCTTTTATTTCAAAGAATGGCTTTTGTATGCATCAGCACAAAATGACTCTGGCATGTACAGCTACCTGTGTAAGGGTTAAATGCTGTAAATAAGGACGGAGATTTTGGGCTGATTTTTTTGTTTTATTAAAGTCAACAATTTTGACAGGCCAGCAATACACAGTGTTCATTTGTTTAGATACAAAACCTCCCTTTTACATTTTAAGCTTTAAAGTCATATGTCATTAGTCATGTGAGACATGAACGCATCATTAGGCAACTCCCTCCAAAATTTAGAAATTCTCACGACAAAATGTGTGCTAAATGGCACAAAACGTGCTAGTGCAGCTAGGAATGTGAGAAGGTCCCTTTTCTGAGACATTTTCCCTCTATTTCTGTATTTTTTATTATTCTGACTCTGCAAAGAGACCACAGCTCTAAAGCAATAAAGCATTGTATTAGCTGATTAGCTGGTATGTATCAGCCTATGATCATGTGCTCAGGTAAGCAGCCCATGAGCTGCTCAGAAAGAGAAGCCAATCAGCATGGAGCTGCCTGAATCCTGCCTAGTGACAGGCAGCAGACAAAGGGAAGGTCATGGAAAAATGAGCGGGGGGTGGAGAGGGAGAAGCTGCAATCTGAACAACAGTGCGTAATGGGGTTTGCATAACATCACGGGTCTAGAACAGCACCAGCAAAGGGCTCCTCGAGGGCATGCAGCACCAGCCAAATGCGCCACAACCATAAAATGTTTGTCAAAGCACAAGAACTACATGAAGAAATAAAATTCACTGATAATGAACATCAGCACTCAAATGTGCAAGCCTACTTAAAAGGTAGCATAGTCAAATCAAAGAAAGTGAAGCAGCAAATGGTCATGAGTATTGTGTTCTAGATGGAGACTTCCAGAGAATGAAAGTGGTGAATAAAACCTACCTTTTAAGTAGTGGTTCATAAAAAGCAGTTGTCAGTTGAAATCCTCCATAGCAATTTTGATATAAGTTGTCAGAAATTTATGAACTATTTTCAAGGAAGGGGGGAAAAAAAAAAATCTTGAGACCTATTCTTATATAAGACATAATTAAATAATGCACCAATAATTTGGTTTTCCACCAATAATACAAGTCTACTGATCTGGCTGAATGGAATGCACACCGCCAGCTTACTGAGCTCCACATACAACTGTGCCTTTGCTTTTAAATGTAATAAACAAAACAGAAATCACATGATTATTGTATGTGCAAATAACAGCTCTTCTAGCACACCAAAGACAATTTCAGTTTTTGTCCCTTTTCGGCTGAAGTTATGTTAATGTCAGCTGAGAGTAGGGAGAAAAATATATCATTTTCTAAGAAAGAAAATTACGTCACCATCCTGCCCTATTTCACCTAGTGCGCACACACAGCAGAACAAGGTGAGCTGTAATTAAAACCCCCTTCGGCTCATTCGCTCCCGCCACATCCCCAAGCGCTGCGGCTCGCAGAGCGGGGAGCCAGGCACGTTCCCCTGCGGCGGAGCCCTGCAGTGGCGCGGCCGCTCCCCAGAGGGCGCCCGCGGGGCCCCACGGGCCGCAGCCCGCGCGGCGACGCGACGGACGGGCAGGCCCGCCTCCCATTGGCCGAACGGAGCGGCCGCGCGGCAGCCAATCAGACGGGAGCGCCTGAAATTCCACCCAGCAACAAGCCCCACGCGGCAAACGTCGGGCGCGGGCACGAGCGCGGGGGCGCGCGTTAAAGGAGCGGGATTTTCCAAAGGGCGCTATAGAAAGCCAAGGGCTTTCCGTCTGAGACCTGGAGCTGCACAGCAGCGCTGACCCACGAGCGCGGGTACACAGCCGCCATAAGGAACAGGCGTTTAATGCGCGGGAGCATTGTCAGGCGATCACTGAATTCCTGCCATGTTGAATGCTGAATCAGAAAAACCTCTTGAGATCCAGCCTGGGTTTAAGTATGGCATCTGGAAAACCTTCCTTTCTTCACATCCTATGCAGTACCGCTGCCTTCTTTAGTATTCCAACAGAAATCTGGTGTTTTGTCATGACTGCAGTATGACTTCTGCCTTGAAAGGAGAAGGCAATCTCCCCCACATTTGCCAAAAATCGCCTTCTGAAATTCAGCAAAACATTAAGGCCACATATGTATCGCTGCCTAAGAAAAACACGCATCTACATGGTTAATGCCTTCTTAAACCAGAGTAAACTCACAGTACAATTTCAAAGAGGTTGGTCTTGTTTATTGTATATGTGATAGCGTCATGTACTAAGCTGAACGATGCTCTCATCACGTTGACATCACAGTAACTTAAGCACTTCTCTTGTGTCTCTTCTACCTCAGAGAATAATAGCCCCTCTGACACTGGCTCATTAATCTATTCCTCATACCAAACTTATGAGGTTATTTCCCCCATGATGCTTTGATGCCTTGTGGGAAAAATGAATTCCTCATGGGACAAAAATGACTCACAGGTCTATTTACCTGGCTAAGATATTTCATCTGCTGCTGGTTTTGCAGAGTTGTTCTTAAATGTTCATCACTTTATGCCTAGATAACTGGATTCTTTGGAACATGGAAGAATGGAAAACATGTGGAGAGTCTCTCCTACCCAAGGCCTTCAGAAAGACTCACTATTTAGCACACGGAACTTAGGCTGATTCTCCAAGATAAAGTTTATCTTTTTCTGTATACTGGATTTTAACAGCTACTTAGTTTATTAAATGAATAAAAGTGCATGACTGGAACTCAGCAACAGCAACGAGGCTGTGATAATGTGTTTTCTTACTTCCCACATGTGTTAAAGATTCCAGCTTTTATCAACAACTCAAAACATCAGCTTTCAATTCAGCTGTGACATCTCCAAACACTAAACAAATCCTGCTGTTTTAAATAGTGGTAACAGCAAAATTCAGCTTTCTTACAGAAAGATTTTTAGCACAAGCTAAATCTCTAAAGAAGTTGGATTTTTTTAAATTAAAAGAAATACTTACTGACTGTGAAGTTGAATTTGTGCATTTAAAGATATATTTCATAAATATTACTATGCACGGTCTCAGATTACAGTTTCATCTCTGGTTTAGGATAAACAGCTTGAATTTCTTTTCCATTATCTTAATATGAGCAGGACCTAATAATTCCATAGATATAGTCAGCAACTGCCAAAACACATCTACAACAAAAAACTTAACTTCTGATATTCCAAAGTTTAAACCTGAACAACCTAAATGAATTGTTCATGCACATGTAAATGAAAAAAATATGAGACACTCTGTGGAAAAAGAACAATCTCAGAAAAAAGGCAAGATGTTCTGATCATGCTTAAGCTTTTCGAGGCATTATAAAATACATTTTTTTCCTTTCATAAGGAAATTCTTTATAAATTTTAAATGTATAATTTTCAGTAATGCAACAGGCTACAACTTTGACAGAGTATCACTAACATATGCACATTTGCATCCCTTGGCTTCTGTTAGCAAAAATGCAGAAAAACACTATTGTAATGAAAAACCAGACATTTACCCTGAACAGTCTATTGTCTAGATTAGTTCCCGTATCACATATGCAGCTAGCTGTGGCGATGTAACCTTGGATTTCCAGCTGGCACCTCAGTGACATCAGAATTCAGAGGTGAGCTACCTGATGCTGACAGTGATCCCAAGAGTCACTTCTCAAATGCCACAAGAAGCAGAAGTGAAAACAAAACTTGCAACAAAAGAGGTGATGCTGCATCGAAACATTACTTAGTGTTTGCCAAACATATAAACACCTTTTACGAAGTTTTTTTGCAAAGATTGCGTTTGAAAAGCAAGTTTAAAGTGGAACTGAACCAGCAGTTGGTACGCTGGGTGTTGGGAGCGTTCCCCCCGGGAAGACACCGTTTGTGGCAGGGGCAGCACACCTCGCCTGGCCCGCACCAGACCTGTCCCGCGCACAGGATGGAAGGGGCACGCTGCCAGGGCGCCAGGAAACCAGCTCTTCCATAAACTGAAGCCTGGTGGGGACTCGGAGCTGTTCGGGGCAGGGAGGATATTCCCCGTTTGACACATGAAAGAATGAGTTTTCTATCCGCGCCTGAGGCAGGCCAAGGCCGCACTTCGGCAGCCATCTTGTCCTCTCGTCGGCTCTACCCGATGCCGGGGACTGCCAGAGATTTGCATACCCGCTCGGGATTGGCTGCCGCAGAGCTGCTTTGCATGACCCAAATCTCCCTGGCAACAGGCTAAAAATAGCCCGCGCTGCTGCTGCTGGGAGCGGCCCCGCAGCGGGGCGCGGCCAACGCGAGGGGCCAAGGCACGCGCAGCCACCCTAACGTGACGGTACGGGCAGCCACGGCGCACTCAGCTCCCTCAGGGTTGCCGTGGAGCTTTTTGAGTGACAGCAATAAATTCTGAAGTAATTCTCTTTTCAAATCAAAACAAACAATTATAATCTGCATACTATCTTCTTTCTCACTTTCGTTTCTAGGCAAGCTGAAACAGAAACCATCTTTCTGACTAATACCTCATGTCGGTGAGATGGCAATGGAGTAATCCACAACACCTGCAACAAATGCCACCTAATCCTTACTAGATGTGGACTCCCACACGAAGTTCTTGGCTCCTGAGTTAGCCCTTGTTAATCACACCTCACCAGAAACATCTGTACCATTCCTCCACTTGAAACTAAAGACTGTGGGATTTGGAAGGGCAAGCAGGATGAACCAAGAAAAGAAAATCTGTCAATAGAGAAGGCATTTTAAGAATAGAATTTAGATACAAAATTAAGTCCGTAAAATGCAAAATCTTAAAGATGCTATGTATGTACACGTTCTATGATAGTAATTCCAGCAGTAATCTACATGTACATAATTTTATGACTTCAACCATAGTTTCATTTTCACTGAAACTGATAGCATAAACTCTTCTGACTGCAGCAGAAGCAAGTAAATAGGTTCCCACACCCTTCTATTCAACACATCCACCCCCAGGTTTCTGTTTCATGGAACAGGTAAAGGCAGGTGAAAGCCAACATCGTAAGGTGAATGAAGCAGCCAGTGCAGGCAGGACATGTACCCTGTCTAACCTAGCTCTTGGGAAGCCTGAAACTTGCCATCTGATACATGAGATGCATACAAGCACTGCTAGAATGAAAAAACGGTATTTTCTCTGTTGCAATTAAATAACAAGATCAGGAAAAAAGTGGCCAAAGCAGGTGGTTGGTCACAAAGATTACTGAGGACAGTTGGTATCTTCTGAGTGACTCAACAGAATCACAAAAATTAAACAGAAATCCCAATACGAAGCAAGTGAAATTAGACAAAAAAATGCATATAAAAAAGCCTCAAAATAAAATTAGGAGGAAGCTTCCACCATCACTACCACCCAACAGACCAAAGCACACAAATTTTCTTGTGAAAACGACAGTTTACCCAAACTTTATTACCTGTACCTAGTGTGAAGATTGTTTGTCGCAAGCATTCTTAAAGGAAAGGTAGCTTACTGCATTGATGTTAATTAGCTCCTCCTAATGCATTTTACTAGAAACTGTCTCCTACCACAAGGCATTTTTTCATTTATCAGATGCTAAATATTTTCCAAAGGCAGCTAATGTTGTGAAATGATGGGAACTAGAAAAGAAAATGCCAACCTAATATTCTATTCATTACTAAATACAGAAAAAGGAAGAAAAAAAGGTACATTTTTAGTACCGGTAACAGATTGTATTAATATGCTGAGGATCCCAGATAATGCATGTAATTCATATTTTTACAATGATAAACAGTTCCTTTCTAATGAAGTTCTATGGCACTCAATTTCTTACAGTACAAAGCATGCAACCAGAGTAAGACTTACTTATTCTAATAAAAGTCTATAATGCCAGATTAAATTCATTTGGGTCAGTGGGTGGACAATTAATTTTCTGTATTTGCTCTTAGGCAAGGATCTGTCACATCTCACATTTGTAAAGACTTGTAGCAAAAACTACCTGATATGCCACCCAAAAGGTCCTCTAAATGTTTCATAAGCTATATATTAAACAACCACTGCATGGATGATTCTTTAACTTCAGCTTATCTGGAACAAGCTCTAGAGACACAGATTGCCAGATATAATTCTTTGCTAAGCTGCCCAAGAAAAAAGAGGCAGGAAGTAAACAAACCTATGATTTCTTTATGTAGTTTCAATCATTGAAATAAATGATAAGAAAAACAGAACCAGCTTTGAAAGGGGCTTTAATGACAAAATGTAGCCTGAAAGGGTACCAGTTCTTCCTGAACTCTTCCTTTCTAGAACCTTCGACACACCCACCTACTCACCACACTTACTGCATAGACAGCAGACATATGATCTTGCTGTATACAATTTCTCTGACTCATTAGGAGACCAAATGCAATATTCTAGATTTAATTGTTACCATGTAAGAGACACTCTTTTCTCATTATCACCTTGTGGCTAGACTTCTAAATTCAATACCAGTAGGAGTAACTTTTGAAATGATGCCACACTAGTTAAAAGTGATACAGTTGTATTAACCTATATCAGTAGCACCTCAAGCAACAAAGCACAGTTATGTTCATTTCTGAGATGCTTACACCTAATGCTAATAATTCTTGTCAACTCACATCCTCTGAAAAACAAAGATATTTAAACACAGGAAGATGAGAGTAGTGTCCTGAAAGTTGATGGGAAAATCCTTTTTTTTTTTTTTTTTTTTACCAGAGTGTAAAAACTTTTTAAAGTCTGGCTGAAATCAGTTGGTGGGTAAAGAATCAGGAAAAGACATGACTTGTGTGTCAGTATAAGACGGATGCTTCTCTTTTTTTTTTCTTTTTTTTTTTTTAACAAAGAGAACATGATTGATTGAAACAACCTCCCCAAGGATGTGGCAAAATCCCCATCACTAGAAATTTTCCAGATGCAATTGGACAGGATGTCAGATAATCTCATCTAGGCTCTCCTTCCCAAGAAAGACCAGATCACATGATCTTTTAAGTTTGTTCCCAATCTAAGATATTCTATGAACTAGTTCATAATGAACTGTACAACTGATTTCATTACCAGAAAATCCGTATTAGCTGTCAGATATTAAAACCCCTCTAAAATGAGACTTTTAAAGGTGGTCAGATGACAACTCCACCAGTCTTCTGAAGGACTGTTACATCTTCAGCAAGAGAGCAGTAATTACACAGTTGAGAAGGTACTTTTCAAGATAAGCCATCTTCTACTAATAAGCTAAGTCATTAAAGAACAACAACAAAACACCCTTCTTCTTTGAATATATTATGTCCATAGACCTTTTATAAGCTTTATGCATTTTGTATTTATATAGATACATACAGTTGAGGAAAACATGACCAGGTGGCGTATAATAAGAGAAGTCTAAAATGGTAATTAGGTTGTGAACTTGAGGATCTAGTTTTATTTGTATAGGGCTTTAAATGTAATTCATGTACATGGAAGCTAAAAAATATATGGAAACAATAGATCATCAGGCTGAAATAAGCATAACTGAACTTATCCTTAAGGCAATTTCCTCCCAGAAAAACAAATTCATCTTGTTTCCTACCTCTGGTCAGGTATGCAAAAAACTTCGTACAGCTAAAGCAAGATTGTTTGTGAAACTTAATTTCTAATTCATATAAGATACTGACTTTTATCACACCTGAGATATGAATTCCAAGCACCTCACTTCCCCTTCTTTGGTCAATCAATAGAATGAGTGGCTCATTTTGCATTTTTTCCTTCAATTCTTTGTTTTGACTCCTTAGTCTTCTGATGTAGCAATATAAACTATTCATTGAGTAAATACTGCTACTAAAAATATAGACAAAAATATTTAAAGACGCTGCAAAGAGTAACAGGTTCAACAGGCTCATACAAAGTTATTTTCAACTCTTATTTATGAATATACATAATAACAACATAGACAAACAGGATGTCAAACAGAAACTGCTATGAATGTGTTTGATTTTAGGGCAAGGTACACTGCAAGGCCCAAGAATCCAGTTCTACATGGGAAAGATTATTTTTGGAAGTCCAGACTAGGGAACATCAAGCAACGGACAAATTCTTTAAGTGCCTGTCAGAAATGCCTTTTCCGGTGGGTTTTTTAATTCTAAGAATTCGCATGAAAAAAATCAGGATAAACATGAAGTGCCACGCAATACAACATGTTTTTTGTATAAGCTCCACACACCTACAGAATTTGATTAAAATGAGCACTCTTAAAATTCCCACAAGCTTGAACTGTTTTCATATATAGGTTTCAACCATCACAACCCATCTTCCACCTGCAAAATTTCATTTCAGAAGAATGCTTGAAACAGCTTACAACAACTAAGAAGTCAGATTTCAAAATATGGTGCAATGAGGAAAAACATTGAAAGCAATTTATATTATTCAGATATAATGAAATAGTTTTTTCTCCCCATTCTGCAACTGCAGCCCGTGCATGACTAATCCAGTATAATCCTGGATCAATTGTGAAGACAAGTCAAGGAACAGGAAAGCTGGCGCTTATTGCTACTAGAATATAAAATGTTAAGACCAAAATACTTGGCAGAAAGTCGTGTTTATCTCTAGAAAAACATAAATTTGCAAAATAAGTTTTACTGGCAGGTTTTTGTTTCCCATCCCAAAAGGTTCACCAAAATGAGGAATAAATTGATATAAAATTTCATGAAGTAATTTCTTTAGAAATCCTGCTTCAGACAGACTCACTTTACAGTAGCAGTGTATTCATCTGTGGCTACCAGAGACTACCACAGTTGCTAAGCAACATCTTAGTTTCATCTCAATTTTGATATTTGCCATTTTGGCATATTCACTGGAACCCTACTTATTCTTTAAATAACCTCATCTCATTCCACTCCTTTCAAAACTGTTTTATGAAAGGCAATAAAATAGATTTTTCAGAGGGGAAAAGGGGGTGTGGGAGAAGATTCTTTCTTCCTATGCTTTTCTAAGTATCTATGTGTAGATAAAATATCTTAGAATATTTGCATGGTGCAAGAAATAATCACCACAAGTGCCACAGAAATCCCACAGACATTCAGCAATCATCCTGGTTTCTCCACCTAAGTTCAGCAAGGACAGGAAGTAGAGAATTTCATACTAACAGGAATATAAAAAAATTCATACCATATAGCAATTAGCATATTATCTAGATTTATTCTACAATGGAGTAAAATACTACTCTGATACATGAGATTGAACTCCCTCAGTTAAAGAATGCGACACACGATCCCATACGTATTCTTCTATCTTACAAAAAAAGAACCAATATAAATGACCTTCAGTGACTCTAACAATACACAGACATCAAGCAGCAGATGTCACAGTGGCAGGAAATGAAAAAAGACTGCAAGAATCCACACAGTCAACATATTTCTGTAGATAATATTGCTATGAGGTTACTGATCCTTGAGAGACTGCCCTCACTGTCATCTAATCCAGAGGGGTTTCCTATGCAACAAGACAGCATCTTATGCCCTGGACAGCTACTCTGAACAATTTGCATACAGTTATAAAATTCAAAAGAGGCAACAAGCTTTTCAGAATTCCAGCAAAATAAGCAGCACCACTGCTATGCAGTACCATCTTAAATAGTTTAGTCAATATCCATACACAGAGTCCCATTCTCTCCTGCCTTTATTAAGTAGCACTTAAGCATTAAGAAGTACTCTTCAATTCTTCTTAAAAGGGTTCTGTTACATTAACTAAATACTGTGACATCTCTCTCTCTTTGGATTAATTAATGGTTAAGGAAGAACGAGAAGAGGACGAAATTCTAATGATTAGGTGTAAACTCTTGTGATGAGAACTGCAAATAGGTATGTTTTTATGAAATACTAAATAAGTGGAATCATGCATGCACTTCAGGCAACAGTTTTTCAAATCATTACCTTAAAATGATCAGGGAAAAAAGCAAATGCTTAATTACCCATTTGAAATAGGAGATGACAAACCTAATGTTACACAGAAGTCTCAAAGATGTAGAGTAAAAAACAAATTATCTAAAAGCAACCCACCTATTGGACTTTCTCATCTTGCACTATGAATCTTAATAAAAGGGAGTAAATTAGCAAGTGCTGTATCACTTTAGCTGCTAAGTACTATTTATTTTTTGTGTTGTGGGATGACCAAATGTCAACAGCTATATCTGTAGCAAAATCCAAGTAGAAAGAATGTGAAGTATTTTCTGTGAATTACAGCTTGGTGTTAATATTACAAAGGAATGTGGACTTCTAAACATAAGAAACTGAAATTAAAATCTGTAGTCTGAAGGCATTTCTTTTCCATAACAATGGAAGAATTAATCTTTGTGTTTCCTCAGCTTCTCAGTCTAAGATCCTTGAAGAAGAAAGCAGGAAAAAGATATGCGAGATGTTCTTTGTCCACAGAAGTCAGCAAGTTCTCATGTTAGGTTTCTTAGAGGACACAAAAGCAAAATAAAAAGGAAGATTGAAGACATGACCCATGTAGTCAATAAAGACCTTTGTCTTTTAGATTAAGCAGCTACAGGCCTCAAATGAGATCAACTTACACTTCCTAAAGTATTTCTTATGTCTGTTATTAATGACCTCAGTGAGGCCTGCTATTATGCAAGACACACAAGTAATTCTGGAAGGCTTTCCCGGGTTTAAACTTCACATCAAGGATGACAGGCTTTACATTTTTTTCCTGATGAATTCTTTTCAAAGCCACCATAAGCCCCAGTTTGCAGTTACTCAATACCATCACCTCTGCAGGGTTGCTGGCAGCAACTGTGTGGACTGAAGTCAGCCGTCAACGTTTTGTTCATGCTGACTAGTGACATCATACACACCAACTCACTGAACTTATGAAATACACAGATATACGATCTGTGTAGGACATCAGAAAAACCAGGCCTAGAGCCACCTCTAACTCCAGTGTTGCATTCCTAAGGGGAAAGGATGGAAGTGATCAAAAGCAGAACACGTTTCTTCCAGTAACGAGGTCCTTGTTTTGCTTGCTAATGCAAATTTTCAAAAATAAAACAATATTATAAATTCATGAAGCATTGATAGTCTGCACGGAATATCAAACTAGGATTCACAGTATAATGTAATACCAAAAAATGGAGCTGCAAGTTTACCTCCACCAATACACTACTTGACAACGATTTTGCCAGAACAGTATGTAAAAAGTTTTTGAGCCAAAAAACAGTGGCCAGGCTGTAGTGATACTGTCCAATGCATTCATGAGTTGGTAGTACTTGGTCTGCAAAAGACAACTTCTTCAGTGAAGAGCTCAAAGCAGTTCCACAAAAAAAAAAAAAAACCTTTTTATTTTGCTGATTTATGAGGTGGAAAAGCAGCTGATGAAGCAACAATCCAGTAATACCATTTCAGAAACACGTAAGTACATAAAAATTTATACAGCTATTTTAGACTGCTTGCCTTCCCAAATTTTTTAAAAAATCATATGGAGAAAAATGCATCTGCACAGTTACTCAGGGTGACCATTTACAAGAAACTTCATTTTTCTTGCCTGGAAGTTTCCCAAACACGACCCAGGGTTAGATGTCAGAAGCAGACAGTAAGAATTACACTTAAAAATGCCTCAATTGATAAAATATATAAAAGACACAAAGGAAAGTATATTTAATTTTGACCATTTAAGGTTTGCTTGTAAGTCAACATCCAGAAAGATTCTGCCCAGAAACCTGTAACATCAAAAGGAACACCTGTCCACAGTCTGTCTCTTGCCTGGTGACCCAGCAAAGCCAACATGCTTGCTTGATTCCTGCAAAGGACAGGCTGCAGTTTCACCTCATCCAAAAAATCAAAGGCTAGATTTCTCTTTGAATGAGCGAAGAATCATTATACATCCTTTCTTCATGTGCTGGCACATAGCATAGCTGAACTGTTTCCTGATAACTTTTCAGACTAACTACAAACTGTCCTGATTAATTTGTCTGCATGACCACCTCTCCCAGGCTTGCATTTGCAACCATAAGACTGTTTTATTTATATAGCCCCAAGGTGAATATGACCAGGTCATAATAATTCTTGTGCTTTTTGCCAGGACTCCTCCTAATTTTTCAGCATTGTAAAATGCTAATGAAGACAACAGGACTGCAACCTGTATTGAGGCATAATTCACATCATCAGCATTTAGTAACATCCAGGAATATAACTTTATAAATAATACGACTTCTTTTTCTCTGTATGCTATAGAATCTCAAGACTCCCCACGTTATCTGTCTATTTTGGGCTTTACCTATCTACTTTGTCTGTGTGATCACCACTTACTTCCAGGACAGAGTGTCCTGTCAAGCAAATGTGTTTTATGCTGGATGGTCTATAGATGTAGAAATCTGATTTTAGTGTGCAAAGGCAACACATACAATTTAATAAATCTAATAAATGGTGTTTGGGTCTCACTAAATTATCCTGATGACTCTGTAAGAGTCAATCTTTCCATCCTCTAAGTTAAAAAAATAACTATTTCACAATACCAATCATAAACTCTACTTGGAGCATGATTGCTACCCTCCACCATTCAAAAGCTTTAAAAATCAATTTAATGTTTTATCGATACAGGATTTGGGGAGGGGAAGCTGTTATTTAAGGAGTATCAACGAGTCAGTCCATTAAAGATACTGGGTACTTACACCAAGGAATTTTGTTCTAAAACAAATTAATTAGGATATCCTTTTTATAATAGTGTTTCAGCAATTAAATAATTGATTGAAATAATATTCTTTTGCACTGATCGAAATAACAGTTTTTCGCATTTACTGACACACTGTTAATCCTCCATGATTTTTCTCCAGACCTTTCCAAAAAGTCTTCAGGGTCTTCCACAGTACCAACTTTATACTGAGTTACTGGGAGGGACATCTCAGAATTCTCAGCCAATTATTTTAAAACTCCTGGATTCAGATTACAAAGACCTCCTTATAACCTTTGCTAAGAAATATCTATCATGGAATCTTTAGTATCTTCCTTGTAACTTCAGTGCTTCAAAAATATAGGCTGTCTACATAATCTTGTAATATAATCTCACTTTCATAAAAATAATTCTAAAGTAACACCAAAATATTTATTGTGATATATTTTTTTTCTTTCACTATGATTTTGTTATCATCATCACCTACATTACTGTTAGAATTCTCAATTCTTAACAAATACCACATTTGTTATTGTTTGCTTTACCACTCATAGTTTTCCTCCCAGGAACATTTTATTTTAATCAGTTTTCTACTTTTTTCATGCCCCACTCAATGCCATTTCTCCTCTACCATACTAACACACTTCACAGAAAAGAGGGAGGGACCCTAAACAGTTTCCTTCATATAGCAGTGAAAGCAAGATTGGTTCTAACAGAATTTGACATTTATGGAAAACTTTATAGGCATTAAAAGTTTCTAGTGTAATTTAATGTGGGGAAATGTACCATACACTTGTGTTTGTAATCTCTCTCACACATGCCCATTTTTTACTTTTTGCAGTCTGGACATGCATATAAGCAGACAAGCAAAATTCTGTCCATATAAAATCTTAAGTTAGCACAAAAAAGCTATGCAAGGTTTCGAAGTGTATGAGCTGTCTACAAACTGCAACTCATTTGGCCCATACTGTAGGCATGCAGCATTTTTCTCTGCCATATGAATGGGAAAGTTTACCTTTCTCTATTACCATTCATTCCTCCCCTCTGCAATATCAACCAGTTCTGGTTCTCCTTCCTAGTATATTTACCCTATTGGCCTTAATTCCCAGGCTATTTCAGAATGCCTCCAATACTTTTAATGTCTATCACTACCATTTTAACCTGTAATTATTTATCTGCTTACTTTGTTCTTCTACCTCTTCAGTTTCATTCTCTTCAATTAATCTTATTTTTCCTTCAACCAAAACGGGCCTTTCTACTTCCAGTTCCACATCCCTGTCTTGAGCTGATGTCTGCCTTTAAGTGGCCATGTTTTGTTGGCTTGCTAATGCATCTCCAATTATCTCTTTTCTCTAGGTCAGTGACCATCCTTTCAAATAATTTTCTCCTACCATCCCTCCTTTCCAGTCTTCCACGCTGTCATTACTTCAACTTATAACATAGAAACAACATAAATGTATTTGTGCAGAACCAGCACATCTGCCCCATGCAGCCATTTCATGCACTACATGCATAACCACAATAGAGCATATTATGTAATTAACAACACTTCAATTCTGCTAAATTTTCCTGCTTTAAGGCAAGGTTATTGTCCTCTCAGGGGGAGAGATCATAAGAACACCCTATTCTAAGGTAGTTCCCTTCTAACAAAATTAGCTTTTTTAAATGTACATATAGGCATTTACAAAAATATATATACTAAAAGATTCATGGACAACAGTTCAGTATCTAATTGCTTTAACAGCTTTGTAATCTCAACAAGAAGAAAATTCAAATTACAACCAGGATGACAATGATCCTTCATAACACCATGAAGCTGAAGTACAATTGGTGGATTCAACTTTGTCAACTCTGCACCCCCTCCAGGGTAAGCTCTCACTATTGCTAAGCCTCCGTGTGCATCAACCAGTGTCACTATAGAGACAAAAATAACACACTAGCAAAACAGTAGAGGTTGGAATCAAACAAAAGCAGTAACATTACCAAAAAAAACTACATACTGAAATTTTGGATATTTTTTAACTACTTAATTTTACTGAAGTAAATAGTCTACAAAAAATTCTAGGTAACATTTCCCCTAAAAACAGCAGCCCCAATATAATTACAACCAGAACAAATGACTTTTGGGTTTCCCAGAAAATGCCACTTGCATTGAAATTTAATTCCTGGCATTGTGCCAAGTGAGGGGGTGGGACCTAAATGAAAAAATTAACTTCCAAGTTCTCTAAAACATGAATGCCGAAAATGAGTTGATTCTCTTACCTGGTGAGAAGATGGCACGTGCAAAATGAGCTTCCTTCTCTGAGTAAGCCACTGACATGCAGCTCATTTGCATAAGTATTACGAGCTACAAGTAGACTTCCAGGTCGGCCATCTTGATCCTAAGACCTTGTTTTGTTTACACAGCAGCATGAGTACTGGTTTTCAGCCAGCCTGAGCTATGCTGTTACACCTCTCAGCTAGTAGCCTACATCTGTTCGTTAAAGCCTGCTGGAATTCCTACTTCTCCACATAGTAGCTGACTGCGTCAGAGTGCCCCTGCAGCTCACTGAGCATGCCACAGCCTCTAAGGAAACTGTTGCAACTGCAAGTGCCTCCAGTTGTACTCTTTGTACTGCCTTCTGTGCTGCCAACTATGAGTGCTGCAGCAACTATGTGCAGTGAAGTACCTCCCACACACCACACTGTAGTACCAACAGGCAAAGATTTATTACAGCACAGCACAAGACAGCACACTGAAAAAACCCAAGAAAGCTGAAATTCCCTTAGGATTTTCACTTACTAGCAATCTAATTACACCTGGATTCCTTTGTACATCTTTTCACATTCATCAGTGCTGCTTTTTCTGTCAAGAAACCAGAGTGCTCCAGCAGCCCGTGTGAAGGAGAATCCATGACACATGTTCGCTGCTGCCGACAGGGAGCCAGACTGCAGTTACAGCTAGCTGGCGCCAGTAAAATTTACATAAAGGGGCCTGATTTCAAGCCTAAATTGCAGCAGGATATTGCTGAGCAAAGCCTTGCCCCTCCCAACGGGTTCTAGAATATACTTTTCTAGGTATTTGCTTATTAATAATCCAGATCCGTGTCAGAAATCAAGTGCTGCTCTCATTGTTCATATAAATAAAATTTGACAATAGTGACTGCAAAATAAATTGCAGCCTGTTTCAACCAGGATGCTACACACACACTGCTCACAGTCATTGTGAAACAGAAATAACACCAGAAAAATTACACTGCACTCAGCAACTAGGTATTCTTAACCTAGTATTTCCAGTATTTTGCAAATTTCCAACAAGAAATAAATATTAGTTCCAAGTAAGACGAATTCATTTTTAACCTAATACTGACAAGTAACATGTTTGGCCATTTAATTTGTCGTCTCTATTTCACATTTAACTTTTCTTAATTAGTAAGATGTAGGAGGGAAAGAAAAAAAATCTCTCAATCATAATTATTTTTTCAAGTACCTCTAAGGTAGAGTAACAGGTAGCAGCAGAAGCTTGGATTTCAGCCTCACTTTGACTTTTAATACCTAATTTTAAAATTCTTACCTTTTTTCTTCCAGTCAAAGTTCAATTAAAATAGAAGAATAGGTTACATTTGACAAAAATGTGTTCTAAAAGTCACTGTAATTTTTTTGGGAAAGAAAAAAGAGGCTAGACTTTAAGAGTGAGAGTGTGTGTGTGTAAAGGATTAATTCGCCATAGCTCTTCCCTCTTCACCTGCTGCCTTGCAAGAACTCTTAGGGTATGAAAATACCACTGCAAATAGGTACACTATTATACCAGTTACAAACACAAATTTACCTTAAATAAAATCAAGTTTGGCTAGCTAGACATTTAGGCAGCTGTACAGGCAGCTGTAATAGCTGCCTAGCACCACTTAGTGAAAAAGCAAAGTAATGGAGACAGGAATGCTTATTAATCTGAACGTGGCAGAGCATCTCAGGACCATAAGAGCCTATTTACAGCCCTGGTCGCTTCTAGTTCCCTGCACTGTTCTTCTTTAGGATGCCAACAGTGTCAAAGCTATACACAGTCAAATTATATGCCCCATTTTCTGCTGCAAGCATAATTTGTTCATTATGGCTGGTTCTAGGTTATTTGAGCATAACACAATATGCAATCTGTAATGTCAAAAAGATACTGTTTTTGTATCTGAAAATATTTAGCAATGTAAAGTACTCCTAACTTGTTAAAATTTTTCCTCACCTTTTGCATCCAAAACACCAGAGTCATTTGTAAGGGAAAGCTAATAATTTTTTCCAGAATGCCTATCACATTAAAGTGACAATCAGTACCATCTCTTTAATGTTACCTATATATTTGGATTTGCCTTACTTTCAGACTGATCTGTGTATGCTAGCGCATCTAAGCCCATGCAAAATACATCTTTCAGTGATTCTGTGGTCATTTGCAGAATGAATCACCGGATTAACAGCTTCTGAGCTTAAAAAGAAAGGGCACCAGTGCTGCTTTAAAAACCAAAAAATTAAACCCCTTATATTTCCCAAATATAGCCATAGTCCTACCCTCCCCCCAGTTCTATAGCGTTATGCACGAATACCTGAATAACAGCACGGTTCTTAACACATTAAAACACATACTGTAAAAATTAGAGCCTTGGAGCATTTTCTGTTCCAGGCTCCAGTCCGCTATGGGAAATCCATGCCTGAACTTGCCGGCAGCTCCCGCGGGCGAGCGCTGCATCTGCAGTCTGCGGGAAGCACCACCCCGCTTCCAGAACGTTCGGGCAGAGTCACCCGCACCCCTGGCTGCGCCTTCCTCCCTCTCACACCCTCCCTGGTTATGACAAAGCTCCGTTTCAAACACAAAACGTTTTCACAGAGAGGAGGAGCCATTGATCTAGGAGTTTGAAACGCACCAACTCGGTTGCGCAGGGCAGAGGGGCTGAGCCCCTGAGCAGCGGCAGCCTCTGTCTGCTGCACGCAGGGCTGGCAACCGACCCCAAATAATGTACCGGGACCCTTCAGCAGCCTCGCAAGTACTGGGTTTAGGCAGCGTTTTTTTCTTTCCAGCTTGGGCTTTCCCCCCTCCCCCCTCCCCTCGGGCGGGGGCGGGGGGGAGCATGGTTTGTTTTGTAGTTTGTTTTGTTTTTAGTAGGTGACTCTGAGACAACAAATCATGATATACTCAATCGTAATACTCCGGTGACTGGCACTACAGAAAAAACGTCTGCCTGCCTTCAGCACGTTTAGCCCATGTCGGTGGAAACGCCCAAAAGCTATTATATTCTCAGAGCCAGCTCTCTTCCTTCAACATGCAAGCGACTTCCTACTCCCTCAGGAAAAGTAACCTTAAACAGCAGATGTTGCAGTCAAAAGTAGTAAGACCAGCTGTGTTCAAAATAACTACTATTAACTGCATGGGTTCAATAGGTAATAATCAAAGACAACATCTTCAAATATCGGTTTGATTCTCTCAAAATAGGTAGAAAAAAAAACTCACACAAAATTATTTCCACAATCCAGACCATTTTAAATATTGACGCATTTAATTGACAAAGTTTGTCTAAAATAAAAAGGAAAAATAAACATAAATCCAACCATTATGAAATCTATCACTAGTACCTTGACCTAAAAAACCCAAACCAAACCACCAACAAATCTTAAACAAACAAAAAAACACCCACCACAGAGCAAATGAAAATGAAAGGCCCTGAGACTTCTGACACTAGTCCAAGACATTCCCTTCCCCGATTTTTCTTCTCTAAACCAGAACAGATCAAATTACTATTCACTAAATAGTCAGCTAAAAGTTTAGTAATTCGCAGAATTTTCTCACATTAGTGTTTGAAAGAAACAGAAAATGATGTACATTTCTGAAGCAGAAAACTGTCAATCAAACGATTATCTTAGCTGCTGTGGTTTATTTGAAGATATTTTACAGCAGAAGGCTGTATCAGCAGAAAGAACAGGAAGAGCAGGAAATGGGGGAGGGAGGACTGAAAATAATTCTATCTGCTTTTCTGCTGTAGAAAAGAGGTGAGAAAGTGTCTAAACCAGGTAAGTTCCAGGCTGTAACAGTCTAATATGTTGCACTCCCTTTCTTCTAGAAATGGAAAATCCTCAGTATGAGTAGTCTCATCAACTTCAAAACTCCTACATTTTGCTCACTTAAATTTACATGCAGAATTTTGTTATTTACTAAACAGCTGACTGATCTCAATCTGAAAATCAAGATGATGGAAGACAGTAAATAATTCGGCTTATTCATAATTCCTTCAAAGACAGTACATGCTTAAAAAGTCTACTAAATTTTACAGCTAAATAATAAAGATCCAATTCAACTGTTTAATAGCAGTTGTAACATGAGTAAGTATTTAACATTGCAGACAGTTCTAAGAACTTGGTAACCATTTACTTCCACCTAAAGAACCAAACAAGTCAGCTGTTTTAAAGTGATTGCCATATACTAAACAGTACTGAATTCATTCAGCAGTCTGTTCCAGTCCATTGCAAATCCTGCCTGAAATCATTTGCTCCCAAATTTCTATCAAAATAGAAGATGCAGCTGTGCAAATCAAGACAATTCAGAACTTAAAGGAGAATTATAAAAAATAATCAAGCCATGTTAGAATGGTTCCAAGCAACTGTGATTTAGTAGTGAAATACTATCAAAATAAGTTAGCGTATAAATGAAAAAATAAAGTTGTTATAGGAAAACTCCTCTTTTAAAGTACAGCCTTTGCAAATAAAATGCAAGGAAAGGGAATACATTTTTTCAGAGTAAACTACTGGTTTTCTTTTGGAAATGGTATTTCTCTTGGAAAAAAAAAAAAAAAAATCAAGTACATTTGAGACTACTACCCTAATAGAAATTCATCTAACTCCTGATAGGTAACCTTGAAGGATAGACTACCAGCAGTACAAAGCTATTTTTTCTAGAATACACAGACACAACTATACTGACCTCAGTCTGACAACACATCTTGCATTAAAACTGTATAGCAATCAATTCAGCTGAAGTCATTACTTCATTACACACATCTATTTCTAATTCAAAGCATGAACATCTAATTTAGGTATGTAATAAAGGTGGTGGGGGGAGGGGGGTGTTTTAGCACCCACTCAAGTACCCTGTTTCTTTGACTTTTGGTGGTTTTCATTTTCTTTTTGATTAGTAAGAAAGACGCAAACTATTAGCACCATGGGAGTGAAGAGAGAAGAGATTATCCTTTCAGCTACTAGTACAACCATAAAAAAAGCATTACAATGTACTTGGATTTCTGAAAATGGGAACGTACCCCATATGCAAAACCTACCATACTTTTAGCATTCTAACACCTACTTTAGGAAAGAAAAAAGAAAACCAACCAACAAAACCCCAAACCAAACCACACTACCCATGCAGTTAATGGAACAAAACACTACAGCTCCCTGCTGGGCCAGTCACATTCTGTACAGCACTTCCAAAAATGGATCCGTGTTCAAAATGGCCTGTTAAAAAGCAAAGGAAAACAAGAACCAAAGGGAACGGGAAACACAGGGACAAGAATTTTTCTCTGAGCTCTGGCAACCACTCCATACATTTTCTGCAAAATGGGAATAAGCTTACTCAGCTCACAGAAAAAAAACCACGGGCAAAAAAAAATTCCCTAAAAGGACTATATAAAAGACACGGTCTGAAAATACTGTGTTTTATTCAAATGTAATACATATGAAAAACACTCTAATGATTGTCTAAAATACTCTACTTTTCAGGCTTCCATTAAAGCACAGTTTAACAGCGACATCTTAACAAAACAAAGAGCACTGGGCAATATTTATATGCCTGCCGTTCTTTTTAAAAAACCCAACCAATCATAAATTTAACTCCCAAAAACCAGTATTTTGCAGAAAACCAGAAAGATGATTGTTGCGCTGCATTATTAATTTACATCCATTAGATGAGGTAAATGTATGGTGTAAATTGTCAAGTTTTATCAAGATAAATTTGTTTAATTAGGATTGGTGATTTGAATTTTCAGACATTTCCAAGGACTCAAATGTTCCCAGGATCTTAACTATCTTACCCAATCAAAAGAAGGCACTATGAACCAAAATCTGCTGTTAATCAAATTCACCAAAGTTCCACTAGCAATAAAAAAACTACCTACCTACTTTTTATCACCTCTAATCACACACTTGCATTTCTTATCCTAAAGCAGAAAAATTCTATGACCGATTACTTAAAAAATTACTGTTAACTTAAGTCACTAAATTATCTCACCTTAAAAATTGTGGATTTTATTGACTTTATTTCTTTTTATCAAATGAACAGAATAAACATGGATAAACAACATCTCCTGCGAATCTGACATGCAAAGTCTGCACAGAACATTCAGTGTCTTTATAAACACCGTGTTGCCATTAACTGTGTAACATAATACATGAAAAAAGATATTTAATACTAATTTAACCACTAAGTGCTTTGTTAGAGATTATACTGAAAGCACCAAATTAACGTGCAGAAATTCTGAGGAAGGACTAAACTTGTCAGCATTTAGACTAGCTTTCACAGCCCTAGCACTAAATTCAGCTTCAGCCAGGAAAATACTGTGAGCCACCAAGCTCATCTGCTGCTCCTGATATTTCTGGAGAACTTCAAGAAGCTTCCTGTTTACTTACTCTTGGTTTAACCTATGTGCAGCTTAGAGAACCCATGAAGACCTGAACTAGGTATAAGACACAGAACAAGGAAATTATATAGTCATGAACAAAAATGCCTTTTTTCTTCGCTTCTGTTGTCCCAACTCCCCAGTGAAAAAAGTTGAGTATTACTTTTCTCCAACTTTCATCTCCCTGGAAACAGTACCTTCTAATGACTTTTAAGGATGACAGCTAGGTCACCATCCAGTACCAACAGCAAAATACATGAGGCCTGTGAAACCACTAACACTTTAAAACTCAGATTTCAATTAATTTATACAAAAAAAAAAAAACCAATAAACTTCAAATCTTTCATCTTCTCATTTGTAGTAATTCCATAAAATCGGGAGTCTTATTCTGGAGTAGCAAATAAGTGCTACCTACAGAACAGTTAACATTTATAAAATCACTGTTTTTCTAATGTATTCATACAGGCATTGTAATCATCTACCACTGGAAAAGTTATACATTGAAAACATGATAAATCTAATTGCTTGGTTTCAAAAATGTAATGAAGTTTGTAAAGTGTTTATTTCATTTTTCAGTAAAAGTATGAGGAAAGCATTTGAGAAAGGGACAGCACAGAATAAGTGCTCTTCTGGCCTGCTAAGAAGGTAAGCCAAAGTAAAATAATTGCTTTAGCAAGACAAATATGATATTTGACCTGTCCCATCTAATCTATCCTGTAACTGAGACAAGATAAAAGTCTGTGAATTAATTCAGTGTGAAAGCAAAGAGAAAACCAAAAAAGCACAAATCAAAAAAAATCTCAAATACCAACAAACAAAAAAAACCCCTGAAAACTGAACTCTAAAAATCAAACCACTAACAAATCAGCAAAAAACCAAAACCCACTACAATTGACCAAAAAAAACCAAAAAAAAAAAACAAAAAAACCAAAAGACAACAGCATTGCAATGTATTTTATATAGCTTAGAATTAATTTTAACTATGCCTAACCAATTTTTAAATTGCTTCACAGCAGAGTAGAGCTGGTGCTCACCTCTAAGGTCCGGAGCACATGATGATAACAGCTCTGTTCATTTGCACCCAGTCAAGCTACACTGCTACACTGAAGAGCACTTTTTCAGCCATTCTGAAACGGCTCTCTCAGCTGTACTGAAAATAAGACTTAAGATGGCTGCAGCATTCACTCAAGCCAATCAGTGACAACTCAGCAAGAGGTAAAACATTTACACAGCAAAGCACCTCTGTCTTTACCACACTGCAACAAACTGCAGAGGTGGAAGGGGTGGGTACCTGCAAGCAGAGGAGTGGTTTCTTTGACAGGCAGGAAGTGGTTAATGCACAGCTGCAGCACTGCAGCTTCCTTAGCACCACTGGTGAAGGGAAAATCAAAATAAACCAAAAATGAACAAGAGGCAGCCCTTCTAGGCCGGTGATCCAGGATTTGTGTCACATGCTTCAAATCACTCACAACTGCAAGGCAGTTCAGAATTCATGTCACATATTAACAGTCACGGATACAGAGCCGGATCACACACAGAGCTGACAAACATTAGGGAACAGTTTTCAAGAGCAGGCTCACTTCAATGCTTCTTAAAAAAAAAAAAATAAATAAAAACCAAAACAACCAATTTAAGAAGTTAATCTACAGCTTTGTACTGCTCCATCTACTTCAAAATATTCTATAACATTAGTTGCCAAATAAAAGTTTTACTTGGGGAGGAAAAAAGGATGTCCACTTTATAAGAAAACTAGCAAAAACCCCAAGAACATTCCAGAATTTCAATGCTTAGAGAAACCAAGTATCTAAGTCCTTATGACTGCAACGCAGCTTGTTGTCTAGGTTTTTCAAAGAAGGGCTGTATCTGGAATCACTTAAGGAATTTTGATGGAATCTCGTAACAGAGCAGTTCCTGAAGAACTGGTTTGAGAACCTATGGTGGGGACAATGGGGTTGTTAACCTAAGACACACGTCTACCAGAAAATTAAATCCAATACAGGTTTCACTCTACTATCTGTTTATGGTAATGAAAATAATAATATTAATTATAATAATATAATAAATAATAACCAATCACACACTCTCATAGAGGCAACACTGGATCAGTTCTGGAGGGAGCTCCTCTACATCTGCCTCACTTCTGCATAATCCAAATTTATCTACTTCACAACAAAATACTTGCAAGAGTCCATGGGGCAATTCCAAAGAAAATCAGAGTTGAACTACACCTAGCCTTTTAACAAAAAATAATCTTTGTGATCCAAAATTAGCCCAACATAGTAAGCCACTCCCCCCTAAAAAGTAGAACAACATGCCCTCCAATCACTCCAATTATGAAAAGGTCTAGACTTATGTAACTGTGCATGTCTGTTGCTAGCTGTAGCTAGTTATTTCAGGATTGATTAATCATGCCAGCAGTAGTTGTCTGATGCACTCATCAGCACTACAGCCAGGATTTCTAACTTAAAAAAATGGTGAAACACGCTATCTGGCTTTTCTTTTTGACCTTGTATTACCATGATCTGCAGTACAAGAAAGGGCACATGCCACGTATGAGACAGCTCCACTGATAGTACAGTACAGATTTAGAAAACTAAATGAAAATATACTTGAAGTTCAAAAAATGTATTTCTCAAAAAACACTCGTGAAAATTGGAGAACAAATTCATTACAGCTACTTTGAAACAATCCATTACAATGAAGCTTTCCTTCACTAACACCTTGTATTAAAGTAAAAATCAGGTCTACAACCAAATCAAAAGATAAAATTTTGTATTATCTAAATTATATACCCTATGTTGCTTACTCTGAGCACCATATATACCACACTATTAGCTTGTGGAAATTTACAATAACTTGTAAGATTCCAAAATTTAAACTTAAATATTCCATTTGTGTAACAAATATACATATACTTTGATTTCTCCAGTGACAATGTTTTTAATAGAATTCTGTGTTCAGTATGTCTACAAAATCTGTACATCAAAATGCGAATTCTGATTTCAAGTTTCACAATTTCAAGAACATCATCAAAAACATAGGGACATTCTAACCCAGAATCCAAAAGTTGCACTTGTACAACACTGCGTTTTATGTAACGCTGAGTCTTGGAGCTTGACATATGGATGACAATGATTTAAATAGGTTTGAACAGGCAAAACCAACAAGTTTGCAAAAAAAATTTCACAGAATGCTTTCCCTGAGCCACAGAAAACAGAATCCATGTCACAGTCCTGTTGCTACAAATGTCTTGCTTTGTCAGAAAGCTTCAGGAACATGCAGAGACCGTAATACATTAATACAGACACATGGACGCAAAATATCTTTCTGAATAGTAAAGAAATCACATGCATTAATTAACTTCAATGTCTAGTTCAATAGACCTCCATTAACACACAAAAGTGTGTTTAAAATAAAACCTGTTGTTTAAATAAACATAGACTTATAAATGGAATAAGTCCTCTGAAACTGGTTTATTAGCCCTGGAAATGTTAGACTGCACCCACACTAACGTGTAATTCTGTACTAGCACGGGACTACAGTTTTTTCATTGCTACCTAGCATGGCATTTATACAGCCTCTCTAGTCAAAATCCCAAGAAAATAAAGCACTTTTGTAAGACTAGAGAATGGAAGTTAAGTTTAACATGTTACAATAAGAACACCAAACAACCTTTAATCCTGGCCTCTTTTGATAACATGCCAAAACATTCCAATATCATCTCAGTAAGTTCAATTACGGAAGCCATAAATTAAAGCAAGACTTCCATTTTTCCAATTTCTCATGGACATCAAACAAGAACCGCAAGAGAATGGCATCCTGTTGTTTCTCTAGCTATTACCCTGTGTAAATAATATCACCTTTGCACACACCTCTTCAATACCATTACATAGAGCCACAGTTCATACCAGGGCTCCTTCCTGAAGGATCAAGGGCAGGCAGAAATTTCTGTCCATTCAGACAATGGACAGAAAACATTGTTATTTAAACATAACAAGTGCAGGAGAGAACAACCGAAGCATGAATACTTTCTTTTGCTCAAATTAGATGCGTAGAAATCACTTAGCTATGTCTCATCCACAAGTCCCTGTGTCCAAACCACATCCTATCCACTTTTCCAATTTACTCTCTTCCATTATTGATCGTTTTTGTTTTGTTGTGTGGGGTTTTATATGTTAATTAACATTAACTAGAAAAAACAGTTCTTACATTGATGAAATCAAGGAGAAACTACTACTTGTACACAATTCAACTGTTGTCTCTAAATACTATCTACTGAAATCCCTTTATATTCCTATTTTCACACAGGCCAGTACACTGATTTCAAGAAACATCTTGGCTCTCACTTGGGACATCACATATAAACACTAACTAAACTGCTGGGGGAAAGAAAAAGCTCATAATCACTAGACAAACAGCACAGAAGTTCAGAAAAGCAAAAGTCTGCACCACATTTAAGGACACTTCATTATTCCAAGCTTCTTGATGGTAGGACCAAAGAGGGAAATTTTCAGCGCACTGACTGAAGTCAGCAAGCATTTATATTAATGTGTTTAATGCATTTCTGAAAGAAACAAAAAACTTGAATGCAACTTCTTTTAAAAAAGACCTTATGGAAAGTGCAGCACGTTGGAAGCAAAGCTAGAAGTAAGATGGCAGCTTTTGGATTGTTTGGTTGGCGTTTTTCTTTTGACGGAGGAGAGGAGAAGGGATGAGTTTTTGTTCAGGAAATTGTTCAGGGTTTTTTTACCATAGCATTTTTTGACACTACCATGAAATTGAAGATAATACTTGAGACAACACAAAATGACAGTTGTTAAAATAATCTGTGTGTTTATTTTGTCTCCCATATCCATAGCCATATATTTAATGAAATCTGTGCATTGACTATGGGAGTTTACTTGAAAGCATTTCCAGAAACCGTACCTAGAAAAAGGAGAAGATTTTTCCTGTATTACAAAAATTCATGTTACCCACAACAAAAGTACCTCTATTAGTTGAGCTAAATATTTCTGAAAACACATTTTAAAAAGGTACTTTAATATTTCTGAAAACACATTTTAAAATAAGGTACTTTGCACCCAGCCACCTAATTCCCTAAATTCTCAAATGATTTGATGTTGGTTCATGAAAGAAGTAAGTGCTAGTAATTCCTACATGTAGTTCTTAAATTATTTGTAACAAGCATAGCTCAAAATATAACAAAAGGCATAGTTTACTTTCCAAAACAAAAGTTTTCCCAGAGAAACATAAAAGGTATTTATACAACATACATACATTTACACAATGTCGTGAATTCTTCCACTACAAAGGGATGCAAACTGACCTACAACTGAAAATCAGGCAGTTATTTAGCATGGTATAGTTAGTACCATGCTCTCAGCTACACCTGTAAGGGAGTCTTTACTTTCAGAAAAAACCCCTGAAAGATGGGGGGAGGGATGGAAAAGGGAGGGCAGACTTGCTGTTGAATATACAGGGAATTAAAAAAATATACACCAGCAGTGTTAAGCAAGATAAGGAGTGAGCAATGGAACTAGGGAATCCACGTTTCTTACAGATGGTAAATATTGTCTTGCTGTTTTTCACTCAGGTTATCACTGGTGCCTTACTACACCAAGCAAGTGAACAGTGGAAACTGGCCTATGCACTGACTGACAGCAAGTTATCCCCCCAAAACACCATATAATTTCAAACCTCCCTCACTACCAACACTAGTAGCTTCTCCTCACTCCAGCAAATTTTTTCACAAGATTTGCAGGTATTAACTATAATAATCATTAATTATTAATAATCACATTTGATGCTGACTATGCTTTATATTTACTGAAAACGAACAACTTTTCCAAGAACTACTAAGAACAATTGTCAATCAGTGTTCACATAAAACTGGGCTACTGTGCTAAAGATGAACAGGTTTCTTTTAAAAATTTTAGGGCTGTTGCACAATTTGAAATTGCAATTTTTCTTCTTAGGCAGAAAAATAACCTTGTTGGATACTTAAAAATTCTCCCAGCAGAATTTTTAAGTGTCATTTTAATAACCTTATCCACACAAATTTTTTTAAGTTTTATCCAAGCCTGAAACTTATGCCTGCATGCAAAGGGGAAGCTGCATGTAAGCACAGCCTCTGGTATTGGTACAGGCTGGGGCTGATAAACAGCTGGTGAACAGCCTTGCTGAGAAGGTCTTGGGGGGGTGCAGGTGGATCAGGGCTGGACATGACCCAGCAATGTGCACTTGCAGCCCAGAAAGCCAATTCTATCCTGGACTGCATCCAAAGCAGCATGGACAGCACAGTGAAGAAAGGAATGCTGCCTCTCTGCTCTGCTGAAACCCCACCTGCACTGCTCTGGAGTCCTCAGCACAAGAAGGACATGAACCACTCACTGCAAAGCTGGGCAACCAAGATGATTAGAGAGATGGATCACCTCTCCCAAGAAAAAATGCTGAGAGAACTGGGGTTGTTCAGTATGGAAAAGGAAAGGCTCTGTAGATACCTTAAGGGACCTTCCAGTGCTTGTAAAAGGAGTAAAAAAGAGCTGGAAAGAAACTTTTTACAAGGTCATGTAGTTATAGAATAAAAAGTAATGGATTCAAACTGAAAACCAGTAGGTTTAGATTAGATATTAAGAAAGAAATCCTTTTGTGTGAGAGCGGTGAGGCACTGTACTGTGAGGCGATTAAATTGGGAATGCTTCACCTATGTTAAGTTTTTGAGGTCAGGCTGGATGGGGCTCTGAGCAACCAGGTCTAGTGGAAGGTCTCCCTGCACACTGCAGGGCAGCTGGGAGCAGATGAATTTTAAGGTCCCTTGCAACCCAAATCATTCTATGATTATGATTTATTGTGCACCTACAGCATTTTGGCTTTTTTAACGTTATGTAATACAACACAAGATGAAACCACGAAATACAAAACTATGTAAAAGTCACATGCAACTGAGAAATCTACTTTCAACTTTGGTATGCTTTTTGGCCTACATATATTTCCAAAAAAACAGTCAAGGAAGAACAGAGCTAAGAACTAGAGTATTTATTAAAACCAGAATATGCAGTTTAAGACAAAAAAAAAAAACAAAACCAACTCTCCACACTAACAAAACAGACTCTCCTTTCTGAATCACGCTTCCATTGTTCACCACAATAAAAAAATAATAACGCATTCTGAAAATCCAGTATTTAGATAATGAATATCAGTACTTTTTATCTACAATGACACTCTCCTAGTCTAATATGTAGACTGATACTGTACTTCAGTTAAATGCTCTCAAAACTTACACGCTGTACGTATGAAATCAAGAATTTGACTACCATTACTATAAAAATACAAAAAAAAATTAGATAAAGCTGAACATGAATGAAAAATGAAAAACATCTAAAAATGCCACCAATAATACACAAAAGCTTTTCAGGCTAATAAAAACTAAGATTCTCACAATGCCATGTGAAATTATTCTCTCAACAGGATAACCAGAAGTCAAAAGTAGACACAAACTATGTTCCAGATCCTCCTAACCCAAGCATTCAAAATATTTTAAGTTACTTTCCTTGGCATCATCCAGTAAGCTTTAGTATCTAAACCAAGGCCAAAGTAGAGAAACTTTGACATTAGGTATTACACAATTCATATCTAAACCATATTCACTGATTAAAACAATCTACAGCTGACTTGACAAGAAAAATATGATTATAGAAATCACTTTAACTTTCTTTTAATGAACTATCAAAACAAACAAACAAACAACAACAACAACAAAAAAAGAACTTGACACACAACAGCCCTAGCTTACTCCCATCCTGTATTTGATTAAGTCACTGCTGCTTGATAAACAGCTTCTTACAGCACAGTGGAACTAGAAAAACTTTTTCATGCAGAACACATAGCACAGTGAGTAGAACTGAAACACCAGGACTTCAAATATACATCATGAAAACAGCATTTATGCTGATCAGTTTACAAACTCCCACTTATTTTATGTGAATAGGTCAATTCCTCAGAGTAACGTCAGGTACTAGAGAAAACCAAGGAGACCAATGAGCGATGTTCTGCAAAAATAACGTTAGATTTCATTGCATTTAAGAGCAGCATTAAATAAAAAACATCAAGGAGGGGAAAAAAAATCCCAGCTCCCCATACTCAAATATCTTAACAGTTTCGTAACTTACAACTTATTTTCTTCATTTATTACCTCTTATGAAAACTGCAATGAACACGTGTCATTGCCATAACTCGCAAATTAAAATTCATCACGTAAAGATGGAACTAACCCATAATACAAAAAAACCTCATCAGGAGTAGAATAAATACGAAAGAAGAAAAGCACTAACACGCAAACTATTGAGTAAGGACATACCGGTTTAAAGAATGTTTTGGCCTTACTGCTTATATCCCATAAATAAACTTCACATTTTTGCCACACGTATTGTTTCTGACAATTAAGCTGAAATACACCTAATGAATACTTACATCGTTAAAACATCTAAATAGTAAGAAATGATTTTTTTTACCTTACTTCGAAAACAAAATACAGTATTTGGCTTAATCAGATCCATTTCATGGTGAAAATATTTCTAGTTAGTAACAAGAAACACACGCAAATAGAAGGAAAATGAAAATTGAGTTACTAACAGCAAATCAGTACTTTAGAATTCACTGAACATGTAAAACATTTTTGTTTGCACCGAATTCAGTAAAATCAGTATTTAAGCTTTATTAACTAATAACTTTCATTAAGCTGTTCAGGCTCTTGCTTGGCTGGAAAAATCACCTTCCATGACGGTAGGAAAGCATATGCTTATGTGTTTTACGTCCTCACAGGAGGGATTACCAAAGGAGCTTTTATAGAGAAATTCACATGCTATAGTTAATGTTGGTTTTGTAAGTTTTTGAAATGAGTACAATAAGACAACCTACAGCTTAGGAAACGTGGCAAAAAAAGATGTATCTGTTAGAATCAGCATCTCCTTGAAAACAGACTTCAAATGGGGTAGAAGATAAATGGTTTCACAAAAAAGTCATCAAAATAACAATTTAAATTGATGCATATAATTATTGTTCAATCGTTTTACAAATGAACGGTACTGTGATTAGTTTTAAGTCTACACAACATCCAAAGCACTTTCAGTAAATTACTTCATAGAACAAAATACAACACTGTTCCATATTATCACAGAAAGCATCAGCTCAGCACTGCTACAGTTGGTAGAAAGGTTGCAGCTAATAAAAATACGGTTTACTTCAAGAAATATACTAAGTTCTCCAAACTAAAAATGTAACAAGAATCCAAAATTGTTAATATAAGGCTCCTTCGATTATACACACATAAAAATTTAACTTGGTAGTTCTGGAGCATATAAAATAATAATTGCTATATGTCAAAAATAACTAGTGGGTGCAGTTACCGCAATTCATAAAATGCATAAATCCTCATGAAATTGTTAACAAGTATATTTTACAATTGGCCTGACAAGAATCATTAGCCCCATTTCATAGATCTGAAACTGAAAAATTACCTACCCAAGATCACGTATCAAACAGCAGTGGTTTTTGTGTTTGGTTTCTTCTCTTCCAAGAAATTCTTAGTATCTGCAGCAACACTCTCCTTCATACCTTCCTGTAGGACTGCAAAAACCAGCACCTAATTAGAACACCACTTATTTTTTATATTGATAGCTGATGAGCGTGTACAGATTACATATTTATTCATTCCACATTTAAGCAGAGATTACAAACATTCTTCACTCTTCTGCTTTTAAAAATACGAACATAAGTATTATGAATTGTAACAAGCGCAAGCATGTATTTTAACTTGCAAAAGAGAGACAAATAGTATGCTTGTAAAATACTCTCATCTTGCAGAAATTAGTTCTAATAAACCTAGCTATAATAATGCTGCATTTTTTGTATAGTTTGGAATATTAAGCAAACATACCCATTAACATGCTCTTACTTCCACTGGTTAGCATAGCAAATATCTAGAGGTGTAAGTGATGTTTTTCTGTGCCTGAAGCCTGTATTTTTAAGCTCACTGACTGCTTCCTAGAATAGCAGAGCTGTTCACCCCTTTATTTTAAGCAGGTACTTTTCCATCAACGTTTCCATCCAACTTTTCTGCTAAGTCTACCTAGTCATGTGACGCTACTTAGAATGATTTCAAGATTACTGTTAAGAAATAAAATATCTTACTATCAGCATTTCCACTGAATATCTGCCAACGACTGCAAAATCCAGAAAGATGGATTTGCTAGAAGAAAAAACTACTCCAGGGCAGAGCGACACCAGGCCTCAGAATTAAAGAAAAAAAGCACTTAACTGGGAGAAGTTTGGATTTTTAAAATATTTAACCTTAAGGATGAGAAGAGGTTCGAATGTACCTTCTTTACTTAGCACATGGCTTAAACTCTTTTGCCATGTTTTGATGTGGGCGGCCATGACACCTCGAGGAGCCGCTTGGGCCTTGTTTACTGGTGACACCACACGAGTAAGCACAACTCGACCTTCTCTGTTCCCATATAGAAACTGTTTGGTTTCCAAGGAACAAGCATATCCATAAAGTACAAAAATTGTGCCCTGGTGTCTGCCAGTGTAAAAACACCACCAATACTTTCCCCACGTTGCGTCCACAGTCCATACGCTGCGATGTCCCACGCCCGCCGCGCCGGTGAGGCCCTTCCCGGCGGCGCCCAGCACCAACCACCCAGGCCAGGCCAGCCCATTTCCGGCAGGGAGCGAGGAAACGCTCTCGAAGCGCCCGACGCGCCCCTGTCCCACCCAAACACGCGCCCTCACCTCGCCTCGCCTCGCCCAGGCCGCGTGAGGCGGGGCGCGCCCATGCGGGTGCCCGCTGCTCCCGGTACGCGCCCCCGTCAGACCCACCTGTGCCCGCGCCGCCACCGCCGCCGCCAACGCGCGAAAGCAACGGGGACGCGCACGCGCGCCACCGCCGCTGCACTGGAGCCGGGTCACGTGCTCCCATGCATGCGCGTGTACAGCGCTGCAGCTTTCCGGCGCATGCGCGCTGTTGCTGCAGCCGCTGCAGCCGCCGCCGCTGCAGCCGCCGCCGCCGCCGCCGCGCGGAGCAGCGAGCACGGCCGCCGCTGTGCCGTGCCGTGCCCTGCCCGCCCGGCCCCCGCGCCCCGAGCGCGCCCCGCCGTACCTGCGCCCTCGCGTCCGCGGCAGCTCCCGCCCGAGCAGCCGCCGCCGCCGCTGCTGCTGCCGCCGCCGCTGTGGATTCAAACTCGCAACGCGCCCCGGGCACAAACACCGCCTCCCCCAGTCGCACACGCCGGGCCGCTATGCAAATGAACCCCGTGTCTCCTCCCCTCCCTCAGTTTGCCCCGCCCCCCCGTGGGCACAGGGGCCGGCAGTGGGGCGCTGCTCCGGAACCGGCCAATCGCAGGGCCGGCCATCTTGGTGGCATGCAAATAAGTCTCCGTGATATTTAAATGAGAAGTGGCCCCGCCCCTTGGCGCGCAGCCGTGCAAGGGTAGACGCATTAAGCGCCGGGGCGCGCTGCGGCCGCTGCCGCTAGGGGGCGCTGTGGAGCACCGAAGGGCGGTGCCGGGAGCAGCCGGCCCAACCCCCCCTCCTTCCTTCCTCCCTTGCCTCTCGCAGCTTCCCGCCACAGGAGCTGCAGGCTACGTGGCCCTGCAGCCTCTGTGACACCTTCGAAAGCCCGCCTGCAATCCGCCAGGCGGCTTTATCAGTGACCTGCAATGCTCGCTGCTCGTCCCTTATCACACCTCATGTCCCGCCTCTGGGCTAGGGCTGTGCCTGACCAAAGCCCAAGAGGTTTGGAGTTGTTTGATAATGCGCATTGAGATTCAAGAGTGCCAAGAAACCTAAGGGTGCCTGTTGGCTCTGCTTTTAGGTGAAGCTGAAGCACATGGGTTATCCTGGATGAGCTTCAGGTCAAAACGACAATTTCCCCATCCACCCTCCATTTCTGCCTCTGGCAAGGGGGAGAAAAACACACGGCCTGCTTTGACATGAGCTAGAACATTGTGTTCTTTGAACAGCCAAAGGCAGAACTGAGCAGCAGGTGGTCTGTGCCAGGAGGCATGGGTCAGGTCTAGGAGAGAGACCCATGGCTGTGCCCATGGAAGAGCACGTGTAGACTTCCCAGCAGAAATACCAGTCACCTACTAAGCTGGTAGTGGAGAATCATGTTCTTTCTCTGTTGAGGCATAGAAAGGTCACGTTCTTCCTGAACTGAAGGTGTGAAAAACATAACTTTATTTGTTTTCTTAGAAATTAAGCTAAATATAGATAAAACTAATGTCTGTCATATATGGGCAAGGCTGGGCAATAGGTTTCTCTGTGCACATATGTTGTGAAACAGTATCTGAGACACAGCCGTTGTAAGAGTCTTGTCAGGTGTGCTTGGTGGATGGGCTAAGGAAACTTTCCTGTGTGACTGTCCAGAAACCACTCTGGCAGTCGCACTCACACCACCAAAGCTGGGACTGAAGCTGCTTCACACTCGCGGCTCCAGCAACCGATGGGTGATCCCCTTGACTCCCTACCCTCCCCACACTCTCACAGTCAGACCACGTTTCCTTACTGGTTTTACCCCAAGCTTCCCATAGCAGAGTCTCCAATATCTGGATCCTTAAAATAATAAAATCACAGTGCAGCAACAGAATCAGAGCTGAGGTTGGTGCCTTGGAGGGAGGAGGGATCCTGAATAAAGGAAGCCCTGGGCTTTTTTATCCTCCCATTCTATGCACACTATAGTCTGAAGTGTTCCAGCTGAGTCCTTGGCTCCTGCCATGTCTCTGAGTGTCCCGATCACGTGGCCAAAGCCACAGGCCCTTTGCCTCCATTGTTGTGCAAAGGGTTGCCACCAGTTCACAGCCTCTTGCTCCTCTGGGGCTCCTGCCCCCCAGAGCTCAATCTGCAGCTGCACTGCAGCCACACACTGAGCTACCTGCATTGAAGGTATTCCTCAACAGATTGAGGGGCGGTGGTTTAGAGTTCCGCCATTCCCAGTGGTTTTCCTGATCTCTCTGCTACATGTTTCCATTGCACAGCCAAGATGGAACAAGGAAATGTACACATGCCTATAAATTTGCAAACACATCTACAACAGGGCTTTAAGAAGAGGTACTAGCCTGGAACTTGAACTGCTGAAATGGGAACATGCATCTTTCTCAGCTGTCTTTGCTGCAGGCATGACGATTTCTAAGAGGAAGTGTGACAGAAACCTGTAACCGTAATGTCTTAAACTTTCATTGTTGAAAGTGCCATGGTGAAATGTTTTGTCTTGAAAAAGGGATACATGAATTTGAAGTTGAGCCTTCTAAGCTTTTGTGTACAGTCAGAGGACAAGATTTTTCAGAAAAAAGAGGCCAGAACCACCCATAAATTGGCAGTTCCTAGCCATGCCTATTGTTTAACTTGTAAATTCACTTCTGGTGAGCCCTTTTGCAGGGTCCTTGCATATAAGTCCTTTGGGAGTCAATCAGGATTGAATGCTTTTTGGCTAAAAGGTGAGTTTCCAGAAAACTGTGAATCTTTTCAATCTCTGTAATCTCTTTGAGTAACGACTGGTGTTATTCCAAACTCAATTTAGTATAGAAGCCATTTCAGCAATGTAGTTTTGTTCAATGCAGTACAATTCATGTAGCAAAGAGAGAGTTAAGAATGAGAGCTGGCACCAATCTCTTCTCTCTGGCAACCAGTGACAGGACCTGAGGGAACGGCATGAAGAGGAGTCAGGGAAGTTGTATTAATGTAGTGTTATAGCAAGTTAGTGCCCTGCTATCGCATTTCAGCCACCAGCAGTGGTAGTAGGACTGCATCCTTAAATTTAAAGAAAAGATAATATTTGAATTATAAGATTAGGAATTTGAGGACATGAAATTCCAGGTTTTTGTCAACGACTCTTCCTATGACGGGTCATAAATTTGAAAAAGCAGTAGTATCAGTTTATATTGCTTGGCATCTTTGCAAGAAGAAGGTTAAAATAAAAAATTTTCAGAGAACTGAAACTTCATCAACTTGTCTCTATTTGCAAAATGTGAGGGTTTTGCTGTAAGAAGAATGTGCAAAGCAAACAGTACGCTGGAATTAAATGACAACATACAAAATTTTAACACCACAAAAAAGTAGATATCAATCTAGTTTCCTGTCTGATTACTCTATTAATGTGTTCAAGCATTGTAATGATAAACATAGAGAAAAAAATATATTCCAATGGACTTAACAAAAATAATGTTAAAAATTGGGCATCTTATGTGCAACAGAGAATTTCTTCTTGATTTCAATTCTTCAGTGAACTTGAGGCTTAAAATCTGCATACAATATTTAATTTTCTTATTTCCAGGTAGTGTTATAGGACAGTTTCCAACCTATGAATATCACTAGAAATCTGATTACATGATCCTTCTTTCTGTATGTTAGATTGTGGTAGAAGTGTGACATTAACACCATGAATATTTTCAAAATATTAACTCTCCCCATATGATTTAGTAATTGCTAATGGAGACATTGCAGGGTCACAGTGGGAATGCTAAAAGGAAGAAAGAAAAGTGATGCATAAAAAAGGTACAATTCCCAGTATGAAAATGTACTTTTTATATAAAGATAACTGCTGACTATTAATAAAAACAAAAGATGATTGTAAGAAACATTTAGCAAGAGGGAAAAAGTAATTTTATTTCCAGTAATTTTAAATAAATACTGGAGAACATGTATTTAAAGACCTCACTTTGTTAAATGGATGACACTTTTGAGCCAGTAAGATTTACATTATTTGTTTTTTGGTAAATCGCTAGAGTAGTCAGTATTTCTTACATATTAATTGCCTAATAGGATGGAATGATTAAAACTTATCTGATTATAAACAATTCCTACACAGGTCTAAAGAAACATTATAATACCAGAAAGTAATTTCACTAACAGATATATTTTTGGTAAGAAAAAATAAATCCTTATCTGACAACCCGATCTGTGATTTCGCATTGTTACATTAATGGTTCAGCTTGCTGATCATAGAGGTCTTTTCCAACATTAACATTTCTCTGATTTCAGTCTTCAAGAATTTCACTGTGAAGGCTTAAAATGTCACTGGTATAGTAACTGCATGTTAACTTTCTGGTGAAGAAAACCAGAAAGCTTTTAAAATTCCTTTTTCATACAAGGGCACTTTTTTAAAATACAAAACTTCAAGTACTCTATGAATTTATGTTAAGACATTTTATAAATATTTTAAATATATTAACTTTACAGTATAAGAACAAAGAGCAGGAACATGGATAATATAACCAAAATACTTGAGGAAAGTTTCCTGCAATGAATTAAAGCTAGTTAAGGCATTTGCACTTAGGTTACTGTTCCCAGATTAAGTACCTTCCTGTAAGGCGAATTTTGTAAAATATACTGTTATTATCTATTATCTTTAAGGCAAATAAGAGGATTGGGGAAAATTCTTAAGTCTTCTCTATTCCTCTTGGGTTTTATGTTAGTTTTTAAAAATAAATTTTACTAATTATTAAATAAATATCCTCCTGTTCAGCTGTTTTTGATTAAACTTACTTTGTTGTGACTTTGGTGTAGTAACTAACTAATATATTTGCTGAGCAGACATATTTAGTTTAAACACCTACCAGTTGTTTTTCCTATGGAGTTGTCCTCTCTCACTTTGCTACCTTCCACCACCAACAAATTATGTCTAACTTAATTTCTGGTTTTAATAAGAAAATCTTATTTTGTAGCAGCAATATTTGTATAGTTCAGTGGTAAGTGCAAAGTCCAATTAATGACAAAACCATGCTTTTACAGCTTTTGAAATTTGTTCTACTAAACTATCAGTATTTTGAGATACAGGCAAGTGTCTGTTAATTTTTATGCTAAACATCTAGTAAAGAGTCTATCAGACTTTGAAAGAAAAAGTGATTTTAACAAAATGAGATGTGATTGACAACTGGAATCCATTAAATTAACATCCTTTCCAAAAGAATCCAAAAATAAAGTCAATTCTGAGCACCAATCAGGTACATTTTTTAGAAGGAATCGCTTGTCTCCTACTGTCTCATTTGAGATGAGAAACTTGGGAAGCCAAGTTTCTAAAACCAGTACCTGATATACAGGATATAATCGCTAGAAGTATTCATTTGGCCATGAAATAAGTTGGTTGCCATTAAGTGTGTTGACTGAAACTTAGTTCCTTAACACAATTCTCTTTCCATTACTTCAGGAAAATTGCTCTTGGAATAGCTTGGTTTGGAAGATGTCTTTCTCCCTCTAAAAATGCAAAGTAATACAAAGTAGTCAGGTAAAGGAGCATTGTTATTGCAGTACAAGTTGTGAAATTAGTACTCAGTTTTTGCTCTCATAATACTTCTCAGATGCAGGATGCTTTATCATTAGACTACATAGTTTTCTGAACATGTGTCTCATTAAGTTTTACCCAATATAAGTGTTTTGAGAATTGGGTAAAGAAATGTAAAGAATATTTTATATGATTCCTCCTTGGAAATACGTTTTGACCTGTTAGAAGGAGTCTGCTTGAACATGTCTGGAATGTAATGCATACTGGATGTTTTCAGTAAATAAACTGATAATCTTATCTGCAAATCATCTGAAATGTGTGGGTTGATTTTTGTCTAGCCTAACATAATCTAAAAATGAAAAATAAATGAAAAAGCACTGACCTTGAATGTTGAGCATAGGAAATATACTGGTAAAAAGGCTTACCCTCAGGGCAAATCATTCTTCTCTCAGTTTTCTTATTCTCAGCTCAAGCCTTCAATGTCATACCTGCTTTAGATCCTTCTAGAAAGTGGAAGACTCATGGGTTAATTAATTAAAGTGGTATGTCTCAATAAATTATATTAATCTGGAGGAACTTGCCAATGAAGAATCAGATGCAGAGTGATTTAGTAACAACTTTGAGAAGTAAAATACTTGGGCTTAGCTGCAGTGAGCTTTTCAAGATGATGTTAATTACATAATAACTGGGACTTAGGGTATCTCATTATCTCAATTGTATTTTAAAAGGTCTTTTTTTTCTTCAATCCCAGTACGATCAACCTTCTACAGACTTGCTGGAGACTTTGTAAATAAAAAATTGGCTGACATATGAATGGTGGAATGTAAGAAAGAGCTTGTTTGGATTTATTTATAATTATCAGTTTTGTTACTTCTGTATTTCCAGCTTGGGTTGAATTTTCTCCACGATGTCTTAAAGCAGAAATGAAGGATAACTTAAATGTCACAGTATTTGTACAAACCAAAAAAAAAGCAATCATATTTCTAAGAAAAAACTCATCAAGTTTTGGGTTTTGTCTGTATTAAGTTGGTTATTGTTTTTGCTAGAAGTCATTGTCTTTCTTTAAAACCTCTTCCTAATTGAAATTGTCATCTGGTATTTTTTGGCCAGATTCTGAGTACTTTGTCATTACTTCCTCCTGTAGGGTTTTATTATGTGGTAAACAAAGATTATTATTTCATGTGTAAATATTGCTTAGATAATATCCAACCATTCCTCCAATACTGAGGCATGCAATTAACCAAAACACATAATATTCATTGGTACTGATTAAAGTCATCAACAAATGGAGGTGTCAGCACTGCCCATTGGGAGTTACCATGCTGTTACTTAATCATGCATTTAATTTCCATGACTTAGTAGAATGAGTTTAGATGATTTCTCCAGAACATTGGTGTACCTGGGGAAGTGAGAAAAAAGGGAGGGAGGGTGGGAGGGAAGGAAGGAAGGCGGGAGGGAAGGAAGGAAGGAGGGAGGGAAGGCGGGAAGGAGGGAAGGAAGGAAGGAAGGAAGGAAGGAAGGAAGGAAGGAAGGAAGGAAGGAAGGAAGGAAGGAAGGAAGGAAGGAAGGAAGGAAGGAAGGAAGGAAGGAAGGAAGGAAGGAAGGAAGGAAGGAAGGAAGGAAGGAAGGAAGGAAGGAAGGAAGGAAGGAAGGAAGGAAGGAAGGAAGGAAGGAAGGAAGGAAGGAAGGAAGGAAGGAAGGAAGGAAGGAAGGAAGGAAGGAAGGAAGGAAGGAAGGAAGGAAGGAAGGAAGGAAGGAAGGAAGGAAGGAAGGAAGGAAGGAAGGAAGGAAGGAAGGAAGGAAGGAAGGAAGGAAGGAAGGAAGGAAGGAAGGAAGGAAGGAAGGAAGGAAGGAAGGAAGGAAGGAAGGAAGGAAGGAAGGAAGGAAGGAAGGAAGGAAGGAAGGAAGGAAGGAAGGAAGGAAGGAAGGAAGGAAGGAAGGAAGGAAGGAAGGAAGGAAGGAAGGAAGGAAGGAAGGAAGGAAGGAAGGAAGGAAGGAAGGAAGGAAGGAAGGAAGGAAGGAAGGAAGGAAGGAAGGAAGGAAGGAAGGAAGGAAGGAAGGAAGGAAGGAAGGAAGGAAGGAAGGAAGGAGCCACTGATGAGAAAACCTACTTAGAATTTGGCTAAGAAGCTAACATGTCCATATAGAAAAAATCATATGCCCCTACCACTGTAGCAGACCCCTCTCATGGTGTCATTCCCTACAATACAGGATCCTGAAATCACAGACACTTTTGTCATTAAAATATACATTAATCCCACATTATCCACAAAATTAATTTACAACATGAAAATAAAAGCTTCCCCCAAATTACTCCACTCCCTGGCAATGTCTAGTTCAAGTTTTGTACACCGCCTCTCCCAATTAATGTCATTATCTCTAATTCCTTCAACCACATTTTGGACAACAAAACAGACTGTGGTGGCTTAGCCTTGTTTAACACCCAGCTGATCTCTCACTCCCCCTCTTCAACAGGAGCTGTTGGCAAAAACAGCGTGGACAAACTTAGGACAGTCAAGATAGACAGTGAAATCACTTACCAGTTACTACTACTGGGAAAACAAATTTGACTTCAGGAAAAATATTTATTGCCCATTAGAATTGATTAGGGGAATGAGCAGTTAAAATTAAAACACCTTTTTGCCACCCCTGTCTCAAAATAAGAAGAGCCCAAAGCTGTTATTGTGTAATAAATAATGTATTTCCCTTTATTCTTTTGCCTTTTGATAAAAATACTGAAATGTTAGTTCCTTTTCACACAAGTTGGTACAGGTTCTTGCTTTGTTTCTGTTTTTCTGCTCTATCTTGCAAATTGGAATTTTAATGTCTTCTTGACATAGCTCATCATTTAAGTCAAACTATTAATTATTAACATAATCATCTTTTCAAATGTAGCTCATTTGTTTCAAAATGAAATGAACAACTTAGAAAAATTCAAAACAAAACATCATGCTCAGTTTCTTCATTATGATCGGGTAGAACCATATTTATAATGCAGTCTTTTCTGGAAAGATTCTCCCTGTTGGAGCTGGAGGAAGAGAAATGGCTCATGCAAAAACTCCATAGATAAATGGAAGATGTTATGCTGACACTCACTTTAGGACATAGTTTAATGGTTTAATTGTGAATGTGGTGGTGCTGGGTTAAAGACTGGACTTGATATTAGAGGTATTTTTCAATCTTAACACTTCTATGATTCTGTGATTCAACAGCATATTCTAAATGCCTATAATATCTTTGAGCAAATTCACACTTTATTTTGCGTTTTCACCGAACTTTCAAATGCCAATGCTACTCTTTAGAATTTATTTTGAAAGAAAATTATATTTTACTTTCAGTTGTATTATATTAATAGCACTTTATGAAAACATTAAAATTTATTTCATTGAAAATACAGACTTTTTAAACTAATAAACACTCATTGTGTGACCTCAGTTTATCTACGTCTTTTGTTTCGAAAGAGAAAACATACAGAGATCTCCAGAACTCTACACCCTAACCAGAACTAAACAGCCCACCCTCATGATGCTAGTGCTAAGTTGCCTGAAATGAGAGGCATGCATAATTTTTTGGTGTATCTGACAGTAATACTGTCAGATACCAAAATAAAAGTTTTTGTGTGATAGATGACAGAGAAGTAAATATATCACAACACTTACAATAACATACCTTCCGCACAGTGTTTGAACCTTCCGCACAGTGTTTGATTAACAACAGACTTGGACAACTATAGAAATAGTTGTCAGAAACACCACTTGAATATTTGATATATTTTGAAAGAATATATCTGTTAAATCCTGCTTAACTAATTAAATTTTTTCAATTATCTTTTCTTTCTTTGCATCCTCCTCTTCATAAAAATTCTTCCATTCCTGTCCCCAAGACTTGACCCACAAAAATATATTTTGAGATTGTATTGGAAACTGGTCACAAGTCACCATCAGGGAACAAAACTCTGATCAAAAGGAATGAAACCCTCAGGTAAATAGTCATCCCGTTTCAGATCACTGAGGTTTTTAGGTGCATTTCATTCTGGTCTTCTGTGTAGTTCTGCCTTTTGTTCTAGTCTCCTGCTAATGTCCAGCCCATTTACTTCTGAGATGTGTCCACAAGGCATTACTCTGTTTCACCTGCTCCAGCAACTCCAGGGTTTGGTATCTCTTTTGCCTTACTCTTTGCCAGTGTGTCCATGGTTTTCCACTTCTGCCAGACATGTGAAACTTTTCAGAGCTTCTCAGCTGAGGAAAAAGCAGGTTCATTCACAGTTTTGATGACCCAACAGCAGAACCAGTGAGGAACTACGTAGCTACCAATTCACAAACCTGTAAGCTACAGCACTGGAGCAACAGCAGAAAATCAAAGTTGTTTTATATATATCCGTCAAAACTGTAAGAACTGAAATTACCTTACAATTATACTGAAAAGGAGGTGAGGCTATTTATCTAGGAAAGCCACCTACATGTTGCAAAGGGGTCATAGGTTTGTGCTGCTTCAGATTTTGCTTGGATGAATAACTTTCTTGTGCTTTGCAGGCTTGTGTTTTTTTTTAAGTGGGCTTGGCCCCTCTAATCTTAAAGTGGCTTCTTCAAATTACTCAAAAGCAACATCCATTTTTAAGAAGAGTTTTGGGTTTCCCTTATACCATTCTGCTTCTTGCCAAGGATTAGCATCATGGTTTTACTTATTATTTACTTGCAAATTTATTGGTGGAGTGGTAAGTGGTAAGAATAGTTTTCCTAGAAGAAGAAACCAAATGCTTTTAGGGATTTATTTCCTATTCCAGATGATCCCTTTGTGATGTCTCCTCTCTGGCCATGCACAGGCGTGTGCACGCCCGTGTGCAAATGCTCTTCAACTCCCTTAAGTACCTTCAGAGAAAACGAATTCTACCAAGGTATGGCATTCATGGAAATAACACGTCTGCCTGTTGGCTGAACTGTGACCACAGTGGGGTGCATGATATTGGGTAGCCCACCTGCACGCCTGGGTTCTGCTTCTAGTGAACAAAACTATGAACAAGATATTCCCATTGTGCTTTTCAGAGCCGCGGAGTGGCCAGTGGTCCCATACCCGTGTAGGGCAGTGGAGGGAATGCGGCCTGGGCTATGGACACTAGCCTATGGACAGAGCCCCAGGGGCCCACGGCCATGGCGGCCTCAGCAGGAACCATTCCCTGGAAACGAGTGAGGGACTCGGCGTTGCCTGGCAACCGGGGCTCGGGACATGAGGTGCCTCCAGAGAGTTCGGAACATGGCAGGGGTGTGGGGGGCCCCAACAGGGCAAGGAGCAGGAGCAAGGATGGGCTGAGGTGGAAGGGGCACGGCCAGTGTCTGCAGGAAGGTGCTGGGGTGCTGGGCCTGCATTGGCCCAGTGCTATGGGATCTGGCTCTGGCCATCCCTGGGGATGGCTCCTGGCATGCACAGCTGGCCCTTCCTATCTGCTCTGTGCCCCCCTCTCCAGTCACACACAGGGCAAGCTGAGAGACTGCTGGGGTGTGAAAGGGCATTACAGACCATCCCTGCCCCAATTCTGGTTCTATGGTGGAGACTGAGATCAGAAGCACCCATTGGAGAGAATCACTCTCAGGCAGTAGAGTTGCTCTCTAAAGTCTGGTCATTGTGGTTGTACTTTCATCAGTAGCATTAGTAATGCAGGTAGGTAAAGTACAGTTCCCTAAATCAGAATGTGTTTACAGAGACTTGCTGAGATCTAGACTTTGCATCCCAACAAAAGAGGTCACAAAGTGAGAGAGGTCCAGAGGAAACTAACAGAGAAAGCAAGATGTTTGCATAACAACATGCAAACATTTTTGGTTTTCTGTTCTAGATGTTCTGAAAATTCATGACCTGCTCATGCCAAATGAGTAGAGTGGCTAAGACAAAAAATATGTAATACGAGGGTAAATATTTATGCATGCATGTGATGTGTCCCCAGCCAAACTGGGACACCCCAATTACAGTTTTATGCAAGGTTCTCTAATCACTAACACAACACTACTAATTGCTAATCATAGTAAAAGTCTGCAAAGCAACTATACTTCTGCAGCATTGTGGCTTCTTGCCTGTTGAGTCACACATCAGTTTGGTACAGTTACTTACATGTAAGTAGACTGAGTGAGTTGGGGATGTTCATCCTGGAGAAGAAAAAGCTCCAGAAAGACCATATTGCAGCCTTCCAGTACCTAAAGGGGGCCTATAGGAAAGATGTTGTGATAGAACAAAGTGTAATCGTTTCAAACTGAAGGAAGGTTAATTGACATTAGATATAAGGAATCTGCTTTTTACAGTGAGAGTAGAACAGGTTGCCCAGAGAGGTGGTAGGTGTCTCGTCCTTGGAAACATTCAAGGTCAGGTTGGATGGGGCCCTGAGAAGACTGATCAATTTGAAAGTGTCTTTGGTTATTGCAGCAGGTTGAACTAGATGGCCTTTAAAAGTCCCTACCAACAAAAATCATTCTGTGACCCAAAGATAAATAAAAATGTATCCACTTTGGATATTCTTGAGTTTTGTTCCACTCCAGGCATTAATCTTGTGTCTCTTGCATCCACAAGAGAAACCAATTCTGAGCTTTTTTTTCTTACTATCAAACTCTGCAATGGAAAATAATTTTTTAATTGTTTTGTTAAAATCCCTACATGTCAAACTGAATTTCTGGTACCAGACCTATTCTACAGGACTTCTGTTTAGCATTTTAGAATTGCCATTTTAGTATCAACTTTCCTACTGTCTGTGAAGTGGGTACATTAAGGAGCAGCTGATGAGGAGCCAGTCTAGAAGCAAGTAAGTAGGCAGATTCACTGCCACAGTCTAAAAGTAAATTTGTGAAGTCCCAGATGTAGTGCTCCCTCACTCCCCAGTTCCTGTACTGCAAAAAACCACTAACTACCCCAAGTTCTTCAGCCACCAGGATTCTACTGGAAGTGCAAATCACTGTGACTACAGGTTCTTTTTATAATTCATAAGCACACTTTGTAGCATTTCTGAAGTGTAGAATTTTTTTTCTGGTTCCTAGTTAATGTGATAAAATGCCCAGCCTTTCTGTCTCCCTCTTTATTACTGTCACCAGCACACATTGGTCAAATTATGGTCTTCTGCATTAGAAAAAATGTATGCTCTTCTTTATCAGATAAATGGAAGAGAGTAATTCCATCCATAAAGAGACCTTACTTTACACTCACCTTGAATTTAAATTGAAAACATGTTTAATATCAAGCACAGAACAGTAATACTTTTATAGTCAACTGTGCTATTGAAAGCACTATATTTTATTTCATGTATCCAACTATTGCATGTACCCTCGTTTGCTATTTAGCAATGCTAAACAATTACATATGAAGGTGAGGGTTTCCTCTGCCCCATGCTTTACCATGTGTATTGATATATTGATTTGTTATATACAATTCTGAATTTGTAAATGATGCCATAAACGTTGGAGCAGTGAGGCCTCAAAACCCATTAACAGGGTAATGAGAAAGCAGGACTGTAGAGCTTTACACCTTTTGTTGTCTGACATTTGCACAAACAATAAAACATTTTAGGAATAAACAGGCTATGGTTCCCTGACTCAGGAAGCTTCAGGCTGACTCAAATTCTTCTTGTCTCATTTTCCATCACCCACAGCTCACACACTGCTGGTGCAGTGTGCTGCCTCCCCTCACTTCGGCACCCAAGATCAGATCACTCATGCCTGTCTGCCATGTGGTGAATCAGGAGTGACAGAGCCATTATTCCATGAGGAGTAATGCCAGGCCATGTCCATAATACACATCTCTCAGTGTGCTCTTCTTCCCAAAAGCAGATTCCCTGGCTGCAGCCTGGGATGTAACTTGTCCTTTCCCTACTGAGGGGAACTTGGCACAGGACAAAATATAGATCTTCTTTGAACTGGAGGTTTATTGCAGCTGGACTTCAGAAGCTGAGATGCCAATGCTGGAGGAAAAGAGTCACCTGCTGGAGGTTTCAACTAAAGCTGCCATACTGTGCACTAAGAAACTCAGCAATGATGCCCTAGTTTCTGAGCATCCTAGGCTGGGTTGCTCTACTTAAAGAATTAAAAGCTGGTTTTACTGTTCAGCTGCAAAATAAATAGGTGATTTCTCAGGGACATATAACTAAAGTAACTGCCTTTCATTCACGTGAAAAGCAACAGTCATACTTGTTTATATTAACTCGTAATGTCATTGTATGTTTTGTAAATGCAAGGTTTTGTGGCCAAACACCACTGTAGGGATCCTTTTATTCTCTATTTCTGTCTCAAGATGCAATGTGATTTGCATGCATCTACAGTAAAATAAGATATGGAAATAATAAATACTATAATTATATTAATTAAAAGGAAGACACAAAGGACAAAACATCCTATTACAGTATCTTACAAAGATCTATTAAAACAAATTTTGGATTTATTGTAAAACCCTTCAGAAAAATATACATGTAGGATTTAATAATTTTCAATTCTGCATTGAAGAAAATGGCTAATTTTCCATAGTTTTTTTTCTGCTGGATAGGTTTCGTGGTCATGAATTTTTCAGTTGCTGGATTCTTCTTTTTAATTATAAAAAAATGGGAAAGGTGTTTGCGTGGGAGAGAAAGAGGAAACCTTCATAAAATTTAATAATTTTCAAGCTCTTTTATGCAATGGTTGAACTTAAATGTTCTATTGTTGGAATCATTAAAAATATTTAAGTTTTTACAGTGCACTAATACTTTTCACTATGGAGCATAAGGAATGCTTAAAATCTAAGGATTAAGACAGATACAAAGGACAAAAAAGACAAATGTAGAGCAAAACAGTAGCTAATATTTTTGCTTCCATGACTTCTGTCTTGGTTTTTCAGTTTCAGGGTGTGCCTTTATGGATATGTCTCTCTGCTTTATATGGCAGGGAGAAAAAAGGAAGGGCTTGGTTGCAGGCAAAACAAAGAGAATGAAAGGCTGTGAAGGACCATTGGAGACAGGAAGTGCAATGCTGATGAAAGAAGGAAGTGAGAGCCATAAGGGAAGCAGTCCATCCGACGGGGTCAGGAGAGTTAAGAACAGAGAGTACTGTGCAATGACATCATCACTGCACCCACTGAAATTATTTCTGCGTCTCCCAAGCCCAAACTCTGGTGGAGTCCTTACAGGATAATGCTAACCCTTCCCCTTAGCTCATATAAACACTGAGTGGTGGTGGCTAAGAAAATGACGGCATGGAAACTACGGCACTGAATGATGACGTATGAAATTATGATTTTTCTCCTACAGCAAAGCTGAATGAACTATGGCTGAGAATAGAATGCAGATAAGAAGGACCTATTTGCCAATGTCCTTGGAACTCTACTTCTGCATATTTTGTAATTAAAGTAGAAATGTGTAGTTAAGCAAGTCATGATACACATTTACCAATTCAGGATGCCTTTGCAATGTCATCTCTGTTGTGAAATCCCACTGTTCACAACAGCTCAGTTCTAACAACAATGTTCCCCTAACTTCCTCTCTTGAGAGGCACGAAAGCTAATGCAGCCTTCACACTGTATACACTCCTGCATTACATCATTGCTTCTGTAAGCAGAAGGTTATATATTCCAATCCTTTCATGGCTGCATGCCTGCACTGGAGTATTACAGAGTAGTATTAAATACTACTTAGAATAAGATTCTCATGAGTGACTTCTAAACAGAATTACTTTGTAAGCTACCAAGCCTGGTCAGTCAATTAACTACTAACCCTGTGTACTACTGTGCTCACCTTACCTGAATGCAGTAAACTTGGGTTAATATACCTATGAAAACATGTCTCTGAAGTATCCAAACCAAGCAAGGCTTAGCCATATTTATTACCATTACCTCACCATATATATATATATATATATATATGTATATATTCATCCATGAACAGACTTGTATGTTCCTAATTGGACCTTCAGCAGGTGTCTCACATAGGTAATAATTATTTAATGGGTGGTTCTGTTTTATTATGGCATGCCAAAATATGTAATGCTATTGGTATGACCATCATAGACAGCTGAGGAATGTTACAACAAATGTGTAACAAATCATTTCTGCCACAGACCAATGATCACAGGACTTCATTTCTAATGTAGGAAAACTCTGATTCTGTAACAGAAGCATGAATGAAGTGGCATGGTAGTGGACATTAATTCAATTTTTCCCTTTTAAAAAATAATTCAAGGTCTCTTTAAATCAAAGTTTTAAAAATTAAAAGCATGGAGGGAAAAAATCTAGTATTTTAACTGAAGCAAATGGGTTTTCCTTGGCAGTTTCCCATATAAGCATGCTAGCACATGGGAATTGATTCACTTGAAACCCAACATAAGGTCCTTAAAAATGAACCTCTCTCTCTTATAAATATCCAGTGTCAAGAGGCAGAGAAGAGACAATGTGGAATGCTAACACCAATTGCACCCTGTGTCCTGGTTCCAACCAGGACGGGGTTAAATTTTGCAATAGAGGGGAGTGGGTGCAGCCAGGACCTGGCAGTTGTTCCTTACCACCTCAGCCATTGCTGGGGGCAGGGAGAGGGGAGAAACTTGCTTGCTTCCAGGGGAGAAGGGGCTCCTGCTGGTTGGGCAAGCATGGTGGATGGAGCAGTGGGATAATGCTGATTCTGAGTAGAGGGAATGGTCAGCATGGCTGTGGTCAGGGCAAACTCTGCACTCTCTTTTATATCCTTTTGTTATTAATATTCTTTCTGTTGCTGTTCATTTTCTTATTTCAGCCTGTGATCTTTGCCTTTTGTGCCTCCAATTCTCTCCAATCCGCTGCAGCACAGAGGCAGAGAGGAAAGGGGAGAACGGACTAGAAATGTGGGATTTGGAGTTTCATTGGGACCACTAAATGGGGGAGTGCCATTCCTTCAACAGCATGTTAATACTAGGGTATCCTACCAGTTTATCAGTGGATGTTACATTTGCCTTCCGATCTTAAACAAATAAATGACAAGATATTTTAAATTTTGAGACTGCCATATTGTAGGCAAGAAAAAGTGTAAGTCCACAGGAGGCAAGATCTGTTTGAGAACTTAGAAATACAGTGATGCTATATTTATGTGTACCTGAATCCAAGTCACTTTTTCTAGAAATATTTTTTGAGGGGACAAACCACTAGCTTCCTCTCCATATTGCAAATGTAATTTGCTTATGTCCTTCCAAAGAGGTGCTTTTCTAGAATTATGTGGTATTTTCCTTCATGTACCCTTCAGCTGGGTTAATTTTCAGCTGGTAGAGTTAATTTTCTTCTTAGTAGTGAATAAGTACTTGTTTTGAATTAAGTATGAGAATAATAATGTGGTTAAAACCATGACACCAGGGAATAAAAAAAGATACACAGGAATCTGTGAGTGTGACAGGAAAAAATCCAAAGGAACAAAACCAAAACAAAACCCCAAAGCTGGTTCTGGAAAGCAGTGGTAATTATGATGGCCAGATTTTAACATCAATGTACACCCCTTAAATTACCATGACTTAGAAAGAAAAGGCTTGGAAGACATTTTAAAACAGACCAATGAGCCAAAATGAACATACAATTGCCTTAGATGTGTTTAATCTTCTGCCTTAGAACCCACTTATCCTTTTCAAAGAAAACCAAAGGAAAACTAATGAGTCAGTAGGACTCACATGGTTTCAGGAAATGGCTTTATACCCACTGCCAGATTATATCAAGAGGAGAAGGAATGACCTCATTACATCTGAAGACCAACAAAGAAGAGACCTTTCTAACCTTCCTGCTGGTTTCTGGCTTCCCACAGCAGCACTGACAAATATATCCAAGAAGCTGGTTCTGAGTCATCTCACCTGATTTTGTGCTGCACACGTGAGAGTCCTGCAGGAAACAGGGTCATGCTGAACCCGTGTGTGTTTCACACGAGCCACTCTGCTGCCTGTCGCTCTCCATCCGCCATTCCTCCGCACCTGGATCAACCTCTCCATTTGCTTCTGTACAGCTTCCTCCTCAAATTGTGTCAGCCTGATGTCAAAACACAAGTGCACCATGCAGTACAAGTGTTTGCAGTTACAACTTGTTAATGAGGCTCCACAGAAAACGGTACAGACCTCCTTAGAGTGACCACACCTTTCTCTCCTGTGCTTCAATACAGCCCCATCATGATCCCCTGACAGATCCTCCCTGTGACAGATCCCTGTTCTTTCTATGGAGGATCCTTCAATCATGAGCTGCAAAGACAAACAAGGGGTCCAGCTCATGTTTTTCTCAACAAGCCTCATCAATTCTTCACCAACTTAAAGCAACACTGCACAATTCTTATCTTTTTACCACAAGGTCTGACTATGCAATTACAGTCACAGCTGCAGATTCCTCAGATGCTCACCAAGCTCCAAGTGAATATCAACTCCATATAGGCATGATGGTTGTGTAGAAATGAACTGCAAATGAAAAAACTATGTTATTTTCAAGTGCACTTCAAACTGGGAAAAGAAATCATCAAAAAGTGATAAAGAAAACAAAATGTCATCCTTGGTGGTGTTTGGCCTAGTATTTGGGCCAATAAAGATTTTTTACAATTTTTTTTCCTTATTTCACCTGCATACCTCTGTAGATAGAGGCTGTCACCTGCTGAGTAGCTGATAAAGCTCCAAGGAAGAGAGAGGGTTGAGGGATAAACTTGCTGAGCTCATATCTGGACCTCAGCAAAATGGCCAGAAACCTGACAAGTGAAGAAGGCAGGTATTTCACAGCCCTCCTGTGGAATGAGGAAACACTCCTAAGGAAACATTCCTGGACTGTTCAGGAGGACTCTGGCAGTCACACTCTCACCACCAGGGACTTTAACTAATGGGATGGAGGCCCCTTTGCAATGAGCAGCTTGATGCCCTACACACCTCACTCTCACACAGTCTGACCTGGTTTCCTTACTGGTTCGACCTCAGGGTTCTTACAGCTCCCAGCTCCTGCTGTGTCAGGCTATTTTGTGATCTTAAAGCAAAAAAACCCAGCAACACAGGATCTGGAATACTGGCAAGCAGATTTATAGGTTAAAGAATTTGCTGGGTTTCTGGGTTTGTTTGTTTGTTTCTGTGTTTGTTTGTTTGGTTTTTCTGTTGGAAATGGTGTTATGATAAATCTCTTTTCTCTATGGAGAATTTTGAAGAAAATAGAATTCTATCTGGTTTTGAACATCAGAGTTCAAACCTCCTGCCTTTTATTTCCCCCAAGTTTTGTTTGTTTTTTTTTTTTTTTTTTTTTTTTTTCCTGTGCTGTCTTCAGGAAAAAAAAGCAGAAACTTGAAGGGGACAAATTTGTGTTATTACAGCTGAATGCTGAGGAATATATTTGTTTGTTCCTGAATTGTTAACAGGATCTGAAGACAATCAGGAGATGAACCAATGGAGATTATCTATCAGCATGATGAAGAAAGTGTCAAAACCAAAGTCTAAAAAATTTCCTATCATGCTTAGGTTCTTGATTGGAAATGCCAAATCTGAAAAGCTCCAGTTCACGCAGCACCAGAGCCTGACAAGTAAACATCATGTTACAATTTCAAGATGTCCTTGGTTGAAATACCCTGCTAATGGAAATTCAGTGGTTCACTAACAGCATAGGAGAAATTGGTGCTTGGCAGTTGAAATCTCTTGCAAAACTATATGGATCTATTTTAAAACCTGGGCTAAAGTAATTACATAGAATCCAGAATTTACAGTATAAAAACCAGATGGAAGCCATTTCCAAGACACAGTGCAATGAAATCTGTTCCCAACTGAGCACAAGCACAACCCTCAGCAGATGAGGCTGGCTAAGGGAAAGGCATGGCTGAAAGGAATTCTCTGATCTGATGCCTCTCCTTGACATAACTGTTGAACAAGAAGAAGCTGGGTGAAGCTGAAAGAGCTGAGATGGATAGTTTTCTCCCAGGACCCCAGCTGAAACCCCTTCTTTGCAGAACAGAGCTCATCTCAGCCTCTGCATAGTTCATTTGACTCTCTTCAAACCCCTCTCTGTGTGACTTCTCTCCAGTCTGAAGCAGTCCTAACCCCTCAAATGAGAGAGGTAAAATCTGCCACCTTACAAGAGGTCTCCTGACCTTTGTAGATGGCTTATGTTTTGCAGAGACATTGTGTGCTTTTGATAACTGGTATGTTCTTAGAAAGACACATTTTCAATGCTCCTGCAAGGGAAATATACTGAGTATGTCAAACAAGAACCTGCATGATTTTTTAATTTTTTTGAGCCTTTCTCTTTCTGTGGTTGACATATAAAAGAGTGAAACTAAGTCAGACTGTCTCTTCCCTGTGCTCCCAACTTGACTTCAAATTGTATCACTGAAAAAAGTTTCAAGGTCTTAAATTTATCGAGCAGCATTTTTTAGTTTTTAGCACCAGGAAAGACAGATAAGATTTGGATTCCTTGCAGTCTAAGGATTGTTTTAAAACATATTTCTCTCTGATTAGAAATTTTTTCTGACAACCAGTCTTCACAGTTCCAGGATAGATAAATTTTCTGGCACTTCAGGGCTGAATAAATAATAAAAAAGGTAGATTGTTTAAAAAATGACCCCAGGAGATCTTAAGAAGCTGAGAGGATAAAGCATAAGATCACCGTAATTAACTGGTGTTATATTTATTCCCAGTTCAACTGAGAGAGGTTACTGGCAGTGAAATTTATGCTTTATGAACCTGTAAATTTACCATTTTCTGCACAATCAGAATCACAGCTCATCTAACCAGTATTTGTATTGATGGAAAGACAATCTGAAAACCAGAAAAATTTAACTGTCAAAAACTGATACAGTAGAATCATACTCAGGAGTGGTACTTGGAAAAAGTAACTTTGGGATTGACTGCATCAGTGTCAAATTTTCTGTTCTGTTTGAAAGTAGTAACCAGCTTTATATCAGCCCAAAGTCAGCTATCTGCAAAGTCCTCAGAAGTCTATTTAAGTTTCCCAGGCATGACTTGTTGCATGAAGTGGATGTTGGGACTTCCTGGAAGTGAAATGGCAAACCAAATTACATTATTTGGGCTCTACAGATCTGAACAAATTTTAAAAGTGTTTTTTTTTTTTTATCTTCATGGCTAGGCTTCGCGCTCGTTTCCACATGAGTCATGGCTGATACTGTTGGAAAATGTGACTATAAGTGTTTGGACAGAACTTCTCAACAGATGCAGGCTGTAACCCTCTATGAATCATAGATAATTACCTGTCATACAGCAAAGGCATGGAAGCAATGGAAAAAGCTGGACAGTGGAAAAAGTTATTTGGGTCGCCACACAATTTTATCACTTTTTTAGTTTTAATCAGAATTTGCACTCTACCTAAACTTCATTATGTTCTCTAGTTTCTGCACCTCTTTGCACAACTTAGCAAAGAGTAATTTGAAACAAAGTGGTTTCTCAGCAAGGATGGCTCCAGATTTTTCCTAGCAAATGACATTTCTTGCTGCTGGATTTCCTCCTTTTTTTTTCTTTTTCTTTTTTTTTTTTTTTCCCAGGACATAGTGTTCCACCAGTACTTGTAGTACTCTTGAATTCTAAGTGTAAGCACTCACAATGTGGACTGCCTAGCATTCTAGTTTGCAGGACATTCTGTACATGCTCTGTTGACCCAGATATGCCTTCTGGGGCTTGCACAAGCACACAAGGCAGCCCTGTTTCCTGCCATGAGTCATCACACAAGAATTATATTTAAATGGGGGGGGAAAGGAAGTGAAAAAACAACTAGCAGATTCCAGAGGAAAGCAAGTAGCCGCCTGTCTTTTTTACAGACAAAATTAGAGGGGTTTTTCCGTTTTATTCACTATCCTGCTAGGAAATCCAGGGAAAGTCAGAGCTTTGGGGGTTTTGTTACACTACATCTAGCCTGGTGAGTGGAAAGACTGTATCAGACTGTATTAGAGCATAATGCTGACCTTGTCTAACTGTATTGAAGTAGTCATTGTCCACGTTTGTCTCCTTTAGCATTCCACAGAGAAATTTTAGGAATGCACACAAGCACAACCCCTTTTCATCAGCAAAGATAGCCTTATCTTGGAGAAGAAACTTTTAGAATCTGGATCAGTTGTGTAATGAGCGGGCAAATTAACCGTTACAAACATCAGGTCCTCAAGTTAAATGGCCAAAAAGGTAAAGTCAGGTGAAGACAGGCTCTGTTGGGATGATGAGAAGTGTTAAAGAGATTTTCTCTGATTTAGTTAGCTGAGTTAGTCCTCAGCTTGTACCTTCCTCTGAAGCAACGAACACCTGATTACTGTAGAACAGAGCATACTGATTAAAGCACTCTACCAAAGTAATGTTTTCCTTGCTGTAGAATGCCCAGAAAAATATCTTGCTAGAAATTTTTTCCTAATGTTTTATGCTTTGTTTCTGTCAAAGTGTTTTTCTGTCTTATAGGCAAGATGATTTTCTCTCTTAGGACTATGGGCTGGCAAACAAAATTACCTACTTTTGTCCAATGTTGTAAAAATTAAAATTTTGTTGTTGTGGTGGTTTTAATAGTAATTTTTGACAGGAACAGAAAAAACCCAGAGGGATTTATATGATAATTAAGGTTGGGGAAGGAAGGAAGGCAGGAAGGCAGGAAGGCAGGAAGGCAGGAAGGAAGGAAGGAAGGAAGGAAGGAAGGAAGGAAGGAAGGAAGGAAGGAAGGAAGGAAGGAAGGAAGAGAACAGTACAGAAAGGAAATGGGACACAGCTGGCCAGGAAAAACAAATAGAACATGGCAGATGAACAGCAAGAAAAGGAGCAGTCAAGGGACCTTCTTGTGTTCTTACTGTGAGAGGGCAGGATGGTGCCACAGGTGTTAAAAAACTAAGCTAAAAGGATTAATAAACCAGAAGCTAGGTCACCTAGGTTTTTCCAACTGTTCTCAGGCTAGGAGTGACTGTAAATTATTAATTTGCTTGGTGGTCCTCAGCAGCCTGTACAAAATGAGCTGACAGTTATTTTCTGAGGAAGTAGTGTTCATTTCCCTCTACTTCATGGGCTACTTTCACAACACAGTTCTTGTGTTAGGAACCCCTGCTGAAAGGCTTACTACAGCAAAACCATGGCTACTAAACTTTTTTCCTTTAATAGAGTCTTGTGGACATGTCAGAGAACAGCCACAAGGGGAAGGAGAAAGTAGATGGATGTTAATATACTCCTACCCACACTTCACCACTTCTGAGATTAGTCAAAGACTGTCACTGTCAGTGTTCTGAGGCAGAGAGTTCTTCAAAAACAGCGCACCTTAAAAAACACCTTATTCTGCTATTGTTAACACTCAACTGGAGGAAGAGGACAACACCAGCTGCACCATCACACCACAGGCTGGCTTTGGGGCTCATGTCACCTTAACAGGGATGAAAAGGTCAGCTGCATGCTCCTACCCCTAGCTGCTTGCCACTCCTTTTCCTGTGCTGATAAACCCTTTATGTAGATGTACTTTACACCAGACTACAGAAATTGTCGGTTTGAAATGTAGCTTTACAGAGGGGAATATACTTTGGGTTAGTTTTCTTTTTTTCACCCCTCTCTCCAGTGACCTAATTAACAGTGCAGCTTCACGCACCATTGATCTGATTCACTGAGGAGGGATAAATTGCATTAGTGAGGAGGAATAAACACCTTGAGGGTTGGGACCTGATGCTGAGAAAACAGTATTTGGAAGAACCGTTTTGTGTCACCTGGTGAAGGGTTGTCTCTTTGTGGGAGCACTGGGAGAAGCTATGTCAGATGAGGTTTCAAGGTCCTGAGAAGCTCTTCCCCATGACACCATCCTTGTTCATGGGTCTGGTCACCAGCAATTCTGTTGCTTTCCTAACAACTGTTTCCATGGCACTGCCATACAGCTATTAGTCATCCTGGCTGGAGAAGAGGGTGTGCAAAGGTTCAGGCTCCAGTGCCAGTCACCTCTTGTGGGGGAGGGCAGCAGAAGGAATCTAGACAGAACTGGTTTGATGAGGGTGTGGCCTCTTTCAAGAGCTTGTAAAGACAAGGTCTGCATTGAGCGGGACTGCCTGCTGCATTCAACGCATTCCTTCACTGGTAGTTGCAGTAGTAACATAGTTTCGCTTAAAGCATGAGATAGCAGGAGCTTTAACCACAAGCAGTGGTTGGAAAAATTCTATTGCTCAGAAATCTCTCCTGAGATTCCTTGGCAGTGAAGCCTGAGATCAGAAAAAAAAAATGTGATGGCTTCTTCCATCCTCTTTTGGAAGGACATGCCACAAGCAGCACTGCACACAGGCCTTCCTGCAGTGCCAAAACAGGAAGCCTCCAGAGCAGCTCTGGAGCCTGGCAATGCCTTGGAACTGATATACTTGTGTAACAGGTTTAGCTGGCTCTTACATAAGGCTCTTGGAGTTGTCAGCATTTCCAGCACAGTAGCCATCACCTCCTGGAAGCCGTGAACTGACAAGATCTTCTTCCCCAATTAAAATAAAAAAAAAGAGAAACTAGTTACAAGGCTTCTCTGTATGCCTTCCCATACAACAATCTGTGCATGTGATTGCCTCTCTCCATGGGCTGGGGAAAATCCTTCATTCTAACAATAAGGAGCCAAAAAGATAAAGGCAATGGGAAACCTGTGCAGACAAGTCTAGACCTGTGTCCCCTCTGAAACTGCTTTGAACTGCTGAGGCTGGGAGATGGCACTGATGCTGAATTTTCTCAAATATATCATGTCAAAAGCATTTGTGACTCAATACTTCTAGACCCAGGGTTCATCAACATGTCTGCTCAAGGATCTCTACCTCTTTAGTGCCTAGGAGAGCCCTTCTTCACGGTTAACTGCATCCTCAGACCTCTTTTGATCTGGCTTTAAGATGGGTCCAGAGGCAGGGGGAAAATGAAAGATGGCTTGCAGACCTCCTCTCTGACACCTTGCTTCTGTAAGACTCTAATTTGAGTGCAGGCATGGTCAGGTACAGTTTCTTATCCAGAAGAGTAGCTTGCATTCAGATCTTCTAAGTGGAACGAATAAATAACCGCTCTGACTGACAAATTCTGTCACTTAGATTCTAAGTAAATAATTTATTAGTACTTGCTCACACATGAAGCTATTGCTGATTAGATCCATTTGTACATGCTTTTGTTCTTAATAAGGAATATCCATACCCAGTTACCGAAGAGCAGCCATTGCACTTTTAAATTCATCGCCTCTCCCAACTCAACCTAACCTCATAGTGCTGTTAAAACAAACATTGTAACTGAGAGTTTGTCTACCTGCCAATATAACACTGATACTCAAAACCAGAATATGAATGCTCTTCATGTTAGTTAAGAAGAGGTGAGAATAGCTGTTGTGCTCTTAAATTTACATCCCAGCTTATTTCACAGTTTTTAATTTATACAGACAGCACTTGACCCTTTTCGTTTTTTTGCTGTGTCACCCTAAAATACTGAGCTTTGATAGGGAAAACTCTTTTCATTCCACACTTACTATGATGACATGATATAAAGAATGTTTATTGGACAAATATGAATACTTCAAGGGAAAAACATATCTGCATACTTGTTTGAATAAAAATTCCTGTACAATAGCCAATGCCACTGGGCTTAATTTGTTCATCTATTTATAGATGTTTAATGTTGAGTTTATTATACAGCCATCATGTCACTCTATGTCCAGCCATTTTTTCAAGTAATTTCCTTTGCCTCATCATACCTAATTCCATGGAAAGGTCCTCTTGCAGTTAAATGTAAAACTTACCTGGGAATCAAAATATATTCTAAGCACAATGTGCAAACATTAACACAAATGCTTCAATTATGGTTGATGATTAGTAGTGAGTGAATATTCATTGCCAAAGAAAAGATGTAGAAGAAGAAAAGCAAAAATATCCCTGGCTTTTATAAAACTTTCCTAATATTGAATTTTTAATTTCATGTTTTGGAACTGTTCTTCCTGATTTCTTAGAGTGAAAAAGCTAAAGAAAATTCAGCCATTCCAGTTTCCATGACTAATAGAGCCATGAGGCCAAAAATGCAAAGAAGAGATGAAGCTACAATGCAAGAGGCACTGTTGCCAATTTGTTTTTGTTAGAAGCAGGGGCAAAAGACCCTCAACTTTTGATACATATCCACTTGCAGTGTCTGTTGGTACAAAATGTAACTACCTAAATAAACATTTCTTCGTAGAGGCAAGATGTTCTGTTAAATATCCTGTGCCCAAGGACAACAGCGTAATCTGGGTTATAAACTTTGCTTTTATTGATTTGTGTCTTCTCTGCTGACCAGATGTAAGCAGATTGCCTAAATCACATGAGAACAACAGTCTGGATTTGGCTTTAGGACTTGATCACATGAGAAAACAGGCACAAGTCAGCTGCCATGACCCACTCAGCTTTCTGGGAGGAGATGCAGCCTCTCGATCATGATAAAGCCCTCTTGTTGGTGGGCACACATGATGGTTTTTATGAGATTTGCTGTACCAATAGCAAGTTCCTCTCCTATGTAGAAATCTGTCTTGTTCTGTGGGGAGTGGGGCAGGAGGGGGCAGTTAATGGTTGCACCTCTGTTTTTCTTTTGAGCAAATAATGCATTCCTCCTGGCAGCTCACAGTCTGCTGGCGGCCAGCTCGGCTCTGAAATACGAGCTATGGTAGGTGGGGGAGGGAAGGTCAGTCTGGAAGGGTGTGGGAGAGGATTTGTGCCATTCCAGGCACAAGCTTTTGGTTAGAGCACTACTGCTCACTTCTGAGTTAGCTGAAGGATCAAGGAGTAAAATTCTTCCTCCTTCCCTCTTTTTCTAGCAATCCTAACTTAAGTGTAAAGGAAGATAAACACTTTTTGCTATTTTCCCCTGGTTTCATAGTCCTGATGGCATTGAGCATTTCACAGTAAGACTTCAAAGAACTTCTGCCTTTTCATTTTACATACAGAAGTACAGTTTGCTCAAAAATATGTGTCCTGCTCAGGTTACATAAAGAAAAATTTGGAACTATGACATATGCCCATTAGTAAGACATAAATTAGTGATATTTCGAATTCTGCTGCAGTATCTCTTCAGTTTTCAGTGTTTTTCTCTCACTCTGAGAAACAGTTTGTTATATATCTCTGTTGGCATTTAGAAAGTTATACCCTATGCTATCAAACACTGAACACTTTGTGTAACCTCAGCATTAAAGAAAAAGAACTCACAAACAATGAGAGCAAAAGAAGAAATAACTTGCTTAACAAGTGTATTGCTGTGGTAAGAGTCACTTAAAAAGTACGCATCTGAAATCCATGTACATTCAGTACATACATTCCTTCCTTCTAGCCAAGTACAATACAAGCCACACAATACAAGTATGGGGCAATGTGTGATCCAGAACTGGTGCAATATCCAATATAATTTCCCAAATTATTGCTCAAATTTAGGGAACTGCCATTTGCTTCTAGTAAAGATTAGAAATAGTAGTCGGTTAAAAATGACAATGGAAGCAAGAGGCACTTTGATCAATTCCACTTCTTCAGAAAAACTGTGCACAGTGATACTGCCTAAAATAAGCAAGAACATTATAACAGGACACAACTTCTTAGAAAATAACTGGCGAAATAGAAATCTCCCTTACAGCTCTGATATTTGTTTTATTTGCCAACACATGCATATATCTGGTGACAGAAACCATTCTCTGACACTGTAAAGGAGTACAAACTTTTCTAATCTTGGTTGAAACAAGGTAGTTGTTGCTTAATTAAAGTGAATAATGAAAAATTAATCCTGAAAGCTCCTTAGTCCAGTTCAGGAAAAGAAGTATTACAGAGAATGTTCATTAAAACACCCATCACCACCACCCATGAGTAAACTATGGAACTCAGAAAAATGCATTAATAAAAATAACTCAGACAAATGCTATTGTCTAATCAACGAATGTCATTTAAAAGATATCTCCAGGAATATTACATTACTAGCCTTATCCCAGTTGTGAGGTAAAGCCCAATAACTAATGACCAGATGAATCTCAATTACTTGGTTATTTCATACTTAACGACCTGTAAACATGGATGTTTATAAACCATGGTCTGCACGGCTGTACCCAAGATACATCATGTTTTGTACTATGAACTCTAAGCTAGACTATGCCAATCAAAACCTTTTAACATCTAGAAAATAAATCTGTGAGAAAAAAAGTAGACTTTATACTGAGGTCTATGGAGGTATTTTGACCTCCGAAGGATTTCTGGAAGTAAAGCTGCAAATCTACTTGTTCATTAATTCCTACTTTTTCTCTGTTTTATTCTTCATTTAATCTTCCTTCTTCCTGGTTTATTCCTTTCCTCTGTGTCAGATTTAATTTCTTTAGAGTATTCTAGAGAGAGCAGTTCTAGGACCTGGAGGTTATTCTATACCATCTCATACCATTGCCAGGGCAGGGGAAAGGGACTTTCTTCCAGGGATAAGGTTTTCCTTCTGGTTTAGAAAACGGAGCAGAGGGAACCATCCAGTGTTGTCTATTATCATTGTTTTTCTGTGATAATAATTTTTTTTCTTAAACCCTCTGTGGTTAGTATTGTTGCTGTTCCTGTCCATTTTCTTATCTCATTGCTGTTTCCAGTAAATTGGTCTTATCTCAACCCGTGTTCTTTGCCTTTCAGGCCCTCTCTATCTTACCAGGGGGTTAAGGGGGAAGGGGAAAATGAGGGAGTGAGAGACAGTGGCAGTGTGGTTTGGAGAGTCAGTGGGGATGCTGAATTGAGAAGTCCTAAACCACAACACTCTGCCAACCTCCATCATTTATTGTCCTTTTCCAATCTACAATCTTTTTGTTCTCCCTCCTATGCCGTGTGTAGTTTTTCCAACCTGTTCTCTCTTCTCATTCTCTTGGCCATAGTTGCTTCTGTTATAAATTATCAAATCGAGGGACAAATTTATAAGAAAATTTAGCAATTGGGGCACTGCTAGGGGCATGGTGTCCCGGGTCAAGGACGGCTTGGTGGCAGCACCCCTGCCACAGGGACCAAGCACACGCACACCCCAATGTGGTGGATGGTGAAATGGCGTTTATTAATGGCTGAACAGGGTAATTTATAACAGGGGGTAACGGTACGGTAACGGTAAAAGGGGAGGGGGTTCTGCCTGAGCGTAATATTGCGATATCTTGAGCATAACATCATGATATCTTCCTACAAGCAATGATTTATTAGATTGTCAGTGAAACAGAATTTCAATCAACAAAAAAACCACCACAGCCAAGGGCAGCGCCGAGCCTGGTATCGACGCTGGGTGAACACACGGATCTGACTCCCGAGTGTCAGAGTCTCCCCTGTTCACAAATGCTGCTTTGCGCAGTGAGTTTTTATACAGTTTATTCCGCCTGAGGCAGAGATGACCAAATGTTCATTTGTGTCCCTTCACATGCAGAACCAGGGCTATACATGTGCAGGGTTAGACAAAAGTCCAATCTGGGTGTCTAGATGTTGTCAGAGCACTCCAGAGAAGTCGGCATTCACATGTAACAGGGTGGCCTGGGTGGTGATCACCGTAAGTAGATGCAATCTTCGAGGTGTGAAATCACTCTTGAGTGGTCCTGGCATTCCAGGGAAGTCAGTGATCATTGCTCAGGAAGGTTCTATTCTTACATTAAAGAACCTGATATGATCTTAATGTCTGGGAACTGGATGAATAAGAATAAGACTGCTCCCGGCTGGGGTAGTCAAAACACATAGCTTGGATCTTACAATATTTTATACATTAATAGCATGAATTATCTCCACCATATACTACACTTCTCTTCTGGCGCTGTCTCACAGGACCTGTCCTCAACTCTTCTAACTTTATGTTTCACTTTGCAAGAAAGGAGACAGACATAGTTTTGCATTCTTCTCTTTCTCCTTCCCTCTTTTTGTCAAGTTCTGAGTAACCAAAATACTTCAGACTGTAAAAAAACAAACACATTCATGGCCGTGCTGCCATTTAAAATTAGGTAACTCTGTAATGTACTTGGTAATGTAAATTCTTAATCAAGACATCTACAGAGGGAGAGGTGTTCTTAATTCGTCTCTGACCTTCTTCAAGCAACTTTTCACAGGTAGTCAGGTCTGGATGTGGCCATCATGTGACTGAATCAGGTGGTATGCAGCAGATCAGGTTTCCCCCCCTGCCCTCAGGTAACTTTAGAGACTGCCAGACAATTCCAACTTGTCTGTAGTTCAGACAATTAAAGAGAAGACTTATGATCCCCTAAGCCTTTCCAGCAACTCTATTCTATTGCAAATAACTACAAGCCAGAAAACACTATTGGAAGTTTTAGAGCGTGGGACTTCTGGAGAAAAGAAAATCTAGAGTCACTACCTTCAAAATTTATTTCTCATGAGTCCCCGTTATTTGTTTATTGCGATTACTTTGATATTAACAGACACGTCCTAAGACATCATTACTGAGGATTCAGAATAGTTTTAATCACAACAAATTTTAGGCCTTGACAATTTTCCATGTTTAATTTCAGCTGGAAAGTATTTTTAAATGCTCCAAGCAAAATTAATTCATCTGGGGGTTTTTGTTTGTTTTGGTGTTGGCATTTGTTGTTGTTATGTTGTTTTTCCATTTGACTTAACAGCACAGGAGAATAAAGCATTTTATTCTCTAAATACATTATTTACCAAGGTTCTTATTGCTGTGTTTAAGAACCCAAAGTGGAGAACAATCTCTCTTGCACTCAGAGATTTGGAGAATTTTGGAGCAACCGTAAACTTGCCCTGAAACAAACTCCTTCTAGTCTCAGTTATCCCAAAGGATGTTAACACTCCCTTTTCCAGTGGGAGGTAATTAGAATTCCCTAAAGCAAGTGAATAAGTGAAGAAGTTTTTACTCTAGCTGTTGGACAAAGCTAGATTATAATCAAAGAACTACATGTGAGGTTTTAACACAGGTTTTAATCCATAAACTGCTATAGAAAATGAAGCTGAGTAACACAGATAAGCAATTACTCATCTCAGAAGAACATCCTGTTATCTGTATTTTAATCCTCAACAGTAACAAGGCACAAAGGATTCCCCAAATGCTACAGCAACAAACAATTTGATTTGTTTTGCATGAATAACAAAAATGAAGAAACTGCGCTGAATTCTCAAGAAGATAGAGGAAACAAAGGAAATGTCAAATAAGTAGTGACCAGCCAGGATCAATATGCCCCCAAAGAAGGGGAAACAACACACTGTTCATATGCCCACATTTCTTTGTGTTAGCAGTAAGTTAAAAACTGACCAAACACTAACAGAATGATTCAGACTTTTTTACAATTACAACAAACAAAAGCTATTAAGCAAGGCCCAACTTAGTAACAAATCTAGAGACTTTGCACAGTTGTAAATTGTTAAAAAACATGAGCAATGCCCAGACTAACAATGGTAGCCTACCACACAATTTCTATCTCCATCAAAAAACACAAGGCTTTTGTGGATGCTTCCTTTGCTGTATAATTTTGATTAATTCTGTACATTGAACATGGCCAAGATCTTGTGAAAGAAAATAACGTGTACTGGAAACGTGGGAAAAAAGTATGGGAAGTATTGGAAAAGACCTCTCTAAGATGTTCAAGTCCAGCTATTAGCCCAGCACTGCCAAGTGCACCATTAAACCACGTCCCTAAGTGCTACATCTACGTGTCTTTTCAATACCTCCAGGGATGGTGACTCCACTGCTTCCCCAGGCAGCCTGTTCAAAACTCGACACTCTTTTTCATGAACAATTTTTTCCTAATATCCAGTCTAAACCTCTCCTGGTGCAACTTGAGGCTATTTCCTGTTGTCCTGTTACTTGGGGGAGGGACTGACTCCCCAGTTGCTACAGCCTTCTTTCAGGTAGTTGTAGAGTGAAAAGGTCACTCCTGAGCCTTCTGTTCTAATGACTGAATATCTCCATTGTCCTCAGCCGGTTCTTGTAAGACTTGGGCTCCAGACCCTCCACTTCTGATTATCCCTAGGAGGTCTGTCTGCATAGTTAAAATTCAGCCAGGTCTGGGGCAGAACAAAGTACCTCTGTGATTCTGCAAACACATGCTGTATACCACAGTGGCTTAAATCTTGAACTGACCAAATGTAATTACACAAACTGAAGTTTGATCAAGATGTTATATTCAATGACAAGACAATGACAAAAAAGAAGATCTCTAAGATCTTCTGGAAGGGTATTTCGTTAGTTCTGTGGTTTTATACTCCATTAAAAACATCAGGAAAACTGGGAACTAAATAAAGAAATTCCATTTATATGTATTCAATTTTACTAAGCAATGCTTTACAATTCGCTTGCACGTGTACAATTTACACTAAAAAGACTGAATTTTTCTTTCATTTATCTTGCAGGACTCATGTTCAAAGTTTGTTGTTGCCTAAGCAACAGTGGATAAAAGGCAATGAAAGCTCACTGAACATCCTATATAGCTTTAGACACTTGTGATATTCTTAATTGTGCCTATAGATACGGAATCTTCAATTCTTATCTTTGCAGATAGATGAAAAATGACTGCCAATTCAATTTTATTTAAAAATCTAAACCCCGGTAATCTGAGAAGAGTAGCAGAGCCTAGCAGTTAGGTGTCAGATGATGGATGTCCTGGGCATGACATGACTTGCAGTGACCTTCAGCAACTCCCCTTAACTCATTCTCCTGTTGGGTGAGGAAATTTTTTTCATGCCTACCCTATAAAAGGATCTGTGACACAGATGACACAATGTTGTTCCTTTAAAGTGCTAAAACGTAAACTCACCATGTGATGCATTAACCACGAAAACTGAAATATGCAAATAATGAAGAATCTACTTCATGTTTGACTCATTTATTTGACACTTTGTCTTATGGTTACACCACAATGCTACAATAAACACTCAGGGGAGATGGTGGAAAAAAAGAAGACAGAATAATGATCTTTTATAATTTAGACCTATTTTTTTTCTTACAAAAATTTGATACACTTCAAACATAACAAAATTAACACAGCAAGTCTGGCTGAAGCAACACATATTCACCAACACTTAAGAGACTCAGGCAGGAAACAACTTATTCATTGAGTCACACTTCTCAAATCAGCATGGGCAAAAAAAAATCTGTCTGCAACAGGAGTTTACAGTTCTGTGTTGGTGTCACAGATAGTTGGGACTAACTTTCTGAAGTGCAGAAATGCTTCAAGATGCAATATCCATGAAACTAAAGAACAGAAATGTTGGATTTAGTCTCTTTCTTCCTCTGATGAGCCACAAGTGCACATTTTATTATTAAAACAGAAAAACCCAGAGCAGAAGCAGAGTTAGGAGAATAAACTGTCCCATGGATTTAAAAACAATTTTAATGCCACAGTACATGAGGGGACTCATCCCCATTCTTTGCCAATATGGAGTATCAGAATAGTACAGCACAGCTAACTTACCCAAACCACCAGAGCTGAATGTGCTGTAGTAACCAATATATATAGTAAGAACATTTCTTGTTCCATTAATTTCTCTGTCATGAGGATCAAAAGTACCTGCTGCTAAGCTATATTTACTTGTGTATCTTCTTGGAGGAAAATACGGATATGAGCAACTGGCAAATCTCTTTTTACTAATCACATTGAGCTGAAACACAAACACCTCTGGCCCAGTGACTTTGTCCATAGCTACTGCTTATAAAACCTGAATTTGTCCAAATTGACATATGCCGACTCCTCTGCACTTCTGAAGAACAAAATACATATCCTGCGGCTTCCTACACCCTTAGATTCTGCCTGAGCTAGATTACTCCAAAGTGGCTGCTTTGGAGTTATCAGAGCAGCTCCACTTCTGGCAAGATGTGTGACCATACTGCTGCACGGTCACTATTTTTTATCAATGGTGTCTCTAAATGGATCTCCAGAGACTCTAAATGGGTCAGAAAACCAAGCAGAAGTGCATGTTATCTGTATCACCATTCCTACTTCTGCCAGCAAAGAAAAACTGACACAGTTACACACCAAGGAACAAAAATCCCCAACACAAACAATTAGTAAAACCACTGCTAACGACGGACAGGTGGATAGGGCACATCTCTCATTTCTCAGGGTTATCTGCAGAACTGTATAACCCAGTAGGAGTCGTGGGGATGAAAGACTGAAACCAGAGGCAGATCAAACGCTCATGAGGAGATTAAAGATACACAGAGAGATCTGAGCTAATACAAAAAGAGGGGACAAGGCTGTTTTTGCTCTTCAGTATGATGATTAAATGATTTGAGTTAGCTGTTAAGCTGAAACCATGAACCAGTGTATATGGTGGTTACCAGCTCAGTGTGACAGAAAAACCAAAAGAATATGAACACCAGTAATTGTCTCCATTGAAGTAATGGGTACAGATGAAAAGTGTACCATTTGTTAGAAACTGATGAACTTACTACGCTGGAGATTGCCACTGAAAGTAGATTTTGAAAATACAACGTAATTAACAGTAATTTAGGCTAAGAAAGAATAAAAAATCACTTTCTACTCGCTCAAGTATTAAAGCATGAAATTGTTACCCAAAGAAAGTCAGGAGTCTGTGGCTCAATGCTCCACTGACGAGGCACTTTATTATTGAGATTGTATCAGTCACGGGAAGAAAAACAGCAAATGTATTTCAGGGGCCATTGTTGCTTCTCCTGCAAGAGTTCAGATGCCATTTTGTACTTCGAAAGGTACCACGGCGTAAAGGTAATACTTATGTATTTGCAAACACAGTGGAAAAGGAACCTAGAAAACGGGCATTTCAGACCAAAACCTTGGCCTAAGGGTTACCGAGAAAACCCCAATTTCTTTCTCCATGCATTACCAGCGATTCAAAGGCCCCCACCCAGCCCAGGATGTGTCAGCGGCGCTGCCCCACACAGCCTTGTCATCCCTGCAGCACGCCGGGCACACCCCGGGCCAGGACTGCTCCTTGCTCCCGCCGGGCAAGAGCGGGATGTACGCACTGGGACCCGCACCGGGGGCTGGGGCTGCTCCCCGGGGCGGCTGGGCCGTGTCCGGGGCGGTCACTGCCCTGCGGGTTGCCCAGGGCAGCGGTCCCTCAGGTCGGCCCTGGAGCGCCCTTCCCCCGCCGCTCCCCTCCCCCGGCCGCACAACAGGCTCCTCCGCCTGAAACCCGACACCGGGGCCTCCTGCCCCGCCGCCGCTCTGGGGCCCCGCGGGGCGCGGCGAGAAGCCAGGAGCGGATTCCGGCTGGAGGCGGCTCCAGCTGCCAGCTGCGGCGTGGCCTGGCCGGGCCATTTCGCGGCTGCCGGCGGGGGCGCGGCGCCCCGCTCCGAGGGCTCTGGTGATCCGTGCCGGAGAGTAGCGCCCGCCCAGCTGCAGGGGCGGCCTATTCAGTTGCTGTGTCCTTGCAGCGCCCCAACCGGCCCAAACCGGCTCAAACCGGCCCGAGCCGGATCTGCTTCCTTGTTCCTCAGCATTCTCCCGCCGCCTCCTCCTTCCCTTCCCCCCTCGCCCTGGCCTCCTTCTCAGAAGCACGGCAAACTTGTGCTCCCCTGCGGCTTCCCCACAGCCCAGCACAGCCCCCACCACTGCTCTGTGCCTCTAGGGCTGCTACTCATCCTCAGTCCGTGTGTGTTGTCGCTCTGCCCTGGCTGCCTAACCACATTTCTGTTCCCTCCATACTGAGGGAAGTACTTTGTTTTGAACATTTGGGGGTTTTCCACTTAGAGAGGAAATAAGCAGAACATGCTTTTCTGGTTTTGGTGAAAGATGCCTGTCTGCAGGGACATGGCTGCACCTGGAGTGTTCCCCGTCCCTTGCTCCCCTGCATTTGTGTGCAGTTTTCGTTCCTGCCTGCCCCATGCTTGGATGCGACTTTTTACTACCCTGGCAACCCTAGTTGCTCCGTTCTTTTTTATCACAGCCCTACAAGCGCTGTGTCTCCACTGCCAGCTGCCGCCATGACAAAGAAAGGTGTCCCTGTGCCTGCCTATTTTCCTCAGTCACTCTCATTAGTACAGGACACAAACCTGGGTGTTACCCTTTCCCTTCTGCTCCATGCAGATACCAGCAAGATAAGCATACCCTGTCTATGTCAGCCCATTACCGTGGAAAACGCTGCTTCTTCTTCTCCCCTCCCTCCACCAATGCATTCCTCACTTTTACAGATCAAAGGCACCGTCCTACTCCATGTTGGAGGGGATCTTGTCTGGAGGTTTGACTTGCATTTCCTGCAGCAGCATGTGGAGCAGAAGGGAGACAGCACGCCTCACCCTGGCCGTGCTGTGGCATGTCTCTCAGCCGTATGGAGGCAGTGGCTAGCACAACTTCTCTGTGGCTGATGGTTTTGTCATGTTATAAATGGGTAGTGCGGTGGTTGGTTCTCACAATTAGAGATTAGTATTATGTGTATGTTAAGAGAAGTTTTATAGATGTATAGTTATGTTATTTTTATGTGTTCTCCCCATCGTCCTCTTTCCATTCCCCCTTGTATTGTTGCCACTAGTCGGAGCCTTTAGGGGAGGGCAAGCTTGTTACCAGGAGGCACGGCATGGCAACCCCTGACCTCCAATCAAGGTGTAAGAAGGTGATCTCCACCAATGGATGGCAGAGAAGGAGTTGACTGACAAGACTTTGGGAGGCACCAAGGGTATAAAAGGCACTGCATCCATTTTGTAGACGAGTATGTGGCTGCTGGTCGCAGAGTTTCAGCGCTGTAATTTTTCCTTATTCAGTCCTTTGTTGTATTTTGTTAAGGTTTAATAAACCTTTGACATTTTTAAGCGAGTGTCGTTTCTCACAGTCAGGCATGATTTTCTGCCACGCTGAAGTGGTATACATGCCTGAATTTTAGGCATCTCTGCTACACAGTTTCCAGTTTCAGTGCAAACTTTGTTTTTAGACCTCCATGCTTCTGAAGGCATTAACCTTACACACCTGAGGGGAAGACGTATGCCACTCACTTCCCTGGCTTTTGTTTGATCTTCAGTGGAGTAGATCTAAAAGGCAGCTGCTGCTGAAGATATTCCCCACTTTCACCTGGACTAGCTTTGGTATTTGTCAGACATCCCCCAAGTCAATTTAGTTCACTGACACTCCAGATGCTAGTTCCATCCTCCAAGGGCCAAATCCATGAGTTTAGCTGGCTCACTGGAGTCCAGCAAAATGCTGCAACCAGCTGTAGAGTAGGTGTGCTGCACATGTGGGATGTAGCAAAGGAGTAAACAACCCTGTTTGTAGCAGCAAGCAATCACAAGCGAGGTTAATTTGTTCTGCTGTCAAGCTGTTTGTGAACAATTCCTCCTTAATGAGGAGAGGCAACCATGTGTACCTGCACCTGAATCTCCAACATTCATCATCCCTAAGGGTATAAGGACTAGGTATAAAGATTTCTCCTACTGGCCTTTCTCAGCCATGTCTGGATGTAAATATATATATATGTGTATTGATTTTAAGGGTGGCACAAAAACCAGGCAAAAGTAATCTTGTTGCTGCACTGTGACAAATGTTTGCAAAATGTAGAGATTCTTCAAGTAAAGTGAGAAGTAAAATTTTTACTGTAATTTCTGACCCAACTGCTCTCATGCTCCCCATCCACAGCAGCATGGTGGACAGTGTTGAGCAGTATACATTCAGTAGCTTAGTGTGTAGCTGCAGTGCAGCTGCTGGTGGAGCTCTGGGTGGCAGGAAGTGGCTGGAGCATCAGGCAAGAGTTTGCACAACAAAGGGCACAGGGAACCTGTGGCCCAGCCAGGTGACCAGACACTCAGAGACACAGCCAAGGTCTCATCTGGAAGACCCTAGACTATCATGCATAGGGTGAATGTGTAAAAAAACAGGGCTTACCTTGTTTGTGGTTCCATCTCATGGGACCAGTTCAAGCTGTACATTACTGTACCAGTTAGAGGACTTTATTTTGGATGACCTTTATGAAGTTTCTTTTGACTTATTTTTCCAGTTTGTCAAGGCTACTTCTGTGCAGCAAGCCAATTCATGAAGACCATTGATCTCTGCTTTTCCCGTTTTCTGGCTGCAGCATGAGAATTCCCTTCACCAGCTGCAAGGGTCTTACAGAAGGCTGTTCACACACTATTCTCACTGCTAGCTGGTGAAGGAGACACCATTGCTCACAGCAATGACCTGACAAGAAATTTATGTGTGTGCAAACTTGCATATGTACGTTTGTGTGTGCACAAGCACACGCACACTACCAAGTCAAGCCTGGAAAAAGGGGAATTCACAGAATTCACTACACTATAGTGGTTTGCAGTTATGCTGTGCATTTCAAGGACTTCATGCTCCAGGAGTAGAAGAATGTTGCGTTTCAAAACACGTGGTTCCTTGTCTAGCTGTAAAATAGATGATTTAAGAGAAAAAGGAAAAAAAGTCTTACTCTGATCTCACAGGAGGATGTGTGCAAACAACTGTCTTCTAAAACGGACTAGATCCTTTGTAGAATAAACTGCTTCCCCTTCCCCACCTCATCCATTGCCTTTATCTCTCATGCCAGAAGAAAATACTTGTATTTCCACGTTTTTTCTTACAGTTGAAAGTATCCCCTCATTTTCACATCTTATTTATAATTTTCGAATCTTGGCAGACCTGGCTGTGGTTCTGGAAGGCTGCTCCAACAAAGGGAAAGTCAGTGCTCTACCTCTCTTCCCCATTTCCTTGCACTCTCTCCCTGGTTTCCTCAGAAAATACTCTAGGGAAGGGATTCAAGTTTTTAACTGTAACTGCAAGAATAAGACTAACAAATAAAAGAAAGTAGAAACCCTCAAGAATTTAAGGAATCAGGAAACCATTTTGCATTACAACTGAATATGGATTATTTTGTAACAGACGTACTCTACTGACCATTTTTGAAATGGGAGGTGAAAAAAACCTGTGTAATGCAATATGTCTAATTTAGGATCAGCACCAACAGTCCTGATTTCGGCTGTTCTCATCTGTCTCCCTCTCCCGGTCAATGGCAGTTGTTTTTTCAGTGGGAATTTGAGAAGGAAAGTCTTTGTTTGGCTTTTATCCATACACAAAGAACTCAAACTGAATATGTGGCTTAGCAAAAGATTTTATGTGTACATATTTGTTCCAGTGGATTGAGTGGCAAGATAGGTATTTAGATATTTATATATTTAAAAATTCACTTCTGCAGTCTTGGAATGAAAACATAAGTTTTACCATATCTCTGAAAAAGATCCAGAAAAAATCAGGCAAGGAGAGTGCTCACTTTCAGTCGAGCTCAGGATGCTGGAATGATGCCATGAATAGTGGAGCTGAGAGATGGATGCGTTTCTGAAGAGGTGGTGACAGGGAAAAGAGTTGGAGTCAGTTTAAGGGAATTTGACAGTTTTGGTATAGTTAATTGATTTTTTTTTTTTTTTAAGGGTTAGTATGGACATAATACAGTGTAGACTGTCAATTTTTACCTTTTGCTTCAATCGGTCATATAAATGAAATGTGAATTAAAAAAAGAATTTATTGTTGTGTATAATGAAAAGCCTGGGAACAGTCTAAGGGGTACTCAGATAATGCTTAATCTTCCTGCTCTACTTCTGACAGTGCCTGTTACTGAGCAGTGATATTCTTCTGACACTACGGCAAAGAAAGGAAATGTGCCTTAGAAGAAAAAATGGCCATTAGAAGCAAGATCAGGCGATGTGGGAGGACTACAGAGATGCTTTTCACTGAATTGGAGTTGAAACTGGCGAGTACTGTCAGGAACAATAAAAGAGCTTAAAAAAAAACATTAATAGCAAAAGGCAGACCAGAAACAGCATTGGTCAGTTACTTGATGAGGACAGTTACTTCCCAAACAGGGACATAAACTAGGCAGAGATGTTTAATGATTTCTTTGTCTGAGACTTCTATACTTAAGATGGGCTAAAAATGAGTAAGTGTGATGGTTTAAAATCAGCTGGGAATTAAAGTTCAAATAAGCCACTCCCCTTCTCCCTGCCCCTCCCTGTTTCGAAAGGACAAATGCAACCCCTTGGGTTGAGATAGCAATCTGCTAAAACAATCAGCAGTGGGATGATGATAGGGAGGGTAACAGCAGCAATTAACACAAGTATACAAAGGAGAGGGTGATTTACACATTCAAAGGCGCTCATCACCTTGGCTCAGTTTGACATGAGACAAAAACAATATGGCAGATGGCACCATCCTGAGACAAAAACAAGATGGTGGATGGCACCATCACCAGCACCATGTGGTCTCCTGAGAAAAAGGCGAAAATGGCAGCTGTTACTGCAGCCTGGCATTCTCCTTTGAGCTCAAGAGAACAAAAAGCAGCTGTCGGAAAATGCCCCAATCTGAATGATGCTATATCTGAACCATAGCGCCCTGCCCAGGCTGACAGCTTCTGAACTGCACTGCTCTGTAGGTTCAGCTGCGTTCAGCAGTACACAGCCAGGCTTGACGGTGTTCACCACTCCAACCTGCATTTCACCTGAGGGACAGGAAGGGACAGGCAGCATGGATACGGGCAGAGTTCATAGTGTGGTTGCTGGCAGGCTCTCTGAGAAAGGAATGGAACAAAATGGCACACTCATGGTGTATGTTTATCTTTCTCTTCCCCCCAAGCCCATGGCCCCCAGTGATGATTTCAGGATACAGAATAGCAACCGAGCCGTGCCCACACAGTGCTAGGCTCTGCCCCCTTCCCAACTCCCGCAAGTAAAACTAGGACAATCAGGAATGTCAGAGTCTTTGAGTTATAAGAAAGTAGCCAATTGGAACATTTTTTATATAGAAGGCAAAGGGAAAAATTGAATCAACATAAAAGATAAGTGAAAAATCGTTTCAGAGAACAGAGTGAAGAAGAAATGTGATAAAAACTCAAACAATTCTGTTCCAACATTTCTGTTCAGAAAGCAAAGCAAGCATTCAACAACTGTATTTTTTTAAGAGTATGCCCATGTTTTTTCTGAGTGGAGAATATATATTCTCAGAAAATACAATTTAGCTGTAAATCCAAAACAATCCTTTAAGAAAGCTGTATGTAAAATAGTTTTTTAATTGTCGTAGATTGTCTTATGATAATTCTTCAAGTTTTTCAGTCCATTAAGCTCACTCAGATCTCCTACCCTGACATAACAATGGGATTTTTAAACATGTGTTGTTTTTTCCATACTTTGTCGTAACTGAATACTTTCCCTTTAGCAAACAAACGTTCTACTATGGAAATTTTACAGGAAACAAATTCTCCTAAAAGAAGCTTCCCTTCTTTGTTCAAAATGGTTTAGACTGTCACTGCACTGCTATTTTAATCTGACAGAAGTACGGGTTGCTGTTGAAAGGAGCAGGCTGGCTTTCCTTCTCCTGCTGTCTTCTGTCACTTCTTCCCACCCCTTCCCATGTGCCACTTACGCACCTGTGGCTATGTGATGTCTTGCTTGAGGATGTCACTCCAGTTGAAAGCTCATTTTTCTTTTGCTGGCGTAGTTTTCCTGACTGTGAGGAGTGCAAACAGCAATGCCAGCCCAAGGGCAGCAACAGGAAATAGTGTCTAGAGAAAGGTGGGGAGGTGAACAGTATTATTCTTTGATGTTTGTTTAATGGTCAATTTAAGCTCAACAGGAATTAGAGAAGTCATTATTTGCTAATTTTACAAAGTATTGATAACTTGATTGAAAAGTGATTTTCAGTTGAATGAATTAATCTGGTTTTTGTACTCACATACCTTTTGTTTTTCAGTAAAAGACAAATTGCTTGAGAACCACACAATTTCAGTTTGGATGAACAAATAAATTGGTAGAAGTGTTGGGTATACAATCTTGGCGAGCCTCTAAGGATCTATTGTGGTTTAGGAATGGAAACCCCAATTCAGTGCCTCCAACAAGACTTTCCAAACCATACACCACTTTCACGCTCCCCCACTTTTCCCCACCCCCTCCCTCCTGTGACACAATGGAGAGGAGAATTGGAGGCACAAAAGGCAAAGAACCAGGGTTGAAATAAGAACAATTTACTGGAAACAGCAATGAGATAAGAAAACACACAGTAACAGTACCAATACTTATGACAGAGGGGACAAGCAAAGAAATGATTCACAAAGAAACCTCCTAACAGTAGAGAACACTGGATGGCTATCCCCACCACATTTTCTTGACTGGAAGGAACTTCTCCCCGTAAGAGAATCCCTTCCTTTACTCCTGGCAGTGACATGAGGTGATACAGAATAACCACCGTGTCCTAGCCATGCCTCTTCCTGGTTGTTGTAAAAAATAATCCTGTCCTGGCTGGAACCAGGACAGCATCTAATGGAGATACAGGTAGGCTATGCTTGCAGGCTTCAAAAGTGTCTTGGATTGGTCTAGAGATTCATAGGGCCTTAAGCTTTGGCAGAGACTGAGAGAGTTGGCCACAGCTTTAGGTCAGAGTGGTCTCATACGAAGCTGCAGGAGATTTTTGCTGCCAAGTGGACCTCTGTAACTTTGGTTCTGTATATTTGCCAAAGTTTTAGTTAATATATGCATAACAGATATACAGTTAAATGAGTAAGAAACTATGGAACGTATGAGTAAATTAAAAATAATGACTTGAAACCACTACTCAAAAAAGAAAGACTACAAGTGTAAAATTCATATGTGTAAATGTACGTAAACATTTTTCATAAAAATTTTGTAAAAATTCATGTGTGAATTTGCCTTTGTTCTTTATCCCTATGCTTTATTTCATCTTGGTTTGGTATTCCATAGCATCTGCCATGATTACAGAAATTAGCACAGGATTTAAAGTGGAATGGGAGTTTGAATCCCTATGTGGAACTCTGATAATACTTCTGGAAATCTAGGTTTAGAGGATAGCAAGAATTTGTCTTGGGAACTTTCTGCATCATCTCTTTTTAGGTCAGTGCCATTCTGAAATGTCTTGAAATGCTTTAAAATCCTCAAGATGGTCAGTAAAATGTTGTCTGAAAAATATATACAGAAGCAGACATAGTGCTGCTAAATAATTTTTTCAGCAGTGCATTTCAAGTGAAAGAAATATAAAATTTTATTCATTTATCTAACTTTGTTACAAAAAAGGTGGATTAAAAATGTAGGAGTGAATATTGGAAAAGGAGAGGGTCTAATTTACTGAGTTTCTTCTGTTAAGCTTTCCTGGGGAAGTGTTAAGTCATATTCAGGAAGCCTGGAAGCAGAAGAGATTGATCAGGTGGTGCAGAATAATCTGCAAGAGAGCTGAGAGTTGAAAGGGAATGGAAGCTGAGATGGAGGAGAGATGAGAACGTGAATGAACAGGAGGTAAGGAATTAGAAAAATCGAGTTTGAAATTTTCTCCTGGCAAGTGATGAAGCCTGCAGATCTCTGACAAAGGATGCTTGCTGAGAGCTGAATATACTTGCTGGTTGCTGGCAGTACAAGAAAGTGTCCTGGCACTCTCCCGAGCAGCTGCTTACATAGGAGTAGTAATGTTGGTCATATACTTTCCTACAGCATAGTGAGACTTTAGAAAAAGAGAAAAATTTCTAAATCTGAAGAGAATGGGAGTTTTCTATTTAAACCAAAATAAGTTCTTGGAAAGTGATTGTGCTTTCCTGTCCTTAAATCAACATTGCATATCACCCCCTTTTCTTGAGCTTGATGAAAATAGAATAACCCTTTTGCTTGCATGTTCTTATACATTTACAGTCAAACTCCTCCTGTGAGCTTGTTTATGTTGAGTTGTTTAAGTCAGAGTTTATGTTTCACTTGTTTTTCAGGCAATTAGCTTAAGGGCTTTGCATTAGTCAGGCAAATGCATTCTATGTGTTGACTTTTCATGCTCCATGACATTTCTTTCATGTTCATTGTAGACATGGTTACAGAGACAAGATTGACATTCTAGAATGACAGCTAGGGAGACTGTAGTATCCCAAAGTTCACCACTAGGTTAATCAAGAGAGAGAATCATTACACATGCAGTCCTGATGTAGCCAGTGCAGCCTGTAGTTGGCATGTGTGACCATTGGCTTGAGTAACCCAGAACTGGCCCAGCAAAGTAAACCAGAGACAAATGGTGCTCTTGTGTGATTTCAAAGCCTGTAAGCAGAATGGAAGGAGATGAAGAAGTTGAGGAGAGTATCTGTGTAAGGATTTAGAAAAGAGGCAGAAAAAACAAGTGCTGAAGTAGGGGAAAGAACTAAGAAAAAATACAAGAATCACAAGAAGAAAGGACTGAGGAACACCAAATATGAAGGAGCTGCATTTGCATGGATCTCTGCATTCTACCATCTCTGACTGCTCAAGACTGCTGGGATATATGATAGCTAGGATTAGTGAGGTCTTGTTAACAATGGATAATGGATAACATTAATGGATAATGGATAATAATGGATATTGCTTTATTTTGTATCCTGTGTATCCAGTAAGGCTTTTCTGTTAGATGATGGAGTGTCTGTCTCAACTGCTGTTTTACTGACTCTCCCCTGATTTACTGCTCTGGTAACCACAAGATGACAGACTGTGCTCTCTGTCTCTTTCCAAGTGCCTTGGTGAGCAGGGAGAGGTGGGAAGACATGCAACAGAGTCTGCACCCAGACTTGCAACATCAAGTTGTTGACATCTTCAGTCTGAGAGTCAAGGGTTGTAAATCATTTGCCCACCAGACTGATTTATGTTGCTCAGTTGGGGCGGGGAGGGGGGAAGCACTCATAATCTGCTACGTGGTTTTTGTCTTCCTCTTGCCGGTGTTGGATCTCAATTACCAAAACAGAAAATGTTGGTAATTGTTACTTGTGACCAATGAAGGTGACACATTGACTGTGTGATGATTCTCTGTGATTTTATTGGATGAATCACATAATCATTTTTACCACTTGTCTGCTTGAATTCAGGTAACTGCTTTTCTTCTCTGTAAGCAGAAGAAGATTGTGCTTTGTGCAGGGACTCCTTATGCTGCCTTCTGTGAAGATGAGTGGGAGGCCCACACACTGAGGGCTGTTTGTTAGGCTGTCCTCTATGACAGTGCTTTTATTCACTTTTATGTACTTCATGAGTTTTATTCTTGTGATTCTGCTTTAGAAAAAGGAGAGCAAAAGTTGAAGTTAGAGATTACTGTGAGATACTTGGAATAGCTCCTTGCCCTCACAACATCTTTTTAGTTCTTCTTGACTGTGGGAATCTGGGAATACTTCACAGCTCTTGGGTTCAGCTGTAAGTTAAAGTGGAAGAGAACAGGATGGCAAGATGGAAAAGAGAAGTGAGAGTTGAAAAAAAAGTAGAATATAGAACTCCATAATTCTCTGTACAGGAGGACAGTCATGGTTCTAGCTGGAGCAGCCAATAAGAAGCAAATATTTTTGTGTGTGATTTAAGGTTTGATATGAGGGTGCATTCCCTTCCCTAAAGCCAAAAAAATAAAAGATTATAGTAAAAAGGATGGGAGTTTGAAAGTATTCTATGATTTTGAAGACAGCATGGTTGTTCATGTGGGGAATGATGTGACACAAGAATTTTGTTTCTTGGTTTTGACATTATGAAAATGAAAATACTTGGAAGAAGTGGTGAGTTCTTCATGAGAGACCTGTGACCAGGACTGATTAACAACTAATGATTGCAGTAACAACTAAGAGGCAGTAGAAAGGTAGGAATAGGAAAAAAACACAGCAAGATGTAGCATAGCAACCTATTGGACTGGATATTATGTTTAAAAAAGCTTTATTTAACAATACAGACTTCTCTCATGGCCAGCACCTGTAGTATCTAGCAAATTTATCAATTAAGGGAAGTAAATTTGCTTGTGGGATAGCTTGCCGTTATTTATAGCACAAATTGCTGAGACTTCAAGTGTTGCCACCTGTGTCCTCACCATCCTTTTTGGAAGCATCACAACAGGTGTGTTTTTCAGGCTTTATCCTCTCCTGCTAATGCAATTTTGGTTGGCCCAGGTCACCTGAGATGAATTCTTCTCCTTTTGAAAATACTTGAGTTTAAACGCTGCTTATTTGAATAACTGCAGAAATAATTGCGAGATTTGGGAGGCTGAAACTTTGTTCACCTGAGTGAAAAGTTGTGCTCCTGGGGCCTTCACCCTATTTTGACCACCTACATCTGCATTTATATTAACTTCACAATGTCTTCCTTTTCTTGTATTACAAATGAAGAAGGCATACTATGCAAGATTTGAAGAACTTGAGGTATGTTTTCTTGTGTCTGTGTAAGTGGAACTGGGATGTTCTGGGGCAGGCACAAGGTTTTGGGATGAGGTTGCTTAATGGTGTTGCATATTTCTCTGCTTACGTGACAGCTGTGGAACAACAATGAAAGGAAAGATGTGCAACTCCCCACGGAAGTGCTGATGAAATGACTAGGAAAATAAAATATGTCCTCTTGAGAATTATGCTTATAATAATATATTTTAAGGGCAGATATGAAAGGAACATATCTCTGACATCCCGTTTCAGCAGACTGTAGAACTGCCCTCTCTATGTTTTTAAATCAAGCTCAGGATTTTTCCCTTAGAATTTCAAAGTAATACTCATTCTTGAGTTAAGAATTTCAGTGAGTGTCTCTAGAAACATTGTTTCTATGAATATTTTATCTGTTAGCTTCTATTTTGTGCTGCTTCATGTTAATTTAAGCTGTGTTCAATACCAGCTTTCAGCATCTCTGTAACTGCTTTTCTGTGAGACTAAAGGACACTTCCCTAAGAAAAAAATCTCACCACATAAACGTATCTCTGTTGCTGTGAAACAGATTCTTACCTTGCAGAGCTGCAAAATGTTTTCTTATAAAGCAAGAAATTATCTTAGTAAAAAATTGTGAAGAAAGAAGAAGTTACAGTATAATTTAAATTGAAGACATTACATGGTAGCTAGTATGTAGTGGGCTTTTTAAGAAAATACCATAAACAGCGTATTATATTTTAATGACTATGCTAAGAAATATTTTAAGTTTGAATAGCAGTAATAATATCACTTTAAAGAACAGGGTTACGTGTTCATGCGAGCAAAAGTCTGGCATTTTCCAATGTTCAAATAGTGAAGGCATTGAATGAGGTAGGATTACCTCATTGTTTTAAAGTGTTATTAAAATATCAGTGGGACACTAACCCTAGGGGGCATTATGTTTACCTTTTTAGTAAAAAATAAAATAAAAAGTAATTCTCTTCCCAGGAACAGAGAGAAGATAGTTTTGTTTTTTTGTGTTTTTATTTTTTTTAAAATTAAGATTGTATTTTACTACATTTTAGAAAAACTGCTTAGTTTTATGTGCCACAATGGCCCTCTTTAATTTCTGTTTGGGAAACACCAGTCTTATAAAACCAGTGAAGAACCTTTGTAAAGTGGATAATTGATTAATTTTTTTTTTTTACTCAGCAGTTTTGCTGTGTACAAAATGTACTTTTATGTTGTAGAAGGAACAAATCTGTGGTTTTGCCAGTGTTATCATAAAGGGCACCTCCCCAGTTTCTGCGTAAGAGAATACTTTTGTAAAAATTGTTGCTTTTTTATTTCTATGTGAATAAATCCAGCTAGATTTACAGCAACTGATGGTTATTCAGACTATTTTATCAAAAAAACAGGAGAGAAACCTGTTCTCACTTAAAAAAATAATCATTTGACCAATGTTCACAAATGTTTGGGCTTTTCTGCAATATAGTTCAGGCAATTAAAATAGTCTCTCTAAAAGAAAAGGCCCTATGGTATTTTGGCAGTGTGGTCACTCCAAAAGTCTTTTCACTATTTAAAAGGTTTGTGGTGTGCTTCCAGGAGATCAGAAATATGGAAGAAGAGTAGTCTGTGGCCCCTTTGTTGTTCTGCAGTTAATCCAGTGTGGTGGGTTAAGGGTTATCAAGTTTTTGTGTTAAAACCGCTTTAATGCCTTTGATCAGGAAAAGTCAGGTCTGTATACTATGCACTCTTGGGATATTTCTTTATAATTACAGCTATAAGTACTCTCAGGTACTTACAACTGTAATTATAATACCATTATATATACCATTAGAATACCATTAGGAAATTAGAATGATGTCATAGCAATTGGAAATGAACCCATCACTGGCTGCTTTATTAATAAGAGTGTTTGTGTCTTACATAGAGAAATACAGTCACGCATTACGAGCAGTTAGGATTTCAGATTCTCAAGAAACAATGCAGGAACCCAGCAATCTCTTTGCCAGAGATAACCACGTGATATTTGAAAAAAAAATAAAATTTCTCCAGTTAGTTTATGATTCCAAACACTTCAATTTGTTAAGTGCAGGGTTATTTTACAAAATTTATGTGAGGGTGGACTATCCTATGTAGAATAGTTTTTCTGTATTTGCAATCCTTCTGCTCTCATTCTCAGTGATTTAGTGAGTTTTCATTTTGTGTGTCCTGATCTACATTGTAAGTTTCTTTTGCAAGGACTGCCTTTTAATTTATGCTTTTTCAGCAAGTCAGAATTCATAGAGTTCTGATTGGAATATTGGGTGCCTACCATGAGGAATGACAATCTTTTTTCTACATGGAGCAGGAGCATGTGACTGGCAGTTCTAGCCTTTGAAAACTGGCCTGTGTTCTGGTAAGAAGAGTAGTAACATTCTCTTTTCCAATACTCCCCTTTTTTTTAAACAGTCTACATTTGCAGCGCACACAAACAAGATCTGCAAATAGCCAGCAATTCAGGGAACGCTTCATCAGAACATTTTTGATGTGGGGGTTAAGCAGCAATGGAACAATGCCCTGAAAGCGTCTGGCTCGGCCCTGGGAAGGGAGAGGCTGAGCCGTGCGATGCTTTACCAATGCTGCCATCTCTTGCCCTTCTGTGGTATTGCCAGCCCTGAAAATGCATGGACAAATTGTCAGATCTTTCAAGGCAAACCCAAAACCTCTCCCTCCAGACCCTGGAGTCGACAAATGACAGCAGCATATTTTTTTTTTTCTCCTAAAACCTCTCAGTTTTTATATAAATAAACTCCTTAAACACACAGCTTCGTTTACCTCAAACAAGGCTGCTTTCAGTCTTTTATATTATTTTAAAACTTCATTGAATGGGTTCTACTAACTTTGAGGTTGTTTTGAGCTGCTGTCATTCAGATTAAAAACAAACATGGAGAAACAGAGAAATTTAAATCGACAGATAAATCAAAACAACAGATCTATCCAGCAGTACTGTATGCTGCCTGAACCTCCTAAGAGGTTTCTTTTATTACTGGAAGCCATGATGAGAGTAGATTGTGAGTCGAGATGACAGTCTTTTTCTGTGCTCACACAAGTTGAAACCCCACTTTCTTTCACTAAGCAATGGCTGCTTTGACATTTTTATGAAATAGGGGCTTAGCTTGGTTTCCAGTGGGCCATCCAAAATGTTGATTCCAAATGATAATTCTGTGTGGATATTACAATGATTTTGTTTCTTTTTTCTTCTTTTTTTTTTTCACTTTCTTTGTCCAGAAAGATACCAGTTTCCATACCTGAAAAATTATTGGGAAAGTATGAATTGCAATAGTCTTGTATTTTTCCACAGCTTAGCAAAAAGGCCAGTCTGGTTTTGGTATTTGTTTTTTTTTTTTTTCCTCTCCAGTTTATCAGTGTTTTAAAACATGCAAGTTTAAGATTTTAGGTTAAAATGACAGTTGCTTTAAGCTAGTATATATGAAACCCACTGAAATCTGAAGGTGTAACTTTTAAATTATTGAGATAGAATAATTCTGTAGAAACCTTCTGAAATTATTTCTGTGTTTTAAAAAAATAGCTGAGTTATGTTTTGATCTGTCATAAAAATTAATATGGTTAGATATTAACTTGAATGGAAGATAGCATTTCTCAACAGATCCAAGCTCTGCTGCCAGATGAAAATGAACTTGTTTCTAAATATACTCCATCCTGGACCGCTGGTATGATTATAGTCCCTGTCTTGGCAAATGCACCTGGTAGGTAAAGATAATTATGCCTGTCTAGCTATTTCCACAAATTCTTGTTTAAATCCTTTTAGAACACCAAAATAAGTGATAAACAAATGCGAGTTTAATTTATATATTTTCTGATTTTTCTCTAATTCTTACAATATAAGGTGGTGCATTTCCAATGAGAACACTTTGGGGTTTTTATTGAGAACTGGTCTGAGATTTGCAGTACTGCTGAGAAGTTATGTGTTATAGAATACTGGTCTGACCTGGAAGAGAACTGATGGTTCAGAAATACTAGGATTTGTAATACAATTTCGCACCAAGCTTCTTAGAAAACCTCACTGTAATGTTATTCTGTAACTTTGCTACTTGGGCATTTTAGTGGTAGGGGAAGACAACTGTACTGGTTTATTTTCACATTGGTTTTTTTATTGGTGTTTTTCTTTGACTCCTTCTGGTTGTGGTGCTCTTGGCTAGATAATTTATGGCCTAATAACAAGCTCTAGACGATTGTCCTGGTTGCCAGAGGCCTGACAGTCAGATCTGAGAAGTGTTTTAAAGACATGTTTGGTTTGAAATTGCTTTTCTGTTCTTCCCCAAATGAAACCCTGCTGGTACACACATTATTTTTGTATTGGGAGAAGCTGCAGTGGAGCAGGGATGGTGTGTGTTTATAAGGACACCTGAAAAACAAAGCTTTTTGGGAGCTGAAGCTTGCTGGGGAGGTGAGAAGTGGGCCAATTCCATTTGGAGAAGTGGAGGTGGAGTTTTCACAGACTGGCATGGATGGGAGGGTAATACTGCTGAGGCCATGGCTAACATTTGCATTTGTGCAGGCTGAAATAGGGACCCTTCCCTGTCTCCCCTGATTCTCTGAATGCACGTGCTGTGGCCCTGGGCATGCTCCTGTCCTGAGCTCTGCTGCACAGGAGCATCCTGTGTCCTCCTGTGGTCCTACAGGGTGCCTGGCTCTGTGCTGATGCGTGTTGGTAGAGCTCCTTACTCAGCAGGTCCCAGTGGCCATGTGGCTTCTGCGTCACCATGCTCTGGGTACAGGGTCGTGCTGGCATTGATTGAGGGCTCTTCAGAAAGGAAACACATTTTTTTTGACTGGTTTGTTTGAAAGAGAGTGAGGAGAGTAAACAAAAAGTTTGACTATGTGTGAGATAACAGCAAGTAGAGTCAAGGCTCTGGTGATTTCATGAAATCTTGTGGTGTAATAAAATGATAAGCTTTCTAAGGAGCTCTAGAGGGATTCCCGGTAGCTTTTTGTTCCTTTTCTGATTGCTGCTGCTTTCAAACAGCAGCTCCTAGGTCTTTTCTCTTATTTTCTTTTACTTTAGTGTGGTACTTATGGAAGCTCCCATCTAACTCCTCAGCTGATCTTTGTGGCTATCTCTGCAGAATTTACCAACCAAACCTCTTTTGTCTTTTTCACCTGGTTGCACTGTAGACTTCCAGTCTCACAGCTGCTTTTATACTGAGGAAGGCATGATGTGTTTGCAAAAAGCTTGTGTGAACTGGTGGTGACCTCTTTGTAGCAGCATTTTAGCTGTCTCCTCTTCCCATTAGCTATTCTCTTTGTAAAAAGCAACTGTATTACAGCTCTGTGTCTTGTAATTTTCTATCCTGTTCTAGATCTGCCAGCTCATCTTCTTTGCTGACCACCAAACCTTGTCCCTTCATCTGCATTCTGTCTCCCCAGCCATTTTAGCAGTCACATGTATCACACAAATCCCAGACAGAATCCTTTGTTTGAATGGAATTTATGCATCATGTATAAGATGTATGAATATGCAACAGGGTATAAGATGTATGAATATGCAACAGGCTATTGCTTTTAAGGGTTAATCCTCTGTTAACATGTTAACAAGCCCCCTTTTTGGGGCTTATTTTGCCCAGGAAGAGGTACCCAGACTGTCTGTAACTCTTTGTTTTTGTTGTCTCGTATTGCCCTAATCCCAATTGTCCAAATTTTTTATTTTCTAATTATATTACTATTTTTATAACAATTTTATTACTATTAAATTTTTAAAAATTTAAAACCAACTGATTGGCTTTTTTCACATGTATTATGGACCAGTATGAGCTTGTGATACCAGAAATATGTTGCATAATCATACCTGTAGTAAGTCGGTCCCTGAACATGTATGTATTTAGTATGGCAGAATGTTTGCTGATTGGAAACAATGCTGTCAACCTAAACATAAAGAAATGGTGTGCCAAGCCTCCTCTCCAAAATGTGATTGCCTTTAAAATGACAAGATCAAACCACTACCAGTAACAAACGAAAGCAATACTTTTTTGATTCTGTTTATTTGCTGTGTAATGTTGGAATATTTGTTGTCTGCTTGCAAGTATGCAAAGTTGTATCAAATCTCAGATTCTAGGGTAGTTAGTTGATTACAGCCTGGGCAATACTTGCTAATACTCACCAAATCCCACAAGAGTTTTGCTAGCGTGGCTACCCAGATTGTGTAACTGGGGAGATTCACACCTGTGTGCTGTGAGGAGCCTGAATTTGAGTGCCAGGGTGAGACATGTACATGTTACATCTTGAGTAGAAGTGGGTTTAGAGAATGTGCAAGATGTCTGAGGATGTGGACAGGCTTTTTTGTTTCTAGGTGAGGTAGTTTAAGAAGCTCTCATCCCCAGCTGCTCAGTTTCCATCAGTGCTAGAGATTTCTGTCTCGCCAGCTGAGCTGCTGCAGTTGGATACTACAGTATTGTCAGATCGTTATCCCCCAGCACCTTGAGCTCAGATAACCGGCTTTGAAGAACAGTAGGTGAGGAATGCTTGCACCTTTTGTCCTCCTGGCAGTGGGAGTGAGGATCCTACTGATAGGTGTGAGGAGATTGGGGGTGACATGCATCTAAGGAATGCTAATGTCTTAAATCACTTCCAGTTTTCTGTAGAAAAAACGTGTCTAACCCAAGGCAAGGCTGGAAAGGTGCTAGTAACGTGGCTTGATATTACAGACACTGAAACTTCCTGCCTCAGAGGGGCTTTGTGCTTTCTCAAGAGAGATTGCAGTAATGTGTGGTGCGGGAAGGAGTGTGCATGACAAGCAGAAGATCAGGTGTCCTCTTATTGAAATTTGTTTGCCATCTAGACTGAGGCTGAGCCACTGAAACTGTTTTGGGTTTTATTTCAGCATTAGGAAGTGCTATGTCAGCTGCATAGTGATATGTCATCTTCTGCTCCATCACTACTCTGCATCTATCCATGATTAAATCCACATGGAGCTGTCTCATCCCTGTCCAGCTGCTGCTAATGCTTTGATTTTGATGCCCTGTGTTTGGAATCAGATCCTAATCCACATCAGAAAGCAAGCAAATGCCAAGAGCTGGAGTGCAGTTAATTTATTAAGATAGGCTGACTGGGTGTTTGCTCCATTTCTGACATTTATGCAAGGCTTGCTCTTGTCCTGGGGATATTAATGCCCAGCAAAAGTGCAATATAATGCAGATCTAAGGATCATCCATTTTATATTAATTATAATTTTAACTAATACTTGCCTGACCTCATGGATGGGGAATGATCACAACTGCTCCTGAGCATGTGTGGGGTTATGTACTCCTCCATTCTGTCTGTACCATCACTGCCCTTCTGTCAGTGAACCAGTAAAATGGCTTTTGTGTTGGTGTCTCTGCCAGTCTCCAGGAGTTCTCAAACTAGGTCCCTTGGCTGAGATGGAAAGAAGGAAAAAGTGCTTTTCTCTGACCCTGTGTGCTAAAACTTGGAAAGCTGCAGGAGAGATATGGAGATATTTAGTGAAGTCTAAAAGCAGTTGAAAACAGTTGGGTAGAAAATAAATCACCGTGGTAAGAAAAACATTGCTGTCGACATGACAAAGAAATGGAAGTTCTCTGTTCACATCCATTACTAAGGGACAGAAAACCATGTGCATGAGGTTTGCATAAGTTCGTCATGTGAGATGAAGACTGTTGAAATCATTAATCCTTGCAAGGAAAGAGAAAAAATGTTCCTGGGTATGTGTTTTTGCCATTTCTACCCAACTTTTCCTTGTCTTCACTGTTGGGAATCTGTGTCCTGGAAAAATTTATAGTCTGAAATGAACATCTTCCCTTTTACCTGTTACTTGCACTCAGATACGGATTTTGTTTCTAAATAATGTTACTGTTCAGCATTCAGGCATGTTCTCAGGAGGAACTGGTAATAATTTTGTCATATTCCAGATGTGAGTGTGAGCATTCCCTAATGTGCAGCAATGCAAAATTGCCTATATGTGATGGGAAGGAGGGCTGATTTTTCAGGGTGGCGGATGAGAAGTGTTCTTCTGTTCCAGCCCACCGGCACCACTCTGATGAGGCCATCAGAGCACTGAAGATGTGTACAATGAATGCTAAGCACATCGTGCAAATAAGCACAATAATAATAATAATGTTGAAGATAGGAAATGAATAATTTCTCTAAATGAAGCTTGGGCAGGAATTCAGATAGAAAGTATGTAATTAAACCAAGCTGGAACTTGATCAAAATACTGAAATGGTACTAGGAAAAAAAAAAGAAAAGTTATTTAATGACTATTAGCAGGAAGAACCTTGAGTTTCTACTTCATCCGGAAAGAAGACAACTGCTGCCAGCTCCAGAAAAAATTGAATTCCCATGAGAATGTCCCTCCTTCTCTCAAGTGATTTTCCCATGGAGAATTTCTGTCTTGGGCTGCCCGGGTAATACTCACCAGTTCTGGAGGTGGGGCAGGTATTTGTGCAGGAGAGAGACCTTGGGGCTTGGCCCTGGAAGGATGGTGACATGTCTGAGCTGAGCATGGCTGGTGCTGGCCCTGTCTGAGGTGGCAGGCAGTGGCGGGTTGTCATGGGCTGATGATGGCCAGATGCTGGGCACCCATGGTAGTGGCTCACTCCCTCCCTCTGCAGCTGCACAGAGGAGAGGAAATATAACAAAGGGTTCATGGGTTGAGATAAGGACTAGGAGAGATCGCTCATCAAGTACCAGCACAGACAAAACAGGCTCAAATTAGAGATATGAAGTGAATTTATTACTACCAAAATCAGAGCAGGGGAATGAGAAGTAAAAAAAAGCCTTAAAAACACCTTTCTCCCACTCCTCCCTCCTTCCCAGCTCTACCTTCTACTCCAGCGGTGCAAGGAGACAGGGAATGAGGGTTATGGTCAGTTGATCACCTGTGGCTTCTCCTGCTGCTCAGGGAGAGGAGTTCTTCCCCTGCTGCACTGTGGGGTCTCTCCCATGGAAGACAGTTCTCCATGAACTTCTCTGATATCAGTCCATCTCACAAGCAACAGCTCCCTGCAAACTGCTGCAACACGAGTCCAGCTCAAAAGCAACAGTTCTCCTCAAAGCACTGCAGCGTGGGTCACTCTTCCACGGGGTGCAGTCCTTCACAGAAAGGCTGCTCCAGCCTGAGAGGAGGGCCCCTCTCTCCATGAGTGTCCCACGGGCTCACAGCCACCTCTCAGCCACTTGCTCTAGTGTAGGGCTTCTCCATGGGCTGCAGGTGGATCTCTGCCTTCCCATGGATCTCTGTGGGCTGCAGGGGCACAGCTGCCTCACCACGTCTTCACCATGGCCTGCTGAGGAATCCCGGCCTTGGTGCCAGGAGCACCTCTCCCCCTCCTTCACTGGCTTTGGTGTCTGCAGTTTTCTTCTCACGTGTTCTCACTCCAACCACTTTTTGTGGTTTGAGTGGTCCAATCACTTTTTAAAAAAATTACACAACCACTTTCTGTTTATCTTTGTTCTTAAATGCGTTATCACAGAGGCTTTACCACCATAATTGGCCCAGCCTTGACCAGCATGTGCCATCTTTAGAGCTGTCAGGGATTGGCTTTGCTCGACACAGAAGGAGCTTCTGGCAGCTTCTCATGGAATCCATGCTGTAGCCCCCTGCTACACAAACCAGGTCATGCAAAACCATGTATTCAGGTTTAAATAGCTGGTCCTGCTGAAGTGGATGAAATGACTGGTTACACAGTCCTGTGCCCATCTGAACTCTGACCAGACCAATCTTTTCTTAACTTGGACTCTCCAGTACAAATGGTTTATGGAAGAAGGGTTTGCAGCAAGGATCTTCACCCTGTTGCAAACCACAAAGGCCCATTTGCTGCTGTGTGATAAAAACTCAGAGCTGCTGCTGGCTTTACTGGTTAGTGATTGCTCCCTCTTCTGTTCCCCTGGCTAGAGGACATCATAAATTACCAAGAGAGCCCTCCCCTTAGCTGGGTGAGGGCTGAACTTTGCTTGTGTATTTGAGCTGAGTGCACAATTAATCTGGCACAATTCACTGAGGCATAGTTCACTGTAAATCCTTACACAGTAAATGAATTGTAATCAATACATTTTGGTGATGACTGAAAGGCAATTTGAAGACTAAATAAAGCAGGGTGTTGAAATTTCAGAGAGTAGGTTTTTTGAAAGGATTTGAGGCAAAAGGAGAATACCTGCAATTCTCTGCAATGCTTGTGATGTGGCTGTGTATGCTAACAGGATGGTCAAGCAGCACATGCCTGCATGGGCTCGTGGGGAGAAGGAAGGATTGAGCCTTCATTCCTGCAGTGAACACAAAGAAGGTGGAATGGCATTGCCAGACATGTCAGGGACCCATGCTCAGTAGTTCTCCAGCCCAATTTTCATAAAAAGGATACATTGCTTAAGGCAGGGGTTTATCCCACAATTGTCTTGCTGCTCATTTGACTCTACTAAAGCCAGAGTGTCACTTAGCTGTGCTCTGGCTATGAGGGAAGGTTTTACAGCCCCAGGCATGTTGGTGTCTGTGTGAGACACAAGGGGCAAGGAAGAGTTTGCAGAGAAAGGCATCATTGAATGCCACAAAGCTTCAGCAGTGTTAAGGTCAGTAATCTTACAGGAGGTTCTAGCAGATGGCACTCTGCCGCTGGCTCCCAGGTGATGGTGGTCCAAGAGTGTGTGCCTCCCTTTGTCTGTGCTAAGACTCAGACAAATTAAAGCAGCAGGAGCAGAACTGCTCAGGCTGGGAAGACTGGTGAAATGGTGCCTTAGTTACTTAGGAATCCTAGGATGGGAGGAGAGGGAGCTTACTGTGATGGCTTTCATAAGCTGATCTATGATTTAGGCCTGGTTGAACATGTGATCATTGGGCTGTAACCTTCTCCTAAGTGACTGGGAGGAAATCTACAATGCGAGCCGTGCTTGGCTCCCTGCCGTGCCTGCGTGATGCAGGCTGCACTGGGGACTTGCTGTGCTTAAGGTGCTATGAATTGGATCCAAGTATGATTTAAGGCAATTTTCTTGTAATTCACAGTCAAGCAATGGAATAGATCTGTCTTCTGAGAATCAAAAGTATTAATAACTCCCTTAGACACAATTTGGAAGCAAATGAATACCTACATTTTTTGCTGAATTTGAGAGTGTTATTTTACTGTACGGAGATGAGCTCCATTAGCAGAACATATGAATTAAAACAAAGCAGCTTTATTTGCATTTTGGTTAACTGTTTTTGAGACAAGAAAGCTCATCTAGTTGTGAATGTGTGGCAACGAAGATTATAAATGGTGCAATGGGGTTTAATCTTTAGGTTTTATATTTCTACAAAATGGCTCTCATACAGAAACATTTCCTTACCTACAGCTGAAATTTGTCACCATGGTAACCTTCTGTGTTTGGAGGGGTGGGATGCTTTAGGCAAATATGCAGCTACAACCTCAAAAATTGTTACCCAAACTGAGTTTCATTTCTCCTCTCTTTCTTTAACATCTGTGGGGTTTGTACACACTGGACACTGCTCACGTAACCAGATCAGAGAGAGGCTGTATGAATTTAAATTGTTTTCTTTTTTTTGAAAGGAGCAGTGTTTGGGGCAATTTCCTCCCTTATTCAACTGGCTCCATCGTTCTCTGACTGCAGCCCCAGACCAGTTTGGCTCTCCAGGTGTTGCTGGACCATGCTCTGCTCCGATACCTGCAATGTCACCCACTGCTGCTGGGGAAAAGCAGAAATCCTGAATGGGCCCACAGCAGCTCAGCAGTGGGGAGCATACTGTTAATTTGCTGGCCTCAGTATGCACACAGCTCTGTTTTGTTTTGTTTGACATACATGTCTCGAGAGCAACTTCAGACCTTAAACTTTTTTAAAAAAAATTGTTTATTTTTGTTTATTCTGCAGAGTCAAAACCCCCTCACACAAATGTGATTAAAATTTCTGAAATTAAAATTATTAAAGCTGTGGAGAGCCCTTTCCCACAATATTGTGTCAATGCAATAATATTTGAAGGACATGTCAACATCTTGATCATTTAACTTCTGACTTTTATTTCCCATTTATATGTCAAGCTTCTTTGCACTGCTTACCCATGTTCTGTTTTTGGTTGTAGGAAAATGGAGGAGTTTATGATTAAAGCTCTGGACAAAGGCTGTGCAAAAGCTCTGGACAAAGACTGAAACTGCTATTAATGAACTATTGACTGCCACTAACTCTTGATATAACCATGGCTGAGTCGTTCCATGTCTTCCTGCCTTAGGTCCTCGTCTGTAGACAACACCCTCTTTCTTCTTCTCCTTCTGCTTGTTGTGTGGGCATACAGTATGGCAAGAGCTGGTGTCAGGAGTGTTCCTCATCCCTGCAGGAGGGCCTTGATTTTATCTGAGGTCTCTTGGTATAGATTAAAAAACAGTGAATAAAAATTATTCAAGGGAGTGCAATAACAAGCAAAGTGGTGACCTTACCTGTTTATTTACTTTTTGAGAAGCTCCTGGCCTGCCACAGGAGCCACCAGTAGAAAAGGCCCTGTCATCTGAGTACGCCTTTCTTCTCCCTGTGACTGATGTTTACATCCTCTTATCTTTCCCCTGTAGGGTGGAGTAATCAAAAACATTCCTTCATGTTAAGGCAGGATGTGTTTGAAAGTGTTGTCTGGCCCAGGCTACCTCTGGCTTCAGTGCCTATCTTTGCTCCTTTGAGGCCATCTGCTAATCTGAAGTACGACACCTTTAGTAGGAAGATCAAGTTTAACAGCCCCGGAGCCACTGGCAGGCAGAAGGAATAATCCTGTAGGGCACTTTGAGCACTAGGTCCACTTCCTGGCATCTAGCACATGAGGCTGAGCATACAATTAATATGCAGGCACCCACCATGCTCCTGTCCCAGTAGGGACTGGGGGCAGAAAGCATCATTTTGGGGATTTTACAAGGCAAAAGAATATGGAGCACAAAAAATATCTGTGTTCAGAGGTTACCATCCACCATCTCCCTTCCTTTTCACTGTCTTCTCCTCTTTTTGTCAAGAGCAATACAGCATGAAAGGGGTAAAAGGCACATGCTGAGGTTCTTGGTGTCTCCTACTTTCTTTCCCCTCTTCTGCTGTGCACGCTCCTCCTTTTGTCTTGTTTAGGTTGGAGTGGTGGTGGTGGATCACAAACAGACTGTTACTAGGAAAGGACCTTGCCATTCAGATGCTTCTAGACCCATCTCCCAGATTACTGACATCCTTGCATCTGCAGAATTGGGTAGGGAAATTTGTAAGAATGTGTTTTTCATAGAGAGATTTTTGGAGACATCTTCCTATCAGGTGTATTGCACAAAATGGCTCCCTCCAAAGGAGGGAGGATCTCCCAGTCACCTTCCCCAAAATTTAAGGCAGGGAGGAGGGTGAAAAGCTATGACTTCCAAAATTATCTGGACATTTTTCCAAGTAGCTTAAATTGTTTGCAGGCTCAGACTGGCTTGGGGGATGAATGGAGGTTGTGCTGGGTGCCTGTTGCATTCAAATAAATTGCTCCTTTCCCTGAGCTCCAGCTCCTCTGTGCAGCCAAATCATGTATGTTTGCAGGAGACAGTATGCTTGTGTTTCTCCCACGACCCTGCTGGCTCATTAGTGTTATTTCTGGAGGTCTTGTTTCCACAGTAACAAGCAATTACCATTGTTCCTTGGACTGCCAAAGTTACCACCAGCAACGCAGAGGAAGATGCGTTATTCTCTATATTGGGATAAAATGCCTTCATATGTCTTGCTATTCACTGAATGCCAATCCTGACGCAGGTCCTGTGCAAATAGCACACTCCACCCCCTGCCAATGCTGCTTTTGCTGGTATTAAGACATGCCAAATTCTGAAAAGATCCAAAATGATCTCCTCTGGTCTGTGGCTACACTGGTAACGACAGGGTCAGGATTTCAGCAGCAGGATGACTGTACCAATGGTAGCTCTGGTAGGAATATAAATAGAATAGCTTGGAGGCAGTTCTTTTTGCAATTGTGCTTAGCCCTGTTCTAAGTAATGCTGGCGAGTGACGTCAATGAAATATACTCTCTGTATTCACCCTATAGCTCCTACCAGTACTGTGGTGGAGCTCCCACATGACAGTCTGCTGGTCTTGTGTGGCAGAATGCTGTGTCTGTGTTGCACAGTCCTTCATCATCCCCAAGGGGAAACGTGTGTGCATCAGCTCCAACCATTTCTTCCGTCAGCGGCTTCTCCTTTCCTCTTTACATTTACACTGCACACAGACTGATTCAGCTAAAATGGTCTTCTAACCCCATAGAACATACCCTGAATTTCATGCACATCATAAAAAGAGTAGGCAGCTGGGAAGCTGAAGGAATATGGGCTTTTTAAGGCGAGAGCAGTGGGATACTGGAATGCTGAGGCAGCTGGATCAGGTTTCATGGCTTGGTGAGTTTTTCTGGCTTTCAATGACTCCAGTTTCCAAGTGTGACTACGTATTCTAAAATGCTCTGGGGCCCTGTTGTAAGCTCTGAGCTCCTCTTAACAGAGTTTTCTTGTGAATGGGTGTATGTATGGATCTACATATACACACCCACTTGCCCAAATGACTAATAGCAGGTGTTGGAGGGAGAACACAACCTCTAGCTTATATAAACGAAAGCACAAGGAAATTTGCTCCAAGGAAGCTGAAGCAGAGAGATCAAGAGAAGCATTTAAAAATGCTTCTCACCTTTTGTGAAAGGTCTTGGAAACACCTGCACTAGAGATTTTTAAAAACTGGACTTATCAGAGAAGGCAGAAGACACTTTCATATCAGGTCACTGTATGAGTGTATGAGGGTGACAATATACAAACGGTGCTGCTTTGACAGCTACCAAGATTGTACTGCTTTAGATGTCCTTAAGGAGATCAAAGTCCAACATTAAACACACTGTCTTTTCATAGGATGGAGAAAGGGATAGGCAAAACCAATTGTTGATAAGGTCCTTCATTCTTTGTTCTGATTAAAGTCCCACCAAGTCTGCAGAGGTTGTCTGGGAAATGGGGGAAAAAAGGATCACAGGGAATGAGATACTCATGATGCAGAACAGCCATCGCCTTGATGTGAAATGAAGGTGGAGGAAGGAGTCAAACACAAGTAAAAGAAATGTGCCTGTCTCTCACATATCAATTCTAAAGGCCATGCTTAATTTTTAAGTATCTCTTAATTAGTAGAATTGAAATGTTAGAAAGTCACTCAGTTTTCTTGTGGGCTTACCCTGAAGGCAAGTTAGCACCAGAGAAAGGTTAAGAAAATATCCTTGGGCATGTGAGAATGGTCCTACGTAATTCAACAAGCTTCTCCTCCTCTTTTCTTGTTGCATCCACCCAGAGCCTTGGATTCTAGCACATAATCGTACTTTCCACATGAAAACCAGAAGCTGGTTATTTCTAGGTGACAGCTTGGGTGGTCCATAATGAACCGAGGTTTGGTTTTGTATTGTGAGGAAAACATTCCCACCTCACAAATAAGCCAAGGCTTTGCTCTTGCTGAGGGCCGCAGGGCAGCCCTGGCGCCCGGGCCTGGCGGCGGCCGCTGTGCCGAGCTGGCCGGCACACAGACACTAGGTGGAAGCCTTGGGTTGCAGTTCCACTGCAGCTGCTGACGGCACGAAGGGGACTTGGGCTTTCAGCAAGGAGAGCTTTTTCTTTTCTTCTTGCCTTGACATGCTAGAAAGGGAAGTCCAAGCTCTTCTGATGCACCGGGGTGAGCAGAGGAATGGAGGAGAAGTGTCAGTCCCCTGCCGGGTCCTCCCTGCAACAGGATCTTGTGAGCAGGGCTGTGGTGGGAGCCTTGAAATCCTCTGTGTTCTTGGGTGTGGTTGGGTGGCAAGACTGATGTAATTTATCCTGATTTATTTTTATCCTCATTTATATGTTCTGATGGGGATAATTTTAAGATCCCTGTGAGTGCACAGAAAAGAATTAATAATGAAAGTGAGTACCGATGAACTGCTCTATCTTGCAACAAATGCTGGTAGAACCAGCTACGATAAAGTGCATGCTGAATTTATGATGATTGCTTTTGACAAGGCCGCCAATCTGAAAACTATTCCAAATAGGGAGATTTAGAGCTAGTACAAAGAATGAATCACAGGTTAAGTGAGAGCCAGAGGAAACTTGAAATGTTCATTTGAGAGAAATGTCAAAGTTTATGATTTCAAGGCATCTTGTTACTTTTAGTGATAAAAATACTGTTTTCAGTGTATTCCTAGAAACTAAAAATTATGAACATTTCAATTAGATGCTTTTAGAAAAATAACTGATATTTTATTTTAAAAACTAGTGAAGTTTTGGTGTCATTTCACATATCAGTTGAAATGGAGAGTTAAGTTATGCCAAGTCAAGTCTCATATGAGGCCACGTTATGCAATCCTACCAGTAACATAACATACCATGAATATAATAATTAAATATTGTTATATAATTTAGTACAGGTGATATTTTGTATTCAAAACAAGTGGTTTTTCTACGAAGTAATGAGTTTGCTATCAAAAGCAATAGTAGCTTTATTAGTCTGTGCTGAATGGAACAATTTAAATTTTTGCACTCTGAAATAGAAATGTTCTGGGTACCAGTTAGGGACCAATTGTTTTTAATATCCGGGAAACCTGATTCCAGGCTAATAGCAGGATATTGAACACATCAAGGTCTCTCATTATTAACTGAGGAACATAAAAACAAGCAGAAAAATATGTTAAGAAAAGAAAAGGTTGCTTTAAAAAACAGTATTTTAATTTGAAAAAAAATCTATTGTTTTTTTCCTTAAGGCAAACTTTTCAATATTGAAATTTTTGTTTCAGCTCCTTTTACATAGGGATTTTTCATTTGTACTTAGAATTTTTTGAAAAATGTTGATTTTATCAAAGTGGTTTATTCTGGTTGAAGACTGTTTCGATTAAAATTTTTGCACTAGTATGAGCTGTTATGACACACTCCTCCCTCACCCTCTGTGATAAAGCTGTGGTAAGAGTGAGTGAAATTATTGATTTATCTCCTTCTGTTTTTTTTTTTTTTTTTTTTTTTTTCAGTGCAACGACTTCAAGAGCTTCATGGCTGTTCTGCAGGCAGATGCACAATTGTGAAACATCAATATGGACTGCAAATCTCTACTGTCAGTCAGCTCCCCTTCCCCTCTGCATAACGTAATCCCTATCTCCACAATGCCTGCACAGATATACATTTGCAAAGATGTTTTTCTGGAGATAGCGTGCATAGCAAACACTCCCTTACTTGTTCTCATCTCCAGCAACATTATACAGAGTTTCAGTTCACAGTTCCCTGTGTTCCCCCTCCTACCACTGAAATGCAGCCAACTCCGAGCTGCGGCTATTAAACATCACACAAGCAACACCACAAAACAGATTGTGGAAAGCACAGGAATTCACAGAAAAGCAACAAATTCACAGAGGTCTGGGAAGTGATAACAAAGGATCATAGGGAATGAATTACTCATGATGCAGAATAGCCATCAGCTTAGCGTACTGGTGATACCAGGATGCAAGGGCAGGTTTTTGAGGGTGGCACAAGGAGATGTCACTAGGAGCAGTCAGGTTTCAGCATGGGAGATGAGCAGGTCAGCTTCCTTAACCACTGAGTTTTGTCAGTCTTTCAGAGTCCCATGGAAAGGGCTGAAGGCATCATTGCTTGGGGGTTTTAGAACTGGTCAGTTTCAAGACAGGTCAAGGCACTTTCAGGGCAGATGAATAAAACAAGATGGAGCAAGTACTGTATCTATTCCCACTTTGTATGAGTCTGAGAAAACAGTTGGGAGAAAGATAAAAAGGTCTGAAGGAATCACATGTACAAAGTTATAAAACTGTGTGAACTGGTGTGATAATAGCTGTGACATGGCCAGGGAAAAGCTTCCAAAGACAGTGCTCTTCTTTGACAAGAAGGTCATTTTCATGATGACCTTAAGGTGACAAAGGAGGGAAAAGGGACAGATCTGCAATGAATCAGAGGAAAGAGAAATGTGTGTGAAGCTATGTAGTCGTTTCTGTGAGTGTGTAGCAAAACAGGAATCTCATTCAGGTTGGAAAAAGCATTGCAAGTGTCTGCATCTCAGTTTGCTTACACTAGTGGCTTGAAGAGGGCACCTTGGCACAAAAGCTGCACATGAATTCTTGCTGCTTTAGGTAAAGTGATGAGTGGGGAATGTTGCCAGACACTGTCAGTGAGCATTCAATGGACAACTAAGAAGCAACTGCAAAAGTCTGTTCGCAACTCAAGTTGCATAGCAACACTAAATCGTCAGATTGCCATTATGTGAGTCCCTTACATTATCCCCATTATTGCAGCTGGATTTAGGAACCACCCAGTATGATGTTATTGGCCCACTTCACAGCTGGATGTGTGACCTTTGCCTCTTGCTGAATGATGCCATGCAATTTGCTGCAAAGGTGTCTCAAAGTAGTACACAGAGAGAAAAACCTTTGATGATCCATTAACACAGACCGTAAGGAGCAAAGGATGTGCCTGTGTGGCGTGGGGCAGGAAAAACAGATCAGGGTGCATCAATGTCCTTAAAGAAATCTAGTGTCTGCCAAATTTGTCAGGATGTGTGTTACTCCATCACTTTTCTGAACTGAGTATTCACTGATCCAGTTGAGAGCCTGCATTAAGGGGTGAGCCACAGTTGCTCATGTGTTTTGAATGCTGCCAGTGGATTCTTGTGCTTGGTGTTTGGATCTCTTCTGTGGACCATTGCTGCTGTGCAATTCTAACTTCCAGCCAGCTGTTTACTGCTTTTCAGTGTAAGCACCTTGTGAGCTGTTTCCTGCTGGAGATGCTGAAGTACTGAAGTAGTCACAACATCATCATCCTGTGATGTTTCAGAAACTGCCAGTCTCTCAAAAAATACCTGGAAGTCTGCTTCTTTTGCAGGATGTTTCTAGTAACCTGCATAATGTCTTTTCTGGATGTCTTGTGTAGCACAGCATCCTCCTCCCTTTTTCATTCTATTGCTGCTTCTTTTGCTGGCCAAGATCCTGACATGCCCCTGTCATCTCTTTGCAGCCAAGGCAAGCAGGGTCGCTGGGTACCAAGGTGTGGCTGGAGTTTTAAGGATGCAAATAAAATGAATGAACTCCTTTACTGCAAACATCAGAGTGACATGGATTTAGGACACCAGGTGGAATGAAAATTACCTTGCAGGCCTTTTGCACTGGATGATGGGGAGAGTGACCTGATAAGCAAGTAATTCTCAGTGATATATCTCCTTTCTGAAGAGTGCCTAGTTGTAAACGATGCCAGCTTTTTCAAGATCACCACTGCAAATTATGAACAAGCAAACAGACCTCAGAAAGAAAAGACAGACTGCCTGCTCCCTCTGTATAGAGTAATGGAATTATTCTGCTTCATTAAAACAACTGATGAGAAAACAAAGAACCTCAAGATTCAGTTCCTCTGTTTCTGTGCCCGGAATGCAAAGCACACAAATGGCACAACACCTGGACTAGGACCTACAGGTCACTCTTGCTTGATATCAAGGAGACTGAGCTTGGACAAAGTCTAGCAGAGCAGATGATAAACATCCATGTATGACATTGCTGAAAGAGATCTAATAGCTATGGAGTTAGCCTTAACAAAGGAACATCTCTTTAATGCAAAATAGCTTAGCAGTTCTTGCAAAAAAGGAACAAAAGCTGTTTGTCTGATTTTCACCTTTCTTCCCTTTAGTACTCCCTTGAACTGCTGGATGGGACACTCAGAAAAGCTTATTTCCCTCTTCAGGAGAGAGTCACCTCTCTCTATTTTTGATCTATCTTGCTTCCCTGGAGGATGAGGGATTTGAGATCGTTAGTGAGACAGCAGGTGTTGGAGTGGTCACTGGCACCCACCAGCTTTGTAGTTCAGTCATCCTGAGGACTACTCTAAGGAGGGATTTATCCAAGGGCTCTGCAGAGCAAATAAGATTTGCAGCTGCTCTACATGTTTTTGTGGACAGTCCTGGCAGTTCAGTGAAGGAGTCAGTACTGAGTTTTAGGCTGTGTCAGCCAGACTAAAGTATTTTGTGTTACCCTGCTGCCATGGACTATCTGGAAGTACAGATATGAGAGACTATTCCATGGAGCCAATTCATGTTTGATAATTAATATGGCTTTTCCTTTTTAACTTGGGTCTTCTAGTTTATGGTGGATAGGGCTAAGGGTCCCTCTTGATGAGTGGAGGATTCTTTTGTCAGACTTAACACTATGGTCAGACCTCTGTAAGATTTCTCTACACATATCTCTATCAGTTTCAGTCTGTGTTACCAAGTACAATCTTTACAGTGCCTCAGCTTTATTTGACAATCTGAGTTTCCTATGACCTTTGAGGGTAACATTTGCAGGTTAAAATGTGCTGAATAAGGACAAATGAGAAATGCAAAAGTAGTGAAAATATTCAGATAGTAAAGAAAATCATCTTCTGTCAGCATTGTTTGCATGTGTGCTCATTTCTTATAAACATTCAAAGGCTTGAGTTTCCTGTTGCTGTTATATGTGGAAAATAAATGTCAAGACTGCACATGAATACTTTCCATAAATTAATATTAAATGTGCAGACACATTTCATCTCAAAGTGCTTGTACACTCCTCTTGTCAGAAAGCAGAATAAATGATGATCAGAATCACCACCTAGGGCTGGTTATTTCTATCTGTAGTTATGAAAATGCTCTGCAAAGAAGGTCAGGAATCATAGCCTCCAATTTTGCAAATGGGACCCTGTTCCTCAGTAAAGCCACTTGTCTGGCAGTCAAAGAGCTTCCACCTCTCTACCAAACCTGCAGAGGCAAGTGCAGATGCACGTTTGATTATTTTCACTTCTGCCCTTGACTACCCCTTTTAAAAGGAGTCACTCACCCTTTCATTTATTGCTCAGCACGTGAGGTTGTCCATCCCCATCCAGCAGAGGCTGCTGTCCATCCTGTGAACTGAAGGCTTTGTAAGCATGCCTTGCTGCTTCCCTTCAGGCCACCTCTGCTTCTGCCTTCAGTGCCCCTTACTGCAAAGGATCTCTTCTCCCGTGCATCTCTTTTGGGCTGCCCAGAGGCCACCTTCAGCAGATGTCCTGGCAGAAGAGTCCTGATTGTGTGCTTCAGTCTTCTGTATGTTTCTTTCTGTCCTTGTCTTGTTCTCAGGGGCCTCTCATTTTCCAAGGCTGTCAAACAAAGGTTTGTAGTCCTGAGTCCTCTCTGCTTTCTTGTGTGTTTTCATCCTGACAGGCCCCCAGACTGTGCAGAGGTGCAGGAGGGTTATAGGGGGAATGTGTTGTTTTGTGCCAGAGAAGATTTTGATAATGCAATTTACAAGGTTCCCTGGGAGGATGAGCTTGGTAGTGGCTTCAAGAAATTAAATACATTCAGAAGGGACTTGATCACAATGTTTGAAGTAATGTGTATCAGAAGAGGTCTCGTTGGGAGCACCTTTTCTTTCTGCCTTTTCAGAAACTAACAGAGTGCCATTTGGAGAAAAATTGGCAAATGCAATTGCCAATTGGCTGCTTCACACACGGTGGTGAATAAACCATGAGGTGTGTTGCCACTGTATGTTCTGGGGGCCACACATGGAAGTAAAAAATTCCCATAGCTTTATGGAGTAAGCCAGCTTCCAAACTCCTAGGAACTGAAATGTTTGAAATGTTTCTTGAGATACCTCGTACAGCTTCTTCTCAAGGCCTCTCAAGGGGACACCAACAACCCTGTCTGTCCTTGCCCAGCATTTCTCAGGGCTTCTTCCACTCTGCCCAGGTCCCAGGCCCTCAGAGCCATCAGCCTCTGTCCAGCGAGGCTGCAGCAGGGATGATCTCCAGCTCCCCACAGCTCTGCCCTGCCCAGCCATGGCCCTGCTGTTCCACAGAGGTGCCTGATGCCATGGGATGGGGTCGCCCCTGATGCCTCCCAGATGCTCTGCTTCTTAGTAGGGATGTCCCTGTGGAGCCCCCAGCCTTCCTAGGGCCCTAGCACTTCTTACACAGTTTTGTAAGGCTGCAACCTCCTCTATATAAAGTATATACCATCACATGCTATAGTCAGTAACATTTCTAAAGTGGGTGATTCTCTCCCAATATGCTGCTTTTATCAAAAGCAAGGGAGTTAATGCCTGCCAGGATACAGAACTTATTGCAGAGACTGCAAATGCGATACTTGGACTAGTAAGTCATTTTACCAATGCTCTTCCTCTTAAAAGTGATCATTGTTAGAAATCATTGATCTTTTCCTTGTCCTCTTAGTACGACAATATCACAGCTCCAAAATGGAAAGCCTTGCTGTGTGAGCAGAGATACACAGATCAATATCCCTTCTTGTGGCAGCCAGTGAAAATGTGTGGTGCAAAGGTAGACTTCCACAGTGCTGTTAGCAGGAACAGCATGGATGTAAGCATCAAATGTCATGGCAGTTGAAATGGAAAAAGTGAATATAGATGTTTATGGCATCAATCTGCCTTCTTTGGAATTTAAGCATCATTATTTGGAGGATAGTTGCAACATTTTGTTATAAAACTTCTGGAACTGCTAGGGAGAAGGAGGGGAGTGAAACTAGAAATAACTGTCAAAATAGTTGTATCTCACAGTGTTTGGGCACATTTATTTCAGAAAGGCAGGTAGTGACCAGTGGCAGGACCCAAGGGAACCCAGGCCTGAAGTTGTGTCAGGGAAGGTTTAGGTTGGATATCAGGAAATGATTCTTCCCCCAGAGGGTGTTTGGGCACTGGAACAGCTCCCCAGGGCAGTGGTCACAGCACCAGCCTGGCAGAGCTCAAGAAGTTTTGGGCAATGCCCTCAGGCACAGGGTGTGACTCCTGGGGATGGTGCTGTGCAGGGCCAGGGACTTGATGATCCTTGTGGGCCCTTCCAACTCAGTGTATTCTTTGATCTGGTGATTCTGGAGTCAATCACAAGAGGGCAAGGGCTCCATGCTTTAGTTAACACACACTCCTATCCTTACTGAAACTGCAGGCTACAATATCTTCTAGATTTACCAGCAGATACATTGAAGCTCAACAACAAAGTCTCCAACACCAAAATCCATGAACTAAAGCTTAGTCTTGGCACAGCCCAGGTAAATGTGGTTCTGCCTCTTCCCTTAATGAGATACTTGAGCAAAACATGTTGCATTTATTGTGAGGATTTTCTGGCATCATGCAGGACAGAGGGATCATGGACAGATTCAACATTGATTTAATAAAAAGGAAATAACTTTTCAGACCAAAGAGCTATTAAAATATTGGTGTCTTGACTTCCATCACTTCATTGTGTTGGGTTGTGGGAGTTTTTTCCCTAGTAGAAGATTCCTCTTGTGCTTTTTGGTGTCAATGCCTAGGTCAAATTCACAGCCTAGCTGCTTCTCAATCTTAGGAGGGCATGGCTGGGCTGCCTTTCTTGCATGCTGCTTCGTGATGGTGGCAAATGTGGAATCTGGCAGTGCATGGAGTCTGAGGAATCCCATAGGAAGCCTCCACACACAGGATTTAACTTGTGATTAAAAGCAAGACACGGCTGCATGCGTATTAACCTTCTCTCTGCGAAACCCAAGAAGGTTTCCAAACTCTCTCCTCCCCAAACCTCCACCACTTTTCCTTTTTCTTTGATTCCTCAGATAAAAATAGGGTGACAGAGGGACTGTGGGGTAAGCAGCTGGAGTAGAGCGGAGCCAGTTGCCATAGAAACCAATGAGCCACTTAGCAGCACTTGCCTTCCTTCTTTGCCTGTGGATTTATTTTTTCCTCTTTTCATGGAGGGCCAGTGTGGGGTGGCAGGAGAAGTCCCACACCAGCTGAGACACAGCTCCCTGCCCCTGTGGCCACCTGGGATGCCACCGTTCCCTCAGGATCTGCCTCCCAAGTGAGGATGGGGAGAAGGAGGATGGACTTCAGGTGGAAGAAGGGTCTGAGCTTCAAGGCTTGTACACATGCTGGGTTTTCCCCCCCTCACCCTGGCATCTTGTTTTCCTCTTGTGCTAGATAGCACTTGGTTGGTGCCCCAAATATTCAAAGAGGACTCCCCAGGCCACCTTGTGCCCTGCCTTGTCTCTAAAGATGGCAAACAGCAGCAAGTTGGGTTTTATGCTGTATTACACCCCAGGTTTGAGTAGCAAAGACAGTAGCTTTGAGGTGAACATATGGGTTAGAAGAAGAGAATATTCCATTCTTCCCAGGTCTTCTTTCCATCATGAAAAATTAACACTTGGGTGATTATTTAAAATAGATGCCCAACCTACTTTTGGTTCACGTGGGGCTAAAGTTGCTTTAATTTCACTGCATATACATTTCTCAGTGGGGAAAACCTATTTCCTTGAAAGATCAGAAGCTCTAAATGGAATACCTGAAACATATTAAGCTATAATTTGGCTACACCTGATTTGGGTTTGGAGTGCTTGATATTCAGTAGTTTTTTTTCTTTTTTCTTTTTTTTTCCTGATAACGAAGAGACATACATTGTTAGGTAGCACATACTTCACTAAGTTTATTTTTAAACTTAGGAAATATTATCACTAGCAGAAAAGTACCAGATTGGCAGCTCTTGGAGAATGAAATCTTCTCTTCAACCCTGAAGTGACAGAGCCAGTTTTGGCAAGACCTTCCCACACTGCTCCTCATCCGTATGCTCCAAATGTTGCTTCCTCATAACCCGAGTCACGTGAAAGAGCCCCAGCTGCTCACACCTGGATGCAAACCCCAGGTGTCTGCTGGCAGGTGCTATTTTCTTCCTCACTCTGTGCTATGTAGGAGTGGTAATGGGAAAGACAGTCATGCATTAATGGGTGCTGCAAGCACAGTAAAGCTGTAAGGAATTTGCCAGCAGAACCATGCCTGATAAAGATTCCTGATGTAGTGCTGCTCCTTCAGGTGGCATGTTACCAGCTCTTTTGAAACTAGGGAGAAAAAGTCTATTATCTAGAAATCATGGTAGATAAAAGTGAAAGCAGTTTCTAGAAATTTGGGCTAGATAGTTTTCCTCTTGGTAGTCTGAAATAGGGGGTTTGAATTTGATTTCTCCTCTGAACATGAATGGAAGTCTGAAAGATAATAAATGGCATCACACAGCAGTACACACAGGGAAGTATAAATTATAAATAATGAATCTTTATGGCATACCTGCAAAGTCAAATGTATTATTTAACTTCTGCTCATCAGAGAAGGCCAGGCAAGACATGTGTGATGGAGTTAGAACTGGGTCAAAGGGATACCAGAGAAGACCTGAACATCTCCTTCACTGCGAGGTGGCGTGGATATCCCAAGGATGCCATTCTGCAGCTGCTTTGAAGAGGTCAGCTTTGACTCTTGATGCTGACTCTTAGTATTTACTTGGCTGTACCACATTGTTGACACCAGCAGGACCTAACTATGCTCTGAAGAGCTGTGCTGCTGGGTGAGTCTGCTTCAGATCTTGCAGACCCATAAAGGGAGCATGGCAGGAACATGGGCAGGGTTGTGCTGTGTTCTGGTGTTGTCCTGGTTGGAACAGCAGTCTTTTTGGAGCCCTTGATGTCAAAATAATGCAAAACAACCTTGGGGTTTCGTTAATGTGTCACATCAGTGTCATTTATTTAGTTGCCCATGCTTTCTTCTCTCTCCTCACTTTGGCCCAGGGTCCTGTGCAGCAGCTCACGTGCAATTAACTGCTTTCCAGCAATTAACTGAGAGTGCAGTGCAAAAATTTGATGTGAATTAAAATATATCCCCAGATTTAGGCAGCTTGATCCAGGTTTGGTGGTGGCCTATTTCTCAGTGAAATGTGTAACAGCAGCCAAGTGTCTTCTCTTGTATATTATTATGTTTCTTAATTTCATGGTATGTTTTCTTTGTTTGTGGTAGTAGCCTGAAGTCATGCATCAAAACTCTTACTGTATTCATGAAAACATACCAAAGGCGAGCTTCACTGGCTAATTAAATCTTCTCTGATGCACACTGGCATGATAAATATAGATTTAAAATAAACAAAATGTTCTATTATAGAAGTTCTCCTATTTTATTCACCTGAGTTATCAGAAGGGTCTGGCCCAGGAGGCAGGATGTGCTGAATGCTACACAGGAAGTAGGAGGAGCAAGAATCTGGGGCAATTTGGTACAAAAGTAAGGGGGTGTTTGAACACAGAGGAATTCCTCTGTGTTGGAATAAAAAAGGCAAAGGTTACAAAGCAAATTCTTCCATCAGCAAGATCAGAAACTGCATGTCTTCTGTTCTCTTTAGGAGTCATTCAGAGCTGCAGCTTGTTGGCTGCAGAAAGCAAATGAGGTTTGGGAAGAGAAGAATTGAACCCCACAGCAACAGCTTGTGGTGGAGGGGAACAGAGAACTGTCGAGCACACTGAGCATCAACAACAGATGGGCTTTTGTGCAAAACATGGTATCATGGTTAGCCTGGGGATGAAAGATGGTGGCTTTCCATCTCTGCATCAAAGGAAGAATAGGTGTGTTCTTGATGGTTTGAACTTATAGGTGGAGATTGGTTCATTTTTCCTTCCTCTTCTTCCTCATTCCTGAAGAAACCCTTTCACTTTTTCTCTGCTTCCTCGGGACCCTCATCTATGCAGAAAATCCTATCTTCAGCCTCTAAGGGACTGAGATTTTGGCAACCTCCAGTCCCTAACACTACTCATTGCTGCCAGTTTAGCTGAGCTGAGTGTGATGCCCTTTCCTTCCAGTCCACAAGCTGATGTCCACAGATTACTGTATAGAAGCATTGCTGGGAAATATATGGCAGTAGATGGAGTGTGCCGGGTAATCAGAAAAGATAAGAAATGACTGGGCAAGAACCAGCCAGGCTGGATTGTTTGGAGGAACCACATCTGAGATGGTTTTGCCATCCAGCTGCTAGAAACAAAACTCAAGACTCAGTGACTGGGTCTTAATGCTACTGGAAAACTCCTTACTTTGCATAGCATGTACAGTTTGTGGAAGAATTCTTTAAAAAAAGAAAAGATATTTACATATAAAATTACAATGTTTTGCACAGCATCTCTCTTTTCAATGCGAAATGAGTTTTTGTACTGGTTGCTGTTCACTGCAGAACCAGCTGCTGGGGAAAGCAATGAGAGAAGCGATGGCAGCTTGGGGATTGGTAAGTCAGCCACTGCCTGTACTGGGTCTAAGGAACCCCTGGTTTGTTCCTCTCTTTTCTCTATTACAGGGAACATAATAGAGCTAATAATTTTGTTTTAATTAGCATTAGATGCCAGTAAGGAAAAGGGAAGATTTTATACCTTTCTCACATGTACTGAAGAGCCACAGAACTAGCTCAGGCATAAGACCTCCCTGGAGGAGAATGGAAAAGGGTGCTTCTGTGCTGATTGTGGATTCAGGAGGGCAGCATGGCATCAGATTACATCTTCTTGGTATTTTAAGGTTTCTTTATTTTTAGATTTCTTCTTTAGAGTAGAATGGTATTACCTGAAGAATGCAATGCTGCAGTTTAAGAGGAAATAAAATGTATTCCATGGAAAATTCTGCTGCTGTGGAAAATGTGGGGCCTTGTCAGAAACCTTCTCACCAAGGAGTGAAACTGCACTCCACACTCCATGATATTAAGCATGAGGGGAAATGGGTTCAACTCTCTTGCCCTTTTTGGTGAGATTACAGCTGACAGTTCAGGCAGGAGGATCTGTGCAGTGAGTGGTGTGAAGTGGGATAATGCACACTGCATGCTGGGAGACTTGCATATGGCTCTTGTTCTAAATAGTGCCTTCAGACATAGCCTGTGGAGCATGTGCATAATGGCTCTTTGCTGGAATTTTTGCAATGTATAATCTTTGATGGGAAGTGGTTGCTTCTGTATAAAACTGCATGTGCCATTGCAGACTGCTAGGCATGTTCTGTGCATAATGTTGTGGTGTTGCTGCATGTGTACATTGTTAATGCCTGGACACACTTCTGCAACAATTAATATTTTTTTCTTCATTATGATCTGGTGTAATGATAATTCATCACCGAAGTGTAAGCTCAACTACTTGCACTTCAGTAGTGCAAAGAGATCTGATTGATTATTTGTTTAAAGTCTGTAAAGACACTTTCTTCCATCTTTTCCCCCTTTCATTCTCAGATAACTCAGGCATAATGTCTTTGAAAATTTTTCCTGAGGCTTGCCAGAATACTTCATCACTAGGATGAGGCCTAGGTATGTGCAGTCGTGCTTCAGAACCAAAGGAACTGTTTGGGATTTGTTTATTTTGCAAACAAAACAAAGCCTGGCTGCTTTTTGTTGTTCTCTTTTCTAGGCTGTTAACTCTGGGTATTGTTCACTGTCAGTGCTAGCAGAAAATTAATAAATGTAAAATATGACTCCTTTGAGCAACTGAACAGAGAAGTTCCTTCTCAAAATTACTTACTGCAAACCATTCAGAGCTTGCTAGACTGCTCTGTTTTCTATGGCGCTTTGGATTGTGACAGAAAGAAGCTGTGTAAAAGTAAGATATTATTATTAGCTCCATTCCGTGTTCAAGCTGGCTGATAACAGCAGCTGTCCTCTCCTTTTATTGATGTACTTGTGAGATCTGTCAATCAAGTCTGTGTCAGCAGCACACGAGGGGGAGGGTGCAAGTGTGTTTATTTTTACTGTCAATTGTATTAGCTAATGAGACTGGAGTCCATTACTAGAGAGGGAGCCTATGTGAGTTAGTGACTGAGTCGAGTCGTTATCAAGTGCTGGCTTTCATGCCAAGAATTGCTGGGGAGAACTGAAAATCATCATTCCTCCACCCCCAGCTCCCCTCTGTCTAACCTTTCACATTCACTCCTGATATTAACTGGAGATCGCAGCTGCTGGAAACTGGCAGATACAATTTTACAAATGGATGCTGTCTGATGTCAACCTTTCCTCCTCCCCTCCCTGAGCATCTGACATTTCTCAGCCACACGGACAGATGATAGAGCAAAAGTGGGATTATTTCTTTATGTTCCTAATAATAATAATAATAATGACTTACTTTCAAATGGCTTTTTCTCAGTAAGGAGTGGGGATAAAATAGTGTTTATCCAGCTTGCATTTTCCATCTCATCTGCTGGTTTTTTCTGCCTCTCAACATCCTCCCATTTCCACTTGATCTCCTCCTTTCTTCTTCCTTTTTATCAGTTCTGGTCCCTTGCACATCATGTTGCTTTGGTGGTGTCCTTCTCCCCTGAGATCAGACATGGTCCTAGGCCACTCTGACTTTACAAACCACTGCTTCCAAGTCTTTTCCTGAGCTGACCATTTCCCTGACCCCGCCTGCCCCTCCACAGGGCATATTTCTCACTAGCTGGGGAGACGTGCTTCATCCCCACTTGAAATAGGAGTGTGTGGTAGCTGCCCTTGGCATGAGCAGAGTTACCTGCAAATGCTGGATGGAAACATCAGTCTCCTGTTCTGGGAGTTCTTGGATGCACTGCCTCACCACTGCTTAAAGCAGGCAAAGCCTCATTTTGCATGAGGCAGGGCTTCATAGTCCTAAAAAAGGATGAAATCATGACAAACTCCAAAGCCTTGGGAAGAATTTGTGGCCATCTGGCAGACAGCATCCTCAGATACAGTCTTTCAGGGACGTGCTCATCCAGAGCTGTCTCTGGTGACAGAGCGCTGTCTGCAGAGCCACCAACACAGTTCCTGCTTTGTTTCCTCATGCTCCACTGCTGGCCAAATCCAGGCTGGGCTGTTTCTGTGGGAACAAACCCCAAAGTGGTGTCATCACATGTAGGATAACGTGTGTGGCCTGCACACACCGATGGTCTCAATTGTGCTTTCAGAAAAACCCTTACTTTTAAAATTCAGATCCTCTTGATCCATTGCCATATCTTTCTCCAAGTTTGCTCTCCTCTCCAATGGAGCAATTCTTGTGTGATTCAGGGGGTGCTTTTTGCATTGTTTCATTATTTCACACCCTTTTCTGGCCTTGTCTAGCCTGCCCTGGCTGGTGTGGTTGAAAAAGATCCCCTTATCACCTTACACTATATGCCAGAGGACAGACAGCTCATAGCTCTCAACTGGGATCCTAGTTTCATTGAGGAGGTGGCTACTGTTTTTTGGTGGATTCTGCAAAAGACTGGGAGACTGTTTTTAAACTGGGAGGAAGGACAGAGGACCTCCTGTGGGCACACAGTAGAGGGAACAGATATTCTGTGCAGTGCTCCTCCCTTGTCACCTTCTGGTAAAATGGGTTGACTTCATTTTGTTCCACTCACTTTTAGCACTGTAGGTGTGGAAAAGGGAAAAAGGGAGATTCCAAACCCTTCTCTCCCCCAGGCGAGGAAGAATCAGGAAGTCTTGAATGCTGCTGAGGTTGTGTAGTTTCACCCCATCCTATTCCACCTTGATTCACTGCAATCTGTGTGGTAGGCTGTGCAAGGGGCCATAGAGCAAAGAGGAATCTCAGTAGGGGCAGGCCAAGGAGTAAGGGGGAGAAGTAGAAAGTAACTCCTGTGGGCTGGGACAGCATCAGGAGAGGTGGGGCTGAGAAGTTAATAATTCACTGCTGGTCCTGAGCACGAGGAGGTGTGTGGAGCAGAGGGAATTACTGACACTTGTGGGGAGGAGCTGGATTTTCTGCATCTCTAAGGGGCCAGAGTCACTGCAGAGGTGATCCAGAGTCACCATCTGCTTTTGGGAGTGCTGGTGACTCTGTGAGTGTTACATGCTGGGGAGCTGGGAATCGTGTGCTCCAAAGACTGCTCAAACACAGCAGCTTTTCCAGAGGGAAAAATATGAAGACCTTGTAGTGACTTTTCTGGAGTCCAGCTCCTGTTTTTTTTCACTCTTTGAGGCTGGTTGTACTGCACTTACATTCCTAGATGTCTTCACTCTATTAATCCTTACAGTACCCATTTGTAAGTTCTACCCTCCCACTATAAATGCAAAATCTGTTCAACAGAGGAATTTAAAGGACTTGCCCCCAGACTCAGCCTGAGGCAACTTTATGGTTCAGGTTCCTTTCTCTTGTCTCCTGTATTTTTTAAACCATAACCCCCTACCAACCCCTCCCTCATGTACCACCTTGCTTTCTTCTACTTACCTACCACAGTTAGTGTGAAACCCTCCTCTAGTGTTGATTTAGCCATATAAGAACAGTTTTCCTGCTTTTCTGCCTCAACTAATTGCTTGTTAAAGAATTTCAGCTGAAAGTGCATCTTCATAGCCTACGCTCTTGAATTTTTCTCTTCCTCTGCAATTATTTACCCCTCAAAAGTGGTTTTATTTAGCTACAGTATGTACATTAAATATGAAAACGTGGTTGACTTATTTAGAATAGTTATTATTGGATGATTTCAGATTGCATGATGATCATGAAGTAAATAAGCCTTGCTAAGTAGGTAGACAGTAATAGTCAAGGGTCATTTCAATATCTCACAAGCTTTAGTTGTCAAAACCTTTGAGGATATAGGCTAGGAAGTGAAGTTCAGCTGTAATTTGCCAGTGGATATTTTCAGGTCTTTGCCTTTCTGCTGTAGTTTCTTTAGTTCCTGTATGTTGGGCACTTGGCTCTCAGCATGATTTATGGCACAGCCCAGAAGGTTGGTTGGTGAGGTAACTTTTGTCCTGCAGAGGGGATTAAAAAGCAATATTTTGTACTTATCTGGGTATATGAGTACAGAAAAAACCCAAACTCCAGACCTGGAGAATATGCGTCCAAAATTCAAGGAAGTTTAAAAACTTTCTCAGTTAAGTTTGATCTAAAATTTGCTGGAGCTGTAATTTAGATCAGATTCTAGGCAACCAGAGCCACTTTTGCTGAGGGGGTTCCAGCCTTATGTGTAACAGGCTTTGTAATTGGCTGGATAGAAATACACCAGATATGTGATGTCTGTGGCAGTACAGCTGATTCTGGGATCAGATTATTTGAGCTGAAATTGGTTTGAATTATGAAGAAATATTTGCTTTTACTGCTCTAATGTAACAACATCCTTCCATAGTGGGCAAGCATGATCTGTCTCAAGCACTGTTCTCCCCAGGGCTGATTGTTTGCCATTCTGTTCTATCTTCATCAAGAGCCTGCAATGGACTGCATGTACTAATCTCAGTGGTATGTTTGTATTAATGTAAATCTACTTCATACCATAAACATATAATTTTCTGCACTTCTGCATGCTTTTCAGTATCTCAGTTCATAAGGCAGCAAAACTCAAACCCTCCCTTTTATTTGCTAGGGTGTTAGGACTTTGAGCCTGGAAAAAACATGTCTGAGTAGGGCATGACAGGGGTCTAGGAGGATCACAGAGATGGGTAAGAAATCACTGTTTTCTCTTAATATGAAGAGTAGGAATCCCCAGTAAATTCATCAGTCAAAATAAAAAAGAGGCACTTTTTTTCATCTGGTGCATGCATAAATTGTGGAATTCACCGGATGGTGTGAAGGGCAAAATTATAAATAGTTCTAAAAGCATCTTGACACATTTATGGGGGAAAAAAAAAAGGCCATTAAGATCTACTAAATTCATTGACACAGATGTGATCTTTGGCTCAGGAAACTCTCAGCCACAGATATCTGGCTGCTGGGAGAATACAGTGGGAGAGGGATCACTGTATATTTGCCCTGTCTTTTCCTAAACCTTTGCTGATTCTTGGCTGTATTCAGAGCACTGTGCTGGGTGGTCCTTTGGGTCCAGTACCAGACATATGCTTTGACAGCCTTAGCAATATTTCTTTAAGAGCATTAAAATGGCTTGTTTGGAGCCAAGTTCAACACTGGTATTTAACTTCACCAGCAAAGAGGTTTTTTAACTATTTTGTCAGGAGTTGTTCCTAGATATGATCAAGGGACAACAACAGCATCTCTAAAGTTAGGACAGTCAATAATCATTTGGAAGAAATGTTAACATAGCTTGATTAAATATTAATGTTATGAGTCATAGGGAGTTCTTGGAGATTGAGGAGTATGGAAAGAAGCCTTAACTCTCAGTGGAATTTTGTGAGGGAGCTATGTATTTAAGGTAAGTAACATATCCAGTATGTGCCTGAGAAATACCCAGGACAAGGGTCTTTCCTGAGATTTGAATCCTTAGTACCAGGACTGTGTTCTAGCATGTTTTAAGCTGGATAATGCAGAGAGGGAAGTTCTGGCAGCTTAACTATAGCAAAAGCCTGATTTTTTTTTTTTTTTTGTCTCTAAGCTTAGCAATTCTATTTTTAATACATGGATAGTGGCAAATATACTGTATCTTTAATTTTGTCTTAACCTCTTTGTCTGCTACCAGAAGTGCCTTCAGGGAAGGTTGAACTATAGAATCTATATTCTGAAGGGAATGTTGAACCATAAACCACTCTCAGGGTGTCCTGGGATGAATTCAAGCTCCCTCATTAAGCTTTCTGGGCTTGTATGAGATCTGGCAACACAAGATGCCAATCTGAGAATGATTTTTTTTCCATCAGAAGATTTACACAGACTACCATTAGCATGAAATGAAACATCAGATGAGTTTCTGAACCTTAAGGCTCCTCCATGAGTTTACAAAATCAGGCCAAGCAAATTTTGAAATGGTTGGGAGCTCCAGTGGAGGCAGATCTTGGAGAAAATTAATTCAGTTGGAAGGCAAAAATGCACTTTTTTTTTGTGCTGTTTGTTTTTTATTTTTTGTTCAGCAAAACTTCCTTCTTCCTTACAGTTAGCAAAGGCATTTGTTTTGAAGAAAGGGTACCAGTACTGGTGTGGATGAAGGTAGAGATCTGGTGAAAGGAAAGGCAACTTTTGTAACCACTTATGATGTTCCCAATGTCTGTTTAACTTGAGACTTGGAATATGTCATGAAAGTAATGAACATTTCACAGCTTCCAGCGACCTGAGCTTTGCTTCATACTCCCAGATGTGCCATGGGAATTCAGAGATCCACACATACCTCCTGTCCCAGCTTATTGCTTTTCTCTCTGAATTCCTTCCAGCTCTGATCTCTTTTGCCTTTCTCTGAGTTTCTCATGAAAAGGGCTAACCTACCTGACAGGTGGTTGTGTCTGACATGATACCCATCTGCCCTCTCCCTTCCCTTCATCATGCAATATATACTAAGCAGATTCTCATTATTGTTCTCTGGTAACTAGGCAACCATGAAATGTCAGCTTGGCCTAAATAAATAAGGCATACATATCTTTGTGATATATTTGAATCTACATACATGTAGATATCAATGTACAAGGTCATTTGAGCATGTCTGTACATGTGTGAAATCTAAGTGTGACAATACTTGACAGTTTCACCCACGATCTTGAAGCTTTTTGCTTAAGTATACCCATGCTCTTGTGATTGAAATATTATCACTACCTCTAAATGACAGGTAAGTAAGTGAAGGTATAAAGAAATAAAGTGACATTTCAATGTCACAGAAATACCCAGCTGAAATGCAGGAACAGCTTCTTGAAAAACGTATGCCTGAATATCCTGTATCAGGTCCAAATCCTTCACCCATCAGTATTTCCAGAATTGCAAACAGCAGAATGGCGTCTCCCTGTCATTTCTCTGTGCATCTGCTCCTCCTTAACTCTCTCCTTTTGCTCACTCATTACATTGCTGTTGTTGTTCCCCAGATTTTTCCTGTTGTTTCCCACTGACTGTTCCCCTGAATCAGACATCCTTTCCCCTTTCCTTAGACCCTCTCTAGCTTATTGTTCCTTTCTTTGCTGCCACATCTCCTTTCTGCTCTCCAGCTCTACTCCAGCCTGCTCTTTTTCCACCCTTCACCCACATATACAGAACTTGGCAAGATGCAGAAAATAGTCATTCCAAGAGAAACTGGTGGCATGTCCTTGGAGTTGGGAGCGGCCATAGGCTGCAAAAACAAGCACTCCCAAGTTGGAGGTGGAGAATTTCATTCAATGAGAATGAGCACAAGGATTACCTGGGGAGGAAGAAAGAAAACCCACCAAATTATGTAGTTTTAATAAGAGAAAGATTTCAGGAAATTTGTCACGTGAAATGCAGCTGTGCAAATGTTTGTTATAAGCCAGACATGAGTCCTTGCTCTGGCAGTGCAGGGCTAGTACCTTGGTATTTCAGCATTCACCAAGGAATTTCATAATGTTAAAAAAGCCCTTTAGAGAGCTGTGAGCTCTTCTCAACACCCTGCCTACAGGTTAAGGCCAGAGCATCTTTGTGTGCTGACAGTCCTTTGTTGCCATCACAGATCTTTCCCAATATCAGTTCCAAGATAAAGCTCACCTCCACTGTGAGCACTTGGGAATTTCCCAGAGTCTGTATGTGTCCTGCTAGTGTGTGTTTCCTACAGCCTTGTCTTGGTTGGAAAAGACAGGTGTCTGTTAAGGGAGGCAGGAGCTTCTCTTGAAATGGAAAATGTAAACCTCCTCCCTCCAAATTATTATAATTTTGAAATTAAGTGGCTCTCAGGCAAAGATATGGGAATAGGAATAACAGTTCTTTACTAGGAAAATTAAAAATACAAATGCAATAGTACAAAAAAACCCAACCACTGACAGAATCAGAATATGACCTGACGCCCTGTTGGTCAGGGTGTTGGTAGCAATCTGATTAAATGGTAGCTGCAGTCCTCCTGCAGTGGCAGGTTCTGTTGGAGCAGTGATCCTGTAGAAGGGTGGAGTTTTCCTCTGAAGGTCCAGTGTAGATGGGCCTGGTCTTCCTCTGGGAATCCAGTGCAGAAGACATCTGCTCCTCTGGGAACCCAGTGGGAAAAGGCTGTCTCTGGTGTTCCAAAATCTCAGATTTTTAGGAATGCTTGTCTCCTCCTCCTGGGTGGAGCATCTCACAATGGGATGATGTAATTTTATCAGTCATGCAGGGACACTCAATGGCCCATTAACAGAAGATATCTTCCCAGAGGGAAGATGGGTCATGGAAGACATAAAGAAAACTGCCCCACTTGATTTTAACAGGTGGCCAAATTAACAGAAGAAAACTGCCCCACCTCTCACAGATGGCAATAGAACACACACCCCAGCCACATCTTGCAACCTAAGCCAAGGTTTAACCCATGTATGGTTTGGATGCTGCTCAAGACCCAGGGCAGAAATGGAGTCAGGCAAACATAAGGTCTCAGTGGATCTCTCGAGCTCTTCCTTGATTATCTGGAGAAGAATTCAGGTTTCTCAAGCTAAGGATCACTGCACTAAGTTGTTCAGCATTGAGAGAAACCAGAACCCTAGTTAAAAATAGGGATCAAGGGCTGGAGAGTGAGATTTTTTGTCCATGTAATGTGTGCCTGCCAAACAATAGCAAGGGGGTATATGTACAGTTGTATGCTGAATTTTGCTTAGGAATATGTTTATGCAAGCAGGAGGTTTGCTCTAACATAACTGCAGCTTACCCTGTGTAAATTGAGTGGGCTTAAAAGACGAGTGGGAGGAAAAGAACTGCAGCAGAGCTGGAGGCAAAAAGGGCAGGAACAGCTACCTTAAAGCATGACTGCTTAAAATTTCCTGACCCATGTGGGCACGACTCCTCTCCCTTAGCTGAAAACACACATTCAAGTCTGTGCATCTGCACAGATCTTCCATCACCCACATTCAGCCATCACAATCTTCAGCAGGCCTATTGTCAGCCAGAATATAAACCAGGACACATTCTCAGCTGGCTGCAGACACCAAAGTTGCCACGGTCCTTTCATGGCTGCAGCCAGAGTCCATTGTGGATGGCAGGGCAGCAGCAGGTAGCTGGGACTCTGTGGGTGAACATGTAAGAGATGCAGTCTTTCCAAGAAGGAAAAATCTCACTGCCTCCAGGTCCCTGCTTCCCCTGAGGTGAGTTTGCTTCTTTTTCATGCACAGTGAATGCTGAGGGAATGGCCTGCCCTCCCATCCCACCCATAGTTGGTGAATAACAGCAGACGCTGATCTTGGGAGTCTCTGTGAGAACACTGGGCAGAGTCAGGGCACTGGATGTCCTATGATGATGATCCTGACCATCACACTGTTAGTGCAACCCCCAAAACATGTTTAGGCTGTGCCAGCTTGCAGACAAAGCCTCACTCCAGCTCATGGATGGCTTTATCCAGAGAGGTGCTTCCAGGAGATGTGAAGAGGTAGAAGAGGAGGGTAGCTCTAGTGACATTAACCACACTGTACCACTTGTCTTGAAAATGGCCCCATTTTAGCTCCTAGGATTGACTGAGCCCCCTAATTGCTAGTGTCAGAGGGCCAGGATATGTGTAGAAATATCGGTAGAAGGATCACAAGGGAAGGCAAATGAGCCTCATCCCTGACTCGGCCAGCCAGGCTATGTCACCCAATGGTGTTAAATTGCTCAAAAAGAGAAGTAATGGCTTTTAAACGATGCTTCCGACAGTAATTCCTCTTTTGCCTTCTACAGGGAAATATTCGGGGCAGCTGGTGATGTAGTTCCATCTACCAGGAAGCAACAAGTCAGGCTCACTGTCAGTCACAGATGGTGTAATTAATTCTTCTAGGTAGTGTAATTAGTCCATCCTATCAGCTACGTATTTTCTCAGTCAAAATTATGCTAAAGCTAATAATACATAAAACACAGAAAACAAAAAGAAACCCAAAAAAAAGGGGAAGCGATAAGGGGAGGAGAAGGGATTAGCACAAAATTTACCAGTGTATAATTTTTTCTTGTTGTACATTTCCTCTTCCCTTCAGCTTCAAACACAATTCAGAACAACTGGTGAATGTAGCAAGCAGAATGAATACAAATTGGCTTACTTTAAATAGCAGCATGTAGGACTTAGCCAAAGTCTGTTTTCAGATGCTGAGGCGAGATAAGGCATGGATCTTGCAACTAACTCTGGGCAGGCATTGTGTCAGGGCTGAGCTCCTGCACTGTGCTCTGCTCCAGAGCCTGGGGGGTGGAGAGGCAGCGTGTCCACTGCCCATGTGTGCTCCTCTTTGACTGGGGTCCCAGCAGGGCAGAGCTGATGGCAGGGCTGTGTGGAAACCTGGGTATAACTCTTCTGCAACGCAGTGTGGGGTGCGTTGGCTGTCTCTGCTTCTGAGCGTAGAAGCAGTGGTCACAGATTTGGAAATTGGTCCCCAAAGCAGAGAAGGGTGACTTACCTGGGACAGTACCCATAGGAGAGGTATCATGTCCATGCATGGGTAGGGGGACTGTATCTCAGAAGACTCTTGTGGACTTGGTTTCTTTCTAGCTCAGATGCTAGTGCAGAACAGTGCTCTCAGATCCCCAAAATGTAGCTGCTGGGATAATTTCCTTGGGTCTCAGATTTGAGGGTTGATCCTAGAGAGAGGAAAACCAAAAAGTGCTAGGTGAAACCTTCCTGCACCATGACATGAATTGTTTGCCCAGAGATTAGGCAGGCATGGGAGGGAGGGGATAACTAGGCTGAGCTAAGGGGTCTGTGGGGCTCTGCAATGAGCTCTGCTCTTGTTGTGTCACCCTGACTCCTTCTGAGCTGTTTTAGCTTCCCAGCTTGCCCAAAGCACCCCATGGACTTGCAGTACCCAGAAGGGGAGAGGATGGGAGGGTGATTGTGAGGGGGGACAGGGATGGTGGAGTGCAGCTGGGGAGGAGTTCTTGGTGCGCAGGACATGTCTGGCTCTCTGTAGTGGGAAGGAGGGCAGTGAATGATTTTGCAAAGAAAACTGGTGCTGAGAACATGAAGCTATTTTGGGCAAATAAGAAGATTCAAAGCAGACTGCACGAGTCACTCTCAGTAATGAGAGACTTCTGAGCATGGTCAATCTCTGTAATCGCTTTTGTGTGAGCTCTCCAGAGCTGGGCAAGTTCACAAAGGTGCTGTGTAGCTCCAGCACAGAGACCGGCACATGCTGCCTTGGAGCATCCTGTGCTCCAGACACGGGGTGGCCCCATGAGCCCCATGCCCTGTGGTGCCTCAGCCTCGCTGCTGAGTGACCCCACAGCAAAAGGAGAGAGGGAGCTGGCTGAGTCCCTGTGAGTGCAGAGAGCCTGTTTCCCTGGAGATAGAGCTATCTCTTTCTAAGAGTGGATTTAGCCCAGATGGGAAAAAATTGCTGAACGGGAACAAAGTCCTTTTTTTAGAGCTTGAGGAGGCACAGCCTTCCCTAGTGCTGACCCTCAAGTCTCTGAGAGCACCCTCTCCTCTGGGAAGAGGTGGTGCAGCAGCCTGGTTATTCTCCCTGATCCTAAGCCTGCCACCAGCAGGAAGGACTGCAGCATGGTGTGTACTGGGGGAGGGTACAGGGCTCTGGCCCTGGATGGGGTCCATCCCCTGGGCAGCTCTTGGCTTCATGCCTTCCAACCCCCCCAGTGGCTTCAGTTCAACCAGCTGAAAGTCAGCTAGGGTAGTGCTTACTTGCTATTCCTCAGTGGGCACAGTGAGAATTGTCTCATGGCTATCCCCTGACAGAGCACTTTGTGCTGCCTGGTGAGAAGCAGAATCGGGGTAAGCTTACGCACTGCAAATTACAAAGCCTTTGGTCACAGAGGAGCTGGTGCAGAGCTTTTGACATGCAGATCAAAGCACAGGAGCCCACAGACCTGCAGTGTGGCTCAAGAGGGAGCTGGATGTGTCCCTCACCCCATGAGAGGTGTCCATGCCAGGAAGGCTAAAGTGCAGAAAGGACTCTGCTACCCATGAACTTTGTCCTTTAGAAGCTGAAATAGCTTCAGGCACTGCATCTTTCTCTTAATCTCCCTGACAATTTAGTTTCTGTCTTTCTCATCTCATTTTGCTTCAACATCTCTTCTAACACCCCCCCCCCCATCCATCCGTCTGTCTTGTTGCTAGGTGAAAAACTTGGAGCAGCAGCCATGGAAGCTGACTCATGGCCCTGACATGGGAAACTGAGTATTGCGAGCTGCTGCCGAGCCCCACTGCTCTGGGGGGCTGCAGTTGCTGTGTGCACCTCACCTGGAACCCCCACCCATTGTCTCTGGCTGCTCCCTGGCCTGGGGATGCCTTAGCCGCAGCCTTGCTCTGAGCCTGAGCTGTGCAGTGAGCAGCACAGCTTTGATGAATCTTGTTGTGTTTCCTGGACTGACCTTGGACTTGATTTGTGGTTGTAAGGTGACTGCTGTGCTGGCTTTGCTCAGGTGCCGTGCCTGTGTTGGTGATGGTGTGGTCCTGCAGTGCCCAGCTTTTCTCACTTTTCCTTGTGGAGCAGCCTGCCCCTTCTGCTCCCTGAGAATCTAAAGGGTCTTGTATCAGGAACCACCCCCAAATGTGGCACTTTCCTCTTCTCCATCACAAATGCTTTTCAAGGCATTCTTGAAAAGAGCACTGGTACTTTTTTGGCTTTCCTTATGCCACTGCAAGAGTGTTCAAAGTGTGGCTATAATGAAATGGCTGCTTAGCTTCTTCCTGGAAACCAAAAACTCAGTATAGCTATGAGCCTTCTGCTAATTTTCTGTCAGTCTTGATGTTCTTGCTAATTCTGGGTTGCCATACTGTGCTAGTGACCTGGAAACCTTCTGCAGGTTGATGTTTCACCTTGGATCATGTTTCTCCTACAACAGGGTGGTGCAAGGCAGTGAATGCAAGGGACCAGAAAGAGATGGGACTTGAGCACTGTGATGCTCATGTTTCCTAGAGAAATATACAAGATGGAATGTGGGGGGATGGGGGGGGTCATAGCCAGTAAAAATGGTATTTAAAACTCTTCGGATTTTTCTTCAGAGCTGAAATTATGCAGCAATTTATAGTGTCCAGGATGATCTTTGGTCACATGGATAAAGAAGACCTGATAATCTATTAGCTTAGCATGGCAATGTTTCTTTTTGGTACATAATGACAAGCTTAGGGTGCTGTGTGTTCAGGTTTCACAGATCCCTGGAATGCTGGTGTGACAACCACCAGCTCTGGAGCTGTCAGCCTGACTTACACAGGGGCAGGGGAGGGGCATATAGCTCTCCATTATAGCTTTCCACTCCTGCTTCTGATCTCATCTGAGTACTAAGAGTACTTCAAATTCCTACTCTTAAATCTTCCTGGAGTGCAAGACCAAAGGCTTGATTTGGAGGCAGGTTAATTTGGCAGAATAATTACTGTTCTTGGTATCATGAGAGGAGACAATGATTTATCGGTGTAATTTTGGGGTTTTGTCATGACTACTCATTGCACAGGATAGGAGCTCATTACATGCTGCTGAAGCAGCCTGGACAGAACTTGGGGAGATTTGCATGAAGATCAAAGAATTGCCTGTTTTAGGGTTTTGCCCCATTCTGGGAAGAGCTGTGCTAATAAAACGAGTGTGTATTGGCTAACTCTGTGCAGTGACTGGGAGAGAGCATTGAGAGTAAGACCAAAGAGGAGACTGATGGAGGGAGGAAGGGCAGTCCACTGTCAGCATAGCTAGAGATCTCCACTTGGATGTGTTGCACTGCATGCTCTCTTCTTTCCCTTGTGCAGTTCTCCTATTGGGATCTGTGGTGTGTCCTCATACATGGACTATGGCTTTGAAAATGGACCAGACCTTAACTGTAGGTCAGCTCTGTAAATGAGAACAGGATTTGTTCCTTGCTCTGAAAAAGGACTTTAATTTGGCTCTTCTATGAGGTGCAGTATTAGGCTGTATTACATTTTACATAATAAAATGAATTCTGTTTCTTCTCTTACTTATGTGTACAGTATGCTGCTTGAAATAGTAGATATTTTTAATGTTTCAATAGCTTTTTATTAAAGGAAAATGGAAATGGAAACCACATTTCTTAAATGAATTTTATCTCTCTAGCAGTTCCAGCAATCCAGATATGTGTCAGTGCCAGTTTATTGCAGTCTATTTTCTCCTCAGTGAGCATCTGCTTAACAGTTCAATGCAGATACAGACAGATAGGAACATTCTAGCATGCACCTAACTCCACCCTGGGGCATGGTAGAAGTTACGTATGGTACTAATTCATCTTTTTACAGCAAAAATATTTTGGTCAAGCAAGGAGCTTTGCCCACTGAACAGGTTAAAATTGTCTTGGAATAACAGAAAACGAGGATTGTGTGCTCTCCCTCCCACTGTTTTCTTAACTTATTTTTCCCTAGAAGCATTATTTAAGCAAGCTGTTGCATAAAATTTATATTAATCTTTGTATGCTTTACCCTGATCTACATATCATTAATTTGTCTTGTGTTGTAATGTAACCTAACTGCTATGACCTATTATGACAAGTTGCAGGGCAGAAAGCCATGAAGCTCCCCCAACTCATGTTTTTGCCCTTCCTCTTTCTCTCCACTGACTAGAGGATTAAGTAATTTTTTAATCTTTATGCACTCTCAGGTCAAGAAATGGATCTTATTATCAGGTGGGAAATAAGTACAAGATTGAAAGCATAGTGCTCTTGTCTGTGTTTATGGAATTGTTGAAGAAATACCATTTTGGTTAAGGAGAGCATAGAAACAGATAAAATTATCCATGCTATCTAGACTGGAAAGAGTGCTGCGAGGGAGGAGGAGGAGGAGGATGGCTTCCTGCTCCAGTAAAGGCAGGGCGGTTTCCCACAGTGGAAGGCCTGTCCTTGCTGCTTAGCAGTGCCCAGTCAGTCTCAGAGTCGTGGAGCAAAATGAGGGCAAGGTTCTTTGAACAATAAAGCATGAAACAAGAGTCTTCTGTTCTTACCTTTATGCTTCTTAAAGAAATAAACTTCTTTTTGAAGTGCTCCTCTATCAACAGGCTTTGTTGGGGCAGTGGTCCTGGAAAGGAAGGATCTGATTGTAAGGGTCCTGCTGCAGGGTTGGGACATTGCAGAAGGGCCCTCCTCAGTCACTGGGCTCAGTCCCACCACTCTGAGGGGCCCTGCCTCATACAAGCACACAGGTGGGTACTTGCTGGTGGTGATGCTGTTTTTGGCATGCCTGTGCATGACTACACCACTTCTAGGGGTGCTTGCAGAGCTGGAGCTTGATGGAGGAACAGGGATGTGCCCAGAGCAAATGGATCCCTTTGCTATCAGACAAACAAGGATTGTTTTCCAAATAAATAGTTCAGACTTCCAACTGGGAAAATGCACAGTGAATTATATCTGCTTCAGACAGAAGGTTCAAAGTAATTTTCGGGATTCCTACTGCTGTGTCACGATCCTGTCCAGTGAAGGGAGCTGTCTCCCATGAGAGGCTTTGCAGGGACACAGGATTTTACCTGCCAGCAGAAGGTCTGGCTATGGGAGCTGCTTGATGAGGCAGGGCAAAATCACATGGGTGGCTTTGGTGCAGTACTTGGCAGCACTAAGAACAGCCAGACCAAGGTTTTCTGCTGTGCCTTGGTTTTGCTTTTTTTCCCTCTTAAGCCTTATCTTACCTAGCAATTTTTTCCTCCTTGTACTTGTCATAGCAAGGGGAAGCAACAGGGACTTCATTCAGCTTTGTCTATTCCTTTCAGACAAGTGAGATACCTATGCCACTGCAGCCCTGACCTGTGGGGAGATAGAATGTAAGAGAATAGTGCAGGAGGCAATCTCACCCCTGAGGAGTTGCAGTTGTGCTAATTACCCCTTAGGAGCAGGCCTGCCCCTAACAGGCCACAGCTGTGTCAAATAAGAAGAAGAGTGCTACAAAAGAGTGGGTTAGCTTGTTGAGGAGTTTGTGTGTGTGTGTGTGTGTGTGTGGTGTGTGTGTGTGTGTGTGTGTGTGTGTGTGTGTGTGTGTGTGTGTGTGTGTGTGTGTGTGTGTGTGTGTGTGTGTGTGTGTGTGTGTGTGTGTGTGTGTGTGTGTGTGTGTGTGTGTGTGTGTGTGTTTGTTTGTTGGGGTTTGTTGGTTTGTTGGGGTTTGTTGGGGTTTGTTGGTTGTGCTGTGAAGAAGAAGGAGTCAGTGCCACGAGGAGATGCCCATGAGAAAACACCAAGAAGGTATGGAACTTTACAATAAGATGACAACACTGACCTTGTGGGGGGTGCTTTTAAGTCACTCTTCTCTGGCTTCTGATGGGGTATTGCCTTACTGTTGCCCCCACTGTGGCTTTAGGCAGACAAGAGACCTGGAAAGGCTGCCACCTTCTTCTCTGCCAAAGGTGTGCTACAGCTCTCTGCAAGAGCAATTATGCTAGAAATCCCTCTGGATAGGAGAAGCACTGGTGGAGATGGAGTTGGGTCCCTGTAGAGGAGGAGGGGCCCTTAGGGCATGTGTTTTGAGCATTGTGATCCCTCAGCGAATTGGAGGCTGGTTCTCCTTGGTGTGCTACAAAAAGCTTTGAGGAGAAAAAATAATTTCATCTGCAGAGGCTTTAGATAGCACTCACCCCACAGTGACTTGTAGTGGGAGACTGATGTAGGGAGAGGCTGCCATGGGAGGTGTGTGGAAACGCAGCCTCCAAGCATCTCCGGCTGCAACTCCCACTTTAGCGCCTCGTGTCCCTGTGACCTTGGTTTGGCACAGAGTGAATACAAAGCGAGGAGCAGCTTAGTGCTCAGAAGTGTAGCTAGCTAACTACAGCTGTCTTAGATCACCCTTCTGCAAGATCTACAGATTGCGAGGCAGGAATGGGGGTGGGGGGAGAGGATTTAGTCAGCCGATGAGCCTGGCTTCTATGTCTCTTTTAAGAAAGCGGATTTATTGGTATTAAACATGTCTCTCTTAATGTGGGTGATTTAAAATGGAAATTGCCTTTGAAAGGGGATTTCCTATTAACTAGCTGAGAAAGAAAAATAGGATAATGCCATCATCCCTATACAGGGTCCATAGATGAGGTGCTGGAACAGAATTATTTGGTTAACTGCTGCTTCTTCAGAAATTATAGCTTCTCTGTAAGAGTGAGACTTGCTCAGATTCCTCTGTGAGGAATGGTTGTATAGATGCTTCCATAAAGTTATTTTTACGGGAAAAGCAGCGATTTTACTGAGTCCTTTGGGCTTCAGGTGAGAACACAATGAATACTGGTTCTGAGGGTAGGTTCAGGAGTGTATCCAGCTCTCCTGAAGTGTTATATTTGGGGCCAGATGGAGGCAGAGACACTAGAAGACTGGACTGAGTATTCGCTTTCATTACCATGCAGTTAATGCCCATTAAAGCTTGGATTAGTTAATGATTTTAGTAAGAAAAATAAAGCCTTGTCTATACCCAAATTTGAGCTAGTTTAGTTCAAGTTGGCCCAGTTATCAATTTAATTAAGTCTATGCAGCCTCTTTATGTGGGAGGATTGATTTACTTAATCTGAACCCTTTTCAGTTAGCTTTGGTTAAAATACATCTTGTTAAAATACATCAATACAAGGGCATGGCTGTACAGCCAATGGAATTGGAGGTGGATATATGTAACCTAGGTCTGGACAGACCAAATCCAGAATTCCTATCAGCAAACTAGTGCACATGGGCTGATTATTGGCACCATTAAATGCCACAATTGGGATTTTCTAATGTCAGTGTACTGTACCATGGAGCAGTGTAGATATGCCCTGTCAAACCTAACAATCAACTTGGAAACCAACATCCTTCTCTAAGTCTCTCAGGATGAAAGGCAATGTGCATTGGAAAGAAGTGGCCACTAAGTCTTCTCTCCCTAGATGGTCATCTTGGAGCCAACCATGGAGGTGATCCCAGCCCCTAAAGGTGATATAACTGGTAAAAGCAGTGTGCCCTTTAGCTATTGGGGCTGCCCTCATACAGCCACCCATCCCAGGCTCATGGTGCCAGCACGTGAGCCCCTGAGCTCAGCCTTCTCCTGGGGTGACTTCTGAGATTGCCCAAGGCAGCCTGGGGAGCCGCTTTCTCAGCTGTGCTGAGTGAAGACAGCAGTTGGCTCATCCTGCAGTCTCCACCCCCTCTAAACTCAGCTGATTGCAGGCAGTAAGGCCAAGCCTTCAATTTCTCCTGAGTGCCATGAGTGTGCCTTCCAAGAGTTTACTGCCTCTCATTTGCTCACAGTATCTGCTTAAAAGCTTCAGGAGAGCGAAGCAGAGAAATGACCTTCTGCCTCCATCTCCCTTGTACCGGAAGTTATGTGATTGTGAGACAAGGGATTTGGTGTTTGGGATCCACTAGTGCTGGTCCCAGGAGGTGCTGTGACTGGCACCTGAAGAAAAGCAGAAAGACAGAATAAAGAGCAGCAATTAGTCACTTCTGGATCTTGCTGCCTTGTGTTTCTCTCCTGCCATTGTGGTTTACAGTCCCTAAGGAATTTGTTCCAAGAGTGGCCAGCTGGGGTCTGCCTGCCCTGTGGCTCCAGTGGCTGACTGAACCACCATCCTCCTCAGGATGATCATGTCGTTGCATCTGCTGAAGACTTGCAAGGACAATGTGTGTTTCCAAGGGCAGATAAAAACATTTTGCGTTATTTCAAAGATTGGGGTGAGCCTGGGGGAAATACTCTGTGTGTTCCAACAGTCCTGTGGAGAGGAAGGAGGGCTTAAGGCAGGTAGTGGGCACTTGAATCATTTGTCTAGGTCTGTTGAGAGGGAGCTGGCCTTTAGTATGTTGCATAGAATGATAATTTAGGTTGGAAATGGCAGGAGTACCTGGGATATGGTGCTGTTGGTTGATGAGGGAAGAGAAGACAATGGATCTGAGTGGAATTGAGCTATGGCTGGATGAAAGAGACGGTAAGAGACAAAATGGTGTCAGGCCTGTAAGCTTTGGAGTGGGTTTGCAGCGGGTTGCTGCGATCTGCCATGGTTGGTTGCTCGGAGGATTCATGTTGCTTGGCAACCCTGTTGTCACCATTCAGATGCTATATCCAAGGAGGGGACACTTTAGTGAATACTCACTGGGAGGAGAAGGGGGAGCTGGGGGACAAGGGTATGTACAATAACCATGTGGAGATAGGGAGCTGGTGAGCCTCTTGATGCTGTACAGGGATGTGGGCAGAGCAGGTGATGAGGAGGATGGGCACCCTGTCTCGGTACTGACCAGGGTTTTGAAGAGATCCATGGAATATGACTGTGTGGGGATTGTGGAGCAGGCCTCCTCATGCCCTTGTGAAGGCATGCTGGGCTGTCCAGCCAACATTCCTCAGAATTTTGGGCTCCAAGACCCTGTGGAGCATACTTCCATGCTTCTGCAGGAATTGGCTGTGGACAGGAAGGCAGTGGGACAGATTGCCCAGAGAGGCTGTGCGGTCTTCATCCCTGGATATTTTCAAGACTCATCTGGTTCAAGACCTAACCAACCGGTTCTGGTCTCCCAAGTGACCCTGTTTTGAGCAGGAGATTGGACTAGAGCCTCCTGAGGCCCCTCCCAGCCTGAATTATCCTGCGATCCTATGACTGCCTGGTTGGTGAAGAGGGGCTGCTGTTACTTTGTGCTCTAAGATGCCCACAGACTTCAGGCCAAGCACCTGAAGTTCTACAGCACCTCTGCAGTTCCCAACCTTTGCAGCCACTAAGAGAAACTTGGAAACAAAAATGTCACAGATGCAATGACAGTCAGATAAGTAGTTAATACCAAAACCTGTTGTTCCTATTCACCCCCTTGAAGGAGATTATACTTTCATTGCAGCACACAGAGGCACCAAGGAGAACTCTGTCAGCTTTGGAAGAAAGAGATTTTTTTAAGGAGACCGCTCCGTCTGATGAAAACTCTGAAAGTGGTCTTTTGAGCAGTAACTCCAGGGGACATTTATCTTCTGTACATGTGTAAGATTCTTGCTATCTCATAGTTTGGGACCTATCATTACAACCTGTGACATTGAGACATGTGAGATTGTGTGATTAGTTATTTCAGCTCTATGCAGTAGAGCTACTGGTAGAGAAGAATAATGCAGATCCTGGTGACAGTTTGGGAGGAGGGTTCCAGGAAGTTAGCCAGTGTCAGTGATCTCATCATGCTGTTTCCATTAAGCGAAGAAACCATACAACTCGGTTTATTTTTTGTGAGCTGGTTTATTTACAGCTAAGGACTTGTTTCCTGGATTACTGTAGAAGCAGATGAGCATAACCAGTTTCCCTATGCATTTCCTTACCTGTCAGGAGAAACCTAACTCTGCTCCATGTCAGCACCATGTTCAAGTGCACCAGTGCCTCTTAGGTAAGCTGTCCTTTCAGATCACTGGGTTTTGAAGCAGTGCTGTCCTGTGTGGTGGGGATCTGCTCAATACTGGCCTGCCTCCAGCATCGGGTGACCAGAATCATCCACTTGTGTCTGGTGCCCTCTACCAGGTATGGCCATTTCAAATGGGGATTCCTGCAGCCACTTGCATGGTCCTCCTCACTTCTTCCTTGAAGATTTACATGGTTGGAATAATGACGGTTGAAGTCAGACTTCTCTGCAGCTGTTATGGTGCCCTAGTCTTTTTTTAGTATTCTCAGAAAGGAAAATTTCTCAGTTTGTGTTTTTGGGGGATAAAGGCTGAGGGAGACAGTGGGAATTGCCTGAGGAACAGGGAACTCAGGTTGAACTCAACTGTTACCTTTGTTACCTGGATGCCTGCACCCAGCCCCAGTCGTCTTATTCTATTGCATGTTTCTTGTCAGGGATCCTATGATGTGGGAGCCTTTTCTTCTGGTGGGGACCTAGTCTGGTACCAAGGCCTTTTCCAGAATCCTGTCTATTCTCAACTCTGGGACCCAGTATATCTGGGCAGAGAAAAAAAGCCATTCTGCCCCCCTTGTTTTTTTGAGGCACTATTTAGATTTTGTTTTCCCCAGCGACAAGTGACTGTCCCCGATTCCTGCTTCTGTGCTGCAGACCAGCAGTTCTGGGAGACCTGGACCAACACTCCATGGGTTCATGATGTTCTCTGCATCTGCTAAGGCCAGCAGCAGCAGGTGCTTGTATACATGTGAAGATCTTTGGAGTTGCTGTGCCATGAAGTCACATACATCCAAGACTGCCAGCATAGCATGCAGCCTTTAAGGCCAAGGGTGCAGAGGGACAGCTGTCAGCTTCTGTTGATGGGCAGCAGCCTCAGTTCATCACTGAGGCTGTCACTGAAGGGGGAAGCACTGTCATGGTGTTCACTTTTCATCCCATCCTGATGGGCCCCATGTCACTGCACGCCTTGTAGTGTCCCACAGGGAGTACTAACAGTTTTAGTTGAACAAATTCTCCAGTTGCTGGGCCCATGCCTCTACAAATTGCCAGCCTGATGTGACAGCTCACCAAATGAAGGAAAAGGAGTACTATGCCCTTATAACATAGGCTGTAATGAATGGTTGAATGGGATGTTTGACCTTCTCTATGGGCATTAATGCAGGCAATGTTGGGTGTGTGTTGGATGCCTACATAGTCAGTAGTTCTCTTTGTCATCATGGTCAGGTGAGGCTTTTTTCTGCCTGTGGACAGTAACTTTTCTAGCACATAGCCACCAGCCTGCATTCCAAATGATGCAGCTTATCTCATTCTTGCATCTTTTTCTGGCTGCTTCTGGCCATCATGGACATTGCACTGTGCCTTCAGGTCCTGTTCACTTGTCATAATGCGCATGTTCATTCAGTCACCTGTAGCAGCATCCCAGGCTTTGCTGACATTTCTGTACCCTATTCCGGACACCACAAGACAGTGAGGCCAGCAAGGAGCCATTTCATCAACACTGGATTTACTGAAGTCAAACCTACCTTTGCTCAGCCCAACAACATCACCAGTATTGGGTGACTCCTGAGTTGGAAGGCGCTCACAGGGACCATTGAGTCCAACTCCTGGCCCTGCACAGGGCACCCCAAGAGTCACACCATGTGCCTGAGAGTATTGTCCAAACCCTTCTTGAACTCTGTCAGCCTTGGTGCTGTGGCCACTTCCCTGGGGAGCCTGTTCCAGTGCCCAATCACCCTCTGGAGGGGGGAGAAATCCTTTCCTAATATGACTAAATGACCCTTGACATACAATTATAGTTCTGCCAAATAGTAAATCTCTTCATTACTCTCTCCCAGCATCTCTCTTCTCTCTACATCCCCTGAGCTACACAAGGAACAATATAACTGAGACATAGACTCTCTCTAATGTTTTTGAGGGTGAAAATCTCTGGGAAGAGTGGCATTAGTGATATCCCTCTTCCTTGTGCTTTTATTTCATTAGGTTGTGGATGGTCCCTTTGTTGTCTGTGACACTGAGACAGTGTTCTCTGCAGAGGCTGGGCTATAACAAAAAACCTGTTAGGCAAAAGACAGGGGCCTAAGAAAGTTGAGTCATACAGGTGACACCAGTCAGTTTATGACAAAAAATGTACAATTCCTTCAGCTTGAAAACACATGGCTGTCCTTGGCCTGGGATAAGAACATGACCAACAAGGGCACAACAGCCTGCAGGTTCCCTCGTTGTCAGCATGAGAGAGCCTGGTAGCACATCAAGCCCAGGATTCTGACTCTTGACTGACATATGGGCTGGAGCAGAGATGTCCAGCTGCATTTTTGCCAGGGGAACAAGCCATAACTCCACAGGAGTTAATTGTACTTGCGCTTAAAGGGCACAACAAATGACAAATGGCCTTGTTGTAAACCCACAGAATGCAGTCACAGATTTCCCTCTACTCAGGCAAACCTATCTACAAGGGCCAGAGGAAGCCAAGATTTTCACTGTGAGCTGCTTTAAGCTGTCCTTCCAATAAATGTTGCCTTGCTGTAATGCCCAGCCTCTGTCCTTGGGCTGGGAAAGTTGCCAGGGTGTGGCCAAAGCTCTAGGTGGACATTTTCTCAAGATGATGAGGGAAGAGGGACAGAACATCGTGTGCTTTTCTGAATGTGGTGCTTAATAAGGAGCGAGGAAAAGGCCTAGCTCATTCACAGCAAGGGTCCATATTTTACATTTTCCCACTGCCAGGGCATAGAAACATAATCAACACTTGCATCCTTGAAGTAACATGGCAGGTAGAGGACATACTTACAGACTTTCTGGAGGATGGAATCTGGTCAGCTGAAGATAACCTTGGCTCTGAGCTCATAAACACTGTGAAGGGGAAAGAGAACTTACATTTTAGTAAGGCCTGGTCTTGGGGTGAGGTTTACAGCTGAGGTATGGAAAAAAACAAAGAGAAAAACATCAGAGCATGAGACATTTTGTGGGTAGTGCATGCCATTAAAATGCTGAGGTTTGAGTTTGGGTCAGAACTAACATGAGAGTGAGAATGGGCTGCTGGGCTTCAAAGCTGTTGAGACAAATGCCTCCATTTCAATTTGATGGTAGATTAAAAGATGCAGCTGAAGTGTACTAGAGGTCTTTTGCTTATTGCCTCTTCCTAGATGTCTAAGTAAAGGAGAAAAGAAGGTGGCAGTTTTCTTTAGAATATAGAGTAATCTGACAGAAATCTTAATGTTTCTTCCAGCCAGAGGGCTGAATTATTGAGTCAGCTGGCTCACTTGGAAACAGCTCAAGCAAAAGAAATCTATCTCCATTTGCATAAAGTAATTTGCCAATGGTAGGTCTTATTTTATCAGGAAGGTGTGCTGGTGATGGAGCAGCAGGATAACCTCAGTTGCTGTAGGTAGATATTCTCTCCCAGGACTGTGAATATTCAGGCTTAACACATGCTTTTCCATCTTTTGAATTAATGAGACTACTAAATAAATGGGCAGAGGAGCAGGTGACCCTAATGCTGCTGGCTCTCAACTGACCATGGACAGATTTTCAGAACTACTTTTAAGCTCTTTAACATCTCTCTTCTGTTTGCCCCCGGGCAAAGAGCTATCCTGGGGAACCACAGCTGCATGCTAACAGAATTAATATTTCACTTTAAAGTGTGTATAAAGAAAACATTTGTCTTAAATTAGATGGTCAATGCAAATGCACAATAAATGCTGTAGTGAGCACCTAACTCAAACCCAGTGAGAACGTTACCAGCTCACAGGCTCTTGGCTTCCTAGTGAAATCATTCATGCTTCTGTTTCAAGGAAGGCTTTCAGGCCCGTATTTCTGTGTTAGAAAAGTGATCTGCTTTTCTAACGTCATGCTGCTCCATTTTCAGAATCCTTGACAGTATAAATAATATTTTCCTTCCCTACCATTTCTTCCCCTGCACCCTCTTCGTGAGTTATTGGTAATACCAGTGATGGTATTACCTTCACCTGAAGGAGAAATGAGATGAACAGAGAGAGACTTGGTGCTGTTATCAACCCCAAATTTTCCCTGAACAAAAGCAGGGGCTGTTAGGATGTTGTGAACTAGGGGATTTTCAGAACTGTGCTGACAGGGAGCCCGGCTGGTGACACTAACCAACCTGGTCATGCCACAGTGACATTAAAGTGAATCCCTTTGTTGGATATACCCTCTCCCTAGGTTCTTGTGTGTAGTAAATGGCATCAAAAGTTCTGACAGAGCTTGGCAGGTGAAGGAGAGCATAGGAGGTGGGTGGGGTTTTGTCTTTGCTTCGTGTACATTGTTTCCCTGTGTAAAGGACTGGAAAAAAACTATGGAGAAAATATAGGAACCATGTGTTTGGGAGGAAAATAGTAGTGATGCTTTGACAGTATTTTTATGCCATAAGGTGTTTAAACAAAAAATGCATCCCTTAGGAGAAAACCAAATATTTGTGGACACTTCTGCTGTTAGATTTGGCCTCAGTGGTGACACATGTATTTTTAAGAGTGAAGGGTTTATATTTTTACCTGCAGTAACTTAATGTTCCAAGTGAGTTTATAATAGCACTGATTAACTGGTACCGCTTAGTTTGAGTGAAATATCAGCTCTGATGTCTCTCTGTACTCTTTTTTGCTCCAGACACTTTTATCAGGCTTGGAGCTATTTAACTTATCCTTTTCATAGGAAGTGATACATGTTTTAGCAATGTCCCAGTGAACAACCATTAAGGATTTGAAGCTGCATATGTGAAGTTGAGGTATTCTGGGTAGTGTTAAGAAATCTGTGGAATAGCAAGTAAAAAGCTAGAAATGTCCCATTGTTTTGTCTAGAGGCCATTGAGATGGAGTAGGGCTTCCTAGTCACTTCACTAGCATGTAGGCCTTCTGGGTAAGAAAAATAAATCTGCTTATTTATGATAGCACCAATACTGCAGAACTTTGACCCAACTGTAACACACGGAGCAAAGAAGTGGCATGTTATTAACTATTCTATTATCTACAACA